>NC_065541.1:36175652-36808834 GCF_932294415.1 Quercus robur | reverse complement strand
ACATGCACTTAAACAACAGTTTTCAATTTTTAAATAACATTTGATGTATTTTCACACACTTTTTCAGCTACATATATTTTTAAAAAATACAAACAATGTTATTAGAACAATATTACCAAACGGGCCCTAAATGTTTGGCATTTAGCACACCTGATGCTAGTGCGCTTATACTTAATTTATTGGCTAAACGTACAGGCAGCCACTGATAAATGCTATGACAATTGTAGGGATATATATAATATCCCGGAAAACATTGAATTATATAAATGGAAATATTTCTCAGCAAAAAAAAATATATAAATGCAAATATCATAACTTGCTTAGTGGTCAAATACGTTTTAAATACAAGAGTAATGCTACAAATACAAACTATTTTATAACATTTTTACAAAATGTTGATGTGTCTAATTTCTTGTTAGTTTTATTCTAGACCTACTATTAATATCACTTTTTCATTTACTAATAATCACTTATCACATCAGCAATTTGTAAATTTTTTTATAAATTAATTTGTATCTCTAGTATTATTCTAAATACAATTACTCCAGCCATTTAAGATAGGTATTAAAAGCAATGAATTAAGATTGAACAATAGAAACACATCAGTAACGTTCACTAGTTTTTTAAGAAAAAATGTTAAGAAGCAAAGGCTGCCAACTTAGATGAAAAAGTCTTCCGAATATAGTTACTTAGAATTTCTAAAAAAAACCGAAATCTCATTAAGAAAACCGATACGTTAATAATCAAAATTAATCTGATTTGATTTTATCACTTATTGAACATCAAAATTATTATTTTTATAAAAATAATATTCCAACAATTTATAAACAAATAAATATAAACAAATTTTTTATCAAGCTAAATCCAAGTTATTAGTAAACAGCTTGGTCTATTTACAACCCTAATCATTCCTCAACACATCTAGATAATATCATTACATACAATAACATGTTTTTGGTTTATAAAAACTTACTTTTTCAGTTAATTATAATATGAGCATTACGAATAATAATAATAATAATAATAATTTAAGCATTATGATTGCCATTCTCAGCTTTTTTTTTAGGACGGGGAAAGATTTGATCCAGGGCACTAGCAGGTTTTTTTTTGGACACCATTTTCACTGGTTCGTTGTCAATCAACTTTATTTTATTTTCTGTCATAAAATTTATGATTATGGTCCCTAGTTTCTATCTAACGTTTTTGCACTTTCATAGTATTAAATTATCAAGTTAAATATTCTAATAAATGCCAGTGTTTGGGTGCTTTCTCCATCCCAAGGGTGGGATTGTTTGAGAACTAAGCAAGAGTATATTAGCTTATAGCTCAGTAGTTAGCAGTTGGCACGTCTTTAGGATTGTTGGTTAGCATGTGATTTGCTCGCTTCGAGGAAAAGGCTTCAAACTCTTTTGACTAGCCTTGAAATTGGGCCCTTTGACTCATATATATATATATATATATATATATATATCTATATATAGGAGGATAATAATAACTGAAGTTGAAAGAAACTCAAATTAGAATTCCAAAATAGAGTTTCAATTTTGCGCTATATGTTCTAAATTTTTATTCTTAAAGAGTTTTAAGTACAAAAACAAAAAAAGTTTAGAATAAATGAATCATAAAAAAAAAAAAAAAAAAAAGTGCTTCACAATAATTTTTTTTTTAAAATGACAATTCACATTTTATACCTAATAATATCCTTACAAAAATTTTTAAAGAGTTAATAAAATATAAAAATGACTATCAATAGTATTTAAATTATATATATATATATATAAGAATTATATTATGCATCTTATTGTATATCTTTAAGTGTATCCATGCATATACATAAGGTTACAAGCTAGTTTTTTATTAAGGATGGATCTGCTTATCATGTGTTCAAATTTCTGGCCAAGTGGAAGAAAAATTAAAAGATATATTTCAGGATAGGAAACAATGAGGTTGCTTTAGGTTGACACCTTTGTTTGTTAGCACATTGCTTGTGATCTACAAACTTTTAAAAAAGGGACTAGAGCATTCACATGATGCTAAAAAACTATATAGCTTTTAGTAACTTAAAACACTATTTTATTTATTTTAACACTTCATTTTATGATACACCTAACATCAAATGTTTTATTTTAACATTTAACATATTAAAATAATATAAACAATACAATAAAATAATATATCCAACATAATAAATAACAATCACAACTATTAACACATTAAAATACTATTTTTTTAGCACCACACATTTTTTTGTTTTGAGTTTTAAGCTGCTATCTCTAGCAATTCACTATAGTTTATACTCAAATTTTTTTTTAAGTTTCCCTTTTCCCTTCTTTGTTGTAGAACACATTTTTAGGGAATTGGTTGCTAAATTGACTTTTTAGCCAATTTAGCAACCTTATTAATAAAATAAGAGCATCTCTAGCAGCATCCGCATCTCATTTAAATATTATTTCTTCGTTCTTTCTTTAATTTTTTTTAATTCTTCCTCTATTCATTCCTAACAGTTATATTTTTAAATTTTCCAATAGTAACATTTTCAAAATTTCCAACAACTATATTTGTAGGGGTAAGGGACCAAAATTACATGTTGGGCCTTAGGCTTGGTCTAAGGGGATAAATAGATCTGAGGAGAAACCACTAATGATGAGACATACTCAAACCGAGACTTGTAAGTGGAGCAAACGAGTGGTTGTTCGAGGAAGCACAAGCTCCTCGGACTTGTGAATATGGTCCAAAAAATATAACCCAACGATCAAGGTGATCTGCCGAGAAGGTTCAATGGTAGGGACATGAGAGAAGGAAGAGAGCCTAAAAATATCTGAGAGAAGACTGACACTACCGCATTAAATGTATAACAACTACTTTACTAGCCGCATTTATGTGGAGAAGACCTCTGAACAGTGCCACATTGGCTACCGCAACTCATAGAGCGTCAGGGAAGGCGGCTAATGGGATAAGCACTCAAGTGGAAGCTCAGATAATCGACAAGTGGAGGGTAAAGATGACACCAAAGAAGATATATAAGGTAGAAGACTCTCCATGAAGAGGGGATCAAAAAATAGAAAGAGAGGACATTATAGCAACTTAAACTGTTATATTACCCCATGGTGATCAATATACAAGGATGAAGGCCTCCTCGGACTGAAAGTTCATTGACATCAACACCTCTTATTTTATGTTTGATTACTGTTGGACCCAACTCTAGTCATTGCCCAATTCGTTAGGTCTTAGTTCTTTGGCCCATTATCTATAAATTCATTGTATTGGGCTCATTGGAACAAAACTCTATACATTTTGGGCCTGGGCCTGGGCCCTAAATCATGACCCTACAATATTTTCTCTATAGCCTTTTAGATGATAAAAGATGCAATGGTAATAGTTAGCAAAAGAGATTCAATGTTAAGTAATTACATTTAAAGAAATAAAAAATAAATAAAGGTAAAGCGTAGTAGTTAAAAATATAAATATATTACCAAAAAAGTTTTAAAATAAAGATGTCCACGATAATAGAGAGAGAGAGAAAGAGAGAGAGAGTCCAAACTAGTAACTACTTACAAAATTTAGATTTTCTCCAAAAAAAAAAAAAAAAAATTCAAAATTTAGAAGAGTAAATTTAGTCTAACCTAACCATCGTCTAGTTCTCCCAATTATTATGACTTTTGAATTTTATGTACTTTTCTTCAATTAAATTTGAAATGACTTTTGGCTTAAAAAGTTTTATATATATATATATATATATATTATAAATTTGAAATTAGTCTCTTTTTTTTTTTTTTCCATAATAATTGTTTTTTATCATGAAGCCAAGACACTAATAGATTTTTGGTATCGAGGAGTTTGAACCACAAATATCTTGTTCAATGACAATAGATTTTATCAGTTGAACTAATTGCGACACATGAATCAATCACATTTAAATCATCTAATTTCATTCAATTTTGATTCAGATATAGGATACATGACATTTAAAAAATTCAAATATCTTTAAGAACTAATATAAACCATACAAAATCAACTAAAAATCTATACTATATATAAAATTATTCATATTTTTCAACTGGACTTTTATGTGGTTCAAAAAGATCCTCATTAATGAAGAGTAACTTCATTTAGAAATAGGGTCATAAATGTCAAATAACAAATTTCATTTTAAACTCAAAAAGAGAACTCCTAACATTTAGGATTTTTTTTTCCTAAAATGTTCAAAAAATAAATTAAAGTTATTACTTATTTCTAAAATTTATCATTTTTAATTGTTTTAAAAATAAAAATATATATTTCCAAATTATAATAAATGCAAATTATTGACCTTTACTCACAAAAATAGAAGAGCCTTTGATGATTTAATTGGGAGGATATCCTTATCTCTTTATTATCAAATTAAAATATATGTAAACAAGGAACACTTTGAATGGCTATCACACTTACGTTAAAGAGACCAAATGGTAAGGACCCCTTTGATGTTTTTCACTTTCAAGAGTTTCAACCCAAAAACACGTTTCCGACAGCGAAACCAAACACGCCTTAAAATTTGAAGTCAAATCCGAAACCTCCAGCCCTCCCAACCCAAACTGATTAAATTTGCAAAATGGTCCTCAGACTTTTGTTGTATTACGGTTATCCCTCTACTTAGCCCCTTAATACTCAAACCACTCTCTTAACCTTTTGCACCAAAGCTCAAGCACAGAGAGAGAGAGAGAGAGAGATCCAGCGGACCCAGTAGAAGAATAAGGTTCGCATTGCGCTGAGCCATATGTAATGCAGACCAATTGATCATTTAAAGCCTTTCGCTGTATGTCTCTTCGGATCTGATCCACTTGTTATCTATGTGTTTGTTTCTTTTTCTCTTGTTGTTTTATAATACTGTTTGGTTTTTTGGAACTGGGTTTTGACGGGTAATTCTGGGTTTTTAGGATTATGGTCGGATTTGTGAGTTTTGGCTTGTGATGAAGTACTTTTGGAAAATTCTATTTCTGACCATCAAAGCAAACGCAAAACAAAGATATATATATATATATATATATATATGTTATAATTCTTGTTATTGCAGTTTTGACGTCCTGGAGGCAGTGATTTTATGACATTTCTATTGTTTGTTGCAACTTTGTATGGCTTTGGATTGACAACATTTGTTAATTATGTTGATTGGTCAATTGCAAGTACATTATGTTGGAGAGAGAGAGAGAACCCGGAAGTCCATGAATCGTTAAAATTATGTAGATGTGTTGGAGGGAACTTATTACTGTTATCTACTTTGAATATGCTGTGATTCTCAATTCAGCTGAATTAATCTTTTTACTGGACAAATTGGGTGTGTGGATGTTGTTGTATCAATATATTTGAAATAACATATTGGGGTTTTGTTTGCGTGATGCAAATTCGAGGCTGTGCTGTAGGGCTTCTTCTGGCTGGGGTAGTTAGATAATTAAGTCAATGATTAAAGCCATATTGGGTTGTTACACACACACACACACACTTTGTGTTGGGAATTTTGATTAGGATGGTTCGGTTTACACCTCTAATTTGGGTGCATCTGGATCTTGTTTCTCATAAATAAAGGTTATTAAGTTAGCCCTTCAAAAATGCTTTTGAGATTGCGTGTTCTCATTGTTGAGTTCTTCACATCTTATTTCAGTTTATGGTGTCTTGATTAATTTATTAGGCTGAGTTACAATTTTCTGGGTACAACAATCACACTATTTCAATAGCTCACATTGTTGTACTTGTGTTATGAGTCTCTTGTATTCTTTGGAAACTTCAGATAATTGGCCCCAAGATGAATGTATTCTGGGGAAACATTAGTAACTACAGATCAAATTGTGCAATATTTTACAAGTATAACACCTTAATTATCACCTTTAAAAAGAAATTATTTTTTTAAATAATGCATTTCCCTATTTTTTAGGGTTTTAGCTAAGTTCCTTATAGTCTGTTTCATTTTAAAGTAAACATCTTTTAACAGTCTTCTTATTCTTCGCTTTTGTAAAATTTGACTTTTCTCTGTAATTTCACTTATTGCAGTCTAAGTCGTCAAAGAAATTTTCTATCTGCTAGCTTTATCTATGTTTGGAGGTCTTGTGACTGCTCCTAGCAATAGTCCACACTTAAGGAAGTCTGGAAGCAGACCAGTCGTTTTTGATCTTGGTACTGTTGGTTACAAGCCTTTGGGTTATAAGCATTTAGTTGTTACCTTATATTTAATGAAGGGTTACTTGCATTTGTAGGTACCCACACCCTAAACTGGTTCATTTGCTATTTCTACCATAAACTATTAATTTTTACATTTAACACCCTAATTTGAGATTAATTTGCAATGCGTACCCCACTGTCCAGTTATAACGGACTGGACATTGCAAATTACAAGAACTAATCTGTTGATTTTGACAGATTAGTGCTACCAAGCCCATTTCTTTGTTAAATTTGACACTAATTTGGATGGTGGGGTGAATTGCAAATTATTATCAAATTAAATGTCTGGGCGGAATATTATTATTATTATTTTTGATAACTTATTAGCTTATATTCTTATGTACAACTTTTAAAAACCTTGCCTTTTTTAGGTACAATTGTACTTTTGCCCTAATAAAACCCAAACCAACAATAAGATGTTGCTTGCAAAAATTTAATTTATGGTGGACATGGCAAATGGCCGCATGGTTTTGAGTCAAACTGCAATGAATCCTGTTGTATTACCTTGATGGTTGATTTTTTTGTACATCTTATACTTGTTGAATGTCACAGCTACAGGTGAGGTGGAAAATGGTGTTGAGGAAGATTTCTCACATTCAATGGAGACAAATGATTTGAAGAGTGCGAGTACACCAATGAGCACTGCCGCCATGATGCCATCGCCTATTTTATTATGGAGATTCAAGGTTTCATTATTTGAATAGTATCATTGTTTTATCTACTATTAAATTCCTTCTAATTATTTTTCAGTTTGATTTTAATTGTTGATGTGGATAATTATGAAATGGTTTGACTTAACTAAAGATTGAATTTTCAAATTCATAGTATGGTAATTGCTCTTGTTCTGAGAATAATTCAGAAATAGATATAAAATGATTCTGTCTCTACTCTGTCTCCTGTGTGCACGATAATCTTGAAGAGTTGCATTTTTATTTTTACCCAAAAATCTGCTTTATTATGTTCAGTTTTCTTTTCCAGATTTTCATATATATTATCAGATACTAATTTAAATTATGTCCAGGTACTACTATTCTTTGTCTGGGGTTTCAGTTGTTGCAAGGTTAGTTCCATTTTTGTATTTTTTTCTATTGATAGGAGTACTAGTGGAAATATCTTGGATTTCACATCGTCAGAATGTTCTTTTTTGGCATATGTGAATGTCACAGATTGGATGGGATTCCGTTATGAGAATGAGTGTGGACTTACGGGATTTATTTCTATATGAGGCATTTTTGTATTATAATCCTCTTCTACTCGTGGTGAGTTTTGGTTATTTTATTTTATTGAGAGTAGACTATTCTTTCATATTCTTACATTGTTTATCCTTTTGGTAACACATTTCTTGTAATTTTGATATTGCAGACTTTGATGGTTTGGCTTTGGGGAATTAATTTATGGGTTTTTTCCCAAGCCAATGTCAGTTATGCAAAAATTTTTGATCTTGATCAAAGTCATCTAACTCACCGAGAAATTTGGAAGGTATCATATTAAACAGCCAATGCATTGACTCTGTCATTTTTCTTTCATTAGCCTAATGGTTTTTACCAATTCTTTTGCCATATGGTATTATAATAAGTATGCTATGTGAAATGTGTCCAAACGTGAACTATCTCCATTCTTGGATATGATTCTTCAATTTTAAAAATTTTAGTTTCAGGTTTGGCACCCGCTTTTTGTTGACGAGGGCATCCAAATAAACCTGTAGCTTTTAACACATCTTATGTTTTTCAATTTATCATCAATAGGACGTGGAAATAGTTTGAAGGGTAAATTAGACCTTCTCCTTTCTCTATTGGGCAATTAACAATTCACCCCCTTAACTACTGGAAATAAGCAAATACCCCCCCTACCGTCAAAGTTAACACCTAGCAGAATCTTTTGATTCCTTTAATATTCCATACAGAAGTTACTAAAATACCCTCCTCCAGTTAGCAAACGCTCCAAAATACCTTAGGACTTAGGTTACCAAATCCATGAGACTAATTATATTTTGGGACTAATGCTTGGTTGTTGTTGTTGAACAAGACTTATATTAGAAACGAATAAGTTTAATTGTGCAATATGAGTTTGTTTTAACAAGATGTCTTTTGGTCATCAAAGCATTAGTGACTTTCCTTGTTGTATTTATTTGCAACTGTCTTAACACAATTTTGAAACTGTAAGAAACTAGGTGAAAACTATTATAAATTAAACTCAGGGTCCAACATTGACTCAGCCTTACTGTAAATAATAAATTAATAACTAGTAAAGCAAGAATTATACAAGAAGCCGGGTTTGCTAATTTTTTGTTTCTCATTATAGAGTAGTGTGGGTTTACACATTTACATGAAAGATGTTCAATATGCAATCCTTTAAATAATTTATATAGTCCTCTTCTTTTAAACCTTATTAAATACAGTGTGTGTATTTATTTCTTTATTTATATTAGTATTGTATATACGTTTCTAGAATAGCCATGACCATCTGTTTTGATGGGTAATTCTGGGATTTCCGGATTTGTGAGTTTTGGGTTTTTGATAAAGTACTTTGGAAAATTCTATTTCTGATCATTAGGCCAAATTTTTTTCCCTATAATTATTATTCTTGTTATTGTAGTTTAAAGCAAACATCTATTAACAGTCCTCTTATACTTCTCTTTTGTCAGATTTGACTTTTCACTGTAATTTTCATGTATTGCAGGTTCTTAGACATTTTCTATCTTCTATCTTCTATCTTCATCTATATTCAATATTTATTTATTTATATTAGTATTGTGTATATGTTTCTAGAATAACCATGACCCTCCTTTTTGATATTTGCAGTGTGCCACATGGATGACTATTATTGTCCCAACTAGCATGACAGCATATCTGTATCTTTATTCTCATGGAGAAGTACCTTTGGCTGCATCACAACCAGTGTAATAGATGCATCCACTCTTATAAATTATTGACAGACTATTTTGTTTAATTATTTCATTCCGATAATCTCTTTTTCTCTGTAAAAACCTGATTGTAATATTTGGTAAGGATGTTGAACATATTTTCTCATGGAAGCAGAAGCTTCATAGAAGTGTTGAAATGTCTCACACATTAGAGTGGTGAAAAGTTAATCATATATGAGCTTTATTCTAGGGTTGATTATATGTGCATTGAGGAGGATGGAGTAAGTAATTTTTATATCGGGTACTTTACTTCCTAGAATTCTTTATTGAGGCCTTCTGGTAATCAAATATTATGTTGAAAACTTTTATATATGGTGTATTGTTTCATGCATTTATTGGATTTTAATATGGTTCTGCATAGGAAATGATCATACTGTTGAATATTAGTTCATCTATATTAGAAAGCAAACTCTGATTGGATGATCTAACCTGCCAGGCATAATGCCATAAATGATTCCTTCTACTTTTTATTTATTTATTTTCTGTTTAGTCTAGTTTTAGTGTTCATGCATTGTATATAACAAAGACTACTTTATTTTCATAATATATTCATACCATATTGAATATCTCATTGACAAGCAATTGATCTTCATCTTTTGTTATACCTTTACTATTACATTGAAATTGTTACAATTGTACTAACTTTTAATGGCACTCCTCTGCAGGTGCTCTTATATTGTGCTGTTGTGATGATATTGATATTCCCATTTGATATTTTTTATTTATCATCCCGCTATTACTTGTTAAGAACTCTTTGGCGAATAGTTCTCCCCCTACAGGCAAGTTTTTTTTTGGGTTATATTATTCTCCTCTTTCTAGAATGTTTGTGTATTTTCTACATATTGATGAATAGTTTCAAGCCTTTTGTTTAGTATAGTTTTTGAAAGAATATGTAGATCAACAAAAATTCATATATCTTTAGAGTCTTTTGAGTTCCCATGTGTGTCATTGCTGATTGAGGGACCATGACCCTCTAAAGGGAAATTAACAGCAAGTACAAAAATTAGGTTATTCTTCACATTTTTTTCCTTCAATATGATAACTCTTGCAAACTTTTACTTTTTGACTTGATATTTTGTGTTAAGAGGATTAGTAACTTTATGGAGTAGTGCCTTTATGTAATTAGTGGGATCCTTTATCCCCTTTCCTTTTCCTTTTGGTTATGGTCCTTATGGAAGTTCTGAGTAGGATGCTGAAGAGAATGGAGGAGGGAAGCCTTCTTAAGGGATTCAAGGTAGGTAATGCAATAGGAGATGGGTTGGGTGTCTCACACTTACTATTTGCTGATGATACAGTCCTTTTCTATGATGCAAAATTGACCAGATTCTCTAGATTCAAATGGTGCTTACTTGTTTGTGGCGGTGATAGTCCTAAAAGCCAATTTGAGTAAGAGTGAGATGGTTGGGTGGGTGTGGTTGAGAGCAAGACTGATCCTGCTGATAACTGTTTGCCAATGACTTATCTTGGTATGCTGCTAGGGGCTTCTTTTAATTCAAAGTCAATATGGAACCCTATATTGGAGAAGCTTGACATTATTGAAGAGTACATAATTGAGCTTAACTATGTATTATTTATCCTTTTTCACTATCCTTACTAATGTGGCAACTAGGATTGAGAAATTACTGAGGAATTTCTTGTGGGGTGGTTTGGGAGATGAGTTTAAACATCATGTGGTGGGATGGGATTAGGTTTTTACTCCTATTGCCAATGGAGGCAAGGGCATTAGGAAACTTACAACCTTCAATCAAGCTCTGTTGGGGAATAGCATTGGCATTTTGTGGCAGAGGATACACGCTTATGGAGGCATGTAGTGGTTATGAAGTTCGGAGAATATTGGGAAGGTTAGAGTACAAAACCTGTTAGAAACTCTCATGATTTGTGGAAGATCCTTAGGATGAGATGAAATAGGCTTTTACAGTACATTTTGATGATGACTTGGGTAATCGGATCCAGTTTTGGCATCACACTTGGTGTAATTAGCCTTTGAGGGTGGCTTTTCCTATCCTGTATGATTGTTCCACCGATAAAGAAGGTTCAATGGAGTCTTTGTTGGTGAGGTAGACCACTGGCGGGGAAGGTGTGTGGGGATAGGAGTTGGGATGTTCGATTCTTTCAGGATTTTAATGATTGGGAGTTATTTGGTGGCCTCATTTCTCCATCTTCTAGATTCCCATATCCCTAATAGTGATCAAGTGCGTTGGAGGCTAAAGAAGAGTGAGGAGGATTCAATGTTCACTCTTTCTATAATGCTCTTAGGGGCTAAAAGCTGTACACTTCCCTTGGAAAGGCATTTGGGGTGTTATGGTCCCGCAAAGGATCTCCTTTTTCATTTGGACGGTAGCATGGGGAAAGATACTCACTTGTGATAATCTCATTAAGAGGGGTATATAGTAGGTTGGTGTTGCATGTGCTAGTGTAATGGGGAGATGGTAGATCATCTATTGATACATTGCACTTCTGCCTTTGCTTTATGAAGCTCTAGGTTTTATCAGAAAAGTTGATTGAACTTATGTTTGATTGGAGAAATTGGATGGGTAACCATCTGTCATATATTTGGAATATTATTCCATTATGTTTGATGTGGACCATATGGAGGGAACACAATCAGCATACATTCGAAGATGGGGAAAGTACAGGGAATCAATTGCTAGCGACTTTTATTAGTTCCTTATTTGATTGGTCTCGCGCATTGGGTATTACGAATTGTGATTCCATTGCGACGATTTTAGAGTCATTGCCTTTTTGTACATAGTTCTTTCTTTGTAATTCTTAAGGCTTCTTTGTGGTCTTTGTTCATGAAGTAGTCTTTCCTTAATAAAATTATTCTTACTTGCCAATGAGCATTAGCTCAACTGGCACCTCCTCCCCTTGTAAGTGCTAGGTGAAGGTGAGTGGGTAAATTTCCCATTAAAAAAAAAATGTTCTTACCTAAAAAAGGAAGTATGTACTGTCATTAAAATGCACTCCAGCGATCATGTATAAAATTACTCATTTTCTTTTCATGTTTCTTTTGTTTGTCAAATAGTCAAGTAAAGAGTTAGCCAACATTGTTTTAGTGCAAATATACTTGAATGAAACCTACACATGGTAAACAGATGACTACTATATTGAGGTGACAAATACTGGCAGGACAAAACCCCACAACCTTAACAGCATGGGTACTGTGGTTTGTGTGGTCATTGATGCTAGAATATCATATAACTTATCATTGGAAATATAAGAGTCTGGGACACCCCTCATCCATTTTCTTATTTTCATACAATGCCTAGGAGAGGAATGTATGGGTTGTCTTTGTGGTTTAAACATTTTCTTATTCTCCTAGTGTGCTGTAGTTAATATTTGATGTTTGTTTGGTGAACTCAGGCAATATCATTCTCTGATTTTTTTGTGGCTGATATCTTGACCTCCATGGCAAAGGTATGCATCACTTTGTCTACTTTAACCATTTTCCAGGTCAAATCCCATGCACTTGTATGGTTTTATATTTCAATAACATAATTTTCATTTCAAATAAGATTATGTTGGTTTCTTAAATATAATAAATATACACATATTTTATGTGCCTACACATGTATGTGTTCATTATTTCAGTGGAGTATAGGATAGGGGTAAATATGGGGTTACATTCTACCTAGGTTTAACCTTTTCTTGAGAGTGAGAATCAGGAAATTGTTTATCTATCTTCAGATATACATAAAAAATGATAGAACTATCTTAAGATATATACTTGCCACAATACCTTTTTCATTGTGCTTGTACTTTTCACTTCTTGCGCAGGTCTTCTCAGATTTGGAGCGTTCAGTATGTCGAATGGTCCATCGACAGGTCAGTGTATTGTTGTTGAGATGGGCTTTATGCATATTAACAGATTTACCCTAATCATCTCTCTCTTCTCTCTTTTTCTTTTTTTTTTTCTTTTTTTTTTTTTTGTTTTTTTTTTTAATATACAATATTTTGTTGTCATAAAATTGTCATCTTTTTGCGCCTGATTGAAACCCATGGTTGTTACTTCTATCACTGGTTCTTTTAATTTCAAATGTTAATTAGATAATCTCATTATATGTTTCTTATTTTATGTTTTTGTCTTGGGTACACACATATCAAAACTTTTTGTTGGTGTAACCAGATTGATTCACTTGAAAAAGGTGTTTGTTTTCCCTTTAGTACAAAACTGTAACACATTTCAAATTGATAAAGTGGAATGGAGAGGTGTAGCCTATACCATATTGCTGGGAAACGTGATAAAGCTAAGTGAAGTTGAGTACAGAGAAAGTATATAAACAGAACCTCTTAATATATTTTTTTTCTCAATTTTCTAGAAATTTATGGTGGATGAAAAGATGCACGCAGAAAACTCTGAAACTTAATTAATCACCCATGAGATATTCAGTGAGAAAATCGGTACAAACTGATACATTGTTATATTGATGAGCAAGGTTAGTGATGTGTGGAAACCAGTTAAGGGAGAACAATGTACAATGTAAAATCCTCTGCCAGTAGCTTGATTACCCCCGGTTATTGGCCTCTTTGCTGCTAAATTTCTAGTGGAGCCTGTTGCTTTTCCTTTTAGTTTAATTTATGCTTATAACAAGTTACACTTGTTTTTATTAAAGTGGTTTGATATAAATTTGATGCTTCACTTCTCGTTTGTTAAGAAATCTTTTCTAAATTCAAGCAGGTTGCCACTATTGCATGGTTTGAAGCTGATTCTGTTTGTGGCAGTCATTCCCTTGCAATTCCTTTTGTTCTTGTTTTACCATATCTTTTTCGTTTCTTCCAATGTCTTCGACAATACAAGGATACTGGGGAGAAAACAACCCTTCTGAATGGTAAAATCTCAGGATATTCTCATTTATGTTGTCTCATCTGTGTTATTTATCGTCTGACGCCTTTTGGAACATTGTAATGTTGGGTTGTCCATTATATTGCTCGTTTATGTTTCAATTAGTGATTTCTGCATCTAGTCCTTTAGCATTTATATTTTACTCTTAATTGCTACAAGATCATAGTAACTTTGTTTGCTTATGGTTTCAGCTTTAAAATATTCGACCGCAGTGCCAGTGATTTTTCTATCAGCCCTTAAATATCATGTCTTCCCTGATAGGTGGACAAACTTTTATCGGCCTCTCTGGCTCATCTCTGGTATTTTGAACTCTTTGTACTCATTCTACTGGGATGTTACCCGCGATTGGGACTGGAGGTATGTCAAATGACTCAAATGTTTATATCTTCACAATATCACATCATAATTAAACATACCCCTTTGATTTTGTATTTATTTGGTATTAACCTTCGTAAAATGCTTACACATTAAATCCTTTTCCTGCTGGCTTTTACTGTATAGCCCTTGCATGTGAAATCTAAAGTAGTTGAGCTCTCAATTTTGTGGGCACAAGTGAGCATGTTTCCTGGCCCTTGCTATATTCTATACAGTTTCCATAAATCTTGGAGGTCATAGTATCACTGCATAAAAACTCATGCCCCTGTGATTTTGAATTTAGTTGTCGCAAATGTTTATGTTTACCTATCAAAAAAAATGTTTATGTTGAGGGTGTTGGAGATAAATTGTGAAGTTATATAGTAGAATTAGAAGGAAAAAAGAAGAAGAAAAGACTTGGAGCAGTATTATAAAGTTGCAAGTTACTTGATTGGAAAGTGAATTTTCAAATAAATTTACAGTTCTTTTAGGTGTGCTTGTTTGATATTTGTGCTTGAACTGTACTGTGATCCTGTCCATATAAGAACACAGATAACACTGTTTTAGAAGTTACGTCTTGATTCTCTTGAATATTATTTGGTGAAGTGCCTATAAATATCCCTTTCTTTTTGCCAGTAGCTTCACTCGGATATTCAAGTTCAGCAAACCACACATCTTCTCACACCTGCTATACGGACGAAAATGGGTAAGGCTATGCCTATTTTATTTTAGTATTTGAGTCATGTCTTTATGATATTGGCATGTCTAGCTGAACCAACAAGGAGAATTCCCCCCTGGCAAAAAAGCTAGAGTGAACTGGTCTGAACTGTACAATACTATGTGACCTGAATTAATTGTTGGGACTGGCTCTCCACTGCCACCTTAAAAATTCTTCAGAAAGCTAAGAAAGTTTAATGTAAATATTTCTTGATTAGTGCACTGATCAAAATGACCTCTTCTTACTGATTCAGTGATTGGTCTAGGTTGTAAAACTTGGTTCCATGACGTAATTGTATATGTATCTTGGATTGCAGGTTTATTTTTGGGTGATGGGAAGCAATCTTGTATTGCGTTGGGCATGGACATACAAGCTTTCTGCCCATCTTCGCCATAATTACCTTACGGTGTTTGCAGTTGCTGCCCTGGAGATTTTCCGTCGCTTCCAATGGGTTTTTTTTCGTGTAGAGAATGAATGGAATAAAATGAACTCCAAGACAAACATTCAGCTCTCAGAAAAAGACCTGACAGAGGAGGAAGAGAAGTTACTTGTTTCTAATGAGCACAATGTATAGCGAGCTAGAAACCCTGCCTTGATATCTCAGTACAATGATTTGGCAATCGGGGATTACCCTTCCATTTGGGATTTCATTATACAAAAGATATTACAATTTTCCTTTGTTCATAAAAGAATAGGGAATTCAATCATTAAATATTTACTCGATATGTATCAATTCAATTAATTGCAATATAATTTTGTATTGATGTACCCTTCTAACTGGTGGGAAAAAAAAAAAATATTAGAATGCTCTTCTTCCCATGTGAGCAGTTTATGAGAGAGTTCAACATTGTTCTTATATATCATCACTTGGTCATATTTGTGTAACCTTGGATTGCAATTTGGCTTTATAATTTATATCAGACTGGACAGTAACTCCTGCCATTACAACCAAAACGTTACATCACCACCACCACAATCGCTGACCACTTTACACAGCTTCATGATATATGGAAGACATCTTACATGATTAACGGAGGTATCGGCATGAGGCATTCGACATTAAAGTCGTAGAATTCGTGTCTATTAAGTTGAAAATTCCCTACCAATGATGACGGGCATGCATTTCTCTCGATCACAGTCTTTGTTTTCTAGTAAGCCAGACAAGATAGTTTCCTCCACTAATTTCATGAACGGTTGTTGTCCATATAAAATCCATTTTCGATTTATTCCGATACACACATGGGACCTCTTCAAATCCAGTGGTTCAAAAATCAAAATCACCTTACCTCATCAACACTCAACTTCCCACCAGGTTTCTCAAAAAAAAAAAAAAAAAAAACAAAAAACAAAACTTCCCACCAGCATACCATTCCAACTACTTGATATATACTGCTTAATTTATTTTGAGATAGCATCTGCTTGATATTAAATCACCATTTTTTTTAGCTTATGACTAGGAGTGACAAAATAGCAAGTACACGTGTCAAAAACCCAGTTCTTGACCCTCCAATCCTGATAACATGTACAAAGTGGAAGCAGATGCCTCAAAATTCATTCTCACACTTGTGTATGAAACTAAAACTACCAGTACCACAATGGCCTAATCTAAATGTTAACTACTGTTGGGTACAACCACCATAGTCGGCAGCTGGAGCCGAGCCTAGCTGAGACGAGCACGCCGAGAGTGCTCACCATATTGTCTTCTGTGCTAGAAAAGCTGGTGGCTCGAAATGACCGGCTCAGGGACTGCCTGAGCCAGCAGCTGGATGAGCTGAGCTTGAGCTCGGCTCTGCTTGGGAAGAGCTTCAATGCGTTTTATGGGGTGAGAGCACCAAATATAAGCATACCAAAGTACCTGGAGAGGTTATACAAGTTCACGGATTGTAGTCCATCTTGTTTTGTGGTTGGATATGTGTATATAGACAGGCTAGTGCATAGGCACCCTGACTCCCTCGTCATTTCCTTGAACGTGCATAGGTTGCTGGTTACAAGCGTTATGGTTGCTTCTAAGATGCTAGATGATGAGTAAGCTCTCTCTCTCTTAAATGGGGTATTTTCATTTGTCCCTACTTATGACTTGTCTGGTTTATACATCTTCCTCGCTTTGGTTTGTTTTCTTACCTTGTTGGTTTGGTCTTTGGGATAGTTTGAGAGTTATAGCTCATTTGAACTTCTTTTTTGTGTTATGAGTAACAATTAAAACCCATTCATCAAAGAAAGTAACAATTAAAATTCAATTGAAATATATATGCATTTAAACACAAGTGGCCTAAGTTCTCTTCCTTTGTAGTGTTGTACCATAGATATCTGCACTCTGATGTTGTCACATTTGCTGTGTGTGGTAAGGGGTACAAAGACATTTTCCTTGCATACAGGGGCGGAATCAGAAATTTTTGTTTGGAGGGGTCAAGTTGCAACTCTAATATATTTATCAAGACAATTCCATATACATGCGCTTTTTTATTATATACACACTTTTTTATTTGATAAGTTATATACATACACACCAAACAATAACAAAAAGAGCTTAGTAATTTCAATCAAAATTATGTTTGGTGGTGATCTTACATTAAATAAAATTCTTTTTTACTATTTTTATAGTAAAATTCTTAAAAAATTTCATTTTCGATACAAATTATCAAATTTTATACTAAAGTAAGTAAAAAATCTTTCAATTAAACTAATGAAATTTTCAAAAATATGAATGATCCAAAACTTAGAGGAATAAGTTAGGCTTCAAACATATTTGTAGTTATCTTGCTCTAACCCATTATGTAGTAACTAAAGAGACATTTCATGTATAGTTTTAGTGACATTATTTTTTTAATGAGTCAATGACTTATTAATTGCCACATAACTGGTTGAAAAAGATATAGATTCAAATATGTTTGGTGTTAAACTTTATCAAATATTTAATAGATATAAGTGCATATTTTACAATAAAAAATAGAATTGTGAAAAATAATATTATGTCTCTATAATTATTAGACCAATTTTTTTTTAAGAGCATCATTGGACTAAATCAAATATTTGGGGGCCAACTCTTATTTTTTAGACTAAATTTTGAAAATATTAAAATAATTATATATATATATATATATATATTTCAAAAAAATTCAAAATTTGTTGGGGGGGGGGGGGGGTGCATGGCCCCCCCACCCTTACACATAGCTACGCCCTTGCTTGCATATAATGCTTACGAAGTCAACAAAGTAATTGAATCATCCATCACATATGTTGCATACAATTCATTTATATAATATGTTTTGCTGCTTATTACAAAAACAACAGTACAAGTGCAGCATATATTTTGCTGAAGAAAGCATATGGAAAACATGTACCTTGGGCAGCGTCATTGATGTGCTTGATTCTGTAATTTGTTCTCCACAAATGAAACAGCACGCAATTGTTATGATAATAATGTTGTTTTGCTTCGATTACAATTTTTCAGTCATTATAACAACGCATTTTTTGCTCGGGTTGGGGGAGTAAGCAATGCTGAGTTAAACAGGCTGGAATTAGAGTTGCTCTCTCTGTTGGATTTTGGAGTTGCAGTAAGCTCTCGAGTTTTTGAGTTCTACTGTTTGCACTTGGAAAGAGAGATGATGTTCAATGGCGTAGGACAGAAAATAGAAAGGGCAATAATTCCTAGTGCTCTGGACGATGTGACTGAAATCTCTGTAGATGACATACAAAGTTCTTCACCACCGCAGATAGTGGACTGACCTGCACGTTTTTGCTTCTTCTTTCTCTTGGTTTATAAAATCTTGAATTGTTCTTTCTTGTTTGCATCATATTATCATGTAAGATGGGTGCTTCAAGCCTTCAACTCTGTCGATTTATCACATTGACGAAATAGAGGGAAAAAAGAGAGGAAAGAGATGAACTAAAGTTCACAATATTAAAGCCACAAAAAAGAATGAGTGGGGAGCATTTGGTGGCACTAGTGTATTTGACTTGGAATTCAAATTCCGTGCAAATTGCCAGTATCAATTAGTTGGAATTCTAATTATGAATTGATGCACTTGAAACTCTTTGCTAAGTCTTGTATATTGTTGGTATATTTCGTGCCAAATTTACTTGTATCTGTTGTTCAAAAACTATGTATTTTGTATTCTTTTGGGTACATTCGCATTTGGGTTGAGGGTTCAAGAGCTAAATTTTGTGTGTTGCTGAGAGTACAATTTCGGTCGAGTGAGATAAAGGTTCGGTCTCGCGAGTTTGGCATGTGGAATCCATTTAAAAATCTGTCGAGAAGGATTTCATGGGAGTCTTGGTCCCTCGAGATGATTGAACCCGGCAATTCTATTATGCTTTCTTTTAGATTCAAGGATGGAGCCAGTGTCTTGAGTGAGGGGATGCGTAGTATAAAATAAATTGAAATAAGAATATGCGAAAATACTAATTAATGTTTCTAGGATTAATTAGTTTTGCTAAGTAAAAGAGTATATGAAAATAAAAAATCCAAAGTAAAAAAAAAAAAGAAAGTGAAGACAAATCACATATAGACAAACAAAAAGAGACAGAGAGGAAGAAAGTTTTGCTAAGATTAATTATTTGTATTTAACGATGCTCTTTGTCCCTTTGATATAAATATACAAGCAAAAATTGCTAAGAGCAATAGCAATGGGGTGGGTAGAACCCCAAATAAGTTATCTTACCCTCCCCACCCCCACCCCCCCCCCCCCCCCCCCCCAACCCCCACCCCCTAAGTTGAAGCAACAACCGGGTGGCTACTGCTAAATCTCTTTACCAAATTGCTATAGTAACTTCTTAAATTTAGATTGTCCCTAACTTTTCTTTGTGTTAGAGTATTTACATTGAAGTTGCTAAAATGACTAAATAGTCATTTTAGCAACAAAAACACACTTATAGTAAAGTTGTTATTTTGACTCATTGCTATAATTTTTTAACTCATTGCTACAGTGGGCTGCTAAAGATAACAGCCCACTTTAGCTGAGAGTTATTTGCAACAGATAATATTTTATTAGTCTCTCACACGCGTGACTCTTTTTACCCTATTTCATCTCAATCTCTCTCACGCATAAATGCAGCCCTCCCTCCCTCTGCCTTCTATCTCACTGTCTCTCTTTCATGCAGCCAAGCTGATGCCACCATTGCCCAGACCTCCCTCTGCCTAGCCCCCTCTCCCTTTGCCCAGCTTTTTCTCCCTTTCACTCAATTTTTTAGTGGGTTTAATTTCGTGGTCCAATTGGTTCGTGGGTCATGGTGCAGTGGTTCATTGGTTCGATTTGGGAAATTAGGACGTGGGTAACTGTGAGTCACGGTGATGGTGCTTCGATTTCCTAATTTGGGTGGTTGGATAATGGTGGCATTGCTAGGCGGAATGGGTCACGATTTCCCGATTTGGTGTTCTTTATTTTGGTTTTTGCTGTGGTTGGTGGTTGTGGGTTGAGAAGTGGAAGAGGAAGGTTGTTGGTTTGTGGCTGTTGTTGTTGTTGTTGTGTTTTTTTTTTTTTTCCTCCCTGATGTGGTTTGTGGTTGTGGCTAGTAGGGGCAACGGTGGAGGTGTTGTTGCTGTTGTTTTTTGTGGTTGTTGTTTTTTTTAATGAATTATTTATATTATTTTAAGTGAGTTGCTAAAAAAATAGATGCTTTGATGTTGGGTATATTGTAAAGTGAGTTGTTAAAATAGATAAAATAGCTTTTTAAGTTGCTAAAAGCTATATTTTTTAGATTTCTTACTATGAATGCTCTTAAGTGCAATTATTTTAGTAGCTCTGAGGTGTGATTTAGACCATATAATGTCCTTTAGATTGAGGCTTCTAAAGGACATGGGTTGAGCAAATGTAGAGTCCTTGTATATATGATGATACTCTTGGTGGCCACGAGTGTCTGTGAATTTTGTATTATCCTTTATAAAGTTGTGATTTTCAATTATGTTTTGTTGGCTTTAATTCCTTATTAAATTTGATTGTATTTCTTCAATCACTTACCTGTATGTTTGTGGGATTAAATGTAATGGGTATAGTGTTTAAATTGGTGAAGAACTATAAAGGCAAAGGGGCTGTTTGGGTGAAAAAAAATGCTCACTCATCACTCATCACTAAAATATCATCACTCATCACTTTATAACTCATCACTTATCACTGAAAATTCCCTAACTTCCTTCGGTGGCATGTTTGGCACTTGCTTCCAACTTCTGATAACTCAAAAACTTTAACTTTTTGTGGGACCCACTACTTGAGCACCATGTTGGGCTCACGGTTAGCCTACCTGCGTATACATTCAAGGCAAACCAATTTCACCTCTTTTTTCCCTTCAGCCCACATCTTATCCCAAAACACTCGATGAACCCAGCCAAGGAAATCCATCAGAACCCCACTCGCCCCCTCCTCATCCCATTTACTCTAAAAGCCAAAACCCAACTTTACCAAAACCAAGTTCGTCACTCCCTTGTACTGAAAATTTTAGAACATTTCCGAAACCCAACTACGCCAACCCCACCAATGCAACTCCGGTTTTGTTCCTCCCTCCTCATCACTGAAATCTAACCCATAAACAACTGCTTTGATGCTTGAACTCGTCGTTGTTCACTATTCCCAGTCCAATCCTTACCCCCTTTGAGTTTCGGTCACCACTGTTCCAACCTGGGTATGTCTTTTTCTTGATTCAAATTTTATTTTATTTTGTTGTCTTTGATGTCGTAGATGTTATTGTCTCAGTAGGTGGTACATGTGGCTCTGTTCATACAATTGGGTCTCTGTAGGTGGTTTGCGGGTTCTGTGTCGCCATTGTCCTTCTCTGGTCTGAGATGGGGCCACCACAGGTTGGATCAGATCAGATGCGTCACTGGATGTGGCTAGGCTGAGGGGTTTACTCTGAAGATGGGGCTGTGATGAGGAAAAGAAGAAATATGGGATATGTTGGGCTATGCAAATGAGTTTGGTCTAGTATGAAAGAGAGCCGTTGGGAGTAAAAGCTAAACACTAAAAGAGAGAAAGAAAGAAAGAAAAGAAGAAAGAGAGTAGTAGGCGTGAAGAGAAGAAGAAAGAAAGAAAAGAAGAAATAGAGAAGCAGATGTAAAAAAAAAAAAAAAAAAAAAAAAAAAAAAAAAAAAAAAGAAGAAGAAGAAGAAGAAGAAGAAGAAGAAAGAAAGTTGGTGATTAGACAAGACATTGAACAGTGGGTCTCATTCGTTGCTAAAAATTACAAAAAATGCTATCTCACTCTATTCTCTGTTTTCAATTTTGGTATCTCATCACTCGAAAACTAGAGAATTGAGTAATGGAAACATCATTGAGTAAGCCAAACAAGCACCTTGTGGTGGGGTCCACGGTATTTTGGGTTATGGATGATGAAAACCCAATTTGATGGAATACTTGAAATCCAAACAACCCTAAAGTATCTTGCGACTAGTGCAACCCGTGAAAGGCCATATGAAGAGCACATGAGGAAGTTCAAACGACTCAAGTGCTAGGGGCATTTCGCGAGTGGCTCGCTACTTGGCCAACTTGCGAGATGCACTGACAACTAGATTTTGTGTATTTAACTCATTTCTTTACCCATACTATAAAATCCCACATTATCCACGAAATTGTAAGGAGTGTTTCAGAGAGAAAACCCTAAAAATCCAATGGAGAGTTAGAGATTGCATACCTATAATCCTCTACACATTTCTCTTAGTTTTCTTCACTTTCTTCCCTCTTTAATTCCATATCTTTTGAGAGTTTCTTAGTCCAAACACAAACCATACACATTCTAAGTGTTGTGAGTTGCTTTGGAGCTTTTGGGAAGCATTAGGTCATGCCATTCTATGGTGAATGCAATTAGTGATAATTGCTGGATCCGGAAAGCTAGTGAAGACAAGGCTCGGTGAAACCCGTTGGTAGCTGAGACTTGGAAGGTCTAAGTATAGAGGGTAGTCTAGGCTTGGAGAGTCTATATTGTAATCCTTGTACTCCAACTTATTTACTAGCGGATCAATTCAATTTGGAGGGTTGCGAAGAGATTTTTACGCCGAGAACTTCGATTTTCCTTTTCGATAACACATCGCGGTGTTATCTTGTATTTGTTTTTCTCTTCCCTTTACTTCTTGTGTTTTATACTTAATTGTTTATTATGTATGCCCATGCACTAGGTAGTAATCCTAGTTGATTGCGCATTGATTACTCTTATTCCACACTTAGTTGAGTAGATTAAAAGTAATCTAGTCGTAATTTAAAAATTGGAGATCTAAACCAACTCTAGTATTTATACTAGTGAACTTTCATCCTTTAGTATTACTTACCCAATGAGGATAGCTTTCTCTCCCAAGTAGGAGTTCTCTTCCTCTCCTCTCAGAAAAGGAGCTCTCTCCCTCTCGTCTTTTAGTGTCGAGCATTCCCTCCCTCTTTCTCTGTTTGGGTTTTTCCTTGAGTTTACCCATCACCCCCTCCTAACGTTGCCATGGAACAAGCGGTGGTAGAAGGATTACTCAACTTCCATCTTACAAAGGAGGAAGAAGAAGAAATCTCAATAACAACAAGGAGTAAATCGTAGCTTCTAGAGGAATGTGCATTGAGCCTCTTTGGTAGATTGCTATCAGATCGACATCAAAACCAAAGGGCTTTGAAGAACACGCTAAGATCAGTGTGGAAAATGGGCTCCGACCTGAAGATTGTAGATGTGGGAAACAATACACTACAGTTCAAATTCAGCGCTGAGTACCAATTGAAGTGGGTTGAAAAAAATGGGCCATGGAATTTTGACAATAATCTCCTATTGCTATGCAGATGGAAAAAAGGTCTCTCAGTTACAAACATCACTTTCACCCACTCCCCTTTCTGGGTCCAGATTTGGGGACTCCCCTTCAGATGAGGTAGGTAGAGAACTTGGAAAAAGTTTGGAGAAATTTATTGAGTCAGACAGAAGAGCAAGACAGATAGAGCAAGCAAAATTTATGCGAATTAGAGTAGATTTACAACTTGATAAACCTCTTAGGTGTGGGGGTAAGGTAGCTAGTGCAGATGGTGAAAAATTCTGGGGAAACTTCAAGTATGAAAGGCTTCCTACCTTCTGCTTCCATTGTGGTAGACTGGGGCACGATGACAAGCACTGTTTGGAGATCACGAACCAACAAAACTCATCCAAACAATATGGTGACTGGCTCCGAACACAGGGAAATTCGAAATGGGGGACGAAAAAATCAAGATCCACTAACAGTAAGGGTCGGAGTGATGGTAATGAAGATCGACTAGAGGAAAATATTCAAACAACGGCAAAAAACTCCTATGCCTCAACGGCGGATGGTGGTGAAGGCAGCTTAGGTAGCGACGGCAACCAGGGAAAGGAAAATTAAAAAAATATGGAGATGTGTGATGTTGCGGGCTTCAAGGCAAATCAGTTAGCAAGAAATTGGAATGGATGAGACTACTCTATGCGGGTGGGACACTGCACCACGCAATTTCCAGGGGCACGTGATGAGGTAGCTGCTCCCTCCAACGGTCCACCAAGAGATTTGAAAAAGGACAAAGAAGCATTGGACACCCTCTCTCTAACGGGCTAGCAAGCCCAAATGGGAACAGAGTCCATGGAAGTCTCCAGCCCACTCAAGCTAATGGCTGACCCAACTGAAACTAATGAAAGAAATAAGGGATCTGAGGGTGAGGAAATAAAAAGGAAAGTGAAAACAAAGGCCCAATTCAAGAAAATGGCAAGAGAAAAAGGGAAAAACAAAAGCCTAAAAGTTGAAGTCCAACTACCAGTTGCTGGGATTAAAAGGGTGGGAAAGCTTATATTTGAAGAAGGAGAAGAATCATTGTAGAAAAGGAGATGCACAATCTCTAATACCAGTTATTCTAAAACTGAAGAGGGATCGGCGATGGCTGCAAGGTAGCATTGCCGAGAGACATGAATCCCTTAAGTTGGAACTGTCGGGGGCTTGGGAACCCCCAATCAGTCAGAGCATTGCATGACTTGGTGCGGTGATGGGATCTCAAAGTGGTCTTCTTTATGGAGACCAAATCAAAAACCAAACGTATAAAAATGATAAAGAATAGAATTGGGATGGCAAATGGCCTCATTATTCCCTGTATAGGCCGAAGTGGAGGACTTGCTCTCTTATGGGCAAGAGAAGTTGACTTGGAAATTAAAAACTTCTCAAATAACCACATAGATGCAACTATCACTGAGCCTGGCAACAACTTCAAATGAAGGCTAACCGGCTTTTATGGTCATCCAGAGACTCACCGAAGGTATGAATCTTGGCACCTTCTAGCTTTTCTTCATAATCAGTTCCAACTTTCTTGGCTTTGTCTAGGAGATTTTAATGAAATTTTATCAACTGAGGAAAAATCGGGTGGAACTCCTAAGCCTCAACAGCAGATGGATGGCTTCAAAAAAGTAGTGGATTATTGTGGTTTTCAAGACTTGGGCTATATTGGGTTCGATTTTACTTGGTGCAACATGCAAGAGGGGGAAAACAGGAAATACTTGAGGCTTGACAAAGCTTTTGCAATTCTAGAATGGACCGAAAAATTTGGAGGGAAGAAAGTACTCCATATAGTTGATTCCACTTCTGATCATTGTGCACTAGTAATCTTGGACTCAACATCCAATCGCCACTCCCAAGCAAAGCGGTTTCATTTCGAGGCATTATGGACTAAAAATATTGACTGCAAAGCTATTATTGAGGTGTCATGGGGGATTGGGGCTGATCTTAGTACCCCGGAAGGAATAATGGAGAACTTAAAATCTTGTACTGCCGAGCTAACTAAGTGGAGATTAGAGGTTTATGGGCAAATTCGAAAAAATATTCAGGCCAAAAGAAACACCCTAAATAGCCTAACCAAACAAGACAAGGGAGGAGACATGAGCACTGAGATTAATAGTCTAAGGAAAGAAATCAACGAGCTTCTGGATGATGAGGAAATCTATTGGGGGCAAATAGCTAAAGCCCACTAGCTTAAGGAGGGGGATAAGAATACTAACTTCTTCCATACTTAAGCTTCTGAAAGGCGTAAACAAAACACAATTCTGGGAATCTGGGATGAGCAAGGTAAGTGGTGTGATGAAAAGGAAAACATTGCCCAGGCAGCTATTAACTATTTTGAGAATATTTACACAACAACCCATCCAACACGGGTTGAAGAAGTAACTGCAGCTATCCCCTCTAGAATGACTGACGAAATGAATGCAAATCTCACTCAGGACTTCACCAGGGAGGAGGTATCCATAGCTTTCAAGCAAATCCACCCTACCAAGGCACCTGGCCCCGATGGTATGTCTGCCATATTTTCCTTAAAATATTGGAATATTGTGGGCTGTAGTATTACTAATATGGTTCTAAATGTTCTTAATAACAATTTGCCCATGGCAGAGCTGAATAAAACAAACATAGCCCTCATCTCAAAAACAAATAATCCCAAGAGAATGTCTGAGTTCCGCCCCATCAGTCTCTGTAATGTAGAATTTAAACTCATTTATAAAACCCTTGCTAACAAACTTAAAACCCTCCTCCCTCACATTATAACGGAAAACCAGAGTGCCTTCATCTCGAACCAACTCATTACTAACAATGTGCTTGTGGCCTTTGAATTAATGCTTTTCTTAGATAAAAAAAATGTAGGTAATGACAGTTTCATGGCAGCCAAGCTCAACATGAGCAAGGCCTTTGATAGAGTTGAATGGTGCTTCATCCAAAGGGTTATGGAAAGATTGGGTTTCAACACTAGGTGGATAAATTGGGTAATGCAGTGTATCACCACAGTCTCATACTCAGTTATTATAAATGGGGTAGCATGGGGAAATATAACCCCAACTAGAGGACTTCGCCAAGGAGACCCCCTTTCACCAAGCCTCTTCCTTCTTTGTGCCGAAGGCCTCTCTGCTCTCATACATGAAGTACATGAAATCAGCAATAGACGGGCATCTCAATTTGTAGAGGTTGCCCAAGAATCACCCACCTTTTCTTTGCAGATGATAGCATTCTCTTTAGCAAGGAAAACGCCAAAGAGAGTCAGAAATTAAAACAAATCCTTCAAAAATATGAAGAAGCATCTGGCCAAAAAATTAACACAGACAAATCTTTGGTGTTCTTTAGCCCAAATACGCCTCAGCTAGTCAAAGAAGAGATTTTTTCCATCCTTGGCCCCATGCAAGACTTAAGTCATTCCAAATACTTGGGTCTCCCATCATTTATTAGAAGATCCAAGAAACAAGTATTTGCTATCTTGAAGGAGAGGGTGGGGCGGAAACTTGCTGGTTGGAAGGGTAAACTACTCTCTATAGGTGGTAAGGAAACCCTCATTAAGGCAGTTGCTTTAGCAATCCCAACGTATACAATGAGTTTCTTCCAACTACCTCAAAATTTATATGAAGATTTAGAAAGTACGATGAGAAATTTTTGGTGGGGTCAGAAGTAGCAAGAATCCAAAATGTGCTGGATTAGCTGGAAAAAGGATGTGCAATTCGAAAGCTAGCAAAGGCATGGGGTTTCGAAACTTGCAAGCTTTCAACCTTGTTATGTTAGCTAAGCAAGCATGGCATATCTTCACAAATCCAAGTTCCCTTGTTGCCCGTGTTCTTAGGGCCAAATACTTCCCCCACAAGTGATGTTCTCAATGCCAAGCTTGGCAATTCCCCATCATACTCTTGGAGAAGCATTTACAACAGTCTCAAAGTCTTAAAGGAAGGAACTCAATGGAGGGTAGGCAACGGAAAAAGGATCCATATATGGGATGATAGATGGATGCCAAATCCATCCACTTATAAAGTCATCAACCCTCCAAATAGCAATCTAGAATTGCCAGTGGTTTCCTCGCTCATAGACCCTACCACAAAATGGTGGAAAGCTAATTTGGTTCGAGCGATATTCCTCCCCTTTGAAGTTGAAGCAATTCTCAGAATCCCTTTGAGTCACAATCTGCCTGAAGATAAAATAATATGGTTGGGGAATAGCCGTGGTGAGTTTACAACCAAAAGCGCGTACCATATTGCGCACAAGTTAATGGACACAGGGGAAAAAGAGGAAAGCTCCTTGGGGGATCCCTATAGGCTGCTATGGAAGAAGCTTTGGCACCTAAACCTCTTAGCCAAGATGAAGATTTTTGCTTGGAGAGTTTGTGTTAATGGGTTGCCCACAATGGAAAACATGAATATCAGAGGCATTACTAATAGTAAAACATGCCCAATTTGTGGTTCTGAACTCGAAAATATCACCCATGCCATCCTAAGATGTGATTTCACCTCTTAGGTTTGGGATTTATGTGCTGAAAATCCATTAAGAGCTAGTCAAAACAACTTGAATTTCTAGGACTCAACCATGCTTATCCTCACTCAAAAGTCTACCCTAGACCTGGAAACCTTCTTTGATGTAGCCTAGGCCATTTGTTATAACAGAAATAAGGTGGTCCACAATGAAAGCAACCTTTCCCCACAATAGCTTGGCATATGGCAAAAAGCTCAATGGAAGACTACTTAAGTGCTGCTGATGCGGACCTTTCCTATATCAGAAACTCCCCCACCAGATGGGAACCCCTCCACCTGGAGTTTACAAAATAAATGTTGATGGAGCTTCGGACTAAAACAGGTACTCTAGCGTTGGGGTCATTATAAGAGACAGCAAGGGTCAGCCAATAGCTAGTCTATGCAAGTTTCTTCAATCTAGTTATTTTGCAGAACTCGTGGAGAAAATGGCTTTGGAGCAAGGAATCCTGCTAGCTAAGGATTTGCAATTGCCTAGAGTTATTTTCAAATCAGATGCACTCAATGTCATCCAAGCCATTAATGAAAAAGCTATTAGGAGCAATTTTGGCCATTTCATTCAGGATTTTCTCCAAGCTCGGAATCTGTTTGAATCATGCTCTTTCAAGCATTCAAGCCATGACCTTAACAAGATTGCCCACGAGTTAACCCAATATGCTTGGAGGAGTGCAAGTTCGCACATCTGGAATGGAGTCACACCCCCAATGGTTGCTTATAGGGGTGTGCATGGGTCGGGTTGAGTGGATTTTTTGACCCAACCCACCATGGTGGGTAAAAAAAAATTCAACCCAACCTAACCCATCACATAAGTCCAACCTAACCCAACCCACATAGGTTGGGTTGGGTCGGGTTGAACCCATGGGTTGGACAATTTTTTTTTATTACTATTATTATTAAATTGAGCAAAAAAAAAAAAAAATTTACACTTGCCACTTGAGTTGATAAACAAAATATAAATGAGTTCCTAACTCAGTTATAAACAAAATATATCTAAATTTTTTTAATTAATTATATAATATATTTAAATATATATTAAAAGAACTAATAGGATTTTATATTATATATAATAGTAGGAACTGAGGAAGTGCTCTACAGCTAGTTTATTAAATATATAATATATTTTAAACATATATTAAAATATGGGTGGGTTGGGTCGGGTTTGGCGAGTTTGTAATTTTATGACCCAAACCTAACCTAACCCGCTATAAAAAAATTTTTGTAACTCAACCCGACCCACCAAGCCCTAAAAACCGACCCAACCCGGCGGGTTAGGTTGGGTCGGGTCAGGTTTGGCGGGTTTTTTGCACACCCCTTGCTTATTTAATTCAATATGAGATGTGTACTGTATAACTATGTTGTTTGGCCTATATCTGAACTCACTTTGTTGTACTCTTTGTTTGGTTATTAATGCCATCTTATTTCCCTTTCAAAAAAAAAAAGAAGAAAAGTATTACTTACCCAATAGAGCCTTATTGAATTTTTCTGTTTAGTGGAGCCTTAATTCTTTCATGTTCTTTGAGCCTACAGATTTTTTATTTTTTATTTTTGAAACGGGGATTGTATCCTAGTTTTTTATTTTTTTTATGAATTTGTATCCTAGTTAACCTGTATCTGTATGGTAGTAGTATTTGGTTAGATTGGATTTGGCTGGTTGAATGCATGCTTGTTAAATAAACATAATAAATTCATAATATAAAAATTCATAATAAATTAATCTCTAATTTTTTTGGTAGGAAATTAATCTCTAATTAGGGCATTGTGTTTGTTGGTAAAAGTTTAATAGATAAAAAAAAGCTACAATCACAATATAAATTCAAACTACCACTAAATATGTCACCACTAAATTCGTCTCGTCACACACTATTTATTAAAATAAAGTTAAATCACATGTGACCGCAAATATTAAACATTTGTTAATAAATTATTTTAAAAAAATTTTAATACAATTTTTATAATAAATATCAAAAAATCATTTATTTTTAACTTTTTCTCACAAAAGTTTCTAAACATATATTCTAAATCCTTAAGTTTAAGTCATGTTTAACTTTTTCTTTTATAAAATTCTAAAAAAAGAAAAAAGTATTCATAAAAAAGAAAAAAAAGAAAAAAAAAAAAGAGTAAGGATAGAACTCAGCGAAAAGGAAAAGTAATTGTAACCAAAAAAAAAATAATAATAATAATAATAATAAAAAAAATCGAGAAACACACACTTCTCTCTTTTCGATGGTTGACGCAAAGCACAACTCTTTGGTGTCTCAAAAATCATAAACAGTGCTCCTAAGCCTAAGAGCGAAGGACCTGAGAATTTAATCAAAGGGCTGTGTGTTTGTGTTTGTGTTTTTCGGGTTCGTAAACAGAGAGTCTGGTTTTGTTTGATGGCGGATTCGTCGAAAGAAGAGTTGGTTCAGCTGATAAAGCGCTTCGGCACTTATCTCACCGTCAAGATTTCCAATCATCTCCCGATCTCTCTCCAGCGCCTGGTCTGTTCCTACCCGATCTCATGCTTTTCTTTCATTTTTCGCTTTTTAAAAAAAAAAAAAAAAATTTGTTTTGAATGTTAATTCTGGGTTTAGGTTTTTTTTTTTTTTTTTTTTTTTTTTTTTTTCTGGTGATGAAATTATGGGCTTAATTGCTTTTTATGCTTACACAATTTGAAGCATTAGGTGTTGAATTAGAGTTGGTGAAACCTAATGTTCATTACTTGAGATTGGATACAAAAATTGTAATTTTGTGGTATTGCGGTTGGTGTCATTTGTTAAGGTGTGAATAGTTAAAATTAATCCTTATTCGGATCAAAATAATGTGTCTTAACAATGTTCAGTTCATGGCAATTTTAGGGTTGGATAGCTAGGAATTATTTCATTGATAGTGTGTAAAAAAAACCCTATTTATTAGTAGATCAGGTCTCTATTGTACACATCTTTATGCTAAATTTCGCAGCAAGTCCCTGATGGACATGTCCATTCTTGATACTGGGATGATACCCTTTTTTTTTGTACACTAGTGAAAATGAATCAATAAAGGGACAAAATGGACTACTTAAAAGAAGTTAATAAGGTTTTTTAATAATTAGATGAGTAGCTGCAAAAACTATGATAAACAGTTTACGTGGTAAATGGGTTATGCCTCTTTGCGATATTAACGAAATTTTATTTACTTGTTAAAAAAAGAAAAAGAAAAAAAAAGAAAGACTGATAAATTATGATGTCTTGTCTTTGGTCCAAAAAATGGTCACTGTTATCTTGGTTAAGTTTTTTTACTGAAATGTGTCTTTGATATATTGTTTTGGGGGGGGGGGGGGGGGTGGGTGGGTGGGGGGAGGGGTTTCTTGTCTAGTGTATATTAATACTTGCTATCTCAATAGTCTCCACTAGGAAAAGTGTACTTTAAAAATGACTTGTAACTGTGTCCAATCAGAAACATATGTAGTTTGGACTTTAAAGTATCCTTTGCTTTGTAAAACTCTTTAAAATTTTCAACAGGACTTGTCTAGTGTATGTTAATACTTAGCATGCAGTGCTCTGGTTACCTCTTAGTGAGGGCACTGGGTTATGCATTATTATGGGAAGCCACAGACATCTTGAATGTCACATCTTAAAAATCTCAAGATTGACTTTCCCAGGCATTCCATTTTTATTCCCACAGAACAGTTTCTATTCTTCTGTAATGCTGCTCTTCTTCTGGCCTGTACCATCGTGGATAAAAGTGGTGGCTCGTGAAAATGTCTGGTAATCCATCAAAAAAATATGGGCAATATTGCAGCCTGATGGACATATAAGGCCATTATCGGTCACTTCCTGTGTACTAGAGCTTCACCTTTTTTATTTCAATATTAACTTTTATTACCTGGAAAAAAATAGCTTAAATTGTTAAGTTCAGTGAAATGCTATTAAAAGTATATGGTTTGCTTGCATGCACTTCATCAAAAATGGAGAAAGAAAAAAGAAAGGAAGAAATGAACACTGTTTAAAATAAAAATTCAGTTTCTAGGCCTTCCATCTAAGTTGTGTTATATGCATTCAATTATCTCTGATTGGGGATTATCCCATCAACAGAATTTCTATCTGGGATGTTTTGGGGTTTCTCACAACTTTCAACTTGGTAGCAGGATTCACGATCTGTTGGGGCTGTTGCGGGGCTTGCTTTTGCAATAGTCTTCACTTGGAGGCTTTTGAGATCACCTAGTCTGCCTCCGAGAAGGCAACCCAAACGGCAAGCTGGTACACCTAGTAGTTCTTCTGTTAGTACCCATTCCAATGCAACTTTGGTACCCTCTGGTAGTTCTTCGTCCTTGGAGGATTCAAGAGCTCAAAATGTTGTTGACGAGTTCTTTCAGCCAGTAAAGGTTAGTGTTAAGTTATTTGCTCTAATTATGAATTATATATAGCTTTACATTGTCTTACTTTATCTTAAGTTGCTTTTTTTCCCTGTTCAGCCAACTTTGGGGCAAATTGTAAGGCAGAAATTGAGTGAAGGAAGAAAGGTAATTAGTTGATGCTCTATGATATTTTTATAAGCTACGCATAATTATTTGGTTTGGCTTATTATTTCCTCAAGATCATGTTCAACTAAACTAAATACCTAGACATGTTACACCCTGCATGTGCTTTTGGGTCCATGTTAAGTCTAGACCATTTGTTACCATATTTTTTTCTATCATGCATGTTTGTAAGTAAATCTTTTCTTGTCTAGGTTTGATAAACTAGATTATGTGCGAGATTCTTGTTGAGGGAAAGAGTGAGATCATGTGATTGGAAAAATAATATGTACTTTAGATTGCCCATGTATATGCATACTGAATCTGCAAATGGACCGGGTCTGATTTACTGCCACTAGCTTTGTAGTTTGAAACATACATGAAGTTTAGTGTGGGGTTCAGGTCTCAACATAATCAATTTCATAGCGTGTTTTTCTTTTTCTTTTTGCTAAAGAAGTCTTGAATTTCTTGATGCGGCCATTTCTTTTTGTATCAGCTAAAGCTTCCATGTATGCTTGAAGTTTTCTTCTTTCATTTCTTGTAGTTCTTGTATATTTTCCATATACTGCTTCCTTTTAATTTTTTCATTAGAATCTTATTTCTTACTGCAAAAAATCACTGAACTGACTGAAGTATTAGCTGTGGTTGTACTACCATAATTTATTCTAACTCCACAGGCTCAAGTTTGGCCTTTTCTGTTTTTAAAGTGATTGGGAGCTTGTGTTCCACTTTCTGATTCATGTGCTTCTCATCTTATAAAAATTGACTTCCACAGAGTTTAGCTGCATGAAATCCTGGTTTGATTTCCACTTTTAGTTGTGGTCTAGGTTATAATGTTTAAAGCTTGTAGGAAATGTATTACCCACTGCTAACTTACCAGTATTTAATACTTTCTGAAAGAAATCAATCAATATATAGCAAGTTTAGTTTCTTTTGCTTGTTCGGTTTGATGACTTATTATATATGTAGGTAACATGTCGTTTGGTTGGAGTAATTCTTGAAGAAAGTAGTCCAGAGGATCTTCAGGTAGTGAATCTCTCTTTCTAGTGAACTCTGTCCTTGTAATAGCATTCTGGAAAAGGATTGACATTGTTTAGTATGGTCATGGCAGAAACAAGCAACTGTGAGATCCGCTGTGCTGGAAGTACTATTGGAAATCACAAAATTTTGCGATCTTTATCTCATGGAAAGAGTTTTGGATGACGAAAGTGAAGTGCGTACAGACCTTGCTAACTATTATTTTCTTAGAGTCAATCAATACTAAAATTTTGCAAAAATGTATTGTGTCATGTGATGTGCTTAACAATCCCAATGAGCATGTTCTAAAGTGCATAACTTTTATATTGTGTATTTACAGTGCTCATGCTCTAGTGCTTTTTCTTCATTTTTAACTTATCTATAGAGTAATGATAACATAATATGAAATCAATATAGTTTTAAATCTGGAAATGTTCAAAATAAACTCTACTGTTTAATTATTGGTTTGAGTTTAAAAATATTTTGGCTTGCTTCCACTGTACTTGGGGTATATGTTCTTGCAATACATTTATTTTACAAGGATTTTATTCTTACAGTGTTCTATTTCCATTCTATCTCATTTGGGCTGACCTTCAGCCTGCAAATTTTTCCCATTTATAAATACAGGTATGAATATGTTCACAGATAAGCATGTAAGATGAAATAATTTGTAGATGTCACTAATAAAGCCTCTCAAACGGTTATTTTTGTATCAGCAAAACTGTGGTTGGGTTATCCTGGTTGCTGCTAACCTTTAGTGGCTTTATTAAAATTCTTTCTGCCAACTGCTCTATAATAGTGTTTCCTTCTGCTACATTATAGTTTATTACTTATATATTAAAATGTTTTGTCATTTATGGTGAAAATTTTGCCTGCAGAAAAAGGTTCTTATGGCTCTAGAAGATGCTGGGGTTTTCACATCTGGTGGTTTGGTCAAAGACAAGGTAAATAAATATCTACTACTAACATTATATGACTTTAATCTTTTGTCAAATCTTATTTTAATGCTGTGGATGTGCTGGACATGCATTTACACACACACACACACACGCACACGCACCATCCCTTTTGTCTGTCATGATAATAACTGGCCTCCTGCAAAGAAGTGGGACACTTTATTTTACATGGCCATGGCTGAATTGGGAATCCAGATAATTATGGAGCTTCAACTCTTAGAAAATGATAGGCAGTTCACAGTACTGGAGAAAATAGCAGTAAGCATAATTATGGGCTTAATGGGGGGGAAAATAATAAATAATATGTTAGGATCATGTTGGGAACTAATAACAGCTAAAATGGAAGCCAAATTAGGGCATATAGACTATAGAGGAGGTGCTAATTGGCACTCCGACAGTCCCTATCAGAACTTTAAGGCCTCTGATTTCCACTCTATGCTAGTCTTGCCCAAAATGCATCCAAATTTGACCCAAGCCAAGTCCTGGACCCTCTTGCACGTGGGAGACATCTAAAAATCAATTTAAGGCTTGAATTAGACTTGTAATCCATGTGAAAAGATATATGGGCTCAAGTACAAGAGTTGTTTGGGTTAAAGTTAGTTACGGCTGAAGCACATGTGACACATTAATCACATAGGTAAATTCTTAGGAGAACATGCTGAATTAGTAAGCTAATAGAGTGGGACAAAGTTTGGCTACAAACTTAGTTGTAGCTTAAGGCTACAACTTCCTTTAAAAAAAATTAACATTGCTACATATTTTGAAAAATCTAATCGTTAGATTGCACGTTCTTTATGCTTTTAACACACATGTCAAATTTTGTGCCAATTGGATGTTATTTACCATATGATCTATAAACTTAATTTTTATGCATAATTTTAGACTATAAAAACTTGCAATTTAAACAATTGATTGATGACATAGCTATTGGTTTTTGGTTTTCTAGAAATTTTGCAAGCATAAAGAATATAAGAAGAAAATGTAATCTAATGGTGGATTTGTCAAAATTCACATCCAATAAAAATATATTGAGTGAAGCTGTAGTCTTAAACTACAACAAACTTTGTGTAGGAGTGAGCTAGGTGTGGCTAATTAAGGTTTGTTTGGATATCGCTTATTGCTGAAAACTGAAAACACTATAACAAAATAATTTTTAAATGTGTGAATAGTGCTGTAGAATCCAGTTTTAAATACAAGTTTGCTAAAATCTGTACTTGTGGGTCCTGTGAACAGTGCACAGGACCCACAAAAAAATGCAGATGCGCAAGTCCCCTGTTTTCAATGCAATCCAAACATACACTTAGAGTAGGGCTTGAGTTGTATAAATAGATGAATGTAACCCTCATTATGGGGAGATGTGGTCGTGACTCTCGAATTTTGACATCCAACCTGCTTTGACGTGTTTGGGCTGGAGTTGGCTCAACAGCCCTTCCCCAAAAAACCTGGGCTCTGTACTATTTTTTTTTATTAAATAAATCAGGCTTATTGTCCTATTTCATATTTCCTCGTGGTTTCCATATAAGCACCGATTTCCTTCCCATATTTTTCTCCTACTGCACCAGCCTCTTTCCTTCAGTGATGGTGACGAAGAGTCTTCTTCTTGAACTCAAATCCAACACCCTATAAGTGCGTGAACCGTGAACAAACCGTGAGCAACAATTTCACATCTCCATTCTTAATTTTTTTTTTCCATAATTACCCCTTTTCCTTTGTTATTGCCCAGACTGGTGCTCCTCCCCGAGCCTTTCAATGCCACCTGTGGGGTTTTTTTTCCACTGTTGTCATCACCCAATCTTGCCCAGTATTGATCTGGTTGGTGTTTGACAGACTTCTGTTTTGTGTGTACTGTTCATGCTAAAGGAGTTTCCTTAATTCAATTCCGAAACACCTCCTCCCGCTCCCCTTTTTTCCTCACAAGACAATGACAGACCCTCTCTGACCACTTCTGCCAAATTCTAACTCTGTAAGGTATAGTCTGTAATTGTTTGAACAGCATTGGATGACATGCTATTCACCTTCTCTAACTGTTCTCACAAACTGCTTCGGGTGCTTCCCTGTGACCACATCCACCAACTTTGCTAACAACAATTTTGCATTCTCCTTCCCTAAAAAAACAGGCCGTAGAAGGTCTTTTTTTTGCTCATAAATCCAAAGAATGAAAACTGATCCCCTTCATTATTAAAGCTTGAATGATTTGGTTTCAATGTCGAATAATATCAACCCTCCAATTGCCCAAGGATCAATTGGGATTGAGAGATTACTGTCCCTTTACCAGGAGGACCTCCAAGTGTTGCTGTTGGTGGAGGAGATGGTCAGGCAAAGTGCTTGGTGGTTCCCTAACCAGAGGGGATACTTTCCATCTCAGTTGATCTTGGAGACTTGGAAATCATTTTTTAACTCTGCTCCATTTATTGTCATTGCCCTTTCAATTCCATTGGCTTAGAGAACTTGTAAGAGATTAAATGCTGTAATGATATCCTTGTTCTGGTTGTGAGCATAAACTTTGTGATCTGTATGTAAGATTATCTCTATTAGTAGACTAAATGTGGACCATATATAGTTTATCCAAATTATTTGAGTATTATACATGTATATTTATTTTATTTAATAATAATAATAAGAGTGATAGATAAAGACCCATCCTATTAGGAGCCTATCTGTGAACGGTCACTTAAAACGTCATTTGGTGAATCGACTTTTGTTTTGGGTGAACAATCACTTGGCAATTAACTGTCAATGATACTTCTTGATGGAAGGAGTATAAATAGGAAACCAATGTTAATTGAAGAGGTCCTTTGTCTAGTCTTTGAAAAGCCTATGTTCTTCATCAAATGGGTTCCAAGGTGTAGGCCATAGGATAAAAGAATTCTTTTATGATTAATTATTTTTGCAGTAGTTTTTCTCTACAAATCACTTAAACAACAATGGCCGGAGGTACGTTTATTTGCTTTTGGTGTTCTAGGTTACATACCCTGTAGTCTGCTAGAGAACTCTGGATATAGATGGATTAATTCTGCCCAGTGATTAGTTTCACCATTCCAGGTTTTTTTTGGGCTCTAATGTCATAATTAATGATATGCATATACAGGTTCTTTTCTGTAATACAGAGAATGGGCGGTCATCTTTTGTACGGCAATTGGAGCCAGATTGGCATATTGACACAAATCCGGAAATCATTTCTCAGTTAGCTGTAAGTTATCTCCACTCATCATTACTTTAAAGACAGATCTGCAATTGTGTTCATAATGTTTGACTCTAATATATTTACCCATTGTAATGCATATCTCTGAAACTATTCTTATTTGTTACAGAGATTCATCAAATACCAACTTCACATATCTGCTATCAGACCCGAACGGACTGCTCCAAACGTATTCAGTGCCCCAACCCTGGAACAGTTCTTTGGATGTGTTTGACACTGAAACCAGTAAAAAGATGCAAATATAATTTTAAACTTTTACTAGGTCGTCTTTTCTTCCATTTGGATTTTATTCATAGCTTAAGTTTCTGGTCATTACAGCTAATGTTCCTTGGGTGCTCTTGTACCGTTGGTATTGATATCATCTGTCTGTATTCCTCCAATGCCCCAAGGGAGAGAAGTTTTCTTTCATTGAAATTTGTGTAATAGATCTGTTCATGTCCCAACTCCATGGGATATTTCACCAAAAAGTTGATGTTTGTATTTTTATGGCAATAATTTTGGTGTTCCATCATATTGTTTTGCAAGTTTTCAGTTTGTCATTGGAATATCACTGGAGTCAAGCTGGCTGGGAAATCTCTTTCCTGCGCCCTAGTTTGATTTCCTATGGTCGTTTTCATGAGAAATTCACTCTGATGCACAAGAATTTATTCAGTTTCTCGTGGAGTTTGGATGAGGGTGAATAACAGGCATGTTTTTCAAGCACCAAATCTCCTATAAGATTGAAAGCAGAGACTGATGCCTCGTTTGGTGTTGATGTTAGGTTTATGTTATATAGTAAAGCTCAATCCAAATGGAAAAGAAAAGATATACATGTTGAAAATCAGACTTGGTCAGGTGATACATGGATTGAAGTGTATTGTGTTGTCTTTTAAACAAGTGCAGACGATGAGAAGATATGAACTTGACATGATGATAAAGAGTAATAATCAAAAGTAGACACTTAAAACTTTATCGTATCTATTTTTTTTAGAGAGTTTTAACCTATGGCGTCTGCTTCTGATGATAACTTTTTATCATCAAACCAAAACACCAATCAGTTTTTAGTGTAGGTGGGGATTGAACTCCAAATTTTTTATACAACCATCAAACATTTTACTAATTAAACTAACTGAAACTCACACTATCGGATCTATTAAAATAAAAGAAGTTGCGATTCTTGTGAATCAAGTAACATAAATATAAAAAATGAGTGGTAATTTCATTTTTTTTTATTATAGATTCCTATTCCCATTTCCATTTTAAAATCAGATTAGGGACAATGATGTGAGACATGGGATATTTAAAAAATTAATGTAAATCATGCAAAATTAAATAAGTGTTTAATGTTTTACATTTAACTTAAAATTAGAGGGAATTGGAAAATTTAAATGTAAAAGAAATAGAAGAAACTGAATTTTTTTAAATTTATTAAGAGTTGGAATCCACGTTGCATGATCCAAATGGTTGTTGAGTTTGTTAATAATTTGATTAGAGCAGTGTTTGTTATATTTCAGTGCTTTTTTTTTTTTTTTCTTTTTTGTTTTGGTGTGTAAAATATTGTGTGTAACAACATTTAGCTATTTGATTAAACTATAGACTTAAAATACAATAAGAAGCGACGGCTTGTTTGTTATGAGTTGATTTTTTCTCACTCTTATCAACTTTTTTTTTTTTTTTTGAAAAGAGTTTCAACATATGGCGTTCGCTCTTGATAATAGCTTTTTATCATCATACCAAGACACCAATCAGTTTTAGGTGTTAGCAAGGATTAAACTCTAGATCTTTTATTCAACTATTTTAATAGTAGTAGGATTGAGCCAATTGGCAATGTAGGAATGACTTTCAATTAATAAAACTAGTAGAAGAATTTCAACTCAAATATTTCTCTCCCTCTCTTTTCAGTAGGCTGGTCAACCTAAAATCAGACCATTTGTCACACCAATTTTCCACCAATGCTTTATGAACCATATTCCATCAACTGGTATTAGAGCAGAAATGACTGCAATCCACCACTACTGAATAATGCCTTGCTGCCTTAGAGGTTGGCACACAAGCATTAAGCAATCAATCAGCAAAAGGAGTTTGTTGCCATGACGCAGTGTGTGAAAGTAGCTACGAGTGCAATTGCCCAGATTGAGAAGCACCTTGAGGTTGTAGGCAAACCTTAAGAGTGTCATAAAATTGTCCTGAATTTTTGTTGTGATGGTAACTTTTGAAAAAATATTGTTGATCTATATTTTAGTTTCTAAAGAGTAATGACGTGTCTGTTCTTAGATTGACCATATCATCAAATGGACTAAAATTGTTCACTTCATCTTTTAAAACTTTAGTGTGGGTGGCAAAAAGCTATAAGTTTTTTTTTTTTTTTTTTGCCTTATATCTTAGCTTTTTTACAAATAAGCAAACTTTTAATTTTTTTTTTAAATTAAGCTAGATTTTAGCATGTTGTCACTTATCACACACTTAATATAAAAGTTACCAAAAATTATATATTTTTTTATAAACACCATGCATATAAGCTATCGAAAATTATAGGATACCCAAACAGACTTGTACTAAACTTTAGAGACCATCAATTTATTCAAGTATTTTATTAACATGTATCACTATGCATTCTTTAAAAAAGTTTCAAACATATCTCATATGTATGAGGAATTAATAAAAACTAATACAATTGCAAATGCCCTTTAAACTGAAAATAACTTGACTTTCTATAAAAAAGACAATTAACTATATTATAAAATTTAACCTAAATGAATGCCATAAGACATTCATTATCTGAACTATTTATTTAAACCTTAGAAAAAAAAAAAAAAAAAACTAAATTATCATATTTCATTCAACTTTCCTACTGTTTAGTATATATCTTATCAATATTGACAAAATCGATGATCCGTGGAATAAAACTTATACCTATTTGACCCTCAATTAAAAGAGGAAAAAACATCCAATCACGTAATGTAAGCTTGTCCCCAAGTGAAGCATTAAAGTGGTTGTGTGAGTTTTCAATGTAGCATTACTAAGATTGAATGACGAGGCTCACCCTTTTTTGTTTTTTAAAGGCTCACCTTGTGTTGGTTTTGTTGAGACCCTAACGCCCCAAGTCCATAGGTTTAACAGGCCAACTTAGCCCTACATAGGTGGGTAGCAATCACAATTCACAACTTAAAAAAAAAAAAAAAAAAAATCGTGAAGTCACTGAAGTGGGAAATGAAGCTGAGCACGAACAGTTCCAGACGTTCGACCCATGGTGCAGAGAACACCATATTATTAATATTTAATATTAGGCGCCGTCACAAATACTAAGTAGCACAAAATAAACAAACACCGTGCTATCTTCTCTTCTCATTTCTCTGCTATTTTTAACAAACAATTGTTGGGAATGGAAGTGGATGACACGGTTTGCTCAATCGACGCCAAGTTCGCAAATGAAGTCTCTGCTCTTCTCAATCCTCCTCACCCTCTCCATCTTCAGGCAACCTCTCTCTCTCTCTCTTGCTCCTTATCAAATTCTTTTTTTTTTTTTTTTTTTTTTTTAAATAAGAGGTTAATTAGGCTCACCTTGCGTTGGTATTGTTGTTTATTGTTAATGAATATATCTGTGTGATTCATTCAGGAGTATTTTGATAATGTTATATCAAGTAGGCAATGCCGTGGTATTAAAGTGAAACAAAATGGAGAGCTTGGAAAGGGTACCCTTTTTTTTTTTTTCCTATGTTTTCATTTTGCCAATTAGACAGTTAGCCTATGCAATGTAATGTGGCAGTTTCGATCCATAATACATATGCTTACTTGCTTGCCTGCTTGTGCATCTTATAATTTAATTCAATGTTGTTGGGCAATTGCTGTATTATTACTAGGAAGCACACTTCATTTGGGGTACTGTATCGGTTCATCTTATAATTTTTCAGAAATTGCTCATGTTGCCATGTTGTACCTGTGTCCGTGTCCGTGCCCGTGCTTCTAGATTATTAGCTTAATGTCCATTACCATTTTTAAAAAAATATAATTCAATTGTTACAACAAGTAGGGGAGGAGGATTCAAACCCCGATTCTCCTCATAAAAGAGACCAGGAATGCCACTTAGTGACAAGGCTCTTGCTGTACATTACCAATTGGTTAAAGTGAATTATCAATGAATTTGATCTTATCGCTTTGTTATAAGAAATGTTGCCTTTGTCAAATTGATAAGACTGCTGTTTATTTTTAATGAATTTTTTTATTATTATGAATATTGAAATGTGATAAATAACACACACACACACAAACTATAAAGCTTATAAGTACAATCAACGCAAGAAATGGCCATCGCCTGTTTATAACAAAACATAAATTACCCTCTCACTTACAGTGATCAACATAGAACATTAAAAAAGTTAATTGAGTTTTCCTCTCAAAAAGGACTTACAACTTGAAAGTAGTGAGCTTCATGTACGCAGTTACAGTGATTTTTATTTTTTTGGAATTTTGAGTGTAACCTTTTTGTTTATGGTTGTATGTTAATGGAATAGGTTTTTTATTTATGATTTTTAAATAAGTGTATGTTAATGGAATGGTTAACAGTATGCAACAATAAAAATATTTTAGGTCAGCTTTAGCAAACTTTGAAAATTTTGTTTCTAATTCTAATCATTTTTGTTCTAATGAAGATTTACTATTTCTGATTTGCATTGCAATGGTTATTATGACACATTTGACGAACTGCAGGTTTATATGCTGACTTGGACTTTAAGGAAGGAGAGCTTGTTTTGAAAGACCAAATGCTTGTGGGAATACAACATTGTTCAAACAAGGTTCTTTATATATTATTCTGATTTACTAATTTTTGTTTAACTTTTTTCCCCCTGAAAGTTAACACATTTCCTATTTTCCTTTTCACATTGCAGATCGACTGTTTAGTGTGTAGCTTCTGTTTTCGTTTTATTGGCTCCATAGAACTTCAAACTGGAAGGAGACTTTATTTGCAAGATTTAGGAGTTTCTGTGAATCATGAATCTGATCTGGAGACCTTTAAACACATACCGGAAGATTGCTGCCAAACTGATTCCTCTGAAGGAGAAGACAATTCCCTCATGAACAACCATGACAACTTGGGAAATTGTGCTTCTAGCAGTTCCAAAGAGAGATTTCCTCTCCCTAGAGAGGTTGTGGAATCATTAATGAATGAGGAATTGGTGTTGCCTTACTCCAAAGAGTTCTCCTTGCCTCCACTTGTTCGATGTGCCGGTGGCTGTGGAGAAGCTTACTACTGCAGGTAACACTATCTTTGCATGATGAAAAATCTTTTCTTGCTAATTCATGTTTTATTGAACCAGAAAGTGCAAAGCCAATTTTAATTTAATTTATATTATATAGTTTAAGAAGTTAACTGTATATTTTTTATTGTTCCACTTGATTTTATTATAGGTCTTATTAGTTAATTAGGTTATTAGTATTTTTTTTATTCAATTTTTTAGAGTCGAGGTTATTTTTGTGATACAATAATTGGGCTTTCTTAAGTCAATTAAATATTGGGTTAAGTCATAGTAGTCAATATAAGCACACTGTTGTACTCCAATGGAGATAATAGAAGTTTGCTTGATTAATAAAATTTCCATGGAAATTTTCCCAATGGTTTGGTGTTTATTTTTGTTGATTAAAAATAGGGCTTTCTTGCTTGGTGTTGATTAAAAGCAAGCATAGGTGCTGATTTGTCGATTATTTCTTATTTTTCTATCATTCAAATTTGTTGTTGCATCTGTTCCAGTTTTGTCCTGTCATTTATTTTACCACTGACTGTAAAAGGGGTTGCATTTTAGCAATAACTACCCGAAATGTAAGCAATCCAAAATGAATTCTTGAAAGGCTCTTAAGAATTTGATGAAATTTTTTTCTTAAACAACACTTTTTAGTTTTAGTGATTCTTCATTGTCTAGGATTCGCTTTTACAGTAATTAATATCTCTACATATTTTTTTCCCTTTTAAAATTGTTGTTATGCTATCAACAAGGCCATTTAAGAAAGACATGAGGTGGTGTTTTCTCTAGCACAGGCATCTAGTCTTTGACATAGCCTAAAAAGACCAGAAACAAAGAAAAATGGAAAATCTGTTACCTAATAGTTGCCATGCTTTTTTTTTTTTAAAAAGATTCTATTTCAATTTGGGCGGTGTGTAATAGTTGCCATGCTATTACATGCACAACTTTCATGCTTGTTGAGGTCTACAACATGGAGGCACATTCTTGTGCCATAACTGGCGGGAAAACTACTGGTTTAAAGCCAAACTGCAAATAAACCTGATTTTTAATTATGCAAAAATAAAATAAAATTGAGTAGACCTAATTTTCACCATATGAAACTGTTCTGAGTAAGTTTCATTTTTGAGTTTCCTTGGAACATGTGCTGTTGATAATTCTTCTTTTTAGGCATCAAGTATGAATTAATCAATTGTGATAATGTTGCCAATATTTGTAGCAAATCATGTGCAGAGGCTGATTGGGAATTGTCTCATTGCCTACTTTGCACTGGGGAGAGTTCAAAATCATTATGTCGGGAGGCACTTCTAAAATTTATGCAGCATGCTAATGGTAAGGTTCTAAACTTGTAGGTTATGTCCACCACTAATAAAATTATTTTCTCTCTCTCTCTCTACCACTAATAAAATTATTTTCTCTCTCTTTCTAAAAGTTTTTTCTTCTTGTTCTTTAGATACAAATGATATTTTCCTTCTTGCTGCAAAGGTACGTTTGTAATTATTGCAAGTATTGCTTTTGATCTTCCTATTCCTTATATCTCATGGTTTTCATACCTGCGTAGCATGAGGTTACCCCAATTACTTGATGTATGCCACTGTTTCTAAGAGTAATAGTAACAGTGGGAGGTCAGAATCACAGCCTAATACTTCAGATTCTAATTTCAGGTTATCTCTTCCACTATATTAAGGTATAGGAAGTTGAAAGTGACTCATCTCAAAGAAAGGGAGAAGTGTGCTACACCTAATGTTTCAGACCATTCTGATATATCTTTACTCTTGGAGGCATGGAAACCGATATCAATGGGACACAAGAAAAGGTAGTTGTGATCCAATGCTGACTTGCTATATTGTAATTTGAAAGGAAAATCTGTACTACCATTGCTTTTGTGAACAATAGTTTAACTATTGGAGTACTTCATGTCTTCATCACCTATAAAAAAAAAATATTGTAGTATCATATTCTTTCTTGGGGGATACATGATGTTGGCCCAAGGAATTTCCACTTTCTATAGTGTAATATGTCATGACAGCTTCCAATGCATGGTAGTTCAATTTTACCTTTTCTTCACATGGACTTGACTGGCTTCAGGATGCCAGTAAATCCTTAGAGAATTATTGGTCTATTTTCAAATTACTCAAATATAATCTGATTGTATATAGAGATCTTCCATTGAACAGAAAAATCCTGAACTTATTAATTGTCAAGGATTTGGACTTGCCAACTTGTATTGACTTAAGTTTGAATTTCATCGAGTTAACATTTCTTGAATTCTCTTCTATAATCATTCTTGTTTGTATAACTAACTTCTGTAACATTGTTTACATGCTTGTAATGGTAATATTTAATATCTTGGAAAGTTTTTGGAAATATTTTTTTATGTTCTTTTGAATATTACATTTCATTTGTTGATAGCATAGCCTGACGTGTGGGCTGTGAAATAGGCCACCACATTGTTCTAAACTTTTCTTTCCTTTGATATAGTTCTTTATCTTTTCACTTTTTTGGTATTGTTAAGACTGTATAGGAAGACACTTTTACTATTTGAAGTAGTTAGAAGAAACACTCACTTGGGTCTATATATAGGTGGTGGGATTGCGTTGCATTGCCAGATGATGTAGATTCTTCTGATGAAGCTGCTTTCAGGATGCAGTTAAAAGAGCTAGCATTCAAAGTAAGACTTCCTCATATAGATGTTGCATGTGTTGACATAAACATACTCAATTTATGTTGAGTGATTCAGTTGCTTCCAAATACAATAACTAACCTTGCTCTTTATGTATCTGTACCTCAGTATTCTAACTATTTTGGGCAGTAGACATTTTCTTTTTACATTATGAACCCCCTTCACCTCGATCTAGGGAGAAGGGGCAAGGGGTGATTGTTTTCCAATTTCCAGCTATTTTTTGAAATTTATTTTTGTCAGCTTAAAATTTTTCTTGTTCCTTTTTGGCATGTTCAACACATTAGTTCTGATAAATTATTAATAGTCCAAAAAACTTAAGCTATTAAGAAATGGTGAATTTAATTATTTAACTATTGTTCTAACACCCCTTTCACATGTATGCCTAGACTCCCCCCTTGCTCCGATACCATGAAATATTACCAATTGTCCCAAAAGCTTAAGGTGCTAGGAAAAGGTGAATGTAATTATTTAACCATTTTTCTAACAATGTATAAAGCTCATAATCAATGCTCTAGCTAAGAATCACTTTTCCAATTGATGTTGCATCAGTTTCAACACCTCTTCATAAAATTGTTAAGAGGAAAAAGAAAGAATTAATAATTAAATTGGGAAACATGGAATTTCCTATTAAAAAAAATGGGAAACATGGAAAATTCTTAATTTCTTTTTTATTCAGTCTCCACCTTTCTTGGCCTGCCTCTTATGCAATTGCTCTTGCTTCTAATTACATTCATTTTTCTTCACCATACTCAAAATTTCTAACTTTTGAGATTTTATTTTCAGTACATATGACATATCACTTTAAGTTTGGTTACTAGATAGAAAATTTCGTGCCTTTTCCATGGTTTTTTTATTTTTTATTTTAAACGTTATTTCTTTTCTGGGGGTCCTCTCTAACTCAGAAATGTTAGTCTTTGTGCTATTGACTTAGATTGTTATTTCTTAAAGATGATCTTTGCTGATGTAGGCTTCAATCTTCCCCTATATATAAATTGTTTTTTTCCAAATTTCTAGGTTGGCATTCTTGTATCCTTTTTTTGTTAAATTCCCAAAAGTTATAAGCAGCCACTAAAGGAATGGATGCAAATCTTGTTTTAGGTTTTCCTCATTATACTAAAATGATAGTGAAATGAAGATGAAACTGTCCAGTGAGTGGTAGTCATGTTTTTGGGTGCGACTCGCATTATATACCTTACTCCTAAGGTGCCAAAGCCAAACCCTTTGTAAGTGGATTCTTTGAGGGAAATGAATGTACCAATGATCACAATTATGGGTGTGAGTGTGACTAATGCAAAATATCTGTGTTCCTCAGTCAGCTACCCCCCTGTCCCCCTTCTTAGGTTTATATCATGCTGATGGCTCCTCAGGTGAAAAAGTATCGGCAGGCATTAGGGGATTCAACACTCTGCTATGAGAGAAGGGCTTCCCTTTACAGAGATTGTACCATTGAGTGTAATTTGAAATAGCACGCAGCAAACCAATTTTCTCCACCTTGAAACCCACCACATGCTATCCAAGTCCAGCACTCACTGTTTAATCAGTTTTCCTTAGAGAAGTGATCTTCAAGGTACCCTTAGCTGCACCAATCCAGACATAACTTGATGCGAGAACCCAATATGTTGATCATGCCTGGTTGTTATTGTAAAGCTTTTCATCATATAACCTTGGGGTCAGAAGTCAGAACAACCAACTCTGCCATCTAAGAACCTATTTCATCGATGGTCCTGGTCTTTTGACAATTATCTTGCAAATTTTCCAAGGAAATCTCTGGCCTATCCAGGATTTATATTGATGCAGGGAGCATTAATATCATCTAAGATTTTATTTTTTTATTGTAAAATAATTTTGTTTTTAAATTTTGAATTTGGTAATGCTGAGGGTTTTAAGGGATTTGATTAGATGTTTTGCATTTTAGTATAATCCCTAAAACCGATTTAACTGGCACTCTTGTAATGGTGAAAGGTATTACAATTTGAATAAGAATAATTTTATGATGAGTTGAGAATATGTCTCCTCCTTTGTTCTCTTTTTTTGGTGGTGATGCCTAGGGTTTGCAGGCAGATTCTAGGTGGTGAAGCCTAGGATTTTTTCTGTTGCTCCTTTTTTTCCTCTTTTATCTCTATTTTCCTATATTTTTTTGCATCAACTTGGTATCAAGAACAAATCCTAGGCATCACCACTGAAGGGTGTTTGATATCACCACCAAAAAAAGAGAACAAAGGAGAAGGCATATTCTCAACTCATCATATTCAAATTGTGCTACCTTTCACCATTACAAGAGTACCAATTAAATAGATTTTAGGGATTATACTAATATGAAAAACATCTAATCAAATCCCTTAAAACCTCAACATTAAAACCAAATTCAAAATTTAAAAAAAAAAAAAAAAAAACTAATTTTTCTTTAAAAATAAAATCTTAGATGATCTTAATGCTCCCTGCATCATATATATTGCCTTAGTTCAATACCTTTCCTCTTCCATTTTAAGATATTTGTGTTTCTAGGTCTTACCTGAGACACTACCATGTTTCCCCAGCCTCTTGGACCATTTGAATTTGAGTTTGGTAGAGGGAGTATTATTTCTTCCATGTTTTTTTGAGTCCAGAGTTGTTCAGATCTGTTAAAAGTTTGGAATCAGCTGTACTGACCCGTAGGACATACTTACATAGAGCAATTATAATCTTAAATTGTCTGTAGTCATGTATGTATCTTTGATCAAAGTGGCTTGCATAGCCTTATACAATGGAATCGTCAGGGTTTATGCCTGTCACATGAACCAAAAGATAAATTCTATTCACAACACAAGCTTAACATATCAATCTTTATTTCATTAATGCAACAAGCATCGTTGAGAATAATAGGGAGCCTCTGCTCTTCCTGCTGTGTTCCAAATTAATGATGATGATAATATATATTGCACCACTATTCTGCTCTATTCTATTTTAACTGTTCTCTTTGAATACTTTCAGTCACTGCAGCTTCTCAAGGCAGCCATCTTTAGCAAGGAATGTGAACCATGTATCCTTCCAAATGCTGAATCTATTGAAATTTGTTATTTCACTGTAATTATGTTTAATGTCCCTACCATCTTTATGTGTGAGGCCTTAACTCCTACCAAGTGTTTTCCCTAGAGATCTATGGGCAAATTATTGGCATGTTTGAACTGAATAATCTGTAAGAGTCATGCTCTGTTGCACTTTTGCTCTTTATAATGCCACCCTTATAACATGTAGAGTATTTGCAATAAAATTGATGATTGCAATGGCATGATTAATTGAAGCAAAATTGCACTATTTCCTTTTACAGCATATATGCTTAAATTGGAATCGTGTGGCGTGCCAGTGTAACTTTACTTCAAATTATTATTTTTGATAAGTAACTTTACATCAAATTCTTGTATGTTTCAGTGATTTGGTTGTAGCATCCCCAGTGGAGGATTACTTTTTATATATTGATGATCTTCCATATCCTGAAAAGGTTAGAATTTATGGCCTTATATCTTTCTTCTTCTTCTTCTTCTTTTTTTTTTTTTTGGGGGGGGGGGGGGGGGTGTTGGGGGTGTTGAACAAATAGAAAGTTTTAATGTTATTCACCTTAAAACCAATGGCAGCAAGAAGCTGAGAAAGTTACACGACCATTTCTTGATGCTCTTGGAGATGACTATTCAGTTTGTTGCCAGGGTAAGATGAACTTTAATACAGAATCTTTGTCCACATGTATAAAAAATTTTCTCTTGCGTGTTTTTTTTTTTGCCATTTAATGTTGAGCTCTCTTATGGGGGTGGTTTAGATGTGTATTCTTTAATAGCTGTTCAAGATATATGCTTTTGTAAAAGGTGTTGAACTAAAACTGATCTGTTTTCTAAATGTTGTTCAGCTGGTGGCTTGAATATTGGTTTTTGACAAGTCATTGGTTTTTATGGGAGTGGTAACATGTTTTCCTTCAACATTCAGCAATTAGGAAAAAGTAGGATTCAATGGGTCCTGTTCAAAATGTGCAGAAATGGGAGAACCGCAAAGCATTTTACTGTATTCTTTGTCAAATTGAAAACCCTGCTAGCATTGCATGCAACCTGCATCGAGTTCTATAATGCATTGCAACATGTCAGATATGGTTTTCTGCAGTCTTAATAAGCTCAGAGTTTTTAGTTTTATGATTCTTCTAATATGTCAGTTGTCAGTCTATAGTAATTTTTTTGTATCTGAATCAAATAAGATGAGCAAAAGCTACTCATATGTCTTAAATTCTGTTGCTTGTGGTTTCCAATAGAGTTTCTCTCTCATGCAACCTGTCTGTTGTGATTTTGGTTGTCTTTTTAGCAGGTTATGGTAATTTCAAATTGGAACTATCTGCATTTGTTTTTTCTTTTTCATTTTCCTTTTTTTTTTTTTTTTTTGGGTGGGGGGGAAGGTGGGGGGGTGTGTTAATAAGACGACTAACATAATTTTATTTTGTTTTAGGTACTGCATTTTTTCCTTTGCAAAGTTGTATAAACCACTCCTGTTGTCCTAATGCGAAAGCATTTAAAAGAGAAGAGGTATGTGAACCAGAAGTTACATTTTTGTAGCTTTTGAGATTATCTGCTTGAAGTTGAAAATTTACACAGTAAATGAGACTTGGTTTTGTCTTTAAATGTCCAGCTAATATGCTGTCATGTGGAGGGCAATGAATTGACATCTTTAAACTTCAGGGAACAATTATTTGATTTATTGACTATTGATGTCCAAGTTCTATCTATCTTGTTTTTACTCATAGAATTGGTGAATTTTATCCAGCATACAATATTGTAGTGCACTCTGCAATCCGCAAACCCACCTGAATTTTTCTGGGTCTAGTTTGCTTGTTTCCATTACTGGCTTTCATTTTGGTTTGGAACTTGAAAATTTTATTATCAGGATGGATTTAGGTTAAACTCCTGGGATTAGTACCAGGATTTGTGGTTTGATAAGTCTATGACAGGACCATATGCTGAACAAACAACAACAATATATTCTCCTGAATATTTAAGACTAGCCAAAGAAATATAGCAACATGTTCAGTTTATTTAACTTTTTTATAAATATAAATTTATTTGAATTACGCTGTTTTCTGGCAAGTCGGATTAATGGAAATCATCTTTAATTTAGTTGGGACCTAGTCAGGTATAAATACTTGAACAACAAATTTTAGAGTCGATTGAGCAACATCTTGAAATACAGCACATGTTATTTTTCCCATTACCAGTGGGCTGTCTGTTGAACAGACAACACCTGGTTAAATCATGCTATCCCATCACATTTTATGTGACAAGAGTAGGCTGGACATTGGGATGTGTAGAATTTAGAAACCAGCTCCTGGCATGAGCATAAACTGCTGAGCCATGACAGTGAATGCCCTTAGATTATCTGGCAACTGGTTTTAGCAGGTGGGATCAGTTGTCCATAGGTTTTACTGGCTAGAGATGAGTCCATAGGACTTTATTTTAGAGAGGTTCCTTACATTATATATATACACACACACACACATACACACAGCATGTGTGCAGTAATTATAGACATGGAGTATGTGATTATTATAGCATGTGTATAGTAATTACACATATCTCATTAGTTGCTTTGTTGACTAAGACATGTAAAACAAAGTGTTTCCTTAAGTATACCCTGGGTTAGAAATCGAATTCCTGTACAAACCTATATTGATAGGCATATGAATACATCAAGCATGATTCAGCAATGCCCATGGTAGTTTGTATTGTGCTGGGAGGCTTGGTTTCCCCTTTTCATTCATATTTGTTCTCCATTCCAGGACAAAGATGGCCAAGCAATAATTATTGCACTCAAACCCATTTGCAAGGGGGAGGAGGTAATTCATTTACACAACTTTTGCCATTATAGTTCACTTCAACTGATCAAAAATTACCCAAAATGGAAACTCCACGTGAGCTTTTATGCGGAGAGGTTTTCTAATCCTATTTGTAGATTTTTGACTAAGCACCATTTAACATTTTCAAGCATTTTCAGGTTACAATTTCATATGTAGATGAGGACCTTCCATTCGAGGAGAGGCAGGCATTACTTGCTGATTATGGTTTCAAATGCAAGTGTCCCAAGTGCTTAGGAGAAGAGCAATAACCAACAAATTGCCTACACTTAGAAAAGCTATGATACCTGTACAATATTACCTTTGAAAGAACATTAATGGCACCACATCAAGCTACCGAGATTTTTATTTTTATTTTTATTTTTATTTTTTTTCCAGATTTTTGGTTTCTGATAGCTGTGTTTTAGACAGTCCTTATTCAGAATTGACGATAATGTTGATATGTGAAATTTGAATACTTAATCTTTTCATGGTTAGCCAATTCTCTCTCTCTCTCTCTCTTTTTCTTTTTCTTTTTTGGGTAGCCTATTTAATCGAGGAATGTGGTTATGATGGAAATGTTTAAGGACGGCCATATAAATGCTTGTCTAATAAAGAATTCAATTCTACAGTAGTTTCCTGAATGAAAATTCCACATAATAGTCTCTATCTGATATTCCTATCCAGCTTCTCAATTTCTTTTCTTAAACGCTTTCTTGAGCTTCGATACCCGGTGACTTTATCTTCTATTGGCTGAACAAATGGAGGCCATAATTTTTCTTTACAGCGGAATCTATTCTCAAATGTGTGGTCAGGAATTATGGATGAGTGATTTTGGGCGTAAATAGAGGAGTTAGGAGGGGGACCTGGGCCTAGGGATAAGAGTTCAAATGGGCTCATAGAGTATCTGAATAATCTGATACCTATCTATGGGTAGTGTTGGGTTGTCTTGTTGGACTTGATCTTGGGCTTGCATGTAGTACGTCACTAAAGTACCTAGCCTTAAGAACATTTTCCTTTTTAATCACTGAGTTGGCTTGTGGATTTTATGTATGGGCTGAAACTAATTGAGGCCCATTGCTGGAGATCCCTAACTCAAACCGAAAACAACCTCTATCAACTCTTTGAACTAGAGACTCAAATGAAAGAGTCCGGGGATTCTAGTATGGGCCCGGCCTACCACTCAGATTCTTGCATGTTTGCAGGTCTCTCTTCATTAAGCCTATCAAGGTTGAATCCAATTGAGACCATAGATTCTCTGTCATGATCATTTGCTTCCAGGGGGCTTCGCGGATGCGTCCATTGGTAATGAAAGGTCCGTTTCCTTCAATCCACGTCCACCGTAGTCCAGTTCTTTCTGGTAGTTGCCAAGTTGGTTGCATGGTGAAGTTAATGATGGAAGCCAGTGGTTCATTTTGCTGGGGTGTGGGGATGATATCCGAGTCATTAACAATGATGTTGAGGGACTCAGGTGAGGAGGCTGGGGATTGTACTGGGGTAGGAGGTACAGTGTATGTATGGTTGTCCTGGCGGTGGGTTAAAGGGGATGGAGGGGACTCGGTTAAGTTTAGAGAGTTGATGCATTGTTAAGGTTGGTTTCTATTGGATTGGGCGCCTCAACATCTGGATGATTTTGGTGGTAAAGGTTTGTGATGGAAATCAAGATCAAATAACTGAGAACTTGAACTAGAATCGCCTTAGAATTAAGAATCAAAGCTGGAATTATAGAGAAAATAACTAGAGAAATGGAGTTTTTGTCCAAGTTTGAAACTAATTTAAGTTTTCATCAAAAAAACTAATTCCACTCTTACATAACAAGCCTATTTTTCATCTTTAACTACTAGGAAATAAGCTAGCTAATAGTTATATCTAGGCAAGCTATCACAACATAAGTCAAAGTTGAAATTAATGAGAATATATGACAGATCTAAGAAGTCAAAATAAGAGGCTAGCTAGTTGCCCTAAAAGGTCAAAAAGAGTGTCTGGTTATTTAGCTTGTAGAGAATGGCTAGTTGTCAATCCTAAGAGTAGATGGCGGGTTGGTTGGCTGGCCTAAGGGTAGAGGGTGGTTACATCATTCACCCCTTCATAAAGGAAACTTGCCCTCAAGTTTTGACTGGAAAATAAGGCTTCAAATGTTCACATTGAAGGCATTAGAAATGTTTAGATGAGGGGTAGTTGGACTGTGTAGGCATTGTCATTGATTTTAGTCAACACTTTGCATGGACCTACTTTCCTTGCTCCCAACTTGGAATAAGAGCCATGAGGACACCTTTCCTTAGTCAAAATCACCCATACAAGGTCCCCTTCCTTGAAAATTAGTCTCCTTCGATGAATATCAACAATAGCCATGTAGTTTGTATTGGAATGTCCAATTCTCTCCTTGACTTATGCATGGACAGATTGCATAAAATTTATCATTTCTGTTGCTCTTACATTCTCCTTCTTAGAAAGTGGCAAAGGTGCCAAATCTAAGACACTCAAAGGTTTATTCCCATACACGACTTTGAAAGGAGATGTGTTAGTAGTCCGATTAAGAGAAGAGTTGTAAGCAAATTCATCTAAGGGAAGGATGCTTTCCCAATTCCTTGGATTTTCACCAATCAAGCACCTCAAGAGATTCCCAAGACTCCAATTGACAACTTCAATTTAACCATCCGTTTAAGGGTGGAAAGAAGTGCTAAAACTCAATTTAGTTCCTATCTTGTGCCATAGAGTTTGCCAAAAATGAGCAAGGAATTTAAAATATTTTTTGGAAACAATAGAAAGGGATACACCATGAAGCTTGTGGAGTTCCTTGAAAAATAAAACACCCACATTGGAAGCATCCGAAATCTTCTTGCATGGGATGAAGTGAGCCATCTTGGAGAAACGGTCCACTTTTATGATTGAATCATTCTTTCTTTGTGTAGGTGGAAGGCCAAGAACAAAATCCATACTAATACATTCCCATGGTTTATTAGGCACTAGAAGAGGCAAATACAGACCTACATTAGTGGCTGTATCCTTTCATTTTTGACAAACTTGGCACCTTTGAACATGTCATTCAACATCTTTAGTCATTCTGGGCCTAAAGTAGTCTAGTATAAGGGATTCTAGGGAATCATCAACTCTCTTAGAGAACATTTAGGCACACATAATTTCAACCATTTGAAAAGAAATCCATCATTCAACCAAAAGTCAGACTTGGCGGGTTGCTATCCCTGCTACAATTGTTGGTATAGATTACCAAAATGTGGGTCATCTTGGTAATTCTCCTTGAAAACTTCAAAACCAGCGACCTTAGCTTGCATTTCCACCAAGAAATTAGTTCTCCTACTTAACCCATCAGCCACTTTGTTGAGAATTCCTATTGATTTTTCAGTGAGAGTGAATTGCTGCAAAAAGCTTACCCACTTGGCATGCCTCTTGTTCACATTAGATTGGCTATTGAGATATTCCAAAGCTTAATGATCGGTGTGTAGAATAAACTCTTTGCAGGACAAATAGTAACTCCAATGCTTGATGACTTGAACAAAAGTATAAAATTCCTTGTCATAGGTAGAATACCTAAGTTTTGCTTCATTCAAATTCTCACTAAAGAATGTTATGGGTTTCCGATCTTGGTAGGACATCACCAATTCCCACTCCTGATGCATCACAATTAAGGTCAAATATCTTGTCAAAATTGGGCAAGGCAAGGATAGAAGCTTTAGTTAACTTCCTCTTCAAAAGTTGGAAGCTTTCTTGGGCTTCATCAGTCCACACAAAGGACTTTTTCTTAAGACAATTGGTGAGAGGAGCTGCAATGGTACTGAAATTACTAATAAACATTCTATAGAAGGTAGCAAGACCATGGAAACCCTCACCTCATGCACTAAAAGGTGTAGGCCAATCAACAATTGTCTTAACCTTATTTTCATCTATGAACACTTCTTTGGAAGACACAACATACCCCAAGAACACCACTTGATCCATCCCAAAGCTACACTTTTTCATGTTACCATAAAATTTTTCTCTTCTCAAAATGTCAAGCACAAGTTGCCAAGTAATCCTCCCAATAGCAGCTATACACCAAAATATCATAAAAATACACAGCACAAACCCTTAATAGTGATTGCAACATATGTGTCATAACCCTCATGAAAGTCTAGGTGCATTTGTCAAACCAAATGGCATAACAAGCCATTCAAATAATCCATGATGTGTCTTGAAGGCCATCTTCCATTCATCTCCAGGGTGAATTCTAATTTGATGATACCCACTTTGCAAATCAATCTTAGAGAACACCTTTGAACCCACCAATAAATCTAGCATGTCATCGAATCTAGGAATTGGAAAACAACAATTGATTGTGATATTGTTGATAGCTCTACTATCCACACACATCCTCCAAGAGCCATCCTTCATAGGAGTTAAGAAAGCGGGTTCTGCACAACGGCTAATACTAACCCAAATCTAGCCTCTATTGTAAACACTGCATTTTGTACCCCTTACGACTCGGGTCTCCGTTCCCCAATGATAGTAAAATTCTGGAGCCCAAGGTTGGTTTAGGGTTCAATCAAATTGAAATTGACTTGAGCAAGGTTTTTATGGAAAATATAACTCTTTTATGAGCTGAATAAAACTATATAAAATAAAGGCTACGGAAACCCTAGGGCATGCGTATGCAGACACGTGTATGCATACTCGTGCTTTAGATCTGCATATGCATGCTTCATGCATGCGTACGCATACATGAGCATGCATGCGTACGCATACATGAGCATGCATACACATGCTAGGGTTTCAGAAATTATGAAAGACAAGTTTTTATGCATTAAAACTGAGGTTTGGAGTGAATTCCACATTGTCTAGGAGCCATTCCAAACCCCTAATTTTTTCAATATAAAAAGTAATACATGGTACCTTTTCAAAACACACAAAATCCTAAGGGAAAACCTAAGATTCACTAGAAATAGTGAATCAAAGAGGGAGTTTTTTCACAAAATATCCTCAAGTAAATATTCTTTTGATTAAGACCTTTTCTAATCTTGATCTTTGAGTTTTGAAGTTTACTAATCAATTTTGTTTGGTTGTGAATAGATTAATTGAGGGGAACGGTCAAAATCAAGCTTGAAAAGTTTTGTGTTTGAGGTATTAAGTTTTAACCTTTTCCTTTTCTTTTCTTTGTTTTAATCCTGCTTTTTATTTATTTTCTTGTTTTGTTTATGTTTTAACATGTTTAGTTAGCCTAGGGTTTCGTAGCTTGCTATTTTAAAAGCTTGCTAGTTTGTTAGATTTATAGTTTTTAAGTTCTGTTCTATTTTTCTATGTTGCTGTTTCTGGGTTAGCGTTTGGGCATTTATGCATATGCATGCATTCTGCATGTGTACGCATACTTCAAGTATGCATACACATACAACTAGGCTGCGTACGCAAGCTGTCATGACCCAAACCTATACTTCAGAATTTAGAACATGACCAACATGTTAATATCAAGTTTACCTCAATATTAACATGAACCAATTAAGACTGAAAGTGCTTATCAAAAATCATTTCTCATATTTCTTTTTATTTCCTTGCATAAAAGCCATAATATACAAAATTCGTAAAACTTTGAAACTTCATTTCATTTTGAATTTCGCAAGATTACAACTTGGCTGAAACTTAAAGTATTCGTGTAAATATTACATAACTAAATGTTTAGCAAAAATTTTATTTACAAACCTAACCCCAAAGACATACAATTGGGGTTCAAAACAAACTAAGGTTCCAAAATACATCTGTGCTCAAAAGGATTAAGTACATCTTGATTCCTCCTATACAATAAAAGAACTAAACTACTATACAACAAAAAAAAACTATACATTCTAACAAACAAGAATCACAGATTCCTTTTCACTTTTAATACTCTCGCTGCTTCCAAGAAAGAACCTGTGCACTAAAATATAATAGGGTGAGCTACAAAACCTAGTAAGGTTTTAAACTCCATGAGCATTTAATAAGAATGCATGTAAATCAAATATTTTACGGATATGCCAGCTTTGATAAATAATCTTCATACTATTCATTCTATTCTTAAAATAACTTATGAACTTTCAAATAAAAATATATCATTTTCCTTTCATATAATAATAAAAGGACATAATGAGAAACTTAAATATAATTCAGTAACATTATCTTTAAATTGACTATAAAATACTTTATCATAAACTTTTTATCAGACTTATAGCACATTCAACATACTTTCTTATCTTCATACTTTTCTTATAAATTCGAAATAGCTTAATAGCTCATTCATAATACATAATAGTTAGTCCAATTATAAGTCTATCACAACTTTGGGAGGCTTTCAGCACATTGTGCCAGGCATCTAGCATTCCCCACAATGCTAGGAAATCTCAGGATCATATCAGAAAGTATCATACCCATTTCAGTGTGATCATATCATCAACCATAGGGGTTAGTTGGCATCCTCCATAAGTTGGCAATTCCCAACAAGGGCGGGTACAATAAAGTCCTCACCACTTATAATGATCAATCAAAATTTCCATAGAAATGCCAGTACTATAACCCCTACTGGCTGAATTCAGATCATAACAACGGAATAACCCGAAAACTATATTTTTCTAATAATTATGCTTTTATATAAATATTTTATAACAGTAACATATCCACTCCATTCTTAAATATTATGTTTGTGATATAAGTAATAGCATCAATATACTAAAATTATATATTTATATATATATATATATATATATATAATTCAACAACTCACGAACATATATCTTTACTTAAATCATATTTATATGTAATATCTCTAATTAAAAGGTTTTAATGTATAATAAATTTTATAAACAATCCTTATACTTATTAAACGCATATGTCACATATCCCTTACTTGAAAGCAAAAGACACGAGAGATTTGTATAAGAGGAGCTCAAGTGTCCACGTTCTCATTCTCGTTCTTGTTCTCGTCCTCGTCACCTAAATGAAAGACCAAAACTTATTACTAACAAATTCGTCCTAAGTATTTAAACTTATACATGAACCACAACCTAACTCTCAAACTCAAGAAAATCTTAATTTTCATCTCAAAAGGTTCCCACAGCACAAGATACATTCATCAAACACATTATGTACCAAACCATAAAGAAACCAAGGCATAAAAAATTTTATCTATGATCCAGACATACCAAAAGATGAGCATACTAATTTATAGCTCAAAATGTTCACCCTAACTTTAGAATTAAATTCTCAAAGTCAGGTATATCACTTATTATTTACTGCTTATTTTAGCAGCATATACATCATTTAAAAATACAAATGAGCTATCTATTCATATCCAATTTTCATGAAATTTTACAAAGCCACTCCTTTAGATGTCTAGTAGATACCATATCAATTTCAGAGTCAAAGCATAAAACCATGATTTACTAAAAATCATTCAAGATAACATACTCAAATCTGTCCTAACAGAATTTCATTCAACTTAGAAATTAAACCAATATTTTTATATTGATCCAATTGTTGTGAGGCTACTTCCATTACAACCATGTGTGTCTTAGAATTCATAAGAACTATGCCTAACATCCTAATTCATAGAATATGATTTAATCCAGATTTTTTCATGTTGAAAACATTGAATCTGTCACAATGACAACTTTAACATATTTTCTCACAATATTATCAAATAATTGCAAATGGCCTTCATTTCGTGTGGGTATTTTTATACCTATACTATGCATGTTAGAATATATTAATAGGCATCCAATTGACCATAATATCTTCAATCTTTCAAATTGCTAACACAAAATCACAAATTCTAGCTTCTAACAATCAAATTAGAAAATATAGAAGGGAAATTAAAGCAAACAATTATACCATTAAAATTACCCATAATAGAAAATAATCTTATTTACTTACCCACTAGGGCTGTAATCGGTTCAGTTCGGTCGGTTTTTTTTTATCTGGCCAACCGAAACCGAAATTTTCGGTTTTTAAAAGTCTCAACCGAAACCGACCGAAATAGTTGAGAAACCGTCGATTTCAATTTGTTTCGGTCTCGATCGGTTTCAGTTTTTGGGCCTGGAGTTTGGGTCAGTTGGGCCTTCAGTTTTTTTTCCAAAAATTTTCTGTTTGGGCTTTTTTTTATTAAAAAAATGCAGTATTCAAGCCTCTTATTTTATGGCCCTTTTATGCTCTAATTAAGTCTTTTTTTAGAAACTTGTTTTAGGCCTTTGTTAGGAACCAGTTGTGGCCCAGATTTGGGCCATCTCTATTCTGGCAATGGCCATCTTTGGGCATTTTTTAGCTTTTGTTTTGGCCCAAATTCGGGTCTTTCCTATTTTGGCCATTTTTGGGCCTTTTTACACATCTATAAAGCATTTTACAAACAAGAAAAAAAATCACAACCTGCTTTGCATTTTAAATTTTTCATAACTTTCTTTTGCTCAACATAAATCTAGAAATACACATTATAGCAGATTCTTCAAAAAAAATAATAACCTATTACAAATTCATAAATCCAAAAATACAACACATATAGCAGATTCATAAATCACAACCTATCAGAAATTCATAAACTTCTTTAGAGCTTTTATTATATTCATTAAAATACATATCACATATTCATAAATCCAAAAATAACCTGTCAACATGATATAACCTGTCCACAATACATTTGCACAAGCACAACCTGTCAAAACAGATTCACAAATCTAGAAATAATCTAGAGCAAAAAATTGCTCTAGTGCTCAAAGCCTCAAATTAATCTGTAACTTGTTACAAGCACCCATCAAATACAAACAAGATTAAAAAATAAATTGTACAAGTCAAAATAAAATAACTAGTGCATATTTCATTACTTCATTAGTAACATGTCAATGTCCACATATTGTCCATATGTCAATACCTACATAATAGCATTATAGCCAAAGACTCAAAATAAATTGGCTATATGTCAATGTCAATGTCAACATATACACTATCCATATTTAATATTTGGCCAAAGACTCAAAATAAATTGGCCATATGTCATTGCCTATTGCCTAATATATAATATATTGTCTATGTATTATGTATAGGCCACTGTCAAAGCTCAAAATATATAAAAGCCTATCTCTATATGTAGGCCACTGTCTACTAGTGTCTATTAGCAAAAAGTGCACATATCAAAAGTGTACAACTATACATATCAAAAAATGTACATATCAACATAAATACCACCCGTCCAAAGAGCACAGAGCAATCTTCAACCATCAACTTCAATAGGTGTTGGTGTGGACATGCCAAGTTCCGACGTTAATGCAGCATCACTCACGAGTTCTAAAAACAAAAAATGAAAAAAAATATAAAAGTCACTTGTATAATAAAACAATAAATATGCCAAGAATCCAAGGCATTTAGGTTTTTTTTAATAAAGAAAGAAGTAGACATGCAGAATGTACAATAAAACAATAAATATGCCAAGAATCCAAGACATTCAGTTTTTTTTTTAATAATAATAGACATGCAGAATTTTTTTTAATAAATAAAGAAATAGAAAGTCATTTTTTAATATAACAAATAATAGTCACACCTCCATCAAGCTTTTCAAACTCCTCAACATCATCCATGGCAGCACGAAGGCAGATTGGAGCCGATGAAGGACGAAACCAATTTTGACCACAAATGAGGGCTTCCACCATAAGTGGAGATAATGAACTCCGAAAAGGATCAAGGACATGACTAGCCATACTAAAGGCAAATTTTGAGGCCACAGTGGATATCGGAATTGCAAGAACATGCCGTACAACTCTTGAAAGCACACAGTATCGTGGGGAATTAACCTTCCACCAAGCCAAAATATCAAAATTATCATCAAAGACATCTTCACAACTCTCTAACAAGTATTTATCAACCTCTAATTTGGTATTTGAAGAATCAATAACCTTCAAGTGCTTCTTAAATCCCATCATCCTCATTGCCTTCGCATCAATCACACTAGAATCATCTCCCTCTATTGATCCACTTGGGTTTTGGCCTTGGGCTTGTGCAGCGACACTAGCACTACTACTCCCCACTTGATTTTGAGTATAAGATTTACATAAATCCTCCAAAACAGCATTTACTCTTCCTGCCATATCAACAGCCTTTTGCTTCTCATACAAAGTACCAAAACAGTACTCAAGATACCTTACCTTGTATCGAGGATCAAGAACTAACCCTACATACAACAAGTGATTCATATTATCAAAATTCTCCCAATAATTTTCAAATTTGTTCTTCATGTAATCAGCCATTTTTCTCAACAAATAACTATCTTTTTCATGCTCCAACTCAATTGTGTCATGAATTGACTTGAGCTTCAAAAAGAAAGAATTGCTAGTGACATAATTAGCACCCGAAAACCGCAAGGTTGCATCATAGAAAATTTTAAGAAATTTCGAAAAGATCCTAATCTTTTCCCAATCCACATCATCCATTCCCCAAGCAACCTCATGTCTATCATTTCCTTCTTCCTTTGCCTCCTCTCTAATTGTCATAAGAAAATTTGGATCATCTTCCTCCAATCTCTCAAAAGCCTTTTGATACTTCTCGGCCTTCTCCAACATAATATAGGTGTAGTTCCACCTAGTGGGCACATCTAAACACAACTGATTTTTAAAATCAACTTTTTCCTTCTATGCACATAACTTAAATGTGCTTTGTCTTTGTGGAGATGATCTCACATATTTCACAGATTTCCTCACCTTTACTATTGTCTCATCCATTTCAACTAACCCTTCACAAACAATCAAGTTCAAGATATGAGCACTACCCCTCACGTGCAAGTATTTGTGCCCTAAAATTGTTGTCTTCCTATGTTTAGTCTTTTTTTTTGAATAAAAGAAATCAGCCCACTATTAGAGGCAGCATTATCAATTGTAATAGTTAGAATCTTGTCTATCCCCCAATCAAGTAAACACATCTCAACCGCCTTCCCAAGTGTTTCACCCTTGTGATTTTGCACTAAACAAAAACTAAGAATTGTCTTGTGTATTTTCCAATCACTATCTATAAAATGGGCAGTGAGACACATGTAGTTCAAATTTTGAACGGATGTCCATGTATCTGTGGTAAGGCAGACCCGCTGCTCTCTTAGGGCTTCTTTCAACTTTTGTTTCTCATCTAAAAACACCCTAAAGCAAGTTTTGGTAATTGTTGTGCGGCAAGGGATTGGATTGAACCTAGGTTGGGTAACAGACATAAACTTCCTAAAACCAAAACCCTCCACAAACCTAAAAGATAGCTCATCTAGAATAATCATCTCTGCCAATGCTTTCTTACATTCCTCAAAATTAAACACCCAAGGCACAAGTTTACCACTACTTTCTCCTTCTTCTTTAGGTTTGAATGCTAGGGTTGATTGGTTTTTTTTTTTGTCTTCCCTATAAGGATATTTCAAACATTGTGATTGTATGTGATTTCTCATGTTTGTAGTGCCATTACATTTAGTGTCACAAGCATAGGTTATGCCACAGTAGTTACAAGCTGCCCTAGGTTCCCCCCCCTCCCCCCTTCAATAATAGTGAAATAACCCCAAACAATAGATCATTTTTTACCAGTATTACCTTCACTTGGTGGGAGTGGGGGTTTGCCTTTGTCTTCATGCACATTGGTAGCCCTTTGACCCGCTTCATTGTGTTGTCCCTCTGGGATTTCTCTTGTCTCATTCATCTACAATATAAATAAAACACAATAAGTCAGCAACTATAAAAAGTAAAAAATAAAAAGAATGAAAAGGACTCTTCACTCTACTCTAGTATACAATAACACAACAAGTCAACAAGAAAGAAACAAAACAAAACATAAAAAAAAAAAATAAAAAAAAAAAAAAAAAAAAAGGAATGAGAAGGACTTTAGTATATAGCAACAAGCCAACAATAAACACGTCAATAAGATAATAATAAACACATCAACATCAAGACAATAATAAACAAATACCCCAACATCACAATCAACTATTAAAAAATACACCAACATCACAGTTAAGCACATGGGGTTATTGATTTTTAAATCTGTAACATCAATAAGAAAATAACAACTCAACATCACAGTCACAGATTCACAGCATGTCAACAACAATAAACAAAAATATATGAACAATAAATAAATAAAAAAAGCAGCTAATTTTATATATCAGAACTCAAAGGCAATCAGCTAACTTTACTACAAAACAGAGATTCAATATTTTAAAAACTCTAACTTTATTGATTCAGTATTAAACAAAACCCAAAATACAAAACAGAGAGAGGATTATCGAGATTTTCAACGACCACATGAGACAAAGGCAATCAGCTGAGCTAACTTTAATAAATAACCAACTAGCACAAGCAGCCAAGCACATGAGTTATCAATTTTTTCAAAACCCTAACTTTATTTGCATATAAAACATTAAAACTTGAAAAATAAACATCTTGATCTTATGTTGTTTCTACAAAACAAAGATTCACTATTTTCAAAACCTAAAACACAAAACAGAGAGAGGGTACAAAATCAACATTATATAAAACTAAATTACACTAACTCAAATCATTCACTAGCTCAACAAAAGAAGAAGAAAAAAAACCCTCAAATCATTCACATGCATACACCCTGGATGGAATAAATAAAAAAGTGGCTTTTTGTCATGTTTTCAACATGTTTGAATTCCCCTATTTACTTATCATCATGCATCAAAAGAAAAGAAGAAAATAGCATCAGAAGAAAAGACGAAAAGAGCATCAAAACAGAGACTCACCATGAGATCACTGAGATGAGAAGCCGATGATCAAGCCGGCGTGGGGAGGGTGGCATATGGAGGCGGCGGCAGAGGGTGATTCGGCATGAGAGGACTGTGGAGTGGAGGCTAAAGTTTGATGTACGTGAGAGAGAGTGGAAAGTTTGAGAGTGAAATTGAAAAGTGTGGGCCAAGTATGTAGGGTAGGGTTTTCCATCTTTTGATTTTATACTCTAATTAGTTTTAGTTTAGTTAGTTTAATTAGATATTTATTTAGTTTAATTATAGGTGATTAATCTAATGGGTTTTAAAATGCTATGTTTAAAAAAGATAAGTTAGGCCGGATCATTTGTTTGAATTTTGAAATCTTGAATCATTGAAATGTGAATCACTGAATGACTGAATTGTTTAATATGAAAACATTGAAAAGATGGAAGCTGACTGACTGAATTGTTTGAATATGAAAAGATGGAAGCCCACTGCCCCACACAAAGCTACCAAAGGCCAAAAGCATATCTCTCTTTTTTTGAGAATAGCCTAAGCGTATCTCAGAGGACAAAGTCACAAAGGGTTAGTCAAAGTCAAATTAAATATTTACAAAATATTATATATTTAATATAAATTATAATATAATAATATATTTTGGTTCGGTTCGGTCGGTTCGGTTTATTAAAATTTGCAACCGAAAACCAAACTAAACTTTTCGGTTTTTTATTTAATAAAACCGAAACTGAACCGAACCGAAACCAAACCGAAATTTTTGCATTGGTTCGGTCAGTTTGAATTGGTTTTTTGCACACCCCTATTACCCACAACTGAAGTTGAAACTTTAGTAAGAATTTGATTTCTTCTTAGAGAGAGATATCTATGGTTTCGGTGAGAGATATATATATATATATATATATTTATAATCTCGGTGAGAGAAAGGAGGGTTGTTGGTGTGAGATGGTTCTGTTGATTCAAGAACAAAGAAAGAGGAAAAAAAAAAAGAACAAGGGATATACATTCTGGTGCAGCAAAGAAGACAAGGGAAAACAATTTGGGTGGGGCATGTGTCTTACTAAGGGGAAAAGGGTTGATGAGTCACCCTTATAGTTTTTAAAATTTACTTACCACCCCCCCATAAGCTTATATTCTAGAAAGGCCCGATTAATAAAATAATTATGCATATATACCCTTACCTTTAAAAACTTCTTTCTATATCATTAAAAATAAAGCCTAATCTTTTATAACATCAAAATATCTAAGCCTTACGCACTTAAAGTAATTAAGATAATACTAAGTATATAGATCCATAAAATTAATTATGCAATTAGGCTAGGATGTTACACAGACCCTGTGCATGCGCATGCGTACTCGAGCCCAAAAACCCCTAATTCAACATTTTTGTTTTTGTTTCTTTATTTCTTTTGCTTAATATGCCTCGGTTCTAGCTTGTTTCCACATGTATATGCCCCTGTTTCTTTATTTGTTTGCTTAATCATCCTTAACATGTTAGATTAGGGTTTTCCTTCAATGTTTTCTTTGTTTTGCCATAAACATGCATATGATATGATCATGCATTGATGTATAGGTGTTGTGATGCAGTGAGGTAAGGAAGTGAGTCATGCATTCACATGAACATGCATTTTGTTTAATATATGATCTTGCTTTACTTTGTTGGAAATGAATATGCAAGTTTGTGTGTCATGCTTCAAATATGATAACATGTTTTATTTGATTGCTACCATGACCATGTTTCTGCCCATGTAATATCTTGTTATTTGCTGTCTTGGATGGGATAATATGATATGCATGATAGATGTATGCTAGGCTTGATGTGAGTTGTTATGATAGATGTATGTTAGGGTTTTGGGATGATTGATGTTATGTTAATTGTTAGATGTATGTTAGTGTGTGCATGAGTATAGAATACAATATTGAATATGTCTTTAATGAGATTAAGACGTAAGACACAATGAGTGAAAGCCGACCTATGGGTCGGGTGAAGTTAGGTGTCTAACACCTTCCCATGCTCGTACCTAGACTCTGAACTTATAATCTAGTAGTAAGATCAGTCCTTCCACGTAAAGGCACTATATAGATGGTTCCTAGACCTAAACTAGGTGGTGACTCCAACATCTTTTCTCCACCCCGATCCACTCAACCGAGGTGTACTCCCCTCTAAGAAGAAAGCATTGCGCCCACACCTATCAAGAAGCTCTTGAACTTGTTTTTGCAAATCTTCTTTCTTCTTTGGAGCCATACGATATACTACCTTGTTTGGAAGGGCTGCTCTTGATATCCAATCAATGGCATTTTGAATGTATTGCATAGAAGGTAAGTTGGGAGGTAACTCATGGGAAAAAATATCATTATATTGTTGTGATAACTTTATGATAGCACTAGGAACATCAGTTGCAACCACTATATTGACTGGAATTAATGCCAAAACGTAGCCACTATTTTGACTTTCTTGAATGTAGCTTTTAGAAGCAAGTAAAGAGGTTACAGAGGATTTAGAAGTAACATTTTCCTTTCATTGGCAGCAAAGTAAATTATTGATTGTCTTTGCTTAAGTTATAGGTGTTCTTCTTCCCATCATGAATCGTTTTGGTGATCATATTGCCAAGGTCTTTCGAGAAGAATATGGCACGCATCCATTGGTACTACGTCATACCAAACTTCATCAAAATATTTCTTCTAAATAGAAAATGGCACCAAGCAACGCTTTGTTATTTTCACCTCATTACCCTTCTTGAACCTAGAAAGTTTGTAGGGATGTGGGTGATCTTGAGTGATAAGCTTCAACTTATCAACCACCTCTTGAGAGACCACATTTTACAACTTCCCCTATCAATGATCATACCATAAACTCTTCCTCCAATGCTACAAGTTGTATAAAAAAATATTGGTTCTTAACCAATCTTCTTCAAAATTGAATTTAGGAGCAAGAAAAGTCCTCCCCATCACAAGTGTCAAGCCCTCTTCTTCTTCAAAATTTCCACCAACCTCATTTGAAGGTTGATCTAGAATGGGTTCTCCATCTTCATGTTCAAGCTCTTTTACTTCCTCCAACATAAAAGCCTTCTTCCTACAATTCGAAGATCGATGCCTTAGCTCTTCACACTTGAAACATTTGAAGGTACCCACTTGTTGCCATCTACCCCCGCCAATAATAACTATTTGGGACTATTTTGGGGCTATAATAGTAAATTTAGAACCTGCTAGTTGCTGTCCAACCCTAGACATTTCTACTCTCCTATTTGTACTTGAATTCTCAACCTTATATTAGTTAGGAATTATGAAGTACGGGTGCAGATTTAGATTCGGGTTCGGGTGCGGTGCGGTGCAGCGACTTGGCAATTTTTGAAAAAGTATGGTGCAAATGCAGCAAGATACGTTTATTAATAAATTTATATATATATATATATATATATATTTTTTTTTTTCTATATATTGCTAAGCATATTTTTTCATATAATACTAAACATATACCAATTTAAGAGCAATAGTGGAAAATAAAGTAAATACTAAATACATAACCATTTCATGATGTTCAAAAATTAAAATACAATCCACAATTTTGAAACTAAGGCTGTGTTTGGTTCCCGTAAAATATTTTCTGGAAAATATTTATTTTCCGGAAATGCTATTTTCGGGAAAGGAAAATATTTTCAAGTGTTTGGTTGCATTATGAAAATTGTTCTAGAAAATATTTTCATGTGTTTGGTAACATTCTAAAAATGCTATTTTCCACCACCACCCACACAAAACCGACCACCACACAACAAAAAAACCACCAAAACACCACCACCCACACCACCACAACAACAACAAAAATCAAAATCACACAGGAATCAAAATCACACAGAGAGAGATCGGTTCGTGGGTTTCCGGCGAAGTCGAAGGCTCTGGGTCGCCCGAAGGCTCTGGGTCGAAGATCGGTGGGTCGAAGGCTCTGGCTCTGGGTCGAAGGCTCTGGGTTCGTGGCATGATCTGAGCTCTGGGTTCGTCGGCGAAGTCGAAGATTGGTTCGTGGGTTCGTGGCGTAAAGGCTCTGGATCACCGGCGAAGTCGAAGGCTCGTGGGTCGAAGGCTCTGGTTTCGTGGCATGATCTGGGCTCTAGGTTTGCTGGCGAAGTCAAAGATTGGTTCGTGGGTTCGTGGCGCGAAGGCTCTGGGTTGCCGGCGAAGTCGAAGGCTCGTGGGTCGCCAGCGATTGGCTCTCTCTCTCTCTCTCTCTCTCTCTCTCTTTGCGCGCGAGCGCGAGCGCGATCTCACTCTCACTCTCTCTCTCTCTGTTTTCCGAAAAATAAGATTTGAAGGTAAAATAAAAACAGAAATGATTTTACACCCCAACACACAGTCAACTGAAAGCATTTCTGGAAAATTTATTTTCCATGCGCAACCAAACACCCGCATTTATGGAAAAGTATTTTCGGAAGTGATTTGAAGCCAAAACAAACACAGCCTAAAATAAAATAAAAGATAGGTGTTTAAGACAATCAAATAAAACATTCATCGTCATTTTCAAGATCAACAGCTTCATTTTGAACTTTACTTTCACTAGTAGTAACACTCCAACTAGCATTCACAATAACTATGGCCTCCAAATCTGGCTCATCAAGTGTAAGGGTAGCATTCTCAAGAATTCCAACTCCTCCATGTATTTCACTCTCATTCCAAGAGTCTCCTACAATATCCCACATCTTTGTTGTTGCATTTATGTACTCCTCATGGCACCTTGACAAGAGTCAAAAATTAGAATGCACAAATACCAAATCCTCAGCATGTGCAGAAGCCATTTTGTTTCTTTTTAAGGAATAAATGAATTTGTATGTGCTCCAATTCCTCTCAGCACATGAGGATGAACAAGATTGTCCAAGAAGCGTTGGTAATGAAGAACCATGATATTGCCACCAAACCAAAGGTTGTAAGAGCCACCTATCTGTCAAGGCATCTGGTGAAGAAAACCTCTCTCCTAAAAATGTATCAAAATCAACTTTCACCATCCTTAATTCATTCTCATCTTCAAAGTATCACTCCAAAGTCTTGCTCCTTTCTACAGAAATTTCATGATCCTGATGTGGAGGGGGGCAATTTGGATTCTCCAAAAGCCTTTCATTGGAGTAATACCTAGTTAGAAATAAAGAAACAAGTATAGATGATGAAACGTGTGTTTTACTAAAAGGGGGAATTAAGGAAAATAGAAAATGAAATTATTTACTTAGGATTTAAGAAATGAGCCAAGCAATATAGTGGTGTATAATTTCTAGTCCATCGATCAATGGGTATATCATACACCACATTAAAAAATGAGCTATGTTCATCTACTTCCAAGCCTTCATGCCAATATATTATTGTTTTCACCTTTTCTATCATTGAATCCCACATTTCATACATAAGATGAAGACAAGGTCTATCTGTGTCAGCTTCTTATAGCATATCATAAATAGGTGCTGTGAATTCAATGATATAATTAACAACATCACACCAATGATCACTTGGAATCAAATCTTTCACTTTTTGAGCTTTTCCAACATCATCCTCCCTCTAAGAAGCTTATTGGTCACTAATAGCCATGGCTTGAAGGCATCTTTTTATCAAGTTCAACCTTTTCGGCATAACAATAACCGAAGCAAATCTAGTATCAATAACTTGGAGCAATTTTAAAGGACAAAATTCATTAAACATTGCCGATCTCATTGAATGGTTCATGATAAAAACACATATGAATGATGCATTATCAACAATACGTGTAATCCAACTACATTCCTCATATGTAACTTCATTCTTTTCAGTGTTTTTTACTACACAAATATTCTTCAAAGCTAGATTGAGAGTGTGGACAACACATGGTGTCCAAAATATTTTGGGATACTCACCTTCAATAAGAGCTCTAGTAGCCTACATCACATTAGCATTATCAGTGATGACTTGGACAACTTTTTCATGTCCAATCTCTTTTATACCATCCTTCAACAACCCAACAATAAAATGTTTGTCTTTATACTCACTTAACGCATCAATTGCCTTTTTAAACACTGGACCCCCATCTAATACAGTCATAATATTAATAAAAGGCCTACTTTGTGGATCTGACCATCCATTAGAAACTATACTTACAACATTTGCAAGCCAAGAGTCCTTAATTGGTTTCAAAAGTCTTTCAACATTAGCTCTTTCTTTTTGCAAAATTGCTGTTCTCAAGGCATTGTATCCAGGAGGAACATAACTCGAAATGTTATAGGTTGTAACGTATGCATAGGAATTACAATAATTTGGGTTCCTTGCAAAGTGAAACAGTAGCCCACTAATATAAAACATCCTAGCAATTCTACTGTCCAACTCAGCTCTAGTAGTATTTAGGAATGCTCTTTCCAAAAGAGAATTCACAATCACCTCCCTCCTCTTACCATCACCCACTGCATTTGTACTACCACTCTTTTCCTGTCCCCGGAATAAGGGAATAGGCCCATGGAGAAGCGAGGGTAAGGGAATTCGACTTTTGCGTTCCCACTCTAACTTATCGTTCTCAACTTGATCATGCACTCTTTGCATTTCCAATCTATAGCCCAGTATCACTTTTATACAAGCTCTAATACCTTGACCATTAATTTTTAATAAATGAGCCTTAACCTTAGAATAGGATCCCACAAAATTTCCATCACAATAGTTGCACTTAAAATGAGTGTTTGCACCTGATTTAGAAGTAGAACCAACAGGTTTTTCCAATTTAGTTACATATTTCCAAAGAGGACCTTTATTTGATGAAGATTTTGTGTGAGTAGCCTCATCCATTGAAAATTCAATAATTTCAATTTAAGTTGTTTAAACTACAAATAATTTGACAAATATATAATAACTGAATAAGAAATCAACTCAAGTCTCAACATTACAACATAATAGCTTATATAAAAAAAAAAATAAAAACGAAAAAAGAAGAAGAAGATAATAGATACAAATTGAGGGACAGATATAGAATGAGCAATAGAGCATGTGAGAGTATAATGGAGGGTGAGAATGAAAGCAAAATACCTAAGTGAGCTTGGGACTTGGATTAATGAGCTTAAGACCAAGATTGAGACCGAGAGATGGAGAGTGAGCTTGGGCAGTGAGGCAAAGGAGAGATGGAGGGAATCTGAGTGAGTGAGTGCAAGAGTCGTGGGTTAGAGAGAGAGAGAGAGGGGAGATGGAGAGTGAGAGAATGAGAGAGGTAGAGAGTTTAAGATAGGGATTAGGGTTTTTTTTTTTTGTTTAAAGTTGCTTCAAAACGATGAATTTTGCAGAATTTTTTTACTCTTTTCTTTTTTAACACGTATTTCGACCTAATTCAGCATGAATCAAAAAACGGGGGAAAAAAAAAAGGGACTTGCCACGGACATGCGTGCAGCCGCGTCAATGACCATATGGTGTATCTGTGCGTGTCAAGTGCAAATGCGGCGACCCTGGAGCCGTACCCGTGCTTCCCAGGTTAGGAACCCCACTATCCAGACCTTAAAGCTGGCCTAGTTTGTTGTTTCTCCACCAGTAAAGGTCGGATGTACAATTTTGACATGTTCCATAATGATTGAAGTCTAAGGACATCTTGGATGGATGGCTTCAATCCACTCAAGTACCTTGCAACCATTTGTTCTTCACTTTCATTCAAATCTACCCTTACTACAAGTTGGTGAAATGCCTTCGAATACTCCTCTACACTTCCTCCTTGTTTAAGGTTGTGTTGGTCTCTGTAGAGCGATTAGGTGTAGTTGAAAGGAAGAAATTTCTCATAGAGCTTTTTCTTCATCTTCTCCCAACTCTTGATCTTGACTTAACCACTTCTTTGGCAGGAAATTTACAATTGTTCCCACCAAGAGAAAGCTCTCCCTTTAGGGCGAATAACAACTAGCTTCACTTTCTTTTCATCCATAACTTCATAACAATCAAACATCCTCTCAACGGTGTTAAGCCAATCTACAAAGTCTTCCGATTTGGGACTCCCTTGAAATTTTGGAATTTCAACCTTGAAGTTGTAGTCAAGCCTTGGTTCATTTCTTTCCACGAAAGGCCTACCCTCTAGAGGAACTCCAAAAGAGTTCTTAAAATGAGAATGAGAGTCATCAGACTCATCAGTAGCCTTATAAGGAGGCTGCATATGCTGCACCACCTCCATAAGTGACGCAACTTGTCTCCTTAATTCAGCAATCTCATCACCTTTCTCTATATTTTGATTTTGTCCAACATTCCTCCCTACCAGAAGGTTGGCTTCAACTCCTTCCCCAACATCCATTTAATTCCCCCTTATTCCACCTCTCCTTCCTCTCCTTCTTTGGGCCATTAGAAGCTTCACAATCTTTGAAAAATTGTAGATAGCAGCAACAACACAAGTGATTAAATCTGTGATGTTTTGTAGCAGCTACATAGATTTGATTGGCACAAAGAACCTAGATCTAAATTCTAGGATCTTGAATGGAGGGAGGAAAAAAAAAAAAACACAAGGAAATCTAGGACTCAAATAATCTAATTAGTAGGGAAAAAGATGTCTAGATCTGTGCTCTGATATGAAATGATGGAAATCAAGATCAAATAACTGAGAACTTGAACTAGAATTGCCTTAGAATTAAGTATCAAAGTTGCAATTACAAAGGAAATAACTAGAGAAACTAAGTTTCTCTCCAGTTATGAAACTAAGTTAGTTTACATCAAAAAACTAATTTTACTCTTACATAACAAGCTTATTTATATTCTTTAACTGCTAGGAAATAAGCTAGTTAATAGTTATATCTTGGCAAGCTATCACAACATAAGTCAAATCATAAATTAATGAGAATATACGACAGATTTAAAAAGCCAAAACAAGGGGTTAATTGGTTGTCCTAAAAAGTCAGAACAAGTAGCTAGCTGTTTAGCTTGTAGAAAGTGGCTGGTTGTCAGTCTTAAGAGTAGAGGGGGTTGGTTGGCTGGCCTAAGAGTAGAGGGTAACTACATCAATTGGGAGTGGGGTTGCGATCTGGGGTGTGGGAACCTGTTGCATGTTGGCCTGGGGTGGGATCAGAGGGGTTGGGTATGTTAGGGTTTTGTTGTGTGGTATGGAGGTGGTTGTTGTGGATATGACCAAAACAGATATGGGTGGTCCAACGTCTTCGTCGATTATAAAAACCACGGAGATGATTGGCAAATTGAGGTTCCAAGGCATCAAAACCACATTGTGTAGGGACTGAATACGATGTCTTTGTCTAAATAGCATGAGCTCAATATCATCATGTTGTAAGTGCATTGGCTCTTAGTGTGGCCAATAAGGCCGCATTTGTTGCATAGCTTATGAAGTTGTTCATATCGGCATTGAATCTAGACTCGTGATCCATCATCCATTCGAAGCATGAACCCAACTATAACGGTTAGCCAGGGATCCACGTATACGCATAAATCGAATTTTCCTTGGCATCCTGTTTTCCCAGTCCACTCGTTCAAAAATACCCATAAGCTGCCATGTTCTCTTAGCAAGCTTTGGGTATTGATACTCTAGAGGTAGACCGTGGCGTGGAGTAGTACCCACAGAGATATAAAGTTTAGTTGGAGTCTATCGATCACCAAGATGGGTCTCCACCTTTCCAAGACAAACAGAGTTCCATCAACTACCCACGGACCTTCATAGCAAATGTGCAATAAGTCCTCCAGAATTTCAAAACGGATGAGATAAAAGTATGAATCGTGTCCCACAACTATTACCAATCCACAAAGGCGCCATGCAGCAGTGATCAAGTGTAGTAAATGGTTAACCGAGAATTTTCAATTGTCAAGAATAAAACCAATAGAACTCATGTGCCAAAAATCGCATTGTGTTTCGACCTCAGAAATGGGTGGTTCCACAATTGGACCATGCCAAGCAAAAGGGATCTCTTCATCACTGGATTGGTAATCAAATTCCAGCTCATCTGCAAATAGCTCAGCACTAGCACCTAAGTCACTGCTATCAGTTCATCTGTACTCTCTAACTTGTGCTGTCTACCATTGGTCAGGCAAGAGTACTTAGATTAAGAATTTTTGGCATGCAGTGAAGAAAAGGACAGATCTAGAGACTAAAGAAAGAAAAGAAAGGAAGAAAACAAGAAAAGGAAGAGTCTAAAAGAGTCAAAAGAAAAGGACAGGGAAAAGATTTTGGGAATAGAAGAACTATAGTTAAGAAAGTGAAGGGACAAAAGGAATAAAGGAGCATATTTGTTTTTAGGTTCAACTGTGGGGTGTTAAGGTGAGAAGTAAAGGTTGACTGATAAGTGTGTGGACACGCAACAAGCATACACGGAAATAACAAGTTAGGAGATGAAATGATGAAAATATAAGCAAAATTCAAACTGAAGTGATGGCTATGGTAAAGAGATCATAATGGAGAAAGGGTGTGATTGGGGGAGGGCTTGGCAAGGGAAAGGTTGAGAAATGGTGGCGGCGGCAAGTTAATAGTGCCCAAAGGATTGAAGAGCTCTCACTATCGAAGAGAAAAAAGAAACATTAACATTGTCAGGAGCTTAATCATCAATCTGCTAGTCATGAAATCTTACACATTCTCATTCCTAAAACTGAAGGGAGGAAAGATAAACTATTGTGGAAACACTCAAGTTCAGGAGATTACCAAGTCAACAAAGCCTATAATCTGCTCCATAAAAGTTACATGGAAAACAATCCAAATCTTGTAAGACACCTGGACATACACAATGATGTCTGGACTGTATTATGAAAGGTGAAGCTACCTCTTAAAGGACTTACTTTTGTGTGGAAACTTCTCAATGATTGTCTTCCAGTCAAGCTAAAGTTGGCTAATAGAGGTATCCCAGTTGTGGATGTTTGTCATATGTGTAATGGTGAATCTGAATCTCCTTCACACTTGTTCTTACACTGTGATTTGGCTAGAGCTTGTTTGGCATGGTTCAAAGCTTTCTATTAAAACCACTGAACTAAACCAAGTTGTGGTGAAGCAATGGTTAGCAAGGTGTATTTTGATGAATAGGAAGCTGGATGCAGAGAACATGAAAATTCTCCAAAGTCCAAACTATGTTTACCACCTTATGGACAATTTGGAACCACAGAAATCAAGTGGTACACGAGGGCAAATGTCCTAATCCAATTGAAATTATACTTACCTCCCAAAATCCCTTGTGCAGGTACCAGAATGCCTATAATTGTGATCAAGTTCCATGTATTGGACCGTGCTACAACAACTTTGAGGAACTTGACTTTAGAGAATGGCAGCTTCCTCTCAAGATTGGCAGCAAAAGAGACAAGAAGACCAGAAGAAGTGGATATGCATTTGAAGTCATTAACAAGGAAGGAAACAAGATCTTCATGGAATGCAATAGCATTGGTGATGGTACTCATGTCATGGCAGCCAAGGAAGCTCTGTTAGTGCCTCTTATGCAAGCTAAGAAGCTAGGATTTCACCATATCATCACACTTGCATGAAGTAAATATCTAGAGCAAGTCTGTAGCAACAGGAGAAAACCTCATGGGCAAGACCTAGCAATGCTAGCAGATCTGCAAACTCTGAGGTAGCAAGGACTAAAGCTCAGAATAATAACAGTTCCTGAAGTAATTTTGACTAATGTACCTGATATGGCCCTAACAGCCACAAAAATGCCTATTGACCAAACATGGGTTCATCCAGATTTTTGTAATACTTAACTCTATACTCTATGCTTTGTATTCTATGTTGTTCTAAATGTTAATGGAAGTATAGAAAAAAAAAAAAGTCAACACAATTGTTATCATATTTATTGAAGGAATATAGCTTCTTTTTTTCCTTCCAAAAAAACGCTTTTTTTTTTAAATTTTTTATTATAAGTATTTATCTAACTTTGAGGATTGTGATATAAGGTTATATGATTTTAGGATTTAAGGTATACGATTTTTAAGTTTTTTTGTTTTTAAAAAAATAAAAAAAATATGTATTTTTCCTCTATCTTCATGAAAATAAATAATAGTTGTAAGAACTCAATTTGTATTGACCCCAAACTCGTATTGGGTTCAAACGCTAACAGCCCAAACAATAAATTTGTAGAGCGTGGATGTCAAAGAACTAGATTAACTTCGAAAGAAAAACAATTAAACTTAACGTTTATAGATAGATTAACACTAATATAACGATCAATTTCTCCTTGAAACCAATTAAGTTCTTTATTTCATAAGGTTTTCTTCTAAGTACTACTTGTTTAGAAGTCCCGATCCCCTTTTCTCAATACATTCTTCCATGTTATATACTGCCCTCTTAGTGTCATCTTCACCACACACGTGTAGGTTGGGTTCGGGAGATCCCTTCCTGTCCCATCCAACACCTTCTGAAACCTCCAACCAACAACTGTAAGGCTGCTTCATCATTGTTCAGGCATCACCTCCACATTAATGCGGCCAGAGAATTGGTTGAGAGGCAATTAATGCGGAGGCAGCTGTTGTTAAAGATATTTGTTTACCTTTTCTTTGTTACCCTTGGTCCCATGTCCCACCTTTAGTGGTAATGTAGCTCTGAAGTGTGTTTGTAACAATATGACATTCAGGTCGTCCTCGGACACATATTGCCGAGAAGAATTTTATCCTCGGACGAATACTGAACTCACCTTATGTGATATCTACTCTTCTTTTCATTTGGTTACCCTTATAACCTAATATGGGCCTCCTCGAACAGTTTTACGTCCTCGGATGGGCCATAGGCCCAGTTAACACGGTTTTAATAATTATTGATTAACCTGCCCCCACAATAGCTTCTCAAAATCTTGCTTTTCGACTCTTCAGGAGAAAAGATTGATTTTGATGTCATAAGCTCATATCCTTTTACATTTTGAGCACGCTTCTGACGCTTCAGCCTCCCGAGCGCGGCAGCATTAAATTTTGGCGACGCCCCTGTCTCCTACATTCAACGGTAAGATGTAAATCGTACAGTGGGGGGCCTGTTTCGTTTTACGAGCGAGAACCTTCCCTCTCATAACTTCTGCACGACTATAAATGAATTTTCAAATCAATTGTCTCTCTTACCTTCAGCAATCACACAATTCTAGAGCTCATACACTTAACCTGTCTTTCTCCTTTTTCGTCGTTTTCCTGGGCATCTACAAATACTAAAATCTTGTCCGAGAACCCTCTTTCAAACCTGTAAGTCTTCTCAAAACCTTTACAGCTTTCATCTTAAATTTGTTAATTTCTCTACTAAACCCTTTAGGAAAATAGGGAAGAAGGAGGGTAAGTTTCGATGTTTGGTTGAATCCGAGGAGGGTATGAGGAGTTTTCGTGCTAAGTATAGGATCCCCTCAACAGTGGGTATGAGGTACGTAGCTCAAGGGGAATGGGCTGGCGCTAGAAGAATAGGGGAAGTGGTTATTCCCATGATTGCCTTTATAGAAGGCGAGATGACTATCCCTATAGGTACCATTACTAGGAACTACCTTAGGTTCTTTAGGCTATCCCCCACACAGTGTGCCCCAAATATGTTTAGGGTCCTGGGAAGTATAGAAGCATTGAATGAGAGAATAGACCTAAACCTGACCCATCATGACGTGAATTGGGTGTATAACCTTAACCATTTGAAGGGGCAGCGGTATTATCTCAAGTCGAGGTATCCCGCGGTGAGGCTAATTCAATGCCTCCCTACTTCAAACAAGAACCTAAAGGAGGATTTCCTTATCTTCTCTAGGGAATGGCATGATGGTCTGCCATGTCCTATGGAGAAAGGAGAACCAGGTGGGGTGCAGTCATAGATTCATTACGTTTGGTTCATACACACATATTTTTCCCCTTTTTTTTCATTTTTTTTTTTTTGTTTTTTTTTTGTTTTGAGTCTCAGTACTCTTATCCCTACTGATGTTTCATTTCAATTCAATGATTTCGCAAATAAACGTTCTACCAAGCCCAAACTTAATTTAGTTAACAAAGCTGGTTTGGACAGGGTATTGAAAGCCGAGATATACGTGAACGAAGTCGACGGCCAACTTCGGGCAGCCCATTTAATCCTCGGCTACACCCCACTCTCTTTCGCTTTCCAAGCACCGAAGTGCGTGATCAAAGCCCGTGATCCTCGGCTTCACCGTATCAACATTGCTTACCAGGGGTTCCTTGTTCCAGAAGGTGTTCCACTTCCTAAGGACACCTCCAGCAATAGGCCCCTTTTTGTTACTGCTATCTTAACAGAAGCCTCTTCATCCCAGCCTGCCCTCAGGGAAGAAGAAGTAGAAGAGAAAGAGGAAGAAAAAGAATAAGAGGAAGAAGAAGAAGAAGTTGTAGAACTCTCAGACTCCTCGGACGACTTTGGGATTTTTGATCAACTTATACACCCTGAGGAAGATCCTAACGAGATGGGGATACAAAGGAAGCCCCAAAGAAGTTTGATGGAGTTGATTGAGAATCAGCCCGGGAAGAATGCGCCGGAAAAATCAACGCAATCCCAGATTCCTTCTCTTCCCACCAGGTCTCCTCCTCCTGCTCCTCACCAACCTTCTCATCATCCTCCCCAGCCAGTCAGAGCTGATGCTGCTGAGTTAAAAAGGCGCAGGGAGCAAAAAGAGAAGGATGTGGTGGATGCTGGCAAGTCTCGTCCGACTCGCGAGGAGGATGCCCAACGAGCTGCAAAGCAGCAAAAAACTAGCCATCTTCCTCAGCGAGGCCAGGAGAGGTTTGACACTCAACCTCCTGAGCCTCAAGCTTGGCTGCCAACACCCATGCATGCTGGGGAGCCCCTACGAGATGATGCATCTATTAGGGACTTTAATGGTGGCATTGGGTGTCACATAGCCTCGGCTATAGAGGAGGCCTTGTTGCTCCCAAGAGATATGGCCGAAATAAAGAACGCGAGGAAGAATGAACTCATCCTCAATAATAAAAGATACTTGGGCATGGTAAAGTGCTAACTCTTTTCTTTTTCTTTTTGTGATTATTACTCACTGATGTGTACTTTTTACCGACTATAGTGTTAATTTCTTCCTTTTAGGTCATCCAAAACACTTTTAATTTGGATGAGATGCTTAATCGCTATTACAGTCAACTAGACAACGAAAGGAAGCAACGGGCATCGGCTGTACAGACTTTGACACAATCCGAGCAGGACTTGGCTACTGCGAGGAAGAAACTACTAGCTGAGGAGCAAGCTCGCAAGAGCGCTGACTCGGCCTTGGACGGCTTCCAAAAGCAAGTCGAGGACCAGGGAAAGCACTTGCGTGAAGCAAATGCAGAACTAAAGGCTGCCCGGGAGCAAGTTGCAATTTGTTAAAAAGCACTTGGAGGAAACCCAAAAGCTGAGGGAGCAAGCTGAAAAGTCCAGGGAGGAAGCTGAGAGAGCAAAAGCTGAGGCCAAACAGGCAATGAATGAAGCCGAGCAGAAAGGCTATGAAATCGGTGTGGCTGAGACAAAGGAGACACTAAGGGCAGAGGTGCCGATGGTGTGCCGCATCTACTGTGCCCAAACTTGGGATGAAGCCCTTAACCGAGCTGGGGTTGAGGCTTCATTTGAGTTAAGGAGGCTAGAGAGCGTGTTCTACCCTGAAGCAATCCGCACCTCAGCTCCTCCATCCAGTCAGGCTGAAGACAATCCCTCAACCATTAACCTTAATGAGGAGGTTTTGCCTCCAAGTCTTCCTCCTCCTGGCCAACTAGAGCCAGCTAAAGAGAATAATGCCCCTCCAGAAGCCTCCTTGGACAAGACTGCAACTGCTTCCAAGGCAGAGGTGGCCTCTCAAGGCTTTTAACAGGATTTGACTTCCACAATCATGCCAGCTGGGGGAGCTATTAAGGATAAAGAGGGAGTCACCACCTCGGAGGCAGATAAATCAGCCAGCCAAGCTCCAAAGCTCCAAATCAAGTTGAAAAAATATGACTTATTTTGTAATTTGATTAGGGCTTTTGTAAGGATACTTATGTTTATTTGCTTATTGTTGTTGTCGTTTTATCTTATTTTTGCACTTGTTCACTGTGTTATTTTAATTTGAATGGATTCATTTTGACTATCTTTCGTTTCCAAGAGAAAAAGTAACTTATAAACATCAACAATTGGTGATTAAAAATTGGTGATAAACATTAATACTATGAGGTCTCAAGGAGACATTTTGGATACACACGTATTCTTTCTAATCAATTGATCCTTTAGGGAATGTTCAAAAGTTGGATAAAGTTGGGTCTACAGTACTTCAATTGTACATTGGATGATGTTCATAGGCTTCCGTTTAATACTTCAACAGATATTATAGGGTATTAATTTCCACTAAGCTTGTGGTCCGAGGACCTGACATAACTTAGTTTCTGTTTAATACTTCAGTAAATATCATAGGGTATTAATTTCCACTAAGTTTGTGGTCCGAGGACCTGACATAACTTAGTTTCTGTTTAATACTTCAATAGATGTCATAGGGTATTAATTTCCACTAAGTTTGCGGTCCGAGGACCTGACATAACTTAGTTTCTGTTTAATACTTCAATAAATGTCATAGGGTATTAATTTCCACTAAGTTTGTAATCCGAGGACCTGACATAATTTAGTTTCTGTTTAATACTTCAATAGATGTCATAGGGTATTAATTTCCACTAAGTTTGTGGTCTGAGGACCTGACATAGCTTAGTTTCTGTTTAATACTTCAATAGATGTCATAGGGTATTAATTTCCACTAAGTTTGTAGTCCGAGGACCTGACATAATTTAGTTTCTGTTTAATACTTGAATAGATGTCATAGGGTATTAATTTCCACTAAGTTTGTGGTCCGAGGACCTAACATAACTTAGTTTCTGTTTAATACTTCACAAGACGCCATTAGATGTGGAAACACAAGATGCATGATCAGCATAAATTAAAAGAAAACCCAAACTCGATTACTTTCATTAATAATAATACCTCTTGAGATTATTTACATTCCAAGGATGGAGTACAGCTTTTTCATCTAGGTCTTCCAGATAATAGGCTCTTATTCCGGCTACTGAAGTAATCCGATAAGGCCCCTTCAAATTAGGCCCCAATTTTCCCCAAGCTGGATTCTTGGTGGTTCCTAGAACTTTCCTTAGCACCAGATCTCCTACTGCTAATGGTCTCAGCTTTACATTAGTATCATAGCCTTGCCTGAGTTTATGCTGGTAGTAAGCCAACTGGACCATTGCATTCTCCCTTCGCTCTTCAATCAAGTCTAAACTTTTCCCCAACAGCCCATCGTTACTGTCCGAGGAAAATGTACCAGTTCTTAACGTTACGAATCTAGTTTCCAGAGGGATGACGGCCTCGGCTCCATAAGTCATGGAAAAAGGAGTCTCCCCTGTTGATCGTCGAGGCGTTGTTCGATAGATACAGAGAACATGTGGCAATTCCTCTACCTATTTTCCTTTTGCATCATCCAGTCTCTTCTTAAGTCCATTGACTATTACTTTGTTAACAGCTTCAGCTTGCCCATTCCCTTGAGGATACGCCGGAGTGGAATATCTATTTTTTATACCTAAATCTGAACAGTATTGCCTGAAGGCCTTACTATCAAATTGAAGGCCATTATCTGAGACAAGAGTGCGCGGAGTTCCAAATCGCGTGACAATATGCTTCCAAATAAATCTCTTAACATCTACATCTCTGATGTTAGCCAAAGGTTCAGCTTCGACCCATTTAGTAAAGTAATCCGTGCCGACCAGCAGATACTTTTTGTTTCCTAAGGCTTTAGGAAAAGGGCCGACAATATCTAGCCCCCATTGAGCAAAAGACCAAGGGCTGGACAGAGGGTTAAGAATTCCTCTAGGCTGGTGGATGTTTGGGGCGAACCTTTGACATTGGTCGCATTTCCTAACATAATCTTGCACTTCCTTCTGCATATGTGGCCACCAATATCCTTGAGTAATGGCCCGGTGTGATAGGGACCTTCCCCCTTTATGACTTCCACAAATGCCTTCATGCAGCTCCTCTAAGAGTGACTCTGACATCTCGGGATGTACACAAAGTAGGTACAGCCCAGAAAAGGATCATTTATATAGCTTTTTGTCCTCGGATAACCAAAACCGAGGAGCTTTCCTCCGTATTTTATCAACTTCTATTTTCTCTTCGGGCAAGATGTCACTTTCGAGGAATTTCAATATGGGATCCATCCAGCTCGACGCTAGATTGACTTGATGAATCTGACGTACGTCCTTTTCTGGTGAGGTGGGTGTATACAAATCTTCGACGATTATCACCCGAGGAAAATTCCGTGTTGAAGAGGTGGCAAGGGTTGCCAGGGAATCGGCATGGGTATTTTCACCTCAGGGGATATGTGACAAAACGAAAGATTCAAATTTCGTTTGCATACGCCTAACTTGACTCAGATACCCCTGCATTCTTGGATCTCGGGCTTCCAGTTCTCCTTTCACTTGGCCGACTACCAATCTTGAATCCGAGAATAATTCTGTTATCTTTCCACCCATTTTCTGGACCATACCCATTCCCATCAATAAAGCTTCGTATTCTGCTTCGTTGTTAGTAGCCGAGAATCCTAACCTCAAGGATTTCTCAATGGTGATCTCTTCAAGGGATATCAAAACTAGCCCCAATCCTGCCCCCCGTTGGTTTGCTACTCCGTCCACATATACCCTTCAGGAGGAACCGCCTTGTGTGGATATCAGACCAACCGATTTTTCATCCATGTCATTTTGCTTCATGTTAGCTTCTTCTGGACACTCAGCGAACTCAGCTACCAAATCGGCAAGGACTTGGCCTTTCACAGAGGTGCGAGGCATATACTTGATGTCAAAAGCACCTAGGATTATGCCCCACTTAGCAATTCTCCCAATGTAATCTGCACTTCTAAATATGGACTTGAGAGGTAACTGAGTCAAGACAACCACTGTATGGGCTTGAAAGTAATGTGGAAGTTTGCTTGTTGCATGAACCACCGCCAAGATGGCCTTTTCCAATGACAAGTATCTCACCTCAGCTTCATGAAGGGACTTACTTACGTAATAAACTGGTCTTTGGACGCTGCTGTCCTTTCGTATTAAGACAAAACTAACTACATGAGGGGCAACTGCCAGATAAGCAAACAGCACCTCATCCACCTCAGGACTAGACATGATAGGCTGCCTGGACAGGTACTCCTTCAACTGCTGAAACGCCACAGCACATTCCTCGGTCCATTCAAATCCTTTCCACTTATGCAATAGAAGGAAAAAGGGTAGACACCTCTCGGCCGATCTGGAGATAAATCGGTTCAAAACAGCAGTCATTCCAGTCAGTTTCTGCACCTCTTTTGGATTCCGAGGTGCTTGTAAATCGTTGATGGCCTTAATCTGATCTGGGTTCACTTCAATTCCTCTATGAGTCACCAAGTATCCCAAGAACCTCCCGGAGCCTACACCAAAGGAACACTTTGAAGCATTCAAGCGTAGCTTATGCCTTCTCAGTATTCCAAAGATGTTCGTGAGATCTTCCACATGTTCGGACACCACCTTACTCTTCACTACCATGTCATCAATGTAGATTTCAATGTTTCTGCCCAGTTGTGGTTCGAACATTTTAGTCATTATTCGTTAATAGGTTGATCCTGCATTTTTCAAACCAAACGGCATCACCTTATAATGATAGTTTCCAATAGGGGTGACAAAAGCCGTCTTCTCATGATCGTCCAATGCTAACGGTATTTGGTGATATCCTTGGAAGGCATCCAAAAAACTCATCCGGGGATGACCAACGGTTGCATCCACCAACTGGTCTATCTTCGGCATGGGGAAAGGATCCTTGGGACAAGCCTTATTGAGGTCCGTGAAGTCCACGCACACTCGCCACTTTCCTGTCTTCTTTTTTACCACCACCGTATTGGCTAACCATTGAGGATAAAAAACTTCTTTGATAGCCCCAGCCTGCTTGAGCTTGGCCACCTCACTTCTGACAACTTCGGCGTGCTCTTTTGATGGTCGCCGAGGTGGCTGTCTTTTGGGAATAACAGAAGGATTCACGTTGAGTCGATGACAAATGAAATTCGGATCTACACCTGGGGCTTCATACGGGCTCCACACGAACACATCTACATTTGCTCTGAGGAATTTTAGCAATCTCTCCTTCTCTTGCAAAGGCAGTTTAGCCCCAACCTGGAAGAATCTTTCCGGATCATCAGCAACATTTACCCTCTCCAAATCTTCACACTTTACCTTGTCGGCTGGTACATCCAAGGGTAATGTTGGGGGTTTTAATTGCTATAATCCATTATCGGTGGTAGCCGAGGTCTCTGTCTCTGGCCGATGTTGTATAGCCGCTACTAGGCATTACCGAGCTGCAACCTGGCTTCCTACTATCTCCAATACTTGGCCTCCAGATGGGTACTTCACTTTCTGATGTAGAGTAGAAGAGACTGCTCCCAGGGTATGAAGCCAAGGTTTGCCCATAATAGCCGTGTATGGAGAGAAAACGTCTACAACAATGAAGTCCACCTCCACCACATCCATACCGGTTTGCACAGGTAGTCTAATCTGTCCTTTTGGAGCGACCATCATTCCCTCAAAACTCACCAGAGGGGAACTGTAGGCTGTTAAGTCCTCTGGCTTCAGACCTAGCCCCTTATACAAATCTAGGTACATTATATCAACAACACTACCTTGATCAATCATAACCCTTTTTACATTGTACCCACCAATTCTTAGTGTGACCACCAGAGCATCATCATGAGGCTGTATAGTTCCAACCTTATCCTCATCCGAAAAGCCCAAAATCAAGGGGACGTCCACCCTGGCTCTCTTTAACGCTGGGCAATTATCCTTGGCCGGAGGTCGAAATACCGACAGTACCCTGGATGGACAAGATCCAGTCCTCCCTGGGGCGGCAAAGATAACGTTTATTGTGCCAAGGGGGAGTCTTGAAGAAGCGTCGCCACGCATCTCTGAGCCTACTTGGCCTCCCCTACCACTGGAATGATGCAAGAGTTGCTTCAATTTCCCCTCTCGGACCAGCTGCTCCAAATGGTCCCATAAATTCCTGTAATCTTCCGTCGTGTGCCCATGATCCTGATGATAGTGGTAATATAGGTTCGAGTTGCGTCTCTTAGGCTTTCCTGCCATCTTGTTTGGCCATTTAAAAAATGGCTCATTCTTTATCTTCTCCAATACCTACTGCACCGGCTCCCGAAACACTGCATTAACCACCTAGGTGTTAGTAGAACCTAATTGCCCGACGAAGTCTTTCCGAGGTCGGTTACTATTGTAACGGTCCGACCTGAAATCCCTCATCTCTTGAGAGATTACCTTAGCCTTTCCTTTTCCCTTAAGTTGGTCTTCTTCTACTCTTCTGTACTTATCAATCCTATCCATCAATTGATGTACACTGGTAACGGGTTTACCAGTTAGAGATTTCCTTAAATCATGCTCGGCTGGAAGGCCAGCCTTGAAAGTACTTATGGCCACATCATCATGCTCTCCTTCTATTTCATTAAGCATTTCCCAGTATCTATCTGAATAAGTTTTGAGAGTCTCGCCTTCTCGCATGGACATAGACAGCAAGGATCCCAAAGGCCGAGGAACCCTACTGCAAGTGATAAAGCGAGCGCCAAAAGCCCGGATAAGCTTTTTGAAGGACTCAATAAAGTTGGTCCTTAAACCGTTGAACCATCTCATTGCCACTGGACCCAAACTTAATGGAAAGACCTTGCACATCAAGGCTTCATCCCTGGAGTAGACAGCCATCTTTTGGCTAAAATGGCTGACATGTTCTACTGGGTCTGACCGGCCATCATATAGGGTGAATGTAGGCTGGTGGAATCGCCGAGGAAGAATCGCATCTTCTATATTCCTTATGAAGGGTGATTTGGAGACTTGGCTTAACGCTTTGTTCATGGTGTTGTTCCCCAAGCCCCTACTAGGCGGGCTTTTGTACCTATGTTGATGGTTGTGCTCCTCTTCATAGGAAAAAGTCTCACTAGGTGGAGTTCTAGATCTCCGCCTATAACTAGCTCCATTCGTCTTCTCGGATGATGGTTCGGAGCAAGGTGGGGAACGTTCCCGCCGGGCATGGCACAACTCTCTTTTCAACTCGTCAATCTCACATTGCAGGTTCCTGTCATTTTTTGCATGGGAAACATGACTCTTCCCACAAGAGCGACTTTTGGTGGTATGAGTTGTGCGCACACTTCTCTCACGGCCTTCTCTCCGTTCGGGACTCCGGTGTGGATTACCGTGCTGGGAGCCTCTTGACTCTGCTTGGTGTGGGTTGGCATCTACCTAATGTGGTCCTGCTACGTAGTGATGTGGACCTGCTTCCTCCATCATGAACGTTTGAACCGGATTTCTTTTAAGTTAGATCAAGCTCTTCCCACAGACGATGCCAATTGTAAGGACTCAATTTGTATTGACTCCAAACTCATATTGGGTTCAAACGCTAATGGCCCAAACAATAAATTTGTAGAGCGTGGATGTCAAAGAACTAGATTAACTCCGAAAGAAAAACGATTAAATTTAACGTTTATAGATAGATTAACACTAATATAACGATCAATTTCTCCTTGAAACCAGTTAAGTTCTTTATTTCATAACGTTTTCTTCTAAGTACTACTTGTTTAGAAGTCCCGATCCCCTTTTCTCAATGCATTCTTCCATGTTATATACTGCCCTCTTGGTGTCATCTTCACCACACACGTGTAGGTTGAGTTCGGGGGATCCCTTCCTGTCCCATCCAACACCTTCTAGAACCTCCAACCAGCAGCTGTAAGGCTGCTTCATCACTATTCAGGCATCACCTCCATATTAATGCAGCCAGAGAGTTGGTTAAGAGGCAATTAATGCGGAGGAAACTGTTGTTAAAGATATTTGTTTACCTTTTCTTTGTTACCCTTTGTCCCATGTCTCACCTTTAGTGATAATATAGCTCTGAAGTGTGTTTGTAAAAATATAGCATTCAGGTCGTCCTCGGACACATATTGCCGAGAAGAATTTTGTCCTTAGACGAATACTGAACTCACCTCACGTGATATCTACTCTTCTTTTCATTTGGTTACCCTTATAACCTGATATGGGCCTCATCGGACAGTTTTTCGTCCTTGGATGGGCCACAGGCCCAATTAACACGGTTTTAATAATTATTGATTAACCGGCCCCCACAATAGTAATATTAATAACTTTGAGTTGTAAATGATGGTATCTATATATAGTTAAGGAGAAAAGACATGGTCTGATCAAATTTGTGCTTTGTAGGCATATAGAAATTTCTTTTAGAAAAAGAAATGACCCCAAAAGGATTAAATTTAACTCAATTGATGAAAAAGGTGTTTTGAAGGCGATTACATGTCTGTCAAGGGCATCAAGGCCAACTTTTTTGTTTAAATATACTTATTATGTAACCCGTTTTAAATAAAGCATCAAAGAAAGTTCATAAAGTGTCCAGTTTTTCTAGTTAGGAAAAGTCTCCATGTTTCACCCTAATAAATCTACCTATGGTTTAACTTGAGCACCATAGGAGAATAAGAATTTTTTTTTTTTTTTTAAGAAAATTTTCAGGACCAGAACTTTGTATAGCTGCTTTTTAGTAAAAAATAAAAAATAAAAATAAAATAAAATAAAAATTGTAACGAAGCAATACACTAGTTATTTTATGGTTCAGATGGATATGTAATAACAAACTACATATGGAAATTTCCAATAGACAATCTTGCCATACGTGGTTGCGGTATTAAGTGAGAACATTTCTACCATTCATATTGATATTGTGATATTATATGATATCCACGATAGTATGATTTGCCCATTTTGGGGCTTGCCCCTCTCAGTTCTAAATTGCATCATATCATTTTGGATACTAATTCCACATAAATGGCTAGTGGCGGAGCCAAGAGTTCATCATTGAAGCAGCCAAATGAAAAATGCGATAATTAAATATTGTTTTCCGTGATGATATGATATTGTCTATTTCCTTCTCAATTCTAAAATGCATCATACCATTTTGGATACTAAGTCCACATATATGGCAAATAGCAGAGCCAAGAGTTTGTTATTGAATGGAACAAATGAAAAAAGAGATGATTAATTTTTTTTTAAAAGATGATATTTATATATGTGGTAATTTAAATAGAATTATAGACACAATTGAATATGTGAATTAAGTACATTATAACTCAATGTGTACTAGTATATTTATATGATATATTTCATTAATTTAATTAGATTTCATAATTAAAAAAGAAAAATATGATATTATTAACATTTTTGGGTTATTTATAGGTGATTCTGATTTGAAAACACCAAAGAAATGGTACAAATAGAACTCTAATTTATTAGGTGTACTAGGTTTTCAAATTAGCGTTATTGTAAATTTCTCAATGTTAAAAGTGTGTGCAATGTCGGTGAGAAGTTCTAAATGCAGACTTCATTAGTAAAAAACCACTGTCCACTAAAAAATATATATATATATATATTGAGAGAGGCAATTTTTTTTATGCGTGAAAAATTAACTTCACAAGAGTGATGCCAGATGCTCTACCATTTTACTACATAGTTACGAGTTTACTACTCAGGCCTAAAAAGAAGAGAGTAAAATTCTATTTTTACTACATACTTCGTATAAACAGATGTATCACCGGTAACAAAAAGTAATTCAGTGTTTATATTTCAGTTGAAGCTTAGCATAGTATACTCCACGAAGAAGTTAATTGCCACAAACGAAGGCACCCACACACGCATTTAGAGGCCAAATTCATCCCCTTCTAATTTTAAAACAGTTGTGTGGACTGCATTTGCTCATGTTTGACCAACCATCTCAAGATTTTGCCATCACTGTTAAGCTCAACCTTCATCATTATCATTAAAACAAAATAAAATTCAAGTGCAAACACATCTAAAAGTGAAACATTTCATCCATTGGGTCCAACCTTATACAGTTATACATGATGCCCACCACTCGGCTTCCACTAACTTGGGACCAAGAATAAGAGCTATACCAAGATATACATCAAAACTCTTACTTCCACTATTAAACAATGTCCACGTGCACCATCTCAAGCCCATCTACATCTACATTCTCATCATCACCCTCATGCTGCAAGCCAAATCACACTCATATCAGGCGCCTAAGTAAAGCAAAAAAGAAAAATTAAGAGAAAAATACTAAAGCTTAAATATGATGCTGACAAGGTATTACAAGAACTAGGGAACCACATACAATACTAAAATAAGCAAGTGGAGATAATCCAATGACCAGAAAAAAGGTAATGCTGAATGGAAAGAACAAACCAGTGAATAATTGTTTTGATGGATTGGTGGTGGTGGAGGAAGTGGTAATGGCACGCCAATGATCTCATATGCAGGTTCCTTCTCAATGCCTGTATCAGCAGTTTTGACCACCTCAATTTTGTCCAATTCAATTTCAACTTCTTCCTCTAATACGTGTCCAGCCATGCTGGTTGATGGTACTACAAGTGCAGACTCCAAGCCCTTCGTCTGCGTAGTTGATTATGCCAAGGATTACAATGCAAGGATAATAATGAGAGTGCATTAACATGCACAAACAAGAAGAGGATTAGCCCCACAAGTTGGGTGTGGAAAATATAAAGCTGTATACACTTTGGCCCATAGCAGAACCATATTGAATTTAGAATCCCCATTTTTTTTTTTTTTTTTGGCTGGTGGAAAAAAGGTTAGGACTCATCCACTGCAGCTTCTATTGAAATCAGCATCTAGCAAAATGAACTAGGATTTTTAAAAAAATGTGCAAACAATTGAAAGTTGAAACAGCCCCTTTCATTTATAAAAGTCAACTCGTCAAAGACTGATAAAACTTGGCATTGGCACCTCTGCCATATACAAAGTTAAAAGTGTTAAATGAAACCCAGCTCAAAAGTACTTATTGGTGGTGGCTTCATGAAAGATAATTTATATACAATAACAGGTTCCCACAATATATGAAAATGACTCACCTTATCTGCAGAGATTATGCTAGTAGGAACAGTCTTTCCTCGCTTATGCTTGCCTTCATTTGCTAGGGGCCTAGGACTGTCAATTCCATCATTCACTGCCTTCTTCATTAGCTCAATTTCATTGCGATTTGATTGGGCAGGTTGCACATTCCACCTAGAAAGTTTCTTGAATCTTATTGTTTTGTCCAGATGTCCCCCTTTTGTTGAATCAGCCAGTTCACAGAAAACACGTCAGCATCAATACAAAAAGAACAGACAAGTTACAAATATCAGTAATAATCAAGGAAAATTTCAGGCCAAGGAAAAAAAAAAGGCATGGCCAAAAGCAAACTTGGAAGATATATGTGAAAATAACTCATACTAGCAGATGAAAAAAATAGAAGAACCACCTATTATAAACTTTTTCTCTAAAACCGAGTAACACCTATACAAACAAATGCGGGTGGGGCAATGTGATAACACAGCATGAGAACTCAGCCTCCATTTCATATGAGAAGCCTCAAGTTTTATAAAGCAGTTTCCTCCTGATATTTTAATAATTCATTTTCCTACTTCTGAGTAAAGTTTGCAATATGCACTAGTATGATAAGTTGAAAAAGAACTGTCAGCGTATTACAAATATTGGACATGAGATGTCAGACATGCTAAGCCTATGACCCAGCAAAGGTTTAACAAAAAGGCAAACATCAACAGGATTAATGAAATTCAGAACAACATGTTCATGATCTTTAAAGAAGCAAATGGTGCCACCGTGCCACAGGTACAGTGGTATACCAAGTTATAACTTGGAAATCATTCCATTCCAATTGGAAACAAAATCTTGGGGGTGTCATTGAACAAGATCACACCTCCATTTGAAGTAATATTGAAAACCTATAATAGCAATGAATACACAACATGTAATGAACATGTATCGCATTTCCAACCTGTTTCCGAAAAAGTGTCATCCCTATAATACTCAAAAGAATAAAGAAAAAAAAAAATTGTCACATTTTGAAGAAGTGTGCATTTTCTATCTTCATCATCGCATACAATTGTTCATAAACATTTTTAAAGCACACAAGTGATGGGAATTTCCTATAACTTATAGGATGCTTGTATCATTTACTGGCTTCTAGACAACACTTGTTGAATCCCCTTTGACCATTTTTGACAAACACCAACATGAAAAATTTAACAATACCCAACATTTTTCACTACAGGAAAGTGCTGAACAATATAGATACAAGGGCAATCTAATAAATTTGCAAAAGTAACTAAACATGGTGAGTTCACATGAAAACATAATCAGGGGATACAAAAAATTATTATCTGTAGATTCCAAATACTCCACAAACTGTATTCATGAAAAAATATTAACTGTATCACCTTGTTTTGGTTCTTCAGAAGGATATAGATTAACACATAGCCTTTTCTTGCCGGGAGAAGCATCATTCTGCAGCTCATTATGTGGACTGGTTACAGGAGAAACAATATTTTCTCCATCACTTAAAATATTAATGGAATCCTCTTCATTGGCACCATTTCTAGATATATCTGAACCAAGCTGATCTCCCAACTTCTGAAGTCGGACTTGTGATCTACACATTTCCAAAATAATGAAATGATAGAATTTCAGATTAGGGCATCAAACAAAATTAGAACTCTTAATTGCAAAATTTGAGGCAGAAAAACCAGAAAATAATGTAAAATTATACTTACCTCTTTAGTTCGTCTTGTATCCGTGAATAACGACTACGTGCCTTCACAAACTTCTTGATTTTTGAGGTGATCCTGAAAATTTTGGGTAGCCCCCAAAAAAACACAGTAAGAAAGGGATCATGAATTCACAAGGAACTCCATCACTACATCTGTGCGTACCTTTTATGTTCCTCTTTCTCTTTGAGCAACTGAGCCTCAAGCTCCTGAATTCTAGAAGTAAGACTATCCGCTTCTTGGGTGCTCTCTTCCAGGTCGACCTTTTAACAACACCGAATCAGATGTCAAAAATTAAAAATAAATAAAAAAAGCAAAGAAAAAAAAAACAGGGAGGGGGGCGGGGGGGGGAGTGGGGGCAATCATAATGTTTGTTTAAAGGCTACTGATATAACAGATCAACTATATCCTTAATCACATATATAATCATGGCCTTTCCTCACAGCCAACTGCAATATGGTCCAGTAAAAATCACCATAAATTGTAATAGGTTATAATAATTATATTTGTGAAAACAGTAGCTTCCAGAATCTAAATTATAATAAATGTAATGACTCCAATAATACGAGGTAATGAAAATCCAAACCAATGACTACAAAACTCCATAAACTCAAATTTGCAAGTTCTCTAAAATAACATTTTTACTAAATATGCATTCGAAGGAAATAGACCAAATCTTTAGACATAAAAGGAAAACACTCCATCTTCAGACCTGTGTATTTAATCTGTAATATAAAAAAAAAGGGTAAGCTCAACAGCCCAGTTATTAAGTCTCCTACAATATGCAAACACTTAAGGAATGAGGACATAATTACCAATACCCACAGATGTTTTAAAGACAATCTTTTAGCTACAAGAATACACTTAGAATTTCCAAAACAAAATTAAGTAAAACTCAGGAGAAATAAGGCTACACATCTATTAAGACAGGTTATCGCTATGAAGTATGGGGAGGAAGACTGACTTTCATGCATGCTTTTCGTCCCTAGCACTCAACTACACAAAAACCCATGCACAAAGAATTAATACTATTATAAATGAAATATATTACAATGCAAACTAATTAAAATAGATCACTAGTAATTAGTATAATAAAAAATCATGTGATCGAAACTGGGACACCACTTCCTTATATCATAAGAATAAAAAATCTTGGGAACATGGGCATAATTTCATCATACTCATAAATAAAAAACACACACACACATATATGACCCGTGCATTCATTTCTCATGATTTTTGCTTCAACCCAACAATACAATTTTTTTTTTTTTTATCAGTAATGCATTGGCATATCTTCAATCAAATGTGTATGGCTGTACACAAATTATTTCAGCCACCAGAAACTACAAAATATAACAATCGAAGTCCAGCAGAAGACATGGATACGAAATATAACCATTGTGTTCTACCATAAGATATATTTATTTCCACAAATGCAAAAAAAAAAATATGTTGCCAAATACTCCTTGCAGTTAACCTTGCAGGTTAAATTTATAAACAGAAATGAAATAACAAATATCCCATACGTGGTGTAAATACAAGCATTCATATGTATGTGTCTGTTCTGCATGTGTGTATGTGTGTTGTTGACTAATAAGCAACTGCAACAAGAGATGAGACTGACCCCTAATTGAAATTTGCGGCGATCAAGAATGTTCACATCTGACTGCACTTTCTTTAACTGCACATGGTTCCCACAAATCAAAACAGAAATTTGCTGCAGAGAGAAAGATTCTGAACAAATTCATATTGAAATTAATAGACCAAAATTTTTTTGAAAAGAAAATAAATTATATTATATGGCGCAAAAATTGGCACAGCCTTATTTCACAAGAAGCATACAAAGGAAGAGCCAAAAGGAATTAAAATACAACAAAATTTACTTCAAACCTGTTCCTCAAGAACATCCCTGGAATCAGTGGACATAATTTTTCCTTCTTTAACTCGATCTTCAGTTCCCTCCAACATTCTCAAGCTTCCAGAGAAATCACCTTGGCCATCAAAGCCTTGCTTTTTCCTACGTTTTCTATCATTCTAAAATCAATATGCAAATATTTTGAACTCAAACATATGTGCATTAATATGAAGATGAAAGATGGGTAGCAAAATGAAAACTCAGTAGTATATTATGAATAATCAGTGTGAATTATTCACTCCAACAGATACCCACATTATCTGTTTTGTTATTAGTTAAATAATAAAGGCCATAACCATATAGAATTGGCAGAATCCCCAATTCTCTCTTCCACATCCATCCAATTTGATGCAAGAAGATTAATACTTGCTATACTTGGGTGTCTCTTTCTTTGATATCAATAAATCTTTATTAGTTATCAAAAAATAAGACTATTACTTTCATTTTCTAGAGAGAGAAAGATTTAGAGAGAGAGAGAGAGAGAGAGGGAATTTAAATTTCAATCTAAACTCAACTCTAAAAGTCTGAAATTCACTATCAATCGATCTATACAATGCATGTACATGGATATTTATAGCCTAAGAATTGTTATTAGTGATTACATCATCCATAACTAACTCACATTTATCACATGCTAGATTTAATAAAGCACATGACTTCTACTTCTAACAACTTCCTAAAATCTAGCATTTGCATGTCCCACTAACTAATTTTCCCTCCAATTTTGAAATACTACAACAAGCTTGGCACACATGGATTTAGCTACAATAATCACATAGAAAATGTGAAAAATCAGTCCCTAGGCTTGGCTGGACTTATGCCATGTCACGTCACCATGCCACATCATCATCATCCACGTAATAAATTAGACTCTGGCATCACTATTATTGTACATAATCTCGTCATGTACATAATAGCACACAAAACCTTTAAATGAGTCTTGAATGTATTTTAAACCAAAGGTGTGAATACGGTATTGGAGGCCATTTCGATTTGGACATGAATACGAAATATTTCGGTACCAATATGCCGTTTCAAGATTACTAAGGGGGAAAATTTATGAGATCACAAATCCCATCCTCATCAAATTGTGCAGATAAACAAGCCACATGTTTTTTCCACAAAATGTTACTGTGTGTTTTCTAAGATCACAAAAGTGATGAAAGAGAGGTGTCCCTCGTAGCATGCATTGTTCTTTCTTTTTCCAAAACAATAAGATTATCAACACGTAAAGCTTCATCCATATGACATATACATGTAAGAGCCATTTACCCCATTGCCAATCAATAATTTTATATTGCATTTATTTTTTTTACAAGTGATCAACTTTATTAAAATAAAATATAGCCTATCACATGGGAGGCATACGAGATGGGGGGAAAAGATTATAACCTAAGATTACAAGGGTCTAAGAACTCCAAGAATGAAATCAAAGACAAGATACTAGCAGACGACAACTACTCAAACAGAAACCTTAAAACACCACCCCAATAATCTCATTTTTTTTGTAATTGCATTTATAATCTAAAAAAGTTACCTATTATTCACAAAAGCAAAAGTAGTTAGAACTAAAATTAACCCAATACGGCATGGAAGCAAAAGTAATTACATTTTATAATATTAAAAATCACATATTATTCAAAAATGCAAAAGTATTTAGGAGTAAAATTAACCTAGTAAGGCAATAATAAAGACTTCATCTAAAATGAATTAATGCTAACCAACCAAATATATATATATATATATATAGAGAGAGAGAGAGAGAGAGATATGTAGTGTAAAGAAAACATGCAAACATACCTCTTCCTCTCAAGGGATCTGGAAGAGCTAAACTCTGCAAATTCAAATTCCACCAGAGTAAATTCAATCAGTTGGAAGTAAAAGATGAAAATGAAACTCTATTGACAACTTAATGGGAAATTCATAGCCAAAGGGGATAGGAAGAAGGGAATAGGGATATATAACAAAGACTGAAGAGCTCAACCATTTATATACCGACATGTGGACTAAACACAAATAAAGAAAAGGAAGAAATATAGAAAATGAGGAAAGTGAGGTGATTGAAGGACATTATATCTGACCACGAAGCATTTGTCGGCCTCTTGCATCTCTCACAGGTGAATACCTCCGTGATGGAGAATGCCTTCTAGCAAGCTTATCCCTCAAGTCACTACCTTGATAGTCCCGCCTGCCTGCAATAAGAAATAGAAGAATTTCAAGTACAGCAGACCAAGTCAATATCAATTAATCTTTCCAGGGGAAAACAAAGAAGTAGAAGACACTTTCATTAATGAGGCTAAGCTTACCATTACATGGAACAATATGAGATATATAATAATGAACATTCTTAGTGCCTTCGTGCCAGTTTCAAAAGGTCACAAAACTACCCCCTCATATAATGAATAGATGTAACAAAACCCATGTTTGAGCTTATAACATTGAGATAACCTTCATATATCATAATAGCATTGGAATAAAGGAGAGTTGAAATGCCCATCTTCTTGTTGAGAAATAAGATATATAATGCAAGCAGATAATGACGCTAAGGTTACCATTACAAGGACTAACATGAGAAACACTAATGAACACCATTAGTGCCTCCTTGCAGTCCCAAAAGGCCCATAGAAACCCATGTGGAGCAATAAGATAAAACCCAACAAGAAGATACATCATTGGGATAACCTTGAACGTCAAGTAGCATTCAATAAAGATGACCTGATATCCCTGTCTTCTTGTTCAGAATTAAGATACATAACATGATCCGCATGGTAGATATTTCTTCAAATTGCCATATGACAATATAGTAATAATCCATCCACAAGCAATAGAGGGTTTAGTTTCTGATACTATCTCCAAAAAAATGGCATTCCTGATCAACTCATGAAATCCCATCGTGATGTGATTCAAGCAGAGGTAACAAATGAACTCAGTAAAATAAGCTTCTCAAATAAGTAACTGCAGAACTTGTTGTAACAATCTTTTGAACATTAACCAAATCCTCTTTTGTAGATAACGTGGAGGAAAATATATCATGATCCTTCAAGAAATACTTTGGTGGTCCATAGATTATCACAACCATGATAAAGCTCGCCATGTAAATACAATAATCAGCATTAGGATAAACCAACCAACCAGCACAATCCATTCTGAAGAAAAAAAAGCAACTAACCTTGTCAGATACTATAAATTTTCTATCTTCAATGAAACACCCCAAACTGCTGACAGTACAACATGTCTCTCAATCAGACATTTTGATGATACTTCCAATCAATAATTTAATAATGCTCTTCTCACATACTGCCATATTAGATGTAAGCAAGCCCTCTTGTCTGGCTTATGCAGATTCCATTGATAAATAGAAATGTCAACATACAAGTATATGGTTTTGGAATAAAAAGCCAAACTTTATACATCTCTATACCTACATCTGTACACATACACAGATTATGAATGTAAGCATATAATACATACATAGATTTAATGCATGTGATTACTTTTTATACACTGGTTTAAAGTACTGTACACATTTTTCACTATGTTTCTATTTTCCTTCCACAACAAGCCAACAGGATACAAATATCCCTTGACACACAGCACCACAAAAATGACATGCATACTTAATCAAATGTTTACATACATACATAAAGAACTGTATAATATCAATAGCAAAGGGATTGCATTACTCAGCTGAGCATTAGTCCAATATTTAATAGTATTCATTACACAGTATGTATTTCCTATGTAATAACACATTATAGCATTAGCCAACCGATACGCCCATTTTCTTTCTTGTTATTTTTTGATATGTGTACTATATATATATATATATATATATATGTTACAACCTAAAAAGCACAGACGCTTCATTTGGGGGTGCCATACCCACGTCATACTGGCTGTGTCATGTTATAATTTTTCAAAAATTGCTCATATCTTACCTGCTAAGCAACTACTATACATAAACAAACACCAATTTGTAAAATTCAAGCTAGTCAAAATCCTCTACATATGTGACTCACATATTAAAAAACATGACCCCAAAAAAAATCTAATTAAAAATATATGAAAAATAATAGTTTATCCACCTTTGGTGGGAGATATGTTTGATTTGCCAACCTGTTTTTTTGGGAAAGTAACATTTAACCCACTTGAGGCTCACTTCAATTAACTCCCCACTTATGCTTTGTGCTTAAACATCACTATGCAATCAACAATTATAATCTCTGCAAGTGGGTAAAGGTACCATTTTTTTTTTCTTTCTTTCTTAGCAGGTGACAACTCAAGCTAAAGCCACAGCTATAAATTTTGAAGCTTTATTGACATTAATACCAAATGAAAACAAATAAAATGAAAAAAATTCATTGAAAAGTTAACGAAGAAGCAAAAGAATATAGTACCACTATAGGAGGCAGAGAAACCTCGGAGCTCCGAGTCACCATGCGCAAAAGAGCAACTTTGGCGCGAACACCTGCCCTTCTGATACAAAACGCACAGCTTCGTCTTGAATAGCTTCCTCTCAACCATGGCGCTATATAAATAATAATTTGTATATATAATTCCGAAATCTCAAAACGTTGAAGCGAGAATGAAAACGCAGATTGTGTGAGAATGTGAAATGATATCAAGTTCTGCAAATGTTAAACCGAAAACGAACCGTCTAGGGTTAGGTATGCGAAAGATGATGAAGATGAAGACGAAGATAAAGATGAAGAGGACGTACCTTCGAGTCTTTGATTATTTGAACTTCGGTGAGTGAGCGAGTGAGGGAACGATCATTTGGCGATGAGAGAAGATAAAAAGTAAACAAGGGTGCGGTTTTCTTTTCTTTTCTTTTTTTGACTTTCTTTTTCAAATTAAATTATTTGTGTGAATGTCGGGGGCCTGGGGCTTTCTTTTCTTCTTTTTTTTGGGATAGTTTAAAAGGTGTTCTTTCAAGGTTTACATTCTCGGCCCAACCCAACATTCATTTCTAATCCTACATTCCTACCCAAGAGATATATGTGTTTTTATTTCTTTAATTTATTTGAATCCTATATGTATTTATTTTCTTCCAATAGTTGTAAATTTTATTTTCCTATTAAAATAGGGTCGCCCAGTGGAACCCTCAACCTAATGAACTCGCTCAACCTAAACTGACATGTTGGGATTTGAGTGGTTTCAACGGCAAATGACAATTGGCAAAGGTTCCCAATGTTTCAAAACTTGCCTTGAGTTGAGTGTCGATTAACCCACTTCGGAATCTGACAAAACCGACTCATCCAAGCTCCCATGTTTTCCAACAATTTCTCCACCCATATATGGCGGAGATATTGAGATTCCCAACCAAACCCAACTGTTTTTGCTCTTCATAGACACCATTAGCAAGTTTTAAACGAATTTGACCGCTACTGAGGTGCAATTTTTTTTACACATGCCATATGCCCTAATCCTATTCTATCTTATTTATCCACTCACCAAAAAATAAAAATCCAAATATCACCCATAAATCATATTGCGCCTTCATAAATATTTCTCATCCTATTACCAAATTGGCCCATAAATATTTCTTATCCCATCACCAAATTAGTCCACAAATATTTCCTATCCTATTACCAAATTGGGTCGCAAATAAACCATTACCATAAAAATCACATATCTTATCCTATTTTAGCATTGCTTGTGGTAAAGCCTAAAACCGGCTTAGCATATTCCATTCCTATTAAAGCCTAAGAAAACTTATGCTTAGCAATATTTCAAAAGACCATGGCAAAACTATTTTATCAATGGAATTCAAATCCCATAGTCAAAACTCTTGGCTCAAACCTATGGCAAAATTATTTTATCAATGAATTTCAAATCTCATAATCAAAACCCATGGTTCAAGTCCATGGCAAATTATTTATCAAAAGTCCATTACTACATGGCACTGTCAAAAGCCCAAGCTAATTACTTGGCACCATCAAAAGCCTAATGCTATATAGCACCATCAAAAGTCTAAACTAACTACATAGCACTATTTTATCAAAAACCTAAGGTTATTAAAACTTGGCAAATAATATATTATAAGTATTTCACTTAAAGCTCAATGATGAAAAATTCTTGACAAATAAAATTTCTTAAGTTCTTAAACCCATAGCTACAATTTATTCTACACCATATCACTTCATTGCTTTGCTTGAATTTAATGTGTGTGCATGTGATAAACTCTAATTTCATTTATTAATCATTACATTTGGATTGAAAAAATAACTTATAATGAATGTGTGTGAATGGTGATATCCTACATTCAAGCATTTGAAAAAAATTGTGAAATTAACATATATTTTCATATTTTGGATATAGATTTAAGATCAAAACTAGTGTCATACATAAACATGTGATAAACAACCAAGAACATGTGAATAATGCATATGAACAACATTCAAGCATATCAAGAACATTCAAACACATTCAAGAAATTTAAATAATCAACTAGCATATTTTAATCTTAAATTAACATTATAGCAAAATGAAAAACAAGTTAAGGAAAGGGATTGTCCTTGCATCAAGGTCCACACTATGAAGGAGGAGGCTTTTGGTGGAGGTCTTAAGGGTGGAATAGATAAGAAGAATTAGGAGAATGAGAGTAAGGCTCACTTAGAGGGTGTTTGGATTAGGTTGTTTCCAGTTATATAACTCAAAACTCAAAATCTGTTGGACCCACTGACTGAAATAACGTTTGGTTGTGCTTTCAGTTTTTGTTTCCATAACTCATATCTCAAATTTTTGAATTATGAGAATGAAAACTGAGAACTCATGAGAAGCTATTTTCAAAATTTGAGAAATGAGTTTTGTGGCAGTTTCCGTAAATAAGTGCAACTGTCCCCCCTTTAGTGTATTGTTACATCATCTCAGCACCGTTGGAAGCTTTCTCTGTTCCAAATGCTCCAACTTCATTTTTGGCCTCTGTTTTCCTCTATTCTCTTTACCACTACAACTTCTCCATTTACTCCTCTCACCCACCTCTTCCAACATACCATTATTTCTTCCTTTTGCCTTTTCTTTTACTGCTCATACCTCTCACTGGTTCCATATGTTCACAAGCAACTCTTAACCTAGCACAAACTGAGAGAAAGAAGAAACCATCCCAGCTAGAAACAAGCACCCCCCAAGACAACCACCCAATACTGGTGTCAACAGCGGTTTGTTCATCTGATCCTTGTACTGCCCAAGTAAACACATTTTCTCTCTCTCTCCCTCTTTCAACCCACTATGCTCTGTTTTATTTGATATAAATTTTGTGGAAAAATTTCATCAACTTGAACGATTGTCTCTCTCCTATGTACTTTGTCAAACATCTATGGGTTTTGTGAAATATTTCTACTTCGGCAATTGTTGATGTGGAAAACCTGAAATTATATATTTCATACATGTTATGGTATATTGTAAAAACTCAAATATGCTTGATGTGGGTCTTGTGCGGATAGTTTGAACTAGCATCCAGTGTTATGGGTTGTTTATTGTAAATAATTTTGGAAGCAAAAAATTTTTTTGGTCTTTCAAAAGGCTAAAAGGACCCACATTTCCACATTATTACAACCTATGTTCTATAAATTAACTTGTTTATGTACTGGGATATTTGTATTAGATGGCTCATGAATCACAGGATGTGGATGACAAAATGTGGCCTCCCTACATTGAGCAAATTTTTATTGAGATTATGTTGGATGAACAACTCAAAGGGAATATGGAAAATGGTGTGTTTAAGATGCATGTTTGGGAACCTGTTACCAAGCAGCTTAATACCCAAACTAGGAAGAATTTCCTCACTAAGAAGGTGATTCAAAAGCATAATAGGCTAAGGGTGGGGACAAGATAACACAAACCATGACTAGTTCTAAAGAGATGTGGGCAAATGTGGTTGCAGTACATTGTTTATCCCATTTGCGTTTGCATATCTATATGTACATCTCAATTCTGTTTCATATGGTTTGTTGTTTGATGGCAATTTTACTTCTTTTCAAGGAGATCCAAAAGCATTGTTACTATAGAAGAAGGGCTGCCCCCACTTTGAAAAACTGAAGTAACTATTTGCCTCTAATACTGCAACTGGGGCCCTTCAAATCTCTTCTAACACCCCCAACCCCAAATAGTGATGAAGAGCTTGCCAACGATGTTCATCATACCCAAGTTGGTCATGATGACTGCTACAGCCCAACCCTTGAGGGAATACCTAGGGATGAGATCCCTTTTCCTGACCAAACCCAACATGATGATGAACGTCCACTTCAAGATTCCGGTGGCAAGGGAAAGAAGGTTGCCAAGAAAGCGGATAGGGTGAGTGAGATGACTGTGGCTTTACAAGAGTATACTGCAAAAGAGAGGTATTCCCAAAGAAGGGGGCGGGCAGTTGGTAGCTTTGAACATTTTGGCCAATCAGCTGCAGTAGGTGATCCATGCTCACTAGAAAAGGCTATTGAAGTTCTAAATCAACATGAAGACCTTGATGATGATGCCTAGTTCATTGTTTTCATGGCTTTACACCTCAAAGAGAACAAGGTGGTGTTCATAGGGATGCTAAAGTATAGGAGGAAGAATTGGATGGACATAGTTGCAAAGTAGAATCGCAACTGATCTTTTGTGTTATTATTTCATTTATGTAATGTGGGTTTTGTTATATGGTGGTTTCATGGAGGTGGTTGTACTTATTAAAACAAGTTTAAGACGTGTTGTTAGTTGGGCCATTTTTTGGTTTTTTTCTGGATGTTATCCTAGATGGTTAAAAACTTATTATGTTTATGTTACTTTGTAACATTTGTTGTAGACTTGGCTTGGTTTGTGGTCATGTTTATTAAAGTTTATTTATATCGTGTTATGTTATATCAAATATTTGAACATTCATAATTGTTGTTTTATACGCTTTGTACATTTTCTAAAAATTTTTCTATCATGCCTAGCAAATCTGCTTTGTCTATTTCATACGACTATATATATCTTTTTCCTCATTTGTACTAATCCTCTTTCATTGCAGCATATAGGTCATAATGTTCGGTCCCAATGATGCTAACTCATTTTGGATTTATGACTTTGACAATGCCTACTTCAACAATGATGATGAGATGCATTATGGAGACAATGACTTTGATGAGAAGTACTCAGACCTAGATGAGGAGCAGTTCAATGGGAGCTATGATTTTGATGACCAATTCTTCAACTGCGAAGCTAAGATGCATGGGTTTTGCAACGATCTTGGGCACGGCTGCCTCAACCCTGACCATGACACCCTCTACTATGGGTATGATACAAATTACGATTAGTCAAATACATATTCAGATTGTGATAGTGAGGAGGAGTTTGACTATGTAAATGGTTTGGTAGGGGAGATGCTATCTTATGTACAACGACACTACGACAAACATCCCATGTGTACAAGCACTTTGACTGGTAGTGGTTACATGGATGAGGTCAGAGATGGAAACTCACAACAGTGCTTTGAGTTGTTCTGCATGTCTTTGCAGTTATTCTATCATTGGGTTAATGAGTTGAGACAGCACGAGTATCTAAAGGAAGGAAAGGGTCGCGTTGATGTGCAAGAATCAGTCGCCATATTCCTGTACATTATCAGACATAACACCCATATACGGGGCGTTGCAGATAGGTTCCAGCATTCGACAGAGACGATGAGTCGTAAGTTTCAAAAGGTTTTACGGACTGTCCACTCTTATGATCAGCACTTAATTAAGCCTGATCTGAATGTCGTAGGACAGTGGCGACTCCAGGGAATTTTTTCAGGGTGTTCCTCAATAAGCATAAATTACACAATCTAATAAAAAGAAAATTTTATATATTGACAACAACAACAATAAAAAAATACACAAGTACATAGAATTTACAATTGCCTTCTACGAGTTTTCATATTTTGAAATCGTTGCATAATAATCTCATTATCAATGCTACAAGCTACATCTTTTTCAATATACACAACCAAGCAATCATTCATCCATTGATCTCCCATTCGATTGCTCAGTTCATTCTTTACATATTTCATTGTTGAAAAACTTCTTTCTACTGTTGCAGTAGCAACTAGAAGGGTCAAAGCTAGCTTCACTAGCAAATAGACTAATGGATAAGTCTCATGTTTTCCTGTGTTCACTAACTTTTCAGCAAGTTCACTAACTCCTTGAAGCTCTAAAAAGAAGTCATTGCTGCGCATATCAACAATATAATTCTACAGTTGAGAGTCAAGTGCCAAAATATCCGTCCCAAGAAAATCAGAGGGATAGAACTTAGCTAGACATATCAACTTTTCCTTATCGAAAGCCACAAATGAATTACTTGGATTCAAGCAAGCCATACAAAGTAGCAAATCGATATTCACCTCAGAAAAGCGGTTGTTAAGCTCTTGAAGTTGCATATCTATGACTGTATAGAATAGCTCAACACGATAATGATGTAAATTTGTATTTTGTTGGGTGTTGCGTCGCGGCCTCCCACTAACTACAAATATCACTTCCATGTCCAAGATAAGAATATCATGTGAGGTACAAAATAAAGATACTTTAGCCAATAAAGATGCCCATCCATCATCTCTCATCACTTGCAACCGTTGCTTAGACACTTTAACAAGATCCATAGCATTTACTATATCTTGATTTTTTTTTTTTTTTTTTTTTGTAATGCTATTGACAACTCATTTGTGATCCCTAAAATATTTTTCATCAAGTGTAGAGCAAAGACAAATTCAAAAGAAAGAATTGACCTCATAATAGATCGAGCTTCAACTTTTTGATCGGAGAGGCCATCTTCTTCAATAATCTCTAGTACATCAATAACAGCAGAGAACATCAAAATCAAGCTGAGAATAGTCCCATAATATGATCTCCAACGTGTATCACCAGGACGTTTAAGATTTGTCTCTTGATTCAAACCTTGCCCACTTCTACATACACCATTCTCTAAGGGTGCGTTTGAATCGGCTTCAAACGAATTCAGGAAATCAATTTCTGGAAAATAGGGCGTTTGGCTGTCACGGAAAATATTATTTTCCGGAAAATGTTTTCCTGTTGACCGAAGTTTTCAGCTTTAACCACGGAAATGAATTTCTGCCTTCATTTTCACTTCAATTCATTTCCGTGGCTTGCAAAACGCAGAGAGAGAGAGAGAAAAAACAGAGAACATAAAACGAGAGCGAGAGAGAAAGAACAAAAAAAAAACAATCGAACGAGAGAGAGAGATCAAGCTTATAGATCGACGCCCTCTAACGAGATCGAAGCGCGGAATAGATCGACGCCAACGAACGAGATCGACGCCAACGAAGTCGATCGAAGCCAACGAAGTGCGAGAGCGAGATCGAAGCCAACGAAGTCCGATCCGGCCAATGAGCGAAGCTTATAGCTTGAACGAGAGCCAACGATCCTGAGAACCCCGATCGATCCAGCCACCCAGAGCTCCGATCCGGCCAACCAAACACAGAAAGAACGAGAGCCAACGGTCACGCTGAGCTCCGATCTACCTCACACCGGTCACGCCGAGCTCTGCCAGACGACCACCGCGCCAAATGCCGCAGACCCACGGTGAGAAAATGAACTGCTCAAACTCACACCGATCCGCCTAGGGCGCACACCTCACCTCCGACCCACACGTCCGATCCACACACTCACTCACCTCACCGATCCACTCACCTCCGATCCACACTATAAAATTTCATAGTTGTTTATTTATATAAATATTTATATAATTATGTACATGTTTTTATTTATTAATTTTTGTATTATACATTGTTTATAACTGTGTATTTGTTGGTAATGTATATCAAAATTTTGGGACTTTTCTGATTGCAGGTTTATTAATTTTTTCAATTATCCATTGTTGATTAAACTGTGTATTTGTGGATTATGCATATGAAATTTTGGGGCTTTTCTGATTGCAGGTTATTTATCAATTTTTTTAATTATCTATTGTTTATGAAACTGTGTATTTATGGGTGATGCATATATCAATTTTGGGGCTTTTCTGATTGCAGGTTATTCCCAATTGCTTTGTGGTCTGAATTTTTTTTTAAGCTCTTTTGGGGCTTGACTGGTTATGCATGATTGGTTTTTGCTGTGATTTTTATTAGAATTTGGTTAGTTGGGTTCTGTGTAGAAATTTTGGGGCTTCACCCATGCTTGGTGTTATTATGTTCTTGCAGACCAATATGTGTGTGTTTAAACCTTCATTGAAGGTGCTTTGGGTATATAGGTGATTATAAATAGAATGTAATGTGATGGTATTGTGCTATATCAATGTGCAGTTATCAATGTGATGGTATTGTTATAGTGTAAATAGAATGCAATGTGATGGTTTGGATGTTATATGTTTGTGGCTGATTTTATTTATGGTGTAATCAATAGCATACTTGTTTACATATCTCTTAGACTACAATGTTTGTGATTTTGTTAGATGAAGAAAAAAACCAAAGCCGCAATTCTTGCCTCAGTTGCATCTGTCCTCCTTGTGGGGGTTGCATTGTTAAAGAAATTACGACGTAGACGTAGAGATCTGCCTAGGGCGCCTTATGTTAACCATGCCGCCGAGAGAGAGGAATACATAAATAGTGTTTTGCATGGAAGTGAGAGACATTGTGTGAATCAACTTAGGATGAAGCCTATAGCTTTCCACCACTTATGTCACACCCTCACTGAGGGGGAGCACGTACGTCCGACTGTTCACATGTCTGTTACGGAGCAAGTGTTCATTTTCTTGCACATTATTGGTCATAATGTGAGGTTTCGTGTAATGGGTGGTCGGATCTATAGATCAACTGAGACTGTTCATAGATACTTCAAAGTTGTCCTTAGGGGGGTCCTGAAATTATATAGAGCTCTAATAAGACTGCGTAGCGAAGATACACCTCCAGAGATAAGGAATAGCAGAAGGTTTTACCCATATTTTAAGGTAAATATTGCGACTTGTGTGTTTTTGTAAATTGTGAAGATTTATGTAATTTTAAACCATTATGTTTGTCAAAAATTAGGATTGTGTTGGAGCAATAGATGGTACACATGTTCGTGCATCTGTGCCACCTGAAATACAAGGAAGATTTCGTGGTCGCAAAGATGGAACCACGCAAAATGTGTTAGCTGCCATTAGTTTCGACTTAAAGTTCACTTATGTGTTGGCTGGATGGGAAGGCAGTGCACATGATTCACGTGTATTAAATGATGCATTTGCTAGGCCAGGGGGATTTTCAATTCCCAATGGTATTACACGATTACTTCACCCTTTTAGTTTGTTAGTTTAATAAATATTATGTGTTTTCCTAAACATAGTAGTGATTTGGTTTTTTTTTTTAATATATGTAGGTAAATTTTATCTTGGTGATGCTGGGTATGGTAATAAAAATGGAATATTGTCACCGTATCGGAGTGTACGATATCACTTGAAAGAGTTTAGTGATCGTCCTCTTGAGAATGCGCAAGAATTGTTCAATCTCCGACACTCTTCATTGAGAACTACCATTGAGCGAGGGTTTGGAGTGGTGAAAAAACGTTTTCGAGTGTTGGATGCAGAACCATATTGGTCTTTCCCAACCCAAGTGAAAGTAGTGTTAGCGTGTTGTGTGGTTCATAATCACATTATGGGGGTTGAACCAAATGACCATATTATGGAAGATGCAATGAACCAAGTAGAGCTTAGTGACCACCAACAAGAAACACAATCCCGTCGGGAGTCCGTCGAAGATAGTAGATCATGGAATGCTAAGAGAGATGAGATATGCCAAGCCATGTGGTCTGATTATATCAGGAGTGGAGAGTAGTACTTTATTTAGATTTTTATGATTGTAATGTGTTTTTTCTTTTTGTTTTTTTTAAAGACAATGTATGTAATATAGACTTTTGGTGATGTAATGAAAAAGTATTTTTAGCATTACATTGTTATTTGATGGTATTACATTGTCATTTCCATAGTTAGCATGTTCCATTCTGTTGTGCACATTCATAAGCGTGGTTGTATGTGTGTTTGATTTGTTATTCATGTTCCGAGTGTAATTACTAAATGCTACTCTCACTATACTATTTTCATATGTAGTAATGTCAAAGGGTAAGGAAAAAGTTAGCGGCAGCAAGCAATTTAGGTGGCTGCCACCTATGTATGAGATGATGCTAAAGATACTAACAGAGGAGGCTGGAAAGGGCAATAAGCCCTCTAATACTTTTAGGGCCGGCTCCTTTGCTCTTGTAGCGAAGGAGATAACGGCCCATTTCGGGGTTGAGTGCCACCCTGTATTTGTGGAGAACCGGATGCGGACTCTAAGGTCGATGTGGGCAACTATTCAAGAGCTTAGAAAGAAGAGTGGATTCGGTTGGGACGAAAATCTGAAAATGATAACTTGTGACGCTAAAACATACCAAGAAGAAGTTATGGTATGGCTTCCAACTATATTTTCTTAATACAGATAATAATATATGTTTTTGCATTTTATATGAAATTTATAGTGTCATTCTTTTTAGGATTCCATTGCTTTTATAAGGTTTTCCAAACATAACTTTCATGTCACCTTACCTATGTATTATATCTATACATATCTATGCGTTTTCATCTATCTATATGTGTATATGTGTCTGAGCTACAATTTTATTTGGTTCTCGGTTTGGTTGCTAATAAAATGTTGGGAAAGTGAAGAAAAGATTGATACTTTCTTTTTAAGGTGATTCTTTTAATGTTGTGCTTGCTGTTCTATTTTTTTTTTCTTTTTTTTTGTTAATTGGGCTCTCTTAGCAGTGAAGTGTGCATAATAGTAGCATAATGTATTGACTTGTTTCATCCTTATTTGAGAGTTTTTTTGCATTACTTGTTTGATTACTGAGAAAATGTAGGAAAAAGTATGGAGTATTTGCTTTAATTGTTATTGCATAGTCTTTTATATTGAATTTATGAGTGAAGTTATTATTGCATTATTATATACGTTCTTTTCTCCCTTATAGGCACATCGGAAGCATGCCGAGTATCTGAACAAAAAAATTGAGTTTTACGATGAATTAGCGATTGTGGTGGGGAAGGACACAGCCACAGGTGCCTTTGCTAAGTCCGGAGTGGATATCGAAAATGAGCCAGATAATGGGGATAATGGGGATAGTGCAGAGTTTGTGGCAGATAATGTGGATGAATGTGTGGTTGAAAAGGGGAAGAACGGAAATGAATCATCCACCACTGGGTCGGGAATTTCCAAGTCCCGCAAAAGAGGGCGTGCAGCTTCTAATGCTGATGATAGTGTGCTGACTTATCTGTCTGGTCAGCTGAAGGAAATAGCTGTCGCTCTAAAAGAAATTAATCGGGGCCCGGTAGATTACACAACTTTGTATAACGAGGTAATGGCTATGATGGCGGATGGATATAGCGAAGATATGCTCGCTACTGCCTTTGACCATCTTTGTGAGAATGAGAAGACGGCACGTGGATTTTTAGCCAAGAATGCTAGGTTGAGGAAGTTGTGGTTAGATGGTTATTTTTTCTCACAAATTTGATTTGCTTATTTCATGTTGACTGTGATGGTAGATTTAGGAATTAACTAGACATTGTAGTATTAATATTGACCTATCAATGTATTATATATGTACTCTTTTGTATTATTGGGACGATACAATTGCCCAAATTATGTATTTGTACTGTTCAGATACCACAAATAGGTATCATTTTTGTATGCCATTGAGGTGTAATGCCAATGGTGAACGATTGATGTGGCTGTTTTTATATAAATATTATGGGTATATTCGAATGATTATGTTTGATGTTGAACCAAATGTGCTGCAATTTTTGTATTGTTACAGATATGTATAGGGAATGCAGGTTCTTGAATTTTATCTATAAGAGCAAAATATAGCATTGATCTTCTCCAATTCCTCCAAAACTTCATTCAAGGATGGACGATTTTTTAGGGCCAGATTCTAGATCATTTTCTGTAAAATGATCCAAATTATTTTCCGTAAAGTATTTTCCGAACCAAACATGGGAAAACGTTTTCCGTAAAGTATTTTCCGTAAAATATTTGGACGAACCAAACACCGGAATTAATTTTCCGTAAAACGATTTCCGTAAAATATTTGGACGAATCAAACACCGGAATTGATTTTCCATAAAACGATTTTCGAGACAGCCAAACACCCGAATACATTTTCCTTTTCCGGAAATTAGCATTTCCGGAAAATATGTATTTTCCGGAAAACGTTTTCCAGCAACCAAACACACCCTAAATCTTCTTTAAGTTTGGCAAATTGTGTATCTCGAAGAGCATCTCGTCTCTTACAAGAGTCTCTAATAACAGTTACTAAATTACTAACCACAGAAAAAAATTTAGCAATGTTAATGTGATTTTTAGCAACAGCAACAAGTGTCAATTGAAGTTGATGAGCAAAATAATGGACATAAAATGCTGACTTGTTTTCTTTCAAAATTAAAGTTTTGAGACCATTGATATCACCTTGCATATTACTAGCCCCGTCATAACCTTGCCCACGTACGTTCGATAAACTCAAATTATATTCACAAAGTAAACATTCAATAGCATGTTTGAGTGACAAAGTGGTAGTACTTGCTACATGTACAATACCAAGGAATCACTCTATAATAATTCCTTCTTTGTTCACATAACGAAGAATGAGGGCCATTTGTTCTTTCACTGAGATATCACGTGACTCATCAACTAAAATTGAAAAGAACCCATTGTCAAGATCCTTGATGATGGCTTTGGATGTTTCACGTGCAATTGCATTCACAATGTCTTTTTGAATATCAGGGTGGGTAAGCTTGCAATTTTTCAGAACTTTTTGCAACACTTCATTGATAGATTCATTGTGATCCCCCAAAAATTGTACAAGCTCAAGGAAATTTCCTTTATCACTTGAACCTTGAGATTCATCGTGACCACGGAAAGCTAATCCCTAGCATAAAAGGAATCTTATGCAATCAACTATTGCATTTAATTGAATCCGATATTCAATTTTATCTTGATTTAATTGCTTAACAAAAACACTTTGAATGTGTTGCTTTTCCTTCAATAGATCTTCACTCTTCTGGACAGCTTGGTAATGAGTACTATTAACTCCTCCAACATGGGAATTTAACTTATCTTTCTAATTCCAAAGTTTGAATCCCTTCGTTACAAAAGTGTCACCTCCTCCTTGCTTATCAACATCTTACCCAAATAGGTAGCAATAAAAACAGAATACTGCATCTTTATCTATACTATATTCCAACCAGTATCTATCTTTATACCATTTGGATATAAATTGACGGGGCTTTCCAGAAAAATAAGATATAGGGTAATCATCACTGTGTGAAACAGGTTGACAAGGGCCTTTTGTTAAATAATATATTCTTATTTCATCATGATGATTAGGATGATAAGATGATATTTTTTCTCGTAGCCCAGGATCTGAAGGAAGATTCTCTAAGTTAAAGTCAACACAAATTCGCTTAGAAGATGAATATGAATCTTGAGTAGGAGCTGAATCTTGGATACGTGGTTTTCTTGTCAAATATTTGTCCATAATTCTAGTAAAAGAATAAACAATAAACTATAAGTTTATTTGAAATATTAATAAAATTATTAATTATTGTTGTTTAGTTGTTTCATTAATTTGTTTGTCTTTTATAAACTATAATTTGTTACATTGTTGTTTCATTAATTATAAATTTATTAATTATTATTTAGCCTAACATAATTTAATTTATTTGTCTTTTATAATGCATTAGTTAATTATATTGCTTTAATTATTGTTGTTTAACGTAACAATAAACTATATTACTTTAATTTATTTGTTATTAATTATATTGCTTTAATTGGTTATATTGTTTAGTTCTTTGTGTACATTACACTAAAAGAGCTAAACATTATACATCCCATGTGCAGCATAATAAAAGCAGTGTAATGTGCAACACATTACACTGCTTTAATTATTATTTACTACCCGGCCCCATGTGCCCACTGCCCATCAGCCCATTTATCCCTACCCCACTCAACAGACAAGCACAAACCATCCTCCAATCACAACCTGCCAATCAGAAAATTTCACAATCACAATACACATTATTAATCAATATTTCACCAACACCAACACCAACACACACTGAGTCACTGACCAACAGGCAAAAGCAACGAATAAGATAAAGCTAAGATAAAGCCAAAAAACAGACAAAAAGCAAAATAAAGTAAAGAGTAAAGATTGGTTCCCAAAAAAAAAAAAAAAAAAAAGAGTAAAGATTCGGCAGCCCAACCAATCAGAATCTTACAGTTCAAAAGAGAGAGAAAGAGAGTTACTGAGTTAGAGAATAGAATAAAGAGAGAGAGAAACATCAGACATTTTCATTTCATACTTTTCATTTCAGTGTGAGAGAGAGCAGAGAGAGGGAGACTGAGAGACTGAGAGAGAGTCAGAGAGAAAAAGAGAGAGAAATACCTTGAGGCCGACTAGCCGAGCACCGGAGCAGCTGAGACGGTGAGATTGATCTGCGATCTGCGACGATGGGCAAGCGATGACGACAGGCGAGCGAGCGACGACGAGTAGATGAGGACGACGAGTGACGGAGGTCACGGAGCAAGCTGCGCCTACAAGCAGAGGCGGCGCCACCGTGGGTTTGGTTTGCTCTGGGTTTGGGGTTTGGTTAGCTCTGTATTTGGTTTTTTTTTTTTTTTTTTTATAAACACCTCTGTTTTGCAGTGTTGGGTAATGGGGTTTGGTTTGCTTTTGCTTTGTATAGAGTATAGACTGTATTGATCTCTGCCAACAACGTGACCGTGGTTTGATTTCTGATTTCCTCTGTATTTTTTTTTTTTTTTTGGGTGAGAATCCATGGGTTTGCTACCTTCGTATTATGTTGGGCTTTCCAGGCTTGCCGTGGGCTTGGCTTGCCATGGGCAGTGGGCTTAGCTCTGTTACCATTTTTTTTTTTTTTTTTTTTCAGATTTTAGTTCAAAAATTTTTTTTTGGGTTTTTTTTTTTTTTTTTTTTTTTTTTTTTTTTGGCTTGAAAGTAGAACAGATAATTATTATTATTATTATTTAATTTGAGGGTATTCCTAATTTTGTGATTGAGGGTGTTCCTAATTTTGGATTGAGGGTGTTCCTAACATGGATTAAATATAAATTTTTTTTTTAAAATTTTTTTCAAGTCAGGGTGTTCCTGGGAACACCCTGACCTGTACGTGGCGCCGCCACTGTCGTAGGACTCCCACGACATCTCCAAGTGAACAAGTATCATGCATGGTTTAAGATATCACCCAATGCTACTTATTTTGTAAGGTTCTATAATTTTTCTTTGTTGTCATAATGGTTCAGTTCATAATTTTTTGTCTTACATGCACTAGATGTAGTAGTAATATAGTAAAAGTACTCACTAGGCCAATTAGCACTATGACTTATCTCCAAGAGAAAACAAGAATGGGAAAATAGATTGTATAAATGTTTGAGTTTTGTGCTTTGGAGTAATGTGATACTGTTTATAATTAATTTCTATTATGTTGTAGAGATGCATTGGAGCAATTGATGGAACTCATGTCAGTGGTCGGCCTCCAATTGGCAAAACCAATGCTTATAAGAGTAAAAAAAAGCATTATCACCACTAATGTGATGTGTGTATGTGATCATGACATGCGGTTTACGTATGTCCATTTGGGTTGGGAAGGTAGTGTGAATGACTCAAGGGTATTGGAGGAAGCCATTAACGACCCGAAGCATGGATTTCCATGGTCACCAAAAGGTATACATGTTTTAAATTTAAATACTAAGTAAAACACATTTAGATGTTTGTGGATGTAATAAATGATAGTCTAATATTTCATTTAACATGTAGGTTCATACTACTTGGTTGATTCGGGTTACCCCATTGGTATGTCATTCCTTCCACCGCACAAATCCACCCGTTACCATGCTTAAGAGTTCAGATTGAGCAATAGGCAACCGACAACGAAGGAGGAGTTATATAACTATAAGCACTCCTTACTACGCATAGTCATTGAGCAAAGCTTTGGCATCTTGAAGGCCTGTTTTCCCATATTGAACTCGATGCTGAACTTGAAGCCTTTGCGCTAGTGGTATATCATTTTTGCGTGTTGTATTATGCACAATTTCATCTACATCAACAACTGGTCTGACAAGCTGTTTCATACATGGGAAACTGCCGATCTTGGTGGAGGTGCTAGCCGAAACAGTGATGGTGGATCTGCAAGAGCATCAAGCAATACAACGACCTGAAGGCATGTTAAGGAGATGTCTGACCAGACCAAGCGAGCTATGAATCAGTTTAGAGATGACATCACTGACTGCATGTGAGATGATTATGTGCGTTCGACATTGAATTAGGAAATATGTTATGGGCAGCTATTTTGCATGGTGGAGTATTTGGTTGGGCTGTTAGGACTATGTAGTCACCTAGCAGTATATGTTCTTGCCACCTTATATATATATATATATATATATAGATTGTATTACGATAGATGAGAACTCATTAGGCAGGTCGTATTATTATATATTCATTGTCAAATCCTTGTTGACAATGTCTTTTGGAACTTATGAACTAATCTTGTAGTTTGACAATGGAACTTATGAATCTGCTGGTATTTTTGTATATTTGGCTGCAAATCTTAATACTCTAATTATAATGTCCCATTATCCAATTTTATTTTTGTTGTTGTGAGGTTGTAGGCAGTTTTAGGCTTCTATTTTAGGGCTTGAACTCTGCTATATAAGAGTATCTTGGTGCCGGCATGTATAGGAGATTTTGGAAGTTGGTATATTCTCTATTTGATTAGGACAAACTGCCTGCATGTATAACTTGGGTTTTGTGGTTCCATAATGTCCATTTAATGACCATTTGATAGCTAGTATATCTTTATTAAACTAGCTCAAATTAACAGGGAGAAAGATATTCATGAAAGAGTCATTATATTAAATTAAAATGTCAAGTGTTACAATAGACTATTGAAGTCATGTGTCCAAACTCAAAGGGTTACATATTGCCTATTATATACACCAACTGTCATGGCAAACACAATTGAATCCTTCCAACATCCCCAAACCTAATACTAAATAAGTAGAATACAAGAAACAACACCTATGAGAGAACTAGAACTTGTTTATATGTGTTTATCTTCTCTTTAGCAATCCTTTGTGCAACCTTAGATTTTTTAGTCTTTCGCTTCGCAACTCCTTTCCTTTCTCGTGCTTCTTCAAGCGATGCACGTGCTTCCTTCTCACTCTCGGTAGCAAGCATTACCTCATTCTCCAGCCTCCTGAACTTTGCTATCATGAAAGGTGCTGTTTTCGTGCCACACTTGCAAGTGTTGCTTTTTAACTATCTAAAAAATTTACAATGTCCGTCATTGTCTTGCAACGTACATGACAATATCAATACAGGCTAAATAAAGGAATTTATGACATAGAATGAACAGTGTAACTAAACGCAAATGTAAACTCACCGGCGTCCATTCTCTACAACCATAAAACCTCCTACCAAAGTTATGGAGCCATAATGATGTCTTAACCACACAGCAATCCATGTCGCATAGATGATCATTACAGCTAGAGTAATAGTTACTTTCTTCCGACATTTGTTCAAACACCCCCCCGCCTTTGCACATAGCACAAAATGAATGGTATTTGAATTTCCCATTGCCGTATGCTTGCAAGGAATATTGTAAAAGTAAACCAATTTGCCCCTTATTATAGCTCAAAATTTTCATATAGTGAAAGTGAAATGTTATGAAAATTATTCATCAGAGTACTTCATGTCAATAGAAAGCACTACTTTACCAGATAACAATTATAGTAAAAACAAACAAAACCACAGAGGCAAAATCACCCAAGAACAATCTAAAGCGTAAGTTAGAAGAAACCAAATACCCACATTCCTGACCTCAAAGCATACTCATCGAAAGCTAAACAAACTCAACCCTGCACAAACGAAATTAAAACACAGCTTTCAGTAGTCATGAAGTCATAAATTTGGAAAAAAAGAGATGTGGGGAAAATAATAAAGCAAGTAGACCAGAATGTTTCGGAACCCATTCATGAATTTCGGTGTTCCTTTCGGGGCAGAGAAAGAAGATAAAATCAAGACCAACAGAGCAAAAGCAACAAAGCACTACAACTAAGAATGAAATAAAAACATATCGATAATCTTGGATTTTTGCTGGAGATGGTCTTCGACTTTTGCTAGAGAAGAAAAGAAGTTTCAAATTTTGCTGAAGATAGGTCTTCAATGTGTTGCCAGAGATGGGTCTTCTCTGTTTGTTGGAGGTGGGTATTTGGGGAGATGGGTATTTGATGGAATGTACTGGAGATGGAATTTGGAGTGTGCGGGAGATAAGGAAACAAATAAAATAATTTTTATATTGGGTGAGAGTTTTGATCATTAGGTAGGCTGTGGGCTCCACTAAAAAAGGGATAAAGTGAACTTATGAGAAAAGGGACACAGTTTTGAGTTATGAACCAAACAAGAAGTAAAGAGTTTTGGGTTCTTGGCGAGATAGAGTTTTGAGATATGAGTGATGAGTTTGAGTAATGAGTTTTGATTTATAAATTTTGAGTTTTAAGTTAGCCCCTTTCCAAACATGCATTTAATATCTTAAGTCTCAAGAAGACCAAGATATGACAAGACTAACTCTACTTCACTAAGACTCAAGAAAGATAGAAGAGAGGATGTTTTTGTGTTTCTAGAATGGAGGAGAGGGGGGGGGGGGGGGGTTATATAGTAATTGTGGAGAAAATATAAATGGAAGGAAATTCAATGAGGGTTGACAAAGGATGAGAGAAAATCAAGAACCTAAACCCAATTTCAGAGTTTAGGGAAGGCTAGTGCATTAATTTTGAAGGTTGGTGGGAATAGTGAGAAGGCAAAATGACTAAAATTTCGATTTTTCCCATAGCTCTTGTAATAGCTCTTAGAGCCAACTTCAAAAAATCATATCTTACTCTCTTTTTTTATCAAAATTTTCTTGTGCTCAATTGAAGCCCTAGATATCTAGTTTCTAGCAAATTAACCTCACTCGCAAAATAGTGATCAGAGATCATTTGTTGGAAAATAATTTCAGCACTATTAACATTAATAGGCCCCAAATTAACTTCTAATTAACATTAATAAGCCCTAATTACTTCCATTTCAGAATTAATCAGCCCCAATTCATGACCTAATTGTTTCAATTAAAAAGATAATTACACAAATTATTCATTAAATAATTACTGTTTGACCATCTAATTAATCAAGTATACTCAACCTTACCATAAGTTGTAATCCTAACCAATCAAATTATGATATGTTAATAATTTAAATTTATTATAATTATAAGTTTATAACCAATTAGAATTAATTGTTCATAATCACATATAGTCAGACATAATTTGTGAGAGTGCATTTTGGCCATTAAAACTTAATTTGACGATAACTTTGAATTTGATGGTCTGATTAAGGCTTGTGACCAATCATTTTGATTGTTATGACATCAAGATCACTTTGCAAGAGGTATTTTTGGGGCCTTATTATCATATTTGTTGGATGTAATTTGAACCTTGAGCAAAAATGAGCTTTTCACATTTCACCGATAGCCTTTGGATCTTATTCTGATTTCTAAGTGAAGTCTCAATCTTGGTTTCACAAATATTATATTGGCAACGAAAAAATGCCCCTCAACAACTGTCACCTTTGGGGAATTGCATGGTCTAGCCACCATTCCTAATCAATCGACGACAAGTTTCGTTTTCCTCTTCCAATGTGACTGAGTCAAGTATAGTTTGAGAATAAACTTGACTCGATCCAAGTTGTGGACACCCCTAAGATAAAATATAAGTAAACATTTATTGAATAGATAAGTTCGGGATCTACTTGAGAATTACATAAGACACAAATTGTAGATTTGGATTAAAGCCACAAGCAAATGGGGTCCAAGTTTAAACCCTTGATCCTAAAACTTTACAAATAAAAGCACTATTATGGAGACAAGCCATATAAAGTGCCTAATAGTAAGAGTAGAATGTGATAACTTTATCTTAATTAGTTATATGGCTTACTATTACGGGCAAGTAACAGTGTTTTTCAATGGATTTCTCTTAGGGGCAAGAAGCTCCCTTGCTCTTAATTATGAGTTGCTTATATGGCTTACAAATAAAAACACTATTATGGAGACAAGCCATATATATAAAGTTATCACATTTCACTCTTATTAGTAACCAAAAATCTCTCCAAAGATGAACTAATTGACCATTCTTTATTGTCCATTTAAGGACTCTATTAAAAATAACACTTTCCACTTTACAAGCAACTCATAATTGAGAGCAAGGAAGCTTCTTGCCCCTAGGAGAAACCCAAGAGTTAGTAAGATATTTCTAAATTAACAATTGGCTCCAGGGGGCATTAGAATTAGTGGATAGTCTCTAATATAACTTGGCAAGTACAACAGTGTTTTTTTTTTTTTTTTGTTTTCATATTGAATGCATCAAGATCCCTTATATCCTTAGGCATTGTGACTTTCTTCTAGTTAACCAAACATAGTTTTTTTTTTTTTTTTCTTCTCTTGAGTAGAATTGCAAAGAAAAAACCATGTTGAGTTTATCTAAAGTTAGGCAAATGTTTGAAAGGAGAGAAATAAACTATAGAAATACTCAAGAATGGGTGTAAAGGGGACTTGATAAGGACCAATTTACTAGGGCATAAGAGCAGGGACGAAGCCAAAACTTAGATTTAAGGGGGCGGCTTTGTTGCTAGTTGTGTGAGGTGACTTCGGCCTCTGACTCTGCTACTGCTTAGCTATTGAGGTTTTTTTTTTTTGTCTTTGATATGTGCTTTGTTGGGTAAGAAGAAAAAATATTTTGTTTGCGAATGTGATAAGTAGTTATTGGTAAGTTAAAGAAACAGTGTAAGTGGTGGACCCAAATGCGATCCGATAATAATTTGCTACCTTAACAGTTTATAAAAATATTGTAGAAAAATTTGTGATTATAACAATACTCTTAAAAGAATCAATAATATTGTTATGGGGGCAAAAGTGTAAATTTATAAAACAAAATTGTTAAAATTAGTACCCATATATATAATAATATTTTTTTAAAAACTATTTTTTTTGGGGGGGGGGGGGGGGGAGGGGGGGATGGCCCCTAAGTCCAACAATGGCTCCGTCCATGCATAGGAGCTTTGATTTATATTATGAAAATTTCGTCTGAACTCTCTCAACAACAAAATTTAAAACATTTATTATTTCTTTCCTTACAAACAATAAGAAAGAAGACCAAATAATAACCCATTTATCAAGTGATTGGAAAATCATTTATTTATATATTTAATACATTGAATAGAGTTTGGGAATAGAATAGTGATCAATATCCTTGCTTATCAAAATTGGTGTTAACAATTTATATCCACCTATTTGATTATACCATGGCTTAAACAGGAAGCTCTTTAAATAGTAGTGTAGATATAGACTAATTCTTTTCAAATATATATATAGACCAGTGAGCACCACTAGCTTTATTTTACATCGTTTAACCTTTTTTTTTTGCTTGTATTTGGTGGGAAAGCTCTACATTTTAATTTTTTGGTTTGCAATAAGAATTGTCTTAAATTTCTTCAAAGCTACGCATTTCTTATGGCATAATTAAGATGCACTTTTGTATATTTATTGTTAATTTGTCACAAATATTTTATTTTAGTTTTGAAACTTGTGGGGGCCGGTTAATCAATAATTATTAAAACCGTGTTAACTGGGCCTGTGGCCCATCCGAGGACGTAAAACTGTCCAAGGAGGCCCATATCAGGTTATAAGGGTAACCAAATGAAAAGAAGAGTAAATATCACGTGAGCTGAGTTCAATATTTGTCTGAGGACAAAATCCTTCTCGGCAATATGTGTCCGAGGACGACTTGAACGCCATATTGTTACAAACACACTTCAAAGCTACATTACCACTAAAGGTGGGACATGGGACCAAGGGTAAGAAAGAAAAGGTAAACAAATATCTTTAACAACAGCTGCCTCCGCATTAATTGCCTCTCAACCAACTCTCTGGTCGCATTAATGTGGAGGTAATGCCTGAACAGTTATGAAGCAGCCTTACAGCTGCTGGTTGGAGGTTCCAGAAGGTGTTGGATGGGACAAGAAGGGATCCCCCGAACCCAACCTACACGTGTGTGGTGAAGATGACACCAAGAGGGCAGTATATAACATAGAAGAATGCATTGAGAAGGGAGGATCGGAACTGAAAAACGAGTAGTGTCTAGAAGAAAACCTTGTGAAATAAAAAACTTGGCTTGTTTCAATGAGAAATTGATCGTAACATTCGTGTTAATCCATCTAGAAACGTTCGGTTTAATCGTTTTTCTTTTGAATTTAATCTAGTTTTTTTATATCCACGCTCTACAAATTTATTGTTTGGGCCTTTAGCGATTGAACCCAATACGAGTTTGGGATCGTTACAAATTGAGTCCTTACAAAACTTTTTTCCCTTTTAGTTATCAGATTATGTTTCTTGTAACAAAATAAAATAATAAAATTAGCACAAGTTTTCTTCTCATTTAATTAATTTTTTTACATTCTATTCCCCATTGTGGAAGTAATCTTCCCAATGATATCAAGGATTTTCCTAAAAAATATAAGAGCCTCTAAGCACACATGTGAGTGCTTGCTTAGAGGCTAGTAGTGGTGATTATTGTATAAGTTTTTTGCCTAAGAAAAAGAGATAATTGTATATGTTTCTCTCTTAAAAAAAATTGAATTTGGTTTTTGTAATCTGTTATAAAAGAAAATAATTTTGAATTTGGTAATTGAAAAAGTGGAGAACGTGGTTGGCACATTAAATTTCAAGTGAAAGTTAATTATCTTATTCAATTGTGTTGAATATTGAAGCTGAGTTTGAAAACCAACAAGATAGTAATCCTATTTTGTAGGCAATGTTTAATGTGAAAGTTAGAGATATATTTTCTCTTTTAGTTAATTGTTTTTACATTCTATTTTCCCTTTGTGAAAGTAATCTTCCTAGTGGTATCAAGGATTCTCCTAAGTCCTAAAAAATAGAAAAGCCTCTAAGACCATGCGTGAGCGCATGCTTAAAAGTTAGTAGTAGTGATTATTGCATAAATTTTCTGCCTAAAACAAGAAGAAATAATTGTATAAGTTTCTCTCTTAAAAAATTTGAATTTGGTTTTGTAATATGTTGTAAAAGAAAAAAATTTTGAATTTGGTAATTGCAAAAGTGGAGAACGTGATTGGCCAATTAAATTTCGGGAGGAAGTTAATTATCTTATTCAATTGTGTTGAATACAATTGAAGTTGACTTTGAAAACCAACAAGTTAATGGTCTTATTTTGTAGGCAATGTTTTATGTGAAAGTTAGAGATGCATTTTTATTAGGTTACCACGAAAATGAGGATCTCAAATAGGAAAAATCTTTTACATAGTAGTATAAAAAATATATATTTATCTTTTAACAAAAAATAAAATGCTATAATTGGCCTATACAGGTATCGAACCTGCGACCTTCGCGTTATTAGCACGACGCTCTAACCAACTGAGCTAATAGGCCAGCTGCATGTTTATATTGAATAGTGTTATTAGTTCTATTATTCTTTGGGTTCGGTTAATGTGTGCCCTTAGGACACATATTAAGTTTTCTATTTTTGGAAACATTTTATTGAAAATTGAAAAAGTTGTCATTACCTTTTCAATTCTCGAGAAATTTTTTTTCCAAAAATGGAAATTAATGTGTGCCCTTAAGGCATACATTAGTAAAATCCTTATTCTTTTTAAATTTTCTCTAAGAATTGATTTCAACATTTTTCTAAATCTTGGAAAATATCCACTAAATTCACATTCTCGCAATTTACAATTTTCTTATCTCTTATCTTTTCGAAATTTAAACAAAACACCATATTTTCCTCATCATTTCTAATTCTTTTTTAAATAGACACTCTATTGCACTCGTAGGCTCGGGCCCAATGAGTAGAGTATCACTATGGTCATGTCTAGGTGGAAGACATCAACTCACGTTGCCTCTCTTTACCCCTTTTTTTTGTTATATATATATATAAAAAAAAAAAAAAAAAAAAAAAAAAACCTAGACGCACTCTAATTTTTATTTTTATTTTTTGCTTTTTTTACTTTCTCTTTCATTTTGAACAAAAAAAAATCTCTAGGCATTCAACAAACTCAAATTCACAACAAATTTTCAGTTCACAAAAAGAGATAAATGAATAGAAAATTATGATACTTAAAAAGAAAAAAAAAAACCTTTTAAGCACTTTTATATATATATATATATATATATATATGTAGGGACACGATTCTCAAACGGCCCAACAATGACGTTGGGCTCGCACGTGGAGGATCCCTCACAATAAGATTTGTAGAGAGTGGGCTTAAAAGGCTATCGTTCTGGTCACAGGGCGTTGGTCCAGGCCGGATCTTAGGGAAACTCAGGTAAGAAAGGGCTTCAGTCTAGGTATCCAAGCCCTACAACTTCATAACCTGAAGGATTGGACTCCTCGGATCCTGTCCGAGGAGCACTAATGTCTTTCTCCGGTTACCCGGCGGTGGGTTTTTCGTGGTGGTGTACTTATGTTGTCCGGGCATTCTCATCCCTGGAGTTTTTCCCCAAGAAGTGAGATGAGATCCCCCTCCTTTCTGATTAGTTTACCTTTTCTTTTATACTAGCTTACGTTCGATGTCTCTCGTCCACGTGTAGGGTCAACTTTTCCAGGACTGATATTTGTCCCGTCAGTCTAATCCCAGAATTGTTGGGAATGGTTAATAAAGCCTAAAAATCCGGTTCTGTTAGGTGCAGAGTCTCATCAGTGAAGGGTATTAAGGACAACTTCCCTGAGATATTTTCTGATCTTTAAAGTTTGCCCGTATACCTCTTTCATCAATGAGACTTTGGGTCTGCCGAGGACCAAGCTGTCCTCGGCTGTATCCCTGGGCCATTTTGAGCTTCTTATCTTTGAGTTTGGGCCATGGCCTTCTTCGGCTTAGGCCTGTGGACTCCCCATAAGCAAGCGGGCCGGGCCCATAAATTATTGGGCCCCACAATAGCCCCTCAAAACCCTGCTGTCCAACATCTTGGTTGGAAAGGTGAGTTTTGATAATGCCGAGCCTTTATTGTGGCTCATTTAATTCAGCCTTTGATCGACGTTAGCGACTCTTCACCTCCCCAGGGAAAGTGCTGGTCTACAGGACGTTTCCCTCAATTTACGCGCGATGCGTTTATGCCGTTTGGCTATCCGAAGCATGCCTTTAATATTTTTCTTTTACGAGGCCTCTCAGATCTAACGGTTATTGATGACGTGGGAGAATGAAACGGCGTATTCTTATTTGTAGGTTTCCCTGGGGATCTGAACGTGTTATGTACCCTCTTCTTCGTCCCTTATATAAAGAGAGAGAACAAAAGGTGATTCTCTCATATCTGAATCCCCCAGGCTCTTCCCAGAGTTCACTTCTTCCCTCTGGTTATACCCTATCCAATAATACGTTCACCATAGTAGTCAGCCATGAATAAACCGTTCCTTTCCCAGAAACGCCATTTCCTAATAAAGCTTGAGATGGCTCGGTCAGGGTAAGGATGGTGGAGACTCAAGATTTGTCTCCCCTTCCTTTTAGCCAAAATCCGAAGCAAGGACTCGTCACATCTCACTTTCGGTGTGACTGAGTCAAAAACATCCATTATCACCACCATCCGCTCTCTCATGAGCATATCTAACATGGCACCAGTGTGTTAGGAGTCAGGACTGGGGCAGGGACTAAATGCCCCTGCTTCTTCCTTTCTTCGTTCACTGGCGCCACCCTTTGCCTCTCTTTTTTCCTTCTCACCTTTTCCCTCTTCTTCTCCTCCTTCTTACTCATGTCCTCCATCTTCTTCTTCCTTCGCGCTTCTTGATGACAAGAGCTTTCTGAAGTGCTTCCATGTGTTCCAATTCTTCTTCCTTCTCCTTCATCTTTTTCTAAAGAAGGTTCTTCTCTTGATATGAACAGTATTGAGGCAGAGATTGTAGAGACTTTGAAGGCGAGTTTAAAAGACATCTGACTGTTTACTTATCTGTATTGCGGATGCTATTGTTGCTTTGGCAATTCATTTTTGTATAGGCTTGTTTAAGCCCTTCTTTGTACGTTGTAATAATTTTTCATATTAATAAAAGTTATTGTTATTCTACTTCGCATGTTCTGTTTATATGTTTTAATAAATTTGCGAGCACTGCTCGGCACAATAGTATAGCATTTGAATCAATGACAACTAAGGCCAAAATACTTGCTAATAAAAAGATGCCACCATAACTTTAATAAAATTATTCGACATGGCAATGCCGACCAGTGAGGAACGACACTTACCTCAAAATTAGCCGAGATGAGGACTGAGTGTTCGATATGGTGTAAGAAGTAACTATCCAAGGACGTGTCGTCCGCAAAACGAACAGTTTCCTTAGGCTATTGAATAGGGGGTCAGTTGGCCATCTTAACACGCTAGCCTTCACATTTTACAGTATTTGAGCCGAGGACTTTCCCATCCGAGAAGCTGTCGTTCCAATGGGCTTGAGTCCGAGGACCATGCAAGGTTTAGGTTCTGTCTAAAACTTATTTTTTGTGTAGTTGGTTTCCCCATAGGCTTGAGTCCGAGGACCATGCAATGCCTAGGTTCTGTCCAAAACTTTTTGAGTTCAATTTCTCCCTTTCATCAGGCATTTCACGAGGCGCCGAGCAGGAGGTTGCCCTCGACAGCGGCTATTCCTCGGCGTGGGCCATAGTCCCTGGGCCCTTATGCAGAACGGGCCTGGGCCGCGAATTCACTAGGCCCACGAATTAAGAGGTATTTATGCAGTCTTTGGCCACGCGGTACTTTCTGATGTCCCAGTGTTCGAGGTGTGTCTTTACGAGACTCCTTTAATCTTGTGGTTGCAGTTGACGTTGGAAGTTAGGCCAGAGCCATTTTGTCTGTAGCGTTCCTTGGGACGCTGCGTGAGTTGACTGCCACCACCTTGTCTTTTCAAATAAATAGGAGGGAGAGAGAGTTGCTTTATATACACACAGCTCCTTCAGTTTCCTCCCAAATCACAACTCCTATATTCAGTGCTGTCCTCCCTTAACATAACATGTTTGAGGCGAAGGTTGGGAAGAAAGAACTCTCTCTGCCACAGAAGTGCCGTGTCCTCATGAGACTCAAAATAGTAAGGTATGGGCACAGGAAGTATAAGTTCAGGGGAATACTCCATTTCGACCGAGGGGAAAGGGTGTCTCTCCCTCTTTTAGTCAAAATCCGAAGCAGGTTCTGTTCATGCCAGAATTTTGGTGTGTCAGAAGAAAGATTCTCCGCCGTCAGCGCCTCTGCCTTGTGGCGGGCAAATATTTAGAGAAAGCCCCTCAATTTCCAACTCCCTGCACCTTTCCTTCAGCGGTGTCAGGCTCAAGTTGGGTTTCTTTTGCTGCCTGAGTCATGGGCATGTAAAAGCATTGAGGAAGAGCAAGGTCTTGGAGCAGTAGCCAACCTCTCCTCTGACCCACCTCATCGGTTTTCTCTTATTCTCTTGTATCTTTCTTTTTGGTTATGTGGTTAGCTTTAGTAGCCAACCTCTCGTCTGTACTGCTCCTCGGTTTTGTTTTATTCTCTGCATCTTTCTACTCAATTATGTAGTGAGCTCTGACATAAGCTGATTCCAGCTTTGTATTGTACGCTGTATTACTTCTTTGTTTTAGTAAAAATAGAAATTTATTTACATGTTTTGAGTACTGATCTTTTGGGCATCATTACTTTGTGAATGGGTGTGCTCCATGTGTGTGTTGCTTCAAGAATATTTAGAGCATGATATCTTGAAACATAATCTAACTAATTCTAATTTACCAGTACTACCAGGCATTATATCGATAATTCATAGTAAATCAAATTTAGGAAACTAACTGGGGTAACAGTTGAATATTCTGTGATAAACGCGCGAATACCGTCCAAGACTGATAATCCCTAAATAATCCATCTGAGCGGTTGACTGGGAAGTAGGGAGCTCTGACTGTGCTTTTGTGTACTTGGTTTCCCCCATAGGCTTGAGTTCGAGGACCATGCAAGGCCTTGGTTCTGTCCAAAATTTATGTTTTTTCTTTTGTGTACTTGGTTTCCCTATAGGCTTGAGTCCGAGGACCATGCAAGGCCTTGGTTCTATCCAAAACTTATGGTTTTTCTTTTGTGTACTCGGTTTCCCCATAGGCTTGAGTCCGAGGACCATGCAAGGCCTTGGTTCTGTCCAAAACTTAGGATTTTTCTTGTGTACTTGGTTTCCCCATAGGCTTGAGTCCGAGGACCATGCAAGGCCTTGGTTCTGTCCAAAACTTATGGTTTTTCTTTTGTGTACTTGGTTTCCCCATAGGCTTGAGTCCGAAGACCATGCAAGGCCTTGGTTCTGTCCAAAACTTGTAAGATTTCTTTTTTGTACTTGGTTTCCCCATAGGCTTGGGTCCGAGGACCATACAAGGCCTTGGTTCTGTCCAAAACTTGTAAGATTTCTTTTTTGTACTTGGTTTCCCCATAGGCTTGGGTCCGAGGACCATACAAAGCCTTGGTTCTGTCCAAAACTTGTAAGATTTCTTTTTTGTACTTGGTTTCCCCATAGGCTTGGGTCCGAGGACCATACAAGGCCTTGGTTCTGTCCAAAACTTGTAAGATTTCTTTTTTGTACTTGGTTTCCCCATAGGCTTGGGTCCGAGGACCATACAAGGCCTTGGTTCTGTCCAAAACTTGTAAGATTTCTTTTTTAAGTAATTTTTTCTCTATACTTATTTATTTTTCGAAGGTTAACTCCTAGGCTAGGGAGGGGAAAGTTGGCTTGAGGCCGGAAGCCCCTAGAGCTGCCCGCGCCGTTAGCAGTGCAAGGCGTAGCCCCTAGCAGAAGCTTATGTCAGAGTAACAACTGCACGTTGCCGGAGATGAGAAAAACTCGCGAATCTCTGCTTGCTAGAGAGTTGACTCATGCGCCACCCGTGCCAACGCGCAAGCCTTCCCACAGACGGCGCCAATTGTAGGGACACGATTCTCAAACGGCCCAACAATGACGTTGGACTCGCACGTGGAGGATCCCTCACAATAAGATTTGTAGAGAGTGGGCTTAAAAGGCTATCGTTCTGGTCACGGGGCGTTGGTCCAGGTCGGATCTTAGGGAAACTCAGGTAAGAAAGGGCTTCAGTCTAGGTATCCAAGCCCTACAACTTCATAACCTGAAGGATTGGACTCCTCGGATCCTGTCCGAGGAGCATTAATGTCTTTCTCCGGTTACCCGGCGGTGGGTTTTTCGTGGTGGTGTACTTATGTTGTCCGGGCGTTCTCATCCCTGGAGTTTTTCCCCAAGAAGTGAGATGAGATCCCCCTCCTTTCTGATTAGTTTACATTTTCTTTTATACTAGCTTACGTTCGATATCCCTCGTCCACGTGTAGGGTCAACTTTTCCAGGACTGATATTTGTCCCGTCAGTCTAATCCCAGAATTGTTGGGAATGGTTAATAAAGCCTAAAAATCCGGTTCTGTTAGGTGCAGAGTCTCATCAGTGAAGGGTATTAAGGACAACTTCCCTGAGATATTTTCTGATCTTTAAAGTTTGCCCGTATACCTCTTTCATCAATGAGACTTTGGGTCTGCCGAGGACCAAGCTGTCCTCGGCTGTATCCCTGGGCCATTTTGAGCTTCTTATCTTTGAGCTTGGGCCATGGCCTTCTTCGGCTTAGGCCTGTGGACTCCCCATAAGCAAGCGGGCCGGACCCATAAATTATTGGGCCCCACAATATATATATATATATATTGGGTGTGTAGTCTTTCATTTCACACACAAAATATTTCGAGGGGTACGGTAGATATTGGCAAAGATTTTGAACCCAACATTTTGTGCAATGTCAATTAATAATATATTTTTTTTGAGGGACAATTAAATAATATTTTGATTGAGATATAAATAAATTAAATATTTGTATACGGATAATAATTACACGTGTACACAGAGTTAAATGCAGCTTTTACACGCAATGCAACAACAAATATAGCCAAGTAGCCCAGTCACCGCATCAATCTAGAGCAGTATAGCTAATTATATTTTTTTTTATATGACTCGCTTGACTCACCTGGCCAACTCACTCAACTCGGCCGAGTCACTCTTTTTCACCACCAAGACAAGCACACGTTCCCTCCGATTCCGTACTGTCCAAAACCACACCTTCTTCACCCTCGCACGCTTTTCACCCCCACAAATCCCCAAAATTACCATCTCTGCCACCGCCTCCTACCGCCGCAAACCCCACTCACCTCCTCCGGCGATGGACCCCCACGCGCCCACCGGTGAAGCAGCCGCCGCCGCTGCCGCAGCCGAAGGCGAGGACTTCGTCCACATCGAAAACCCTACCGTCGACGACTCCCTCAGCGAGAGCATCGTCAATGTTGAAGAGCCACTGAGAGAGAACGACGACGAAGACGACGACGTCGACGAAGACGACGACGTTTCGACGAGCCACGACGTTGATAACTCTGAGCAGAGGAAAGTTCTTCCGGAGGAACTATCGAGAAGCGTGATGGCTCTCACGTGCGAATCTACTGCCGAGGGTGGCGTCTGCGATGTCTATTTGGTTGGCACAGCTCACGTGTCTCAGGTAATTCGCTGGATTGGTTCTTGTTTGGCCTCCGAGAAAATTCTCATTTGGTTTCTGTTTGGTTAGTGAGAAAAATCCTAATTCCATGGTAGAATTAACAAGTTTTCATTGGCTTAATATAATTAGATTGTTGGCAGTTATATCTATTACATTCATGTTACATATACATTTTGTTAAAAACAAAGAGGAAGTTCTTGATACGTTTTTTTTGTTTGATTAGTAATAATATTTATTGAAAATGAAGATTACTTCATGGTAGAATAAACAAGAGATTTCATTGTTTGGACGGCTGCACGGGGAAAGATTCTTACAGGTGATAACTTGAGAAGGCAAGGGCTTATACTAGTAGATTGGTGTTGTATTTGTAGGCTTAGTGGGGAGAATGTTGACCGCCTTTTGGTTCATTGTGAGGGGTTTTCCAAGTTGTGGAGTTTTGCTCTTATAGCTTTTGGAGTCTCCTAGATTTTCCCAAAGAAGGTGTGAGATTTATTGATGGGGTGGAGGAACTGGTTGGGGAAGAATGCTTCGAATATTTGGAATTTGGTACCCTTGTGTGTTATGTGGATTATTTGGAGGGAGCATAACTGTCGCATTTTTGAGGATCGGGAACATTTGATGGATCTTGGGGATTCATATCTAGTGATTCCATTCTGCTGTTTCTAGATTCTCTTCTTATTTGTACATAGTTTGCCTTTTTCTTTTGTTTTTTGCACATATTTTTTTGCTACTTAATTCTCCTTGCATGAAGTAGCCTTTTTTTTTTTTTTGATGACAAGGATCCCCCTCAAGGTGTGGGCTAGTGGGACCACCCCTGAGGGTCAAACTCTGGATGCCTACACACCCCCACTGAGCAAGCATCGGGTAAATCGTGAAATGCCTCAACTAGGAGTCAAATCAGAGACTTCTGGGTTTATAGTTAGTCTAGAAACTCTCCTTATTGTTGAGGCACCCCGGGTGGGGGTCCTTGCATGAAGTAGCCTTGATTAATAAAATTTTCTTGCTTATCAAAATAAAATCTAATTGTATTTATGTTTATGTATACATTTTGTTAAAAATAAAGAGGAAGTTCTTGATTTTTTTTTTACTCATAATAAAAAGTTTTTCATTGTTTTTTGATAAGTTATAATATTGATTGAAAAAGAAGATTACTTCATTTTCATGATTATGGACACAAAGAATCATAAAAAAGGAACAGGAGACCAACTAAACAATGAGTTCTTGCTAAGGGATCTCTTGCTTTATCATTACTGAGTAGATTGTGTAATGATGAAACTACTGAAGAATAAGATTAATGGTGTTGTTCTTTAGTGATATGGAGAGTGATTGATAGCTATGCTGATTTTTGTTGGTGTGGGTTACAGGAATCATGCAGAGAAGTGGAAGCTATAATCAGTTATTTGAAACCTCAGGTGCTTTCTCTATTGAAACTCATATAAAACACTTGATTGATGGATGGGTCGTTTAGCAGGTCAGATTAGGTGCCTGCATTGGACTTGTTTTGTAGTCTTGTTATAATGTTAAAAAATTCTCGGTTGAAATTATGTATGTTTGTAAATGTTTGTTTGTTGATTACAGGTTGTTTTCTTAGAACTATGCTCGAGCCGAGTGGCAGTGCTTACCCCCCAGAATATAAAGGTCTGTGTCTTGGATCTTTTGTACTCACTTATTTTTCTAAGATGTTTTTCCTACCTTAGAATTTTGACTTGTAGTTTTACCTGTATTTATGCCAAGAGCTTGTAGCTCATTTGGCACTTTCTAGTGTTTCCAACGAAGATGTCCAAGGTTCAAATCCCCCCCTCCCCCAACTATCAAATTATTATAAAAAAAGAGTAAAAAAGTTATGCTTGTATTTAAGTTGCTCTTGTAATACCTTTTCCAGAATTATAGTGTGCATTATCTGTTAGTAAGGATTTTTATATTGCTTTAGTGATAAATTTTTTTTCTCAGTGTGTTAGTGTGGCATATTTGTAGTTTTTATATAGGGTGCTACTGCTTTTGTGACTAAGAAAAAGAAAGAAGTCATTTTAAGTTTTTTTTTTTTTTTTTCCTCGTTTTTTCAGTTGTTATTCCATCAGACAGTGAGTGTATATGTGCACTCACAATCAGGCATGTGTGCTTGCCTGCTTGCTAGACAGTGATCACATTTGGGCTTCTTTGCCTTGATTACGTCTCTATTAGGCATGTGTACATAGTTAAACTATTTAAGTCTTGAGTTCTTTTAGTTCAGGTAGAGTAACTGAAGAGACAACTTAATATTTCTCTATTGGCTGTTAATTTCTTTGTTTAGTATACCTTTGTGTGTGTGTACAGCCGGCTTTATTCTTAGGCTTTGGTACAACCTGCAAGTTTCTGCATGAGCATGTACTCATTGTTTTTTCTACAGGTACCAACTATGGGAGAGATGGTAGACATGTGGAAGAAAAAGCATAACATCTTCGGAATACTTTACAGCTGGTTTCTTTCCAAGGCATGTTTCTATGTCTTGCATCTCTGTCATTCATTAACGGGGTGATTCTTGGGATGGCTTATTTTTCTTAAAACATAAGGTGGGTAAAAGTAAAGCAGTACCTAGAAAAATTGATGCTTTATGAAAATGTACATAAGCTGGTGATGTAGGACAAATTAGGGATTTGTCTATGTTTAGTTGTGGTCGGTTTAGGGTTAGGAAAGAAGAAGAATTAGAGAGAAGTTAGGGCTGTTTAGGGGCTGTGTGAACAGTAACCTTAGAAAGAAAGAAGGAAAGAGAGAAGGAGAAAGAAATAACAAAGGCCAACATGCCTATTGCTCAAAACACTCAATTTTATTAATTAACTCATTGTACTCCTTGAATACATTGAGCACCACATATATATAAAAGACTCTTACTTGTACTAGTAGTTTATGATTCCCAATAGTACAAGGACTACTATTTAACCCTAATAAATTAAACCAAAGCCCTTACATAAAGACTCATAATTAAATAAGATTCATTAATAAAACCCATGGCCTATAACTATGGGCCATACCCAAAAATTGTAAAATTACTAAAATACCCTTGACTCAAGAATAACCAAATAAAATATAAAAACTTAATTAACTACCATGGACACTTATTCTTGGGCTTTGCCTTAGCTGTAGGCTTCCAAAGAGAATATCCTTTCTTTAAGCATTCAGCCGTCAGTTGGTGGTGAAAATAAGTTGGATTTTAAGCCTATCCAAACACACACTCAGAAGGGGGAAAACTGGTGTCTCTATGCCTAGGTGTTTTGCACTCTTCCTCTTCATAATATTTTATATGGGAAATTTTTAATTATTCATGCTCCTAACTTATCTATGGTTAGATAAATTGCCAAGGGATTTCCTATGGGGGAATTTGGATGGCTCGTCTAAATTCCATTTAGTTGATTGTAAGAAAGTTTGCCAACCAATCAAACAAGGGGGATTGGGTATTCAGAATCTGATATATTTTAACTGTGCTTTGCTTGGTAAATGGTTGTGGCGGTTTGCTACTAAAAGGGGGGAATTTTGGCCTAATTTTATTGCTTCAAAATATGGCAGCAGTGGGGGAGGCTGGAACTAGGGGTAAACGTCAGAAGCGCATGGGGTGAGTTTTTGGAAGCATATTCGAAGAGGTTGGGACAGCTTTTCTGAGATATCTATGGTTGGAAGTAGGCAGTGGTACTGCTATTAGTTTTTAGTGTGACTGTTGGTGTGGTGATATAAGTTTTAAGGATGAATTTCCGGAAATTTTTCACCTAGCCCGAGATAAGAATGCTGTAGTAGCGGAGTACTTGAATACCAGTTCTGGGAATATTTTTTGGGATGTTCATCTCACCAGGCCTTGCCAAGATTATGAAGTGGAGACCTTGGTGCTTTTCCTAGAAAAGCTGTATTCTGTCAAGCTTGGAAATGTGGGTGAGGATTGCTCAAGATGGAGACTTACTAAAAGTGGGATCTTTGAGGTTAAGTTGTATTATAAGGCATTGTCCTCTCAGCATCTCACAAGTTTCCCATGGAAGAGTATTTGGAAGGCCTTGGTTCCGAGTAAAGTGTCTTTCTTTGTGTGGACAATTGCTAAGGGAAGATTTTAACCTTAGATAACCTCCCTAAGAGGCAGGTATGCGTGGTGGATTGGTGTTGTATGTGCAAACAAAGTGGTGAGTGTGTAGATCATTTACTAATTCACTGATCTTTTGCCTATGATATCTGGTCCATGGTGTTTGGTATATTTGGGCTTGCATGGGTAATTCCTCAAAATGTCTTGGCTTTAATGGAGTGTTGGAAGGGGATTTTGGTAGGCATCGTTGTGCGGTTGTTTGGGGGTGCTATTCCTCCATGTTTGATGTGGATTATTTGGAGAGAACAAAAACCATCTAATTTTGATGGGTTCGAGTCTTCACCTTCAGAACTAAAGCTGTTATTGCTCCAGACTTTGTATGACCGGATGACTGCTAGGAGTAGTCATTCTTGTTCTAATTTGTTGGAATTTTTAGACTTATGTAATCTATCTTGATCATCTACCCTCTATTCATTCTGTGTATTGTGGATGTAGATTTTATTTTCTCTTATCAATAAAACTTTCCATTTACTTATAAATAAATAAAAAAACAAAAGAACTTATATTCATGATTTTCTATTAGGTTGCTAGTAAGCTTGAGGTTTTTCCTGGTACTGAGTTTCGTGTTGCATATGAAGAAGCAATGAAATATGGTGCCAGGGTGATTCTTGGAGACCGTCCAGTGCAGGTAAGATATGATTTTTTTTTCTTGTTGATTGGAATTCTAATCATTGTGGTGGTCCATGGATCATGTGTGTATTTCAACCCACCCTAAAATTCCTGTCTCCATTCTTTACTTTCTTTTTTCTTTTTCTTCCATAATCTTACTTTGGTGCATTTAATTCGTTATCAACCAAGTTCCCAACCCCACCCCCACTCTACCCCTTTGTATCGAAATCCTGTTTTATCTCTGCCATATTCCACTCTTTGGATGAATAAAATATACATTACTCACAAGTGTTTCAACTGGCGTTATTGTTAATATCTAATTTTGTTTGAGTACATTGCTATTCTGAGGGCCAAGAATGTTTCAATAATCTCTATGAGAGAGAAATAAGTGGTAATATCCATGAAAACCTCAAAACCAGTCATGAGATTTAATCCTGTGATAAGTATGTCAGTACACTTTCTGCTTATTACGTGCTGTGCTCCTTGTATGAATAGCTTGTTCCACAACCAACCTAGGGCTGTATATAAGTGTGTCCTGTTGTCATAAACATGTAGTCAACAAAGTTGTTAACAGGTTGAATATTTATTGGTGGATTGCTTCTACTATTGCTTTTTGCAAAATTTATGGCATTTCTAAAAATTTAGTTTCAAGTGATTATTATGTTATTTATTATTGGTGCTCTCCCAGTTTCTATAGTTTATTCAACGTTGTGTTCTCATCTCTGTAAAAAAAAATATAAAAAAAATGTTCTGTTCTCATCCACCTAAACTTGCTATTCATTTGGCTTTTGGAGTCAGGCCTTATTTTGTCGATAACTTTGCTTACATGTTGAATGTTTATTGGAGGATGACTTCTATTTTCGCTTTTGCAATTATGCTGGTGCCTCCCTTTGTAAAAAGCAAGGTAGAGGATGAGGTTGTGGATTCAAGGACCATCGTGCATGTGTAACTTACCAGTAGCAATAAAAAATAAAGGGGGTTATTTTGTAGCATCCCTAGTGCACTGCCTATGTACATTGCAGTGTGCTCTTTTTCAATCTTCAATAAAAGTTTTTAAGTACCTATAAAAAAAGGTTATTTGAATCTTCTGCAGTATAAGAATTGTCTATCTTTAATCTAATGCACTTTCATGTTGAAGCTTGGTTAACACCTCCCTGCCCTCTTTCTTTTTACAATTTAAGGACTACCTTAGTATAACGTTGATTTTGATTGAAGCAGATTACAATACGGAGGACTTGGGCAAAAATGCCATTGTGGCACAAGATAAAACTACTATACTCCTTACTTTTTCAAGCAGTATTTTTACCAAGCCCAGAGGATCTTAATAAAATGGTAAGCTTTCTTATATTCATAATTTATCATCATTACTAGGATTCCTATTTTCATATTTTATGGCCATTTGTAGGAAATTTGTAGGAATACCAAATGGTATGTATCTATATGAATTTAGAAATTCATTTTTTTTGTTGCTGAATTTAGTTAATTGTAATTTTCTCTAATCTTCAGCTGAAGGAAATGGATGATGTTGACGTGCTAACCCTAGTGATTCAAGAGATGAGCAAGGAGTTCCCCACCCTAATGGAAACCCTTGTACATGAGCGAGATCGGTGAGTATCTTTTGGCTTCATATATGTTTTGAAGCTTAGTGTTCTTATGTCAAAAGATGATCCCATATCATTTTTTTTAGTGCTAGTGACTTTATGAGAGATAGAAAGAAAAACTGAAGCTATCGTGAACAGCATTGTTGTTTCCCCCTCCATGATAGATATACTTTTGGAAAAGTACCCAAGTAAATAGGTAGCTTGAAATATTGCAAATTTGTCACTCATGACTGAAGAAATTCTGCAATTTGCACCTAATATGAATATTGAGGTATATTATCTGTTAGTTTTTTTCCTCTCTTCTTTATGGCTCCGGCTTTTATGTTTGATTCTGCATCTGTTATTGCATTTACTGGACAAAAATAGTATAAAAGGAATGTTCAGAAAGATTCTTATCATGGAAAGGATAACAGACACTGATGTGTATCTGATGCCCATACTTCTTGTCTGCAGATCTTTTGAGAGAGAGAGAGAGAGAGGGTCAACTCAAGTGGCTCAATCTCTATCTGCAGAACTAGACAAAATTCAATTTTATTTTATTTTATTTTTTACTTATTGCAAAAATAGATACTGATTTGCAGTTTTTGACAGTGGCTCCTAAGCCTTGTATCTAGAGGTAAGAGTTGGGACTTGGGATGGGGTAAATTACCTCTCTGATTTGGACCTTACTAAGAAATCAAATTTTCCCTCATCTCTTAAATAATATTTATTACTTTTTATATTGTGATGGTCCCACTTAATAGGGATCCTGGGAGGAGTAGGTTTGGTGTGGTCCTTTACTCCCATATATTATGGGTAACGCAGGAGATATCTCTAAAGTGTAGTCTAAACACAAGTTTCTTCTTGATCGTCAATCTGTTTATATTCATATAATGGGACATTCTCTTTTTAAAGTCTTTAATTATGGAGGGCTTCACCTAATTCTACAGTTTAATTTTTTTTTTTCCTAATTTTTTTCTGCTTGATTAGTCTATATGTTCTCATTCTACATCTGTTCCAAAATTTTAAGTCAACTACTGGTTTTCATGCTGGTCCCAGTCCCACTAGTTTGAGAAAGCTCATTGTTAGAAGCTTGTATGATTTGGATCAGATGCCTGGATTTTAATTTGTTCTCTTTCTTTTCTCATATTTTTGTTGTTCCCCCCACCTTCATCTATTGTTTATTCCTGCTCATTGGCTTTGACTTCATTTTTTACACTGTTTCTGAAATCGTTGAAAATCATAGAGTGCATAGCCTAGAAATTGAAATTGTAAGTCAGTTACAAGCTGTTGATTGTTCCCCATATATGATAATATTCTGTTGCTTTACTTCAAATTTGGTTGCAGAATATATAAATATGGATGGGGGACAACTTTCTATTTAAAACATATATATATATATATATATATATATATGACAGGATGTATGCTTAACACCATTTTATTGTTATGAATTTGGCGGAATTAAACTGATAAATTTTCCCATGCCTTAAATGATAAGTAAGCTCCTCTGGCCAGATTGAAATGTATTAAATGGTCAATTTTTATATATGGATTATGAACAATGGATGCTGTTGGCTCAAAATAAACATCTTTGGAAAGATCACCTTAGGCACATCTAATAATCAATATCTAAAATAGAATATGAACAATGAAAACTATTTTTTTTCCAAAAATACTTTCATTGAGAAAACTATTTACTCAATGAAAGTATTTTTGGAAAGAAAACCCTGGACATATACTGTTTCAATCTCATTTTAAGCATGTATTTGTATTTGTGTGTGTGTGTCTGTATTTATTTATATATAAGGCTTTTTGTCTTGTAGATGCATGAAACTGAGATTAGTGTTATCAAGCCAACTCATCCTATTAAGATTCTGGGGGTGTGAGCGCTCATAAAGGCAGTAGATATAGTTCCACAATGAAATAATTACAAAACATGTTTGCATGTTTTTCTTTTAGAAATTCAGGGTTCTGCATTTATTTTTCATTGTATTGATTTTCAATATATTCTCTAGGATTGTCTTTTCTTTTTGGGGTGGTTAATCTTCCTGTGTTTCTAGGTACATGTCATCTACATTACTGAAAATTGCTAGCGAGCATAATTCAGTGGTAGCAGTTGTTGGAAAGGGACATTTGCAAGGAATCAAGAAACATTGGATGCAGCCTGTTGTGGTTAGTGAACTTTTTCTAACATATAAAATTAATACACCCTATAAACCAGTCCATAAGCACTGAAGAATGTTAAAAATACTTGCAGAGACACCATTCAGTTGGTTCCCCTTTATAGATCTTCATCCTTAAAGGCACCAGATTGCTCTCTGAATTATCTTTTGCTTTTCGGAAAATGGTTTTGATCCTTTTGGATAAGATTTTCTATTATACAACTTCAGACTTCCAAGCTTGAGAGTTTATTCCCCGTTTCTGCAGGTGAAAGATCTTATGGGAATTCCTTCGCCGAAACCTGCTGCTGCTGTGAAGATTCTCAAATCTCTTGGTGTTGCAGTTGCAGGGGTGGCCATAGTATCGGGCATCTATCTTGCTATTAAGAAATAAGCTACATCAGATTTGCTTCTATGCAGACTTGGTTGTAAGTGGGCAATTGCCTTGGAGTGTAACGTGGAAGGCTAGTTTGCAGGAAGTGATTCATAATTGTTGGAAAATCATGGTCGAGAGCACAAAAAAATTATAATCAAAGTTCCCTTTAGATATTGGGCTGATCAGGATTTCTTCAGCTGAAATTTACCCAGGAAAATTGTGTTAATGAAAAGGTGAGGAATTTTCCCCCGAGCCCAGAGTCCCAAAAGTATCTGGAATTCATTTTATTGCCAAATGATGAATAAGGAACATAATAATGATATGCCACCAAGGTACTGTATACATGTAACTAATTCAAACCTCGGCTTTACTCTTGACCTGGGTGCTTCATGAAGTTGCCTCTTAACATGGAAGGCCCTCGGCGCGTATAGATACTCACCTTATACGCTATTATATTATTTTTATTATTAATTATGGTGAACTTATCATGATTAACCGTAGACAAACTAAGTCATAACTTTCGCCACAATTATTTTAGGTGATAGATTGTGATTAGATGTCTGACACTTTCACATGGACCAATCACTTTATTTTCACCACTCAGTTAGACACGTGGATAGTTATGACAAAAGTTGTAGCTTTAGTTTGTGATACTAGAATTTTTTATAAGAACATTGATATATGTTGTCCCGTCCATAGAAGAAAATTAATTATGTGCTAGTTTATTCCAATTGGAACTAGCTAAAAAGAGTTGGTTCACAACAACGGCAGATGAAAATAAATATTTGAAGTTGAGTCTAATTGTGATAAAAGTTGAGTTTTTAAAGTTATGTTTTTCTCATTTCCACTTTATTGGCTTTAATTCCGTGCTAATTTAATTGTAATTCTTTCAATCATTAACTTCTATATTTTAGGATTATTGTATATGGATTTGGTATCAAGTTGGTGAAGAAAGCTCAAAACAAAAGCTCTAGTGCTGTGTGGCGATTGGGTCTCAAGTTGCTAGACAACATGTGAGCAGCACATGAGGCACATGGGTTTGAAAGTTTGTTGTGCCAAGTGGCTAGCGACAGGCTCGCGGGTATGCCAGCGAGTCGGTAGGCACATTGACAATTGTTTTTCTGTGTCTCTTAGTTTCTTTCATTCACACTATACATACCTTTATTACCCACGAAATTGTAAAAAGAATTTCAGAGAGAACCCTAGAAATTCATTTGAGAGTTAGTGATTGTCATCCTTCAATCATCTACACATTTTTCTTAGTTTTCTTCACTCTATTCCCTCTCAACTTCCATATCCTATGATTAGTCCAAATGCAATCCACACATATAATGAGTGTAGAGAGATGTTTTGGAGCAATTGAGAAGTGTTGGGTTCATACCAATATTTGGAAAATGCAATTGGGTTCAATTGCGGGATTTAGAAAGTTAGTAAAGATTAGACTCTATGAAGTCCGTAAGTAGCTTGAGTTTGGAGGGCTCGAGTACTTTGGATAACTTAGGCTTGGAGGGTCTTTGTGTATTCATGTATTCCGACTGATTTGCTGGTGGATTAGTTCGGCTTGTCGGGCTGTAGAGAGGTTTTTCTGCTAGGTTTTTGATAGGAGTTCTACTATTGTACCAAATAGCTTGAAGGGTTAGTTAGTAATGAGTTGTAATAGCAGTGTGGTCGGTTAGTTAGTTAGTCAAGAAACTATAACTGATTGTATAATAGAATCCACAACTGTACCAATGTACATAAAATAGCTCAACTATAAGAGGGTGATATGGATTGTAAAAAAGGACATTGAAGAATGATATACAATTTTCTTCTCTTTGCTCTCTCTATTCTCTTCTCTATTTTATGTACTCTAAGAGGCTTAGTTCCCCCCCAAAGAACTACCATAACTAATTCATGTTGCTTGATTAAGAATTATTGAGTTCTTATCATCTGGTATCAAAGCCACTTTCCTGCCATCATAATAAGAATCCAAATCAATGACAAGATTGCTTCCATTGAAGTGAGTGTATACCTACACCAAAATTCTAGAATCTCTCCAAACATTTCGTAGGAAATCCAAGCCCAGAACCTGTCCAAGTTCTAGAATCTACAACAAAATCAATTCATTGTTGAGCAGAAACTTCCTTCAAGAACCTAATATTGGAACTAAGAGAACCAAGCCGTGAAGCTTCCTATTTTCAATGGAAAATTTCATTACAGTTAGATTCACCATGCAAATAATTTTTCACCTACCATAGAACTCCTTGGTACCACAAGATCTTTACAGCTTCTTGGTATGTGGAGGGAGAAGCCCTAATATGGTTCCAAAAAGTTGAAGAAGCTGGTCACTTCATCAATTGGGGGACTTTTGTGGAAGCTCTTCTCACAAGATATCCATATCATACATTGGTTCTATGGAGGGTATTATCAAGCATAAACCAATTTCATGTATGGGTGCACTTTGAAGGGCTCATGACTATGAAGTGCAACAATCAATGGATACACGGAACTCTTGAAAAGTTTGCAGCAACAATTGAAGCAATTTTCAAAAAAAAAAAAAAGGTTTAGAAACACCATTAAGGATTCAAGAGACAACGACCCAAGTTTCAGCAACTTTCAAGACCATGATTGAAGAACCATCAAAGAAGCAAGAGTCACATAATCAATTCATAGAAATAACCAAAGATGAAAGAATGGAGAAGTTAGAAGGTGTGACTGAAGAAGATTTAAGGACTTTAGAGTCCATTGACCAGGTCTCTAAGGATTAATCCAAGGTCAAGGAATTGAAAGAAATAGAATTGCTAACATGAAACAAAAGCATGATCAAAATCCTACAACTGGTGGGTGATTTAGAGACTTAAAAGTCCTTGCCTAGAGCTAAGGTAGAATTTTATTAGGTAGGCACAGGATCATGGCATATACAAGTGGTTGAAGAAGTGTACATCACCAAAGTAATCAAGTTATCCTTAAGGTGTATTGGGCAATTAGAAGATCACCCTTGATGTAAAGGGAGGCTGTTGTACCAGTTGCATAGCAACTGCATTATTTGCAATTATGGTTGCTATAGACTTCACCAACTGTTGTAACAAAATTATTCTTCACCTAGCTCCCTCAAAGAACTACCATAGCTAATTCTATTATTTGATTAAGAACTACTGAGTTCTTATCAGTTCTCCGATTTTCCTCTTCAATAAGACATTGCGTGTTATTTTGTGTTTATATTCTCTTTCCCTTACTCTTTATGCTTTTAATTGATTGTCAAATATGTTTATCTATGCACATGTTGATACTTTCAGTTGATTAATTTGCTAATCACTTATATTCCACATTAACCAAGTGTTGCTTAAAATTAATCAAGTCGTAATTAAAATTTGGATAGCCTTTGACCCAATGGCTCTAGCATAGGCTTAGACCTATTCTCCATTGTTGTTTAGGATCAACCATCCTCCCCCTGCCAGCCAGGGTTTACCAAGTAAAGATCCGTCCAAATTCAATTTATACCAGTTCACAAGAAGTCGAAGCCATTTGACTTTGATCATGGTACTAGAGGAACGAAGCTTCCCACTAATGGTGATATAGGCAAATTTAATAGGTTTCTATAATGTCTCTATCTTCAAATTTCTCTGTAGCCTCTCATTTCAGAAGACGACACTATTTTTGTGGAGCCATAAAAACCAAATTCCAAAAGAGAAGATGATGGCCCCAGTTGATGTTCGAGATAAGGGATGTCTTAGAGTTGCAACAATTTAACCGCAACCAGTCCATAGAACTGGCTCCATAAAACAATGAGCAAAATTGCAATCTCTCAAGACTCCAGAGCTTCATTACAAAGCGGGCAAATGGAGGGGATATCCAATCCTCTAGAAGCAAGGATAGCACGAGCAATTAGTTCTTAGCCAGTACATCAAGGGTGATCTTCCAATTGCCCAATACCTTAAGGACAACTTGATTATCTTGGCGATCTACTCCTCTTCAACCACTTGTATATGCCATGATCTTGTGCCTTCCCAACAAAATTCTACCTTAGCTCTAGACAAAGGACTTTTGAGTCTCTAAATCACCAAACCAGTGGTAGGATTTTGATCATGCTTTTGTTATATATGCCATAAATTAAGTTCAAACCAAAAAGGTAAACAATCGAGCTTAATCATTAAGAAAAATATGTCTAAAGGAGTACAATAATGCAAAATTCCAAGTTCAGATTTTTCCAAATGTTTTTGAGAGGTCATATCCTCCTGACACTTAAAATGGATCACTAGGTCCAAATCCATTAGAAATTGGGTGATGCACAAAATAAAGCAAAACCTCATTCTTTCTAATAACCATTTGAAAGGCTTGGGGATTATTAACGATGGAATTAGTGAATTCTACTAGGTTAAGAAAAATTCTGAAATTGGGGTGACAATCTTGGTTTTTAGAATTGTAGAACAAAGTTTCCCTCGGTTGTTTATAACCGTTTTAAGAATGTTTAATGTTTTACTAATAGAAAATAATGAAATAGATGACCTGTAATTATCCGGTTTTCAAATATCTTTCTTGCATAACTTTGCATTCTCTGCCTCAGAAAATTGATTCCATTCCTGTCATATGTAATTTTTTTACAGATTTTACCAATACTTAACATTCTCTACCTCAAAAAATTGATTTCGTTTCTGTCATATGTAATTGATTTCATTAACTCTTATAATAATTCTTCTATAAAAAAAAAAGACCCTAGCCGTTAAACATATCTCAATTATTTGTTTTGAGATAAACATAACAAAAAATTTTACTCCAAATTATTTTATTTTATTTCATTTGTTTGATTTTGATTATTAATTGATTTTCGTACAAGTTTCGTGACTTTGGTCTTGAATTTTGAGAAAGAACACTTGCGGTTCCACTCTTGAAAATCAAGGTATCCGCATTGTTAACATGTAATCAAAGATTACGTATAAATCGAATGACCTTTAAATCCCATTAAAAAATAGAGCTATGCTTTTTCCTCGCGCACTCAATCAACTTCCGACACAAATGTACAAAATAAAGTTCTTTTATAAAAAATAAAAGCTTAATCATAACTTATCTTAATCTTGGAAAGTAAAGATTCTCTATGTAATAAATGTATGAGGTGTTTCCAGGATCATATGGGATTGAAGAACCATTGATCAGGATAGCCACAATTTGATATAGCGCCCGAGCCATTACATCAAGAGGAACTATATTTATCCTCCAGAATTGGTAATGGGCGCAAATTGATATCCATTCACATATCATTTTTCCAAATAACTCAAAATTGCATAAATCATCTATTCTCATTCAAACCTTTAAAGATTCAATTAAAAAAAAACACACACACACACATATATAAACATAGTACACAATTGCATACTTTGAGCAATGAATAGGTTGGGACTAGAGCTCAGTGGAAGGAGAAGTCGTTTTTATAAAATGAGCTCACGGCGAGGCCTTTTGGGTCTCGTCCACTGCCCAAAACACTATCCAAGTGTTTAATCTCATCATAGCAACCAAGTCCCACCAACCAAATTTAACATTTAAAAGGAAAAACCAAAAAAAAAAAAGTGAGACCATATAATATTTAAAAGCTAACATACATATAATTAGGGGGCTTCAGTGTGTGTAACATTCAGATCATCGAAATAAATCTCTCACCGAAATCCGCTAAGATAATAAAGTTATCATCATTAGCCCAATTCAAAAAAATCATGCATCTTTGACACACAAATATAAAAACAAAAATTAAAAAAAAAAAGTAATGAGAAATAGAGGAGGTAATGTGCTCAGACAGCCAAGGGTTTGTAATCAGAATATGGGAAGAAGAACCCAGATCAGAAACTCTAGTCCACAAATAGCCTCATCACCGCACGCTTCAAATAAACACAGACAGAGACATATTCATATAAAAAAGACTAACAAAAACAGAGAGAGCAAAGCTAAAAGCTAAAACCTAAAAACCTGAAGAAGATGGAGTCTCAGAAAAATCCTCGGAACCCTAATAGGGTGAGATGAGAGAGAGAGAGAGAGAGAGAGAGAGAAGGCAGAAGATGATGTTATGAAAAAAATTTCTCGTGTCTAATTTATAGGAAGCGCTGAAGCGGCTGTGTTAGAAATTAGGGTTTGTTGAGTTATGATATGTTTTGGGTTTTGGGTCTTGGGCCTGGCTGTGCTGTGGTTTCTACTTCCTACTTCCTGGGCGGCTGATAACTGATATGAAATGGTTGGACTTTTAGATAGGGCTCCCATATTGTAGGACTGGGCTTGTTTGGGTACTTGGGCATGCATCACAAACGTACCAAACCCAGCCCATTGTCAGCTCTAAGGTTTTTTTTTTTTTTAATAAATAATGAAGAGTTGTCCAAGACCTTTATGTGGCGTTTGTTACTGGGTAATGTTTTAGGATTCTTAAGAATGTTTAAAGATTTCCATGTTTGGTTGTAAATCACACTAGAGAATTAGATGGTAGGAGAATTTGGATTCCTCTTTTAACCCCCTTTCAGTAGGAATGTGGATTTCCTTTAAAACATGTGGGTATCCAAATTCCCAAAGTTAAAGGAAATTGTTTTTTTTTTATAAATTGATAATTTTTGCATTTTTTTCCCTTATCATTTAAGCAATTGAGATAAAATATAAAACAAATCTTCAATATCTTTTCCTCTATCTTTATCTCTTCCCGCTAAAACAACATAAATACGATAGACAACTCTGTTGATATATTCATCTTTTCTTCTTTTAAACTATAGTTTTAATGAATTTATCATAATTTATAGTTTATATATTTTTTTTCATTATTTATTTAGAGGAAGATTATTATTATTTTTTTAAAAAGACTTATATTGGATTTACAAATCTAATGATAGAATGGGAAAAATAAATAATTCAGTTAAGATTTCTAGGAATAAACTAGATATTATAATCTCACATTCCTAGGAATCTTATTAGATTCCCAATTAAACCAAACATAGGAATAGTTCCATTCCTAGGTATTTAGATTGCAAGACATCATATTCCCAAGAATCTGGATGTGAGGAGTAATGTGGATTCCCCGTTACTAAATGCCACCTTAGGCTTTAGCCAGTCTATTCAACTGTATTCATTTGACACCTTGAAAACCCTCTAAATCGATAATGTGGTGTATGGAACTTGAAGCCCCTGAGTTTATAACATATTCTTCAAATCCATTGAACCTACTACTTGGGTGTCTCTAAAGTGACTTTAACTCTACAGTTTCAATTTTATTTATTTATTTATTTATAAAGGTGAAGTCCTTACAATTTCAAGTTACAACTTTACAACCATTGTTCATTGTTGTAGCTCAAACAATCAAAGTATAGCCCTTATTTTTTGGATAATCAATCAAAAGTAGGGTTATAAATGAGCTGAGCATTTTCAAGTTATGCATGCTCGAGTTCAACTCATTAATAAATGTCACGTGTTCAAGTTTAAACTCGTTAGAAAGCCCAAAAGCCTGAGCTCAAATTGACTTGGCTTGATTCATTATTTGAGCTCAATATCAAAGCTCAAACTCGAGTTTAATATCAAGTTTTAAGCTCAATATCCATTATTTAACCCAATACATTATCAAATGCTTAAATCTCCAAAAATAAAGTAAACAAAAACAACATACTTTTCAAATTACAAAGCTAAGCCACTATAATAATAATAATAAAAAAAATGTAACCAACAAGATGTTGTCGAGGGGGAAATTGATGCCTCTGAATAAAATATGGGGAAGTCAAGCCGAAACTCAATGATGGGCTCTTGAGATGATGCCCAAAGGCTTTCGATGTGGTGATAAGCCTATCCAAGCAAGATATAAAGGCTGCACCTTGACAAAATAGCAACAAAAGCCCAATAAAAATACTTCACAGTAGTTAATTAGTATATTAGTGGTCCCGTTTTGATAATACAAGAAAAATAAACTCTCCAGCGGTAGGGTGAAATTATACTTAAAGTTCAGCAGTCAATTAATAAATAGATTTAAGAAAGTTTTCACTTCTGGAATTCCTTGTGTGTCTCGGTCAGGGAGATCTATTGTACTTTCAGCCATCATTACATCAATATGAGGGAAGAATTCCATTATTACAAATACATTATATAGTAAAACAAAAGGTAAAAATTAAAGGTTCCATGGTGAGAAGAAAGGGGTTAATTGGCATGGTGTGAAGGGAGAGAGAGATTCCAGCTCAGTGCAGCAAATGTTGAACTAAGATTCTTGGAATATATCTATGTGTGTGTGTGTGTGTGTGTGTGTGTGTGTGACGTGAGTGGGGTAGTGTAGGCTATTTTGAGTGAGTGGTATGTAAGCTTGTGGTGGTATGACTGATTAGCAAGCATTTATGGGCTTAGAATATGCAAAAAAAGAAAAGGGAATGTTGAGGCTAAGTGAGTGTGGGCTAAGGGGGAATGATTTATGAGCTTAGGGAGAGTTAAACCACAAGCACAGTGACAAGAATAACAGAAATTTCAGAGGAGTTGGTGTGTGTTTGGTGTGCTGGTGTGCTTACCCTTTTATAGTGGAGTTTAGGGAGGTATTAATTAACAAAAGTCCAAAACGTAGGACTAATCAGGAGGCAGAATAGCAGGCTTAATTATCCTAGGATTTGGCCATAAATGGGAGATTTGCTTTTGGGGCTACTTTGCTACTTTGGGTAATATGACATACGGTGAGTATTTGGGGTAATCTTGCATTAAATGTCAAGATTTCTGAAGTTGAGTTTAACCAATAGGATTAAGGCAGGTATCAAGGATGAATCCTAGTGTTACAACTGAGATTTGGCCCTAGGAAGTAGGATTCAACACCCCAAGCTAGGTGTCAAAGTTTAAGCCTACTTCAAAGGGTTTTCCTAGAGATCCCTTTATGCCCTCCAAATCACATGTTCCCAAATTTTCCCCTTTAGGATTCATGTGTTTGGCACACGAACCATTTCTTGAACATTTTTGACATTTATAGCATTGATTTGTTGAGATTTGGATAACTTGATTTCAGCTCCCTTTCCGCTAGAGATATATTCTTAAGGGAAATGATAAAATTTCATCACCTATTAGACTTCACTATTACAACTTTTGGGCACTGTTCATGTTAGGTAGAGGGTGACAGAAAGTTGATGGGCCAACCCTTAGTTCATTCTCAAAGACTTGGTTCTCTTGTAGAGGCCTTCAGTTGGACCTTGGTTAGGGATGAACAAGATGGAGACTGTTTGTCTAGTCCTTTGCCTTTGCTGGAGTTCTTTGGATTGGGCTTGCTCATGTGGGCTGGACCCTTTGGGCTAGGCTATGTTCATCCCCTTTTTTACTTGGGCTTGTCCTCCTTTTATAGCATATTTGGACCTACAAAAATGACACATTGCCATGGGTTTTCATCCCTTATGGACTCTTATTATTAGTAAATATTTTGGGGTTTTGATGAATATTTGTAATGGGACTTTGGGCAATGAGTTGTAATATTTAAAATCACATCATAAGCTTAATTACTTCAAAATACTTTTGTAAATAACATTTACTATTTTTGAAATGATGAATTCCATATCATAAGTAATGTTTATGGTTTCTGATAATCACGTTATGATTTAAATGGTGAATAGTTACCATGAGCATTGAAAATAAATATTTATGAATGTTGTGACATAAATAGTGACCACGGGTTCTATATAAATTCCATTGGTTTATAGTATGAGATAAATATCATAGTTTTAAGATAAATGGCTTTCCATAGGATTATAATAAAGTTTAAGAAATTGAAGCATTGTTCATCATTTTTAAGTGAAATAATTATGATATGATATTTTTTGCCATGTGCTAATAATCTTGGGCTTTTGATAAAATAGTGCAAACATAAATTGAGCTTTTGATATTGCCAGTGAGAACTAAGCTTTTTGATATTGCCAGTAAGAACTGGGCTTTTTAATGTTGTTAGTGAGAACAGAGTTTTTTTTTTTTTTTAATATTTATTTATTTATTTATTTTTATGTTGCTAGTGGGAATTGGGTTTTTTATTTTTATTTTTTTTATGTTGCTAGTGAGAACTGGGCTTTTTGATAAATAATTTACCATGAGATTAAATTATGGGCTTTTCAAATATTGCTAGGTGTAAAAGTTCTTGGGTTTTAGAAAAGGAATGAGATTTTAACTTGCTCGGTAAAATAAATAATTTGGGATTAGACTTTACAAAAATATTGGGTCTTATGGTGTTTTATATTTGTAACCCAATTTTGTAATGGAAAGAAGAATGGTTGTGGGCTAGCATAATAATAGTAAAAAAATATTTAGGGAAGCCTAATAATTTGTGGGTGATGTTTGAAAATAAATAAGTGTTATTTAAATAATATTAGGCGTAAAAAAATGTACCTTAACAGATGTCTATGAGTTTTGCATAAATTTCAAGAAATTTAAACCAAAAGTAAGGTTAGTAGAGCATCCACAGCAGTGGAGCTAAAAATTTAGTTTTTTAGCTCCATCAAAAGTTATTTTATCTATTTTACCTACATACATGCTACAGCAATGAATCTATTTTAACTTTCAACACAATAAAATAATATAAACATTACAATAAAATAATATATCCACTACAATAAAACAATATATTCACTACAATAAACAACCATCACAACCACACACACAACCACAGCCGCCGCCGCCGCCACCACCACAACAAAGAAAAAAAAAATCAACTAGCCCACACCCACCCGACCCACCAGGCAACACCCACACCCACCACCACAAAACCCACCCGAGCCACCATAGCACACCAACCACACCACAACCCACCGACGCCGATGAACCCAACCAATGCCGATCTATCCACCACAGCCCAGCGATGCCGATCTACCCACCATAGCCCAGCGACTATTCAACCACACCACAGCCCACCAATGCCGACGAACCCAGCTACCCACCGACGTCGATCTACCCACACAACCACCACCACCATCGGTGAGACAGAAAGGTGATTGGTGTGGGTTTGAGGAGATTGGCGGCTTGGGATGGCTAGGTCGGGCCAGCGGCGATGAATGAGGGAGCTTGAGAGAATGACGGTGAGAGAGGAGAGTGATGGTGAGTTTTGAGAGTGGCTTGGGACGGCTGGGTCGGGCCGACGACGATGAATGAAGGAGCTTGAGAGAGTGACAGTGAGAGAGGAGAGTGATTGAGAGAGGATGAGAGCTTGAGAGAGTTTGCTTGAGAGAGTTTTGGGAGAGGATGAGAGCTTCAGATGAAGTGACTGAGAGAGAGAGAGAGAGAGGCACCGAGTGAGAGAGAGAATGAAATAATATTTTAATCAACCGATAGAATAAAATAATATATATTTTTTAGCTCTCATGAATAGTGCACATCTATCTATAGATATGCACTGTAGCAATGGAGCTAAAAAAAATAGATTTAGCTCTACTGTTGTAACTTAATTTTGGTGTTTGAAGAGTTAAAATATAGCAATATAGCACCACTGCTGTGAGTACTCTTACAAAGAGATTTGCTCAAGCAAACCAAAAATGAGGCCACCGTGAGTTCCGCCCATATCTCCACTAAACGCTACGCCATCTCGTACTAACTAGGTCAAAGCTCGACCAACTTCACAAACTAGATTGGAGCTCCACCACCTCCACAAACTAGATCAAAGCACCTTGCATCACAACTATACCACCACGCTGCTGATTTGATCAATGAGAGAGAGAGAGAGAGAGTTTTGGACTTAGTAGAAACTAGTCGCAAACCCGTGCGATGCACGGGTAACTTTTAACTCAAAATGTTAACATGTTCAAGTTTAAATATTTATCTAATTTCAACTATTTTAAAGTTAAATCATCTCCAATATGAAATTGAGAGAAAGTAATTAAACATCTCGTATGACAAATTGTCAAAATTTTAAACATCTTTAAAAATGAGAAACATTCAAATTTTATATAGTAATATATTACATAGTCGCTAACCTGTGCGATGCATGGGATTGTTTTAAATCAAATGTTAACATGTTCAGGTTTAAACATTTCTCTAATTTTAATTATTGAAAGCTAAATTAACTCTAATATAAGATGAAACATGTAATTATGATGAAACTATCAAAATATTACACATAAGATAAATACAAATATTATGAAGTAATATATTACAATAATCATAATGTGCTCTTACATTTGGTTGAATAAGCATTACAAAAGAACCAGTAAATAGAATAAATATACAATTGTGCTTACATCTTCTAGCTTTATCCAATGCTTTTCAAGAATCTATTTCCTCCCTTTCTTAGGCTCTTCTCTTTTCTCAACTTCTTCAAACTACTTTATTTTTCGCCAAATTAGTATCAAGTATAACACCAAATTATACCAATTCATCAAAGATTTACAATGTATAACCAAACACTCTTAATGTCAATAAATTTCATAATAACCCCACCCCAACTATTGAATTATTAAAAAAGTTCAATACGTCTATAATCTTCATGAAAATAAGTATTCCATTGGTTTTCATCATGAAATTCAAAAATAAATAACAAAATAGATTGTTCACACACAAAAAGGTATTATCTTTTTGTGAAACATTTTTAAATTGTACCTATATGGTTTTATTCAAAAATTAAGAATACAAAAGCCACAAATCTAGATATTTATGGCATTTAGTTCAAGTGCCAAACCAAAACTAAGGCATGCCTAAGTACCGTTCACAAAGGCTTTGTGGCATTGCACAATGTAGGGATGTGTGATTAAATAATGCATATATATTTGTATGCTTCAATAAGTTGCAAGGGTACCAAACAACAGTGATTTATGAACAACACACTTGGTTACATTCTAGCAGCAGTAGTAGCAGGAGTAGTATTAGCAGTTGTAGCTCTAACAAACTATAAGTACAATACACATTCACACACCAGATATTTAAAACATTAAATACAAGGCCTTACAGATGGCACAACAGCCCACATATTTGGTATGAAAAATGCTTCTATATGGAGAAAATGTCATCTGATAATTCACCTATTTTTAACTTCCAAACTGTGCATTGGAAGATGGAAATTAGGTATTATAGCTGCTTGTGGAGACCTCCACTTTGCGTTCCTACCTCATAGCAACAGAGAAAATGAAATTAGCAAAATTAGCAAAACAGAGTTTTTGGCAAGAACACTTGGCCCCTTTCTCAAGTTTCATCATTTGCTTAATTACTTGGAAAAAATAGAAAGAAAACTAAACTAATGTTCCTTCTTTAATTTTCACTTCCTTCGTTTTCTCAACAACCAAACAAATCAAGAAAGAATCACATAACAGATCTACATTCTACAACCACATATCCATTCCATGAATTCAATTCTGCTGAAAGAAACAAACAAAAAAACACATTCTTTATCCTCAAAGAGAAAATTAAACAAAAGCATAAGAACATCGAATCACAAATTGAACAAAGAAGAGAGAGAGAGAGAGAGAGAGAGAGATAATACCTTAGCGAGATTGACATAGAAGAAGAGTGGTTTCTTGGTGTTGGAAACCTGAATTCGGTTCTTCTTCTGAGGCTCAGTGGGTGCAGTTGATTGAATTTACTAAAATATGAAAGAGAGAGCAATGCAGCCAATAATTGAAAATAGCACTACCGGCTCCAAACCCATCAATCTATGCTAATCACTCCCAAATGTAACCCTAAATCATACTTAACAGCCAAAACCAATAGAACAAAACCCAAAATCAAAACCACAAATTTACTCCAGATAAAGAGAATAGGTAAGGGGGAAAACCTAAAATTAAAATAAAAACCCAATTGCATTCTAATCTATAATCTTGGGATCCAATTCAACAATCTTACAATTATTCAATCTTCCTCTAAATATTTACTCAAAATAAAACAACCCCCAAGTTGCTAACACAAGCTTGACAATTGAATTCACCAACATAACCATCATATCATAAATGCAAATATCTTAATAACGTGATCCAACATCAAATTCCACACGGCATTGCTTCAAAGTACAAAAAAAAAAAAAAAAACCTAATTACCCACAAACTGACCTGATGGTATCCAGGCAATAAGCCATAAACAGTTTGAAACACGTTATCACAATTCTCAACGAGCAACATCGGCACAAGCTGAGCCCACCTTCACAAAAACAAAAGCACTTCCAATTAAGCACTTTTTCAATAAGTAAAAACTAAATTAAACTAACAGAATTCTATAACAATCAAATAAAAAGTGAAAAAATAAAACCAAAATAAAATTAGAGACTCACTAAGTGAAAGAGCCACAAAGAAAAACACTGTTTCCACCATGTCTCCAAACGAATCGCATTGGGATTAACACTGTGCCCGGAACTGCGGCTTCTTCCGGCACAGAATTCATGTTCGGCGAAAACATTTACCCCAGAATTTTTCAACAAATCAACTTTCTTCTTCTTCTTCTTGCTTCTTTTTTTTTTTTTTTTTTTTTTTTTTTTTTTTTTTAACACACAGCTCGCTTTATCTATTTACCATAACAAAACCCCAAAAAAAAAATCAAAGCAAATTCGCTGCAATTCAGTACAATCCCTAAAAAATACAATAACCAAACCCTAAAAAAGTTCAAAATTTTTCAAAAGAATGAAAAACCCCAATCACTGCCTGAGGCTCAGTGGGTGCAGTTGATTGAATTTGCTAAAATATGAAAGAGAGAGCAATGCAACCAATAATTGAAAATAGCACTACCGGCTCCAAACCCATCAATCTATGCTAATCACTCCCAAACATAGCCCTAAATCATACTTAACAGCCAAAACCAATAGAACTAAACCTAAAATCAAAACCACAAATTTAAAATCAAAACCACAAATTTACTCCAGATAAAGAGAATAGGTAAGGGGGAAAACCTAAAATTAAAATAAAAACCCAAATGTTGCCCTAAATCATACTTAATAGCCAAAACCAATAGAACAAAACCCAAAATCAAAACCACAAATTTACTCCAGATAAAGAGAATAGGTAAGGGGGAAAACCTAAAATTAAAATAAAAACATCACTAACCATTCTTTAAAATGCCAAGAGATGAAGCCCATGTAGAATTTGATCTTCCATAGGGTTTCCCTAGGTTCAACAAAGCCAACATCGTTCAAATCCTCAGTAGACTGCCTTTCTGTGGTGGCGGCAAACCGTGGTGGTGGCAATTTGTGGCGGCAGCGGCGACGGTGGGAGAATCTGAGTTTTGGGTTTTGATTTTGGAGGAAGGAAAGGGTGAGTTTTGGGTTTAGGGGAAGGAGAAGTTTGCGTCTGAGAAGAGAAGAGAGAGGCATCGGTTTTTGTAAGGTTTTGTAACGTGTATTTGGTTAGGAAAAATTAGATTTATTTTAAATCAAATTTAATAAATTTAAAAAATAGAAAAAAAAATGCTGATGTGGAAAATTGTGAAAGTTTCAAAAGTTTCGGTTTTATATATATATATATATATATAGATTAGATTTTGATGGAAGGGGAGTCTTTTTTTTTTTTTTTTCTTCTTCTTCTTTTTACCGAAAGGAAAATAACTAAAGAAACAGATGAAAATGTTTCTTTTGATGTGTCTTGGAGCCTATTAATGATTGAACTAGATGAGTGGATAGCCGGGAGGCCCAGTTATTGTGCAGCCTAAGCTGAAAATGACCATGGACCGAAGAAACAGATGAAAAGAAAAGTACAGTTCATATGAAGTTTAAGGCTTTTAAATCAGCTCAAGCCCAGACATGTCTTCGGCTTGGGCCTAGTATAAAGATAAAACCAAAATTTTTCTTTAAGGATCCAAAACTTGTTAAAAAATATTACCCATTCAGGAATTTAAAAATATCTTAAAATTTAAAAATAAATAAATAAATGAAAAATAAAATTAGCATATATTCAGTATTAACAAAATATCAATAAAAAAAACATAAAAAATGGTTTTCTTAATACATTTCAACACATTATATATAATTATTCAAAATGAAACTCAATGTTCTTTTAAATCCCTCTATTATTAACTTTATACTAAACTTCATAGCATTTTTTTTTTCATTATACAAGATTAAAGATCCCAATCGAAAATCATTTTTCATTTTGTTGTGAAACATAATTTTGATGATATTTATGATTGAATGCATATTCAATAGTCATGGTATGAATTGAAATAGTAAGTTCAAATATAACCACTCCATAAACAAGTTGGTAGTCTATTAATTTTCTAGCTTGTACCAACTAATGGCACAATTAAAAAAAAAATTGAATGTTGAATTATATTATACTCATAACGGTGAAGTTCTATTTTCAATAGTAATTTTCATGATATGTGAAGTCTTATAGATAAAACTTACTTAGTTACTAATAGAAAAATATCATTGACTTTAAAAGATTTATATGACTTTGCGAAGAGTTTTGTAGTTTAACTGACACGTCTTTATGCACAAAGTGTTTGAAGGGTTTTAGAGAAAAACGGTCTCAAAAAAGATTCATGTGACTATTGAGGATTCAAAGTTAAGCTAAAAGTAATCTAATAATTAATGATGCTTAATTGGTTGAGCTAAAAATAATATAACCATTTATGATTCTCAATTGAAAAGTCATGTTGCTGATGAAAACAAATAAAGAAATACCGGTCTATAGCGGATCTCTTACAAGATCAATTCGGAGTGGCTCTGTTTCGTTTAGAAAATATGATTAGAGGAACTATAGGCGGAGCAGTTAGGCATAACTTAATACAAACTCCTTAGAATTTAGTAACTTCAACTCCATTAACTAAACAATCTTTTAAGCACAACTAGACAATATGGTAGCATCTAAATCCTAAAGAGTCAAACTTCTCTTCTAATTTTAAATAATATTTTTTTTAAAAAATTGTCATGTGAAACAAACAATCATAACTCATAAGTCATTTGCATTTTTGTGGGTTGATGAGATTTTTATTTTTATTTTGTGATAAAATTTTGTTTTGTTTTGCTAGTATTTTTTGGGGGTTGTGGGGGGGGGGGGGGGGGGGAGGGGGGGAGGATGATGGTGAAGAGGGTCACTAGACAAAAATTTGGGTTAGTTGGCAAATTTAATTTTTTGGATTCTTTGGGGACTAGGTATTTATTGTTGTCCCAACATTTTTTAAATCGTATATATTAATATATGATTATTTAAAAAAAAAAAAAAAATTCCCAAAGGGGCCATAGCCATATTTGGTGTTGTAAGTTGTAACAGTCCGTCCCTAGTTAGACCTTGATTTTTACTTTCTTTTCTCAATTATATAAATGTTACTCACATTCAAGAAAAACAAATTCCACTATTATTTTAAGCAACATCCACCACATCATTCATATTATTAATTTTTAAAAATGTTTTAATGAATTATTTCCCAACACAAACCCACATCCTCACACACTTTCAAGTTTCACTCTACTATAATGAGATTAAAAAAAAGGACATATTTGTTTTTACTGGCTATGAGGGTTTTCAGTTGTGTGTGGTTGTGTTGAGATGAGCTTTGTTTTTGTTTTTATTTCTTCTTTCTTTTTTAATACTAATAACTAAGCAATAAGGCTGGCAGCAATATTGAGGAGAAAGAAAGTGAAAAACACATAGCTTGAGAATGAGAAAAAAGAGGAAAATGTAAAGTTTTGTTTTGAAATGGACTGACATCTATTTTATTTGGAGAGAGTAGGTCATTGTTCATTGGATTAATTACAAGTCTTTGGATAATTGGAGAGCTTAACTATTATTTTATGGGTTTGACACTTTTACTGTAAAAATGTTAATAACTTTTTTTTTTTTTTTTTTTACCATAAAAACTTTTTAAAAATAGTTTATTAATATATGCTCTAAAATGCCCTAAGGGTATATATTAACCTTAACCTGACACTATTCAAAAAAAAAAAAAAAAAAAAAAATATATATATATATATATATATATAAACCGTGCCCTTATTTTATTTGATGAGAAATTTTACCTGTTAGACAAAGTTTAAATCTTTTAAACAAATGGGTTTCACAAAAAAAAAAAAAAAAACTTCTAAACAAATGGAAGGGCTGGCTATAGTTTTTTGAGGGCCTATATCTTTTCGCTATGTATGCTGTGTAGAAAATTTTAATTGGGGGGGGGGGGGGGGGGGGTGCGGCGCCAAGGAGCAACATGGCTCCACCTTGAGTGCGGCTCAAACCTACAAATGGGTCCAACCCCTTAAAAACCTAACCAGATGTGAGTTGGATGGAAAGGACTAAGGAGTGAGATTTGAGTAACCAACCACTGAAGTTTGCCTAGTTCCATTTTGCAGGAAATTATTGGGTAGTCTAGGACTACAAGGTTAGCTAGTCCTAGCCAATAAAATTAGGCCACCTCACTAAAATGAAGTTACATCACCATACTTGCCATGTCAGCCCAATAAGGCCATCTCCTTATAACGTCTGTTAGCTTTGTTAGAAGTTAGAACAAATTCAAAATTTTTCAAAAATTTAGGTGCGAATAGGCGGGTCATTGAAAAATCTGGAATATAAAAACTTATCAAATTTCATTTTTATTTTTACTTTTCTGTCTTTTGAATAAGGTTGGGTTATATGCATTCCCTAAATCCACCACCTCCGATAGGGACTTGTTTTAATAATCAGTGAAGATGGTGTCTCCTCCTCCTTGCTTGAAGTTTCAGCCACAAATTGCCCTAAACCCACTTCTTATCTTGGCCTCCATTCTCAGGAATTTAAGGGACTTAGTTTATGTGTTTATTTATTTAATTTTTTCTAGTCTTTTACCTTGTTTCTAAGTATGATAGTAATCTATGAACGATTCAAGAGATGGAATGTATAGAAGATGATGAAAAAAAGGCATAAGTTGGGAAAATTTTATGACTAGAAAGGTCAATTGGAGTTTTTTTTTTTTTTTTTTTGGCCGTGGAATGGAGATATAGGTATTTGATTTATGTTGTAGTAGTTCAAGTTTTTTACTATCTCTATTGGTCTTCTCTATTCTCAAAATTTTTTCTCCTTGATTTGTGTAATTAAATGTTTCATGAATTTGATGTTGCTTCACTGAATTTTTGTAAAATTTTATATGGAAGGTCAAATTAATAGGCTTGGTCCATACGATTACTCTCTTGAAATATTTTCTGCAAGGCGTTTGTGAAAATGCTTATTTGATTGGCATTGTCTATTGTCTTATGCTCTCACTTTTGGTGGATGGTAATACAGTGGTGTCATTTGTGGTGGTATTGTTTTAGCTATATGGTGTTCATGGAGCTATGAGAAGGGGGGAAAGAGGAAAATGTCTATATAGAACTTTGGTCTGAATAAGGTCTATGTGAGGGCATGACTTTTTTTTTCCTATTTACATGTGTTAATGTGTTTGATAATTATGCATATGGAGTATTTGAGAAAATGCAGCTTAATGATAACTATGAATGTTTGAATTGTTCTCCCTTCCATGTAGCAAAAAATTAAATCATACATTCAAAGTTTACTAGATCATTGAATAATATTATTATATTGGCTTTGCTACTTAAGAATACTTTAGATTAGTCCTCTTCCATACTGAAGAATGATAAATTGTAATTTTTTCTGCTTGCTACTATATAAACTAGTTAATATTATTGTTGGTTTTTGTTAACAAGCTTTTGTTAATCAACACTACAAATCTTATTTAAATATTCCAATGGTTGTTATTACATGAGATTTGGGCTTTGAATATAAAATCTTGTATTCATTTGGATCTATGGAATTAGAAAACATTTTAAAAAAAACCTTCATGTTTCTCTGGCTGCTAGGGTTTACCCAGCCGTCGGTAGAATATTTGTCCCTAGCCGTGTCTAGGTTGTTTTTTCCCTTCAGTCACACTAAGGATTGATAGGACGGAGGGTTGGTTCAGTGTTTTGGTTGTTGTTTTTCTTTGGTCCTGACAGCAAAAACCATGGCCGGTTTAGATGAGATGTGGGCTCGATTCACCCTATCGGAAGTGGAAAATAGTGGGGCTGAAGTTACACGCCAAGAAGAAATTAGAATCCATCGGTTGGCAGGGAAGTTCCTTACGAAGAGGGTTTTGAACGTGGATGCAGTGGCCCTTACCTTCAAATAGATCGATTGGTGAATTGAAGATTTGAGATGTGGGAAAAACATACTGTTGTTTGAGTTTGAAGATAATTTAGACCTTGAAAGAGTTTTGGAGTCTGAACCATGGTCGTATGATAAGAGCTTAGTAATTTTCCAGAGGGCAGCAAATGTAGATTCTGTTCATGGCTGGGATTTTTCGCACATAACTTTTTGGTTGCAGATTCATAATGTACCAGAACGATTATTAACGCAGGCAATGGGGGAGTCAGTTGGAAAAACCTTGGGTACGGTGGTACAAGAGGTTGACCCTAAAGATGATGGGCCGGAGTTGAATTTTTAAGGGTTAGAACTGTTTTGGACATCTTGCGCCTGTTACCAAGGTGTTGTAAGCTATGGTCAAAAGGGAAGCTAGTGGGTTGGATAGGGATAAGGTATGAACGACTACCTAATTTCTGTTATTGGTATGGTTATGTCAATCATAGTGGGAGGGAATGCGAGATCTAGATACGTGGTAAGGGTCAACTGAGTCGTGAAGATCAATAATATGGGGATTGGATGAGGGCTGATGCGATGAGAATAACAAGAAAAATGGTGGCTGTGATTCTAGGAGCATCACACAACAAAGCTCCTTGGCGTAAATAACAGAAAACTCATGAGTCTGCTCAGAATTGTTCCGAGGACGCATCTACTAAAACAAGGTCTGAAAGGGAGACCGATTCAACAATAGGGAGGGAGGAGAAGTGGGGTGACTCTGAGGCTACTAATTATGCAGCACCTATAGCTAATGTGGAAAATTTGGGCATGGGGCAAGTGGGTAAGGAAAATCAAGCTACTCAATTAGAGAAGGGTGGGGTTGGTTTGTCCAGTGCAGATCAGCAGGTGCCTCAAGCTCCACCCACACAGATTGTAGCTCAGAATAGCCATGCCAACCAATCAGTTCAGAGCAACCTATTGGGGGATATAACTAACCAGGTTCAGTCCCCTCAATGTTTGGCTAGGAAATGGAAAAAAATTAGCCCGAAAGGTTGGGAAAACAAAGAAGAAGGAGAAAGCTGATAATGGGAAGTGGCGTATGAGCATTGATCCTGAAGAACAGAGTGGAAGCAAGAAATAGTGTATGGTTATTGGTTCTCAGAGTGAAGAAATTGTTGTTGAGGTGGCTGCTGGGGTCCAGCACCACCGGGGGTTATGAGTTGCCTAAGTTGGAACTATCATGGGCTTGGGAATCCACAGATAGAAGATGAACTTATTGCCCTGGTGACAAATAAAGATCCCATATTGGTTTTCTTGATGGAAACTAAAGTTGAAAAATGTATTTTGGAGCGGATTGGTAGAAAGATACAATGTCCTAATCTCTTTGTTGTCCCACGTGTCAATACGGGAGATGGTTTAGTGTTGTATTGGAAACGGGATTTTGATGTGGATGTTCAATCTTTTTCGGCACACCACATTGATGCTATTATTAACCATGGAGTTGATGACGCCTGGCGTTTCATGGGTTTCTACAGAGAACCTGAAATTGCCAACCGGGAAAACTCATGGTCGTTGTTATGAGCTTTGCATCGGCGGTTTTCTTTGCCTTGGGTTTGTTTGGGAGACTTTAATGAAATTTTGTTTGCTGAGGAGAAGCAAGGATGGTTGGACCAACCTGAAAGACAAATGTAGGGATTTAGGGATGCTTTGGATGATTGTCGCTTAAAGGACCTTGGCTTCAACGATTTTCCCTTCACTTGGTGTAACCATAGACTGGGTGACCAAAATGTTTGGGTTTGATTGGATAGAGGTGTGGCTTCAATTGACTGGATTCTCCGTTTCTTGGCTACCCGAATTCATCATCTTGAAGCCTTTCTCTCAGACCACAAGCCGCTCCTACTTGGCTCGGATTTGGAACTTAAGAGCTTTTATAGAAAGGGTAGACCATTTCGCTTTGAGTCCATGTGGTTGAAAGACCGTACCTGTGAGGCTGTGGTGCAAGACTCCTGGGGAAACCCGGTAATGCTTCGGCTTGGAGCTTTAATGACAAGATTCTGACCTGCCAAGACAATCTGAGGGAGTGGAATAAAAAGACATTTGGCCATGTGCATAATTCACTAACAAAAAAACTTAAAGACTTGAAGGTTGCCGAAAAGAATGGAAGTTACAACTCAGAGATTATATATAAGCTGAGGGGGCAAATCCAAAGCCTTAAAAATAGGGAGGAAAGCATGTGGAAGCAAAGGTCGCAGAATGCATGGCTCAAGGAAGGAGACAGTAACACTAGGTACTTTCACTGTCGTGTCACCCAACGAAACCACCGCAATTTTATAGAGGGTTTGGAGGACGAGTCAGGGTTGTGGGAGGTTGATGAAACTCGGATGGGCAGGGTGCTTGAGCAGTGTTTTAAATCCATCTTCACATCCTCTGATCCAATGGGCTTAGAGGAGATTTTAAATGGCATCCAATCAGCCATGACCAAGGAAGCAGCAAGCTTTTTAGATTGAGATTTTCAAGCAGTGGAGGTCCAGTATGCTCTCAAACAAATGGCACCTCTCACAGCTCCAGGCCCAGACAGTATGTCTCCCATTTTTTATAAATCTTTCTGGCAAATTGTGGGTGACGATGTAATTGCAATTGTACTTAAGGCCCTTAATACAGGTGTTGTGCATGAATCCCTTAATACCACCTTTATTACATTGATACCAAAAATCAAACACCCAAAAAAAGTGTCCGATTTTAGGCCAATAAGCTTGTGTAATGTCATTTAGAAACTCATATCCAAAGTTGTGGTGAATTGTCTGAAAAAAGTCCTAGCTCAAACTATTCCCGAATCACAATGTGCCTTTTTATTGGGGAGACTCATTTATGATAATATCCTTATGGCTTTTGAAACACTGCACCATCTTAAATGAAAGACACAAGGGAAGTTGGGATATATGGCTCTCAAATTGGACATGAGCAAAGCTTATGACCATGTAGAATAGGGGTTCTTGGAGAAAACCATGCGGTATTTAGGGCTCGAGGAAAGGATGGTAAGTCTCATTATGTCTTGTCTAAGATCTGTCTCTTATTCTGTGCTTCTTAATGGGCAACCTGTAGGAAACATCAAGCCAAGTAAAGGGCTAAGATAGGGGGACTTCCTTTCTCCATATTTATTTCTCATGTGTGCAATGGGGCTTCAAAGTTTGATCCACAAAGCTGAAGCTGAGGGGCTCGTTCAAGGGGTGGCTATTTGCAGAAATGGCCCAAGGATTTCACACTTATTTTTTGCAGATGATAGTGTGCTTTTTTGTCAAGCAAGGGAGGAGGAATGCCAAAACATCCTCGAGATACTAGCTGTCTATGAGAGAGGCTCAGGTCAAAAAATTAATCGTGACAAGACAAATATCTTCTTTAGCTCCAATACCCTTCATGATACTCAGGTTCAGAACCAACAGTTATTGGGTGTGCCAACTATCAGACAATATGAAAGGTACTTGGGTCTTCTTGCTCTTGTGGGTCGAGCTAAGAAGCAAAGCTTTATTTACTTGAAGGAAAGGGTTTGGAAAAAAACTCCAAGGATGGAAGGAAAAACTTTTATCCCAAGCCGGGAGAGAGGTCTTAATTAAATCAGTCATCCAAGCCATTCCGACGTATACGATGAGTTGCTTCAAGCTTCCGAAGGGCCTTATAAAAGAATTGGAGGTTTTAGTACGCAAATTCTAGTGGGGATATAGCGGGGACAATAGGAAGTTTCATTGGGTGAAGTGGGAGAAATTATGTGAGGCCAAAGAAGTAGGTGGTTTGGGGTTCAAGGAAATTGAGAAGTTTAACGATGCACTATTGGTTAAGCAAGTCTGGCGTATGATCAATAATCCGGGGTCCTTATGTCATCGTGTGTTTAAGGCTAGATTTTTCCTGAATTTCTCTATCTTAGAGGCTAAAGACTCGAGTGTTGGGTCTTATGCGTGGAAAAGCATTCTTAGTGCGAGAGATGTGATCCAGAAAGGGATGGTGTGGCGTATTGGAAATGGGGAATCAGTGCGTATAAAAATGGATAAATGGTTGCCTGCACAGTCAAGCAGGTCCGTTATATCTCTGATCCTTCAGCTGGCACCTGACGCTAAGGTTAGCGAACTCATTGATCATGATAGTGTAGTGTGGAAAGCTAGCTTGGTGCAATAGCTGTTTCTGCCTCATGAAGTCTCTGTTATCATGGGCATTCCACTAAGTGAAAGGCTTCCCCCTGACAAAATCACTTGGGCGCTTACCCCATCTGGTATGTTCACTACCAGTAGCGCATATAAGTTGCTTATTGCTTGTGATTCAGCTTCTAATGCTAGTACCTCAAATCCGGAGTCTCAGAGGAGTTTTTGGAAAAGCATTTGGCAGGTTCGCACTCTAAATAAAATGAAGCATTTCGTTTGGAAAGCTTGTCAAAATGCCTTACCAACTATGGCGAATCTTCAGCGTCACTGCATTGCCACAACAGCAACCTGTGAAGGCTGCAAAGAACAACCTGAGGAACCTCTTCATGCCCTCTGGCTCTACAAAGAAATTTCATGTGTTTGGAGATCAATGGGCTGGTTTTACCATGATGTTTCACCTCAACCAGAGTCTTTCAGCGACCTCTTCTCCAGATTTTTGGGTTTTCGGGATGACTTTAGAATGGAGATTGTCTCAATCATCGCCTAGCTTCTATGGAATAAATGAAATGCTAGCCATTTTGTGAAGCCTGTTCATCCACTCCACAAGTTATGCAATATAGCAGTCAATACTCTTCAGGAATACCGTACAGCTTAGATGGAGGATAAGGATTCAGCGCCCACAGGAGTGTTTTGCAGCATTGGCGTCCCCCTGATCTTGACAGCTATAAGGTTAATTTTGATGCGGAAATATTCAGGTCATCCAATACAGCTGGCATAGGAGTGATGGCTTGTGACTGTGCTGGGGAAGCAATAGGAGCACTGTCAATGTCCATTCCCCTACCTCAATCCGTAGCAGATGTGGAGGCCCTAACCTTTCACAGAGCTATACGATTCGCAAGTGAAATTGGCTTGACTCGGGTTGTATTTGAATGTGATTCATTGGTGATCATCAATGTACTTACCACTGAATCTGGGGAATTGGCCACCTATGGTGTTGTTCTAGATGACATTCGTGTATTGGTTTTGGGCTTCCAGATGCTAGATTTTCAGCATGTGCCACGCACTTGCAATTCAGTAGCTGATGCGCTAGCTAAGAAAGCGAGCTCAGCTTTAGGTATGCAGGTTTGGTTAGAGGATATTCCCATAGACATTGTCCCACTTGTGTTAAGGGATGTCCATTAATCTGTACTGGGCCTACTGGCTGTTTCTTGAATAAAATTCCTAGGCCTTTAGTCTGGTTTCTCAAAAAAAAAGAAAACTTTTTTGGGCAAGCTATTTATGGTTAATACAAATTGTCTTACTGTGTGGGTTGAAGTATTGTGGCCTCCAATGAAAAGCCAAGCACTGGAGAATTTTTCAGTAGCCATCAGGATTCATGTTTCACCAAGCAAGCTTTATGTACCAAATGTTGCTCATTTGTTATCAAAAAAAGGCTTTGAAGTATTCAATGATCGATTGAAGTCGGGGTATTTTGAAGTTGGCAAGGCTAATTTTTAGTTTTAGGCTTTTAGCAACAAATCAAATTTGATATATTCTAGTTTGTAGAACAACTTGGATAATTTTTTTGCACTATAAACACTAAAAGTCAAAGCCCTTAAATCATCATATCAAAAAAAAAAAAAAAAAAAAACTTAAATCATTGCAATCAATATGTACTCATGTATGATAGATTTTCCTATTTATGCTTTGTCTTAAAGAAACTAGAAACCAAAGGAATATGCATTCTTTACCTGACTATTAGTTCATAAAGTATTATAAAGAATTGAGTAATTACTTCAAGTTGAACAATTTTGATGTCTTGCATTATATCAAAATTTGATCCAAGAGAAAAGTAGACAAAAGATGAACAGAATTTTATTAAAATATACACTTTGATCACAAGGCCATACCGCCATAATAACAAGAGTCTTACTAAAATATAAAGTTTGATTACAAGGCCATAATAACATTATAGTTCCACATTTGATGTATCTCTTGCTTCTTGACTGTGAACTCCAATGGCTCTTAGCTAGATCACTTTGACTTGCCTCACTCTTTGTTATGCAAGTTTTTTTGGTATCAAAGCTCACTCTACAGTCCATTGAAGCTTCCAGCTGCCACAAAATCAAATGCCAAGCAACATGAGAGAGATTAACAGTCTCACATCAGATACAATAATATCAAAACACAAGACTAGACAAGTGCCTTAACCCCAAAACAAAAAGAAACAGGGCACTCTCCTAAGTAGCTACAATAGAAACAAAGCAACGTGGGAAAAATTTGCAGAAAAGCATCTTTTTGGAAAATTAGCAAAAAAGCATGTGGAGGAAACATTTTAGTTAGTTAGACTGTTTTTAAAAAAAAAAAAAAAATGGAACTCGAGTATTTGAAACTCGAGTTCCAAGATTTTTCACATGGAACTCGAGTTTCTTAGACTCGAGTTCCACCTTTTTTTCTTTTTGGGTCCATGTTAGACTTCATCTAAAGAGGGAATGGGTTGGAAATCGAGTTTGTTAAACTCGAGTTCCAAAAACAGTCCAACTTGCTAAAATGTTTCATCCACATGCTATGTAGCAAATTTTTTTTTAAAAAACTACTATTTGGCAAATTTTACCCAACAACATGCCCTCCAAGTTATTTATGTCATCTGTATATGATGGAATGCTACAAAGAGAGAAGAATTAAGACAAGTAAATAAAGATAAAGGACAACAACAGTTTTGGAAACCAGGACTATTTTAAAAAATAAAATAAAATTGACAAACAATAAACTTAGAAGTTAGAACACGAGCACAAAATGCATCTCAAGAAATCAATATATAACACACAAAATCAAAATTCAATAATTACCCTACTAAAAAACGACAAAAGAAAAAAAAAGGGGGGGGGGGAGGGTGGGGAATTCCCTCACCTCCCAAAATGTAGTATTGAAACAATACTCATTTTTTATTTATTTATTGAAACAAGCTAGATAACCAACAACAAAACAAGAACAGAATAAAGCCAACAACAACCCAAAATTTAGGTCCAACCACTTGATGCGAGACCACCAACAAAGCTGAAGAACTAAAACAAAACTACAACATTAAAAGGAGAACCAAACTAACAAAGCACATGTCAATAACAAATACAAACAACATTCTACAAGAGAGAGCCAGCAAACCAAACATTAAACAACTTCAAAAATGTACTATTACGTAAATACAAGATGCTTGGACTCATGATTCGGTAAAAGAACTAAAATATTCAAATATATTTGCAGTTCATCAAGCCCAAAAAAAAAGAAGAAGAAATTTTTAGAACAGAAACGAGAAACCAAAAGAAAATAACTAGGCCAAAGAATTAGACTTAGCCATCAAAGTGTCAATACTTAGAAACAAGGTGAAAGACTGGAAAAAAAATAAATAAATAAACACACAAACTAAATCCCTTAAATTCTTGGGAATGGCGGCTGAGATGAGAAGGAGTGGGTTTACGGCGATTTGCGGCTGAAACTTTAGGCAAGGAGGAGAAGACACCATCTCCACTGAGTATTAAAATAGGTCCCCATGGACAATCCAATAATTTCCCCCATTTTGCTGAACAAAGGTACAATTAATGAATTACTTTCTCTTGCTAATTATCAATATTTATTGGCAATAAGATTTAACTCCCCAGTCCCCATGGACTAATCAAGAGCTCATCATCATCATCAAAAGGAATTTGAACCAAATTTAGACAAATGTTTACCATATATGTGTAGAATCCTCGCCACTTAATTAGCTTGACGGCAACCCCATAATAGTCAACATACCATCGGCCATTGCCATCCTCTATCAAAAGACTTAGAAAACCATTTGAGTTTCGTAGTCTGATGCTGGGGCGGCCCTAGGCCTAGGCCATTTAGGCCATGGCCTAAGAGCCCCTAACATGGAAAGGCCCCCAAACATGGGGGCAATAAGTTTTTTTTTTTTTTTTTTTTTTTTTCCTTCTTAAAGTCTAAAATATTAGAGTTGTACTATAATATTACAAATTTTATTACACAAATCCTATAAATTGACATGTTACCAATCACATGAAATAATTCAATACTCATTTATTCTTTTGTTGAAGTGTCACTTCATTGTTACATCAATTTGTAAACTTTTTGTAATGAAATTTATAGTAAATTTAGCATTTTCTTATATAAAAAAAAAACAATATGAATTAATAGAAATGCAACCTAATCTCCATTAAATGAATGAAAAATGCTAAAGCTAATACAAATTTTATGACAAAAAACTTACAAACTGATATAACGATAATATGATCAGTATTACTTAAAGAATATTGATAATATTTAGGAAATCAGTAGGCTGAATAGCACAGATTGTAATGATGTTGAGGGCTTGAAAAAGAAGAAACGAAAGATCAGAGGAGACCGGGGTTGACAGGTCACAAATTCTCTGATGATAAAGTTAGTCTTTTCTTCCGAAATAGAGAATTCCAAACTTATGGGGATTGTGTTTGGAAAACACTTACCTTTGATTGTCAGAGATTCGTGCTTTTATTGGTTCAGGAAACGGTTATCCGTTGAATAACTTCCCCTACCTTTACGGAGTCTGGAAAGTTTAAAGTACACCTTCATAACTGCCATGGCGGTTATCTTTTATGTTCCTTTGTTCTACAACCGTTGTTGAGCTCGTCCTAAGCAATGATGGACGGAAGGTCATCCCAAAGCGGTAGAATGGACGTGACGAACTCGTCCAGAAACCTCTATGGACGAAGGACGAGTTGCTCGTTTCCTGTCATTCCTTCTCTAGACGACCACTATGGACGAATATGGAGTTGGTTTATTTTTAGACACCATTAGTTGCCCCCTTGTCCATGGGTTGTCTCTAGGATAAGTTTAATGCTGTTCTCATAATATATATTTAATGCCAGCACTAGGCGTGCCATGTGTCACAATCTCATTTGTAAACAGTCGCGTCTAGTTATTTTTTCGAGGAGTATGCCACGTGTCACCTTTTGGTTGGTTGCGTCGTTTCAGATACCTAAGCTTATGGCCTATAAATAGTAGAATTCCTCCAGTACCCTTCACATTTTTGAAATTTCCTTCCTTGAGCTTCCTCGTCTTAGCGCCTTGTATAGAAGTGTCCTCTCATCCTTAGTTTCCTCATCTAGATTCAGGTACTTTTTAATTCTCATCCTCAGATTTTAAGTTTTCTTAAAAATGTTTGAGACCATTCTTTCCTTGTCTAGTAATAGTGTGGAAAAAGCCATAGACGAATATCATGACCTTAGTAGTTTTAGTGGCTCTAGTGATAGTAGTGATAACAATAGTAGTAGTGGAGGAAACACCACGAACGAGTACACGTTCAGTGTTCCTGGGGCTCCTTTAGAGGTTCTCCAGGAAGGACTTCGGACAAGGACTGAGTCCGGATCCTAGGCTGGTACGAGTGCTCCCTCGTCCACAGTTCAGGACGAGGTTGAGGTAGTGTATAGCTGTGCTATAGGAATAGCTTCCAAGACGGATGATAGGAGATTGGATTTACTTAAGAAGTGGTATCAAATCCCAGAAGACATTAAACCTAGATTAGCAGTTTGTGGGGAGTGGTGTTGTCAGTCACATTTTGGGATTGGTATTTATGAAGTCTATCTTTTAGGTGGACTTAGGTTACCTTTAAATTTTTTTGCTAGAGAGTTACTTACCAAGTTAGGTTTAGGTGTTTGTCAACTTAATCCCAATGCATGGAGGTTAATCGTCTCTATGCAAGTTTTGTGGAGGGAGGTGTTTGAGGGGAACCGTCCTCTTACCGTGGACGAGTTCCTCTACTGTTATAAGCCCTCCGAAATTAATCAATCCCTTGGCTTCTATTAATTCACAGCTAGAGGGAAGGATTGTAGGTTGATTAAGTCCATAGTTACCTCGCATAGGAACTGGAAGACGGAGTTCTTCTTCGTCTCAGGTTTTTGGGCTAGATGCCCCCTCGAGGTTTTTCAAGACCCATTTCCTCCCTACACAAGAGAGTTAGGGAACCTTCGTCTTGAAGGTATGCTTATAGTTGTGACTTTGTTATTTATTGTATTTATTCTTGTAGGTAGTTACCTAATAATGTTCATTCTCTTCTCTTTTTTTATAGGTGCTAGACGACCTCATTTAAGCAGGTTTTACATTGAGCAAATTCAAAAGGCTTGTCTATACACTGACAGGGCTTTTCATTCTTTGATAAGTCTTCAACGTCTTGCCATCTGGGGTTTAGGTCCTAAACCGTCCGCTGAATCCCTTGCACACGAGCTCACCGTCCATAGACGTAAGCTTTCTTGTCGTCCTTCCCTCTCTCTTCTTCCCCTCTCTCTTTTTTTATTTATTTTTATTTTTATTTTTATTTTAAATCTTTCTTTTCAGGAATAGCTACAATGAAGGAGAACAAAGGCAAAGAAGTTATGAAAGAGGCAGTTGGGCAGGAGGTACCGTCCTAACCTCATCCAATAGTAGGTGACAAAAGAAAGAGTTTGTCCTTAGGAGTTGATTTGGGGAACCTCCCTAGCAGGCACAGGGAAATAAAAGCTAAGAATAAGTCGTCTAAGCCTAAGACCGTCCATTCCAGTCCATCTGTCCCAATCCATGAGCCTGAGGACGTTCAGATACTTGATGATCCAGAATTCAAGGATCCTCATATGCAGGCCCTGTCCACAATTAAGGCGCCTTCCTCGTCTCAGCCTTCCCACCAGGTACCTCAAAACCTTATTGGGAATGAGGATCTAGCTTGGGAAAGGTTTGGGATGGCTGTGACAGATGTGGATGTGACTGCTTGCTACATGTCTTTGAAGGACTTTGAGCATTCTGGCGTTCATGACCTTTTCAAGGTATGCAAGCTTTTTTCTTTTTCCCCTTTTTTTTGTCTCGTCTTGTTAGCAAGGTAAACGTATTTTTACTCTAACAAAACTTTGACTCAGGCAATGCCCAAGTTCATCGCCGCGTCCAGGCAAGCAACTGATTTGGACAAGACGAGGGTCTTGCTAGAGAAAAATATCAAGGAGGTGAAAGATGAGAGTAAACGGTGGGCTGAGATAGCTGCTAAGGCCAAGGAAGAGGAAAAGGAGCTGCAGAACCAAATTGAAGAGCTGAAGACTGATGTTGTGGAGAAGGACACTCGTCTTGACCACTTGCAGAAGAAGAATGATGAGCTGAGTGCTCTTCTTAAGAAAGCCAAGGAAGACGCAGTTGCGGAGTTTAAGGTATCCAAGCAGTTTACAGACTTACTGGATACCAACTGTGTAGCTGGGTTTGAGGACTTCAGGATGGACTCTGTGGAAAACTTCCTTGACATTGACTTTAGTTCTATTAAACTCAATCTTAGTGGTGCTCCTACAAGCTCCCTTCTCCAGACGAGTTCAGGAGACGTCAATATAGAGAACGACGCTACAACTCAGCCACACTGGAACGACCAAAATACTGACTCCCCTCCTACTTAAAGACGAGCTTTAAATATTTTGTTCATCTTTATATTCTTATATGTATTTTTCTTAAGTTTTGTTTGGTCCTTGGTCTTGGGACCTGTCACTGTAATTCAAGTACACTAAGCTCGTCCATAGTTTTAGGATGAGCCATCAACAATTGTCTTTACTTTTCAAGGGTGTTTGGACATTGGTTGTCCACCTTTAAACAATTGCTTGACTTTCTTTTCTATTATGGTATGGATGAAAGTTATTTGTGATGTTATCTTGTTTCAAATTTTTACTCGTCCATAGAAGTAATTCCTTCTTAAATAGTATTTGAATTCCACAAGTATAACTCGTCTTGGTGAAATGGTGATTACCAGTATTACTCATCCTTAAACTTAGCTAGTTTTCACCTTTAATGAAGATAAGACAACTTTGCACTCGTCCATAAATTGGATTGCTTTAGTATGCGTCTTAATCAATAAGTTAAACACTTGCTTATGCATTTTCTCGTCCATGTGTTGGACGTGCATTATGCTTTATCCCATTCGTTATATGGACGAACGTTCTCTGAACTTGTTGTTTTGCTCAGGGAAGTCAAGGTTTTACTTCGTCCATTACTTGGACGAGCATGCCTTGCTTTGCCCTTAGGAAAGCTTATTGATGTTACATCTCCGCGTCCAGAGAATTTTCTCGTCTTGGACTGTTTAGCCATCTTGTGAACTAATTTGTACGAAAATAGCATAGAAACTAAGATTTACACAACATTATGTACATGTCATAAATATTGTTCACAAACGAGGCATATACTTAGAAGCAAATGCCTTCACAGAGAGTTTTATAAGTACAAACATATCCATAACTTTGTTCATAATCACAAAAAAAATAATAAAGTAGCTGCATTATTAAACATAAGTAGAATATAAGTAGACAAACAAGCTCCAAGCTCGTCCATAGTAACACTCATTCAAACTAGTGCTTTTATTGATAGTACCTCCTCAGGTGCTCAGCATTCCAAGGATGTTCCAATTTTCTCCCATCTAAGGCCTCCGAGTAGTAGGATCCTTTCCTTTTATAGTTGATAACTCTGTAAGGTCCTTTCCAATTAGGCCCCAGTTTCCCATGAGCCGGGTTCTTGGTTACCAAAGAAACCTTTTTCAGGACGAGGTCTCCTATGTTGAATCGCCTCGGCTTCACCATCACATCATACCGCTTAGCCATTAGGTTTTTATACCTTGTCCTATGTTCCGCGTCCGCCCTTACCTCGTCTATTAGATCGAGGTTTAAACGGAGTTACTCCTCGTTATCCTTATTCTGATACATCGTCACCCTGTGGTTGGCCATATGCACTTCTGCAGGTATGACCACTTCGCTTCCATATGCCAGCTTGAAAGGAGTTTCCCCCGTAGGGGTTCTCACCGTTGTTCTGTACGCCCATAGAACATCTGGTAGTTCATCTGGCCATACTCCCTTTGCCCCCTCAAGCCTAGTCTTGATGATTTTCAACAAGGATTGGTTTGCAACTTCAGCTTGACCGTTTGCTTGGGGATGGGCGGACGACTTTGTGGACAAGTGACATGGCTCTTGAATGGTTGCCACATGCTCCCTCATGAACCTCCCTCAATACATAGTTGGCCTCTTCCGGAGCTAAACACCTCAGATAAGGTTATGAAAAACCCCTTTTATACAGCGCCTCGTTCATGAGGACGTACTTGGCTGATCTGACTCTAAGCTTCCTGGCCTTGTCTTTTCCTTCTGGAAGCGTTCGGTCTTTCAAGTATGGTATTATTGGAGTCATCCAATTTTCCTCTCCCTCTATCTGATGCACCTCTGGAAAGTCTATGTTGGGCAGGTATTGAATTTTATCAAACTCGTCCACTACTTCACTTGTTGAGGCTTCTTTTGCTAAAGTATTTGCTTCCATGTTTTCTTCTTTGGGGATCTGAAAGAAATCAACTTCCTTAAACTTCTTTACAAGGCATACCACCTTATTAAGGTACTTCTTCATTCGTTCTTCTTTGACTTCACATGTCCCATTTACTTGGCCTATGACTAACTGAGAGTCTCCTAAGACGAGTATTGATTTTGCTTCTACAGATCTGGCCAATTCCAACCCTTTAATAAGGGCTTTATACTCAGCTTCATTGTTGGTTGTTTGATACTGCAGACGAACCTTATACGTCAGTTTATCTCCTTCCGGGGATAATAAAACAACTCCTATTCCTCTTGCATGTTGTGTAGATGATCCATCCACATGGACGATCCATTTCTTTCTATTCTCCACTTCGCTTAAGTCTTCATAACTCGGAGTGAACTCTGCAATGAAATCCGCAAGGGCTTGAACTTTTATTGCATGTCTTGGTTGATATCTGATATCAAATTCACTAAGCTCGACAACCCATTGGATCAGTTGTCCTGCAGCTTCTAGCTTGTTTATTGCTTTCTTGAGCGGATGATTGGTCATGACATTGATGAAATGAGCTTGGAAGTAATGCCTTAACTTCCTGGAAGCTGTTATCAATGCAAAAGTCAGCTTCTCTATTAGCGGATATCGTCCTTCCGCTCCCTTTAGTGCTCTACTTTTATAGTACACAGGCTTTTGCACTCTTCCTTCCTCCCTTATCAATGCTGAACTAACGGCATGCGGAGTAACTGATAAGTACAAATACAACTCCTCTCCCAGCACGGATGGACTTAGTAAAGGAGTCGTAGTGAGGTAGATTTTCAAGTCCTAGAAGGCCTTTTAACACTCTTTTGTCAACTCAAATGCTTTTTTAAGTACCTTAAAAAATGGCAAACATTTATCAGTAGCTTTAGAGACAAACCTGTTGAGGGCAGCAACTTGTCCGGTAATAGACTTGACTTCTTTGACATTCCGTGGAGGTTCCATGTTCAGTATTGCTTGGATCTTGTCTGGATTTGCTTCAATCCCTCTATGTGACACCATGAACCATAGGAATTTCCCGGATGACACTCCGAAAGCACACTTGTTGGGGTTCAACCTCATGTTATACTGCTTGAGTGTGTCAAACGTTTCCTGCAAGTCGTCCAGATGCTTTCCCTCGTCCTGACTCTTCACCAGCATGTCATCTACATAGACTTCTACATTTCGCCCAATTTGTGGATGAAACATGTGGTTAACCAACCTCTGATAAGTTGCCCCAACGTTCTTTAAACTAAAGGGCATCACCTTATAATAGAATAAGCCTTGGCTTGTGACAAAGGATGTCTTCTCTTGATTTGCGTCGTTCATCCTTATCTGATTGTATCTAGAGAAAGCATCCATAAAGCTAAGCAGCTTGTGTCTCGCAGTGGAATCTACCAACTGGTCAATGCGAGGCAATGGGTAGCTATCCTTAGGGCAAGCTTTATTCAAATCGGTAAAGTCTACACACATTCTCCACTTACCATTTGCCTTCTTGACCATTACTACATTGGCCAGCCAGTCTGGATAATAAACTTCTCGAATGAATTTCGTTGCGGTCAACTTTTGCACTTCTTCTTTAATAGCATTGTCTCTCTCAAGAGCAAACACCCCTTTCTTCTGTCGTACTGGCTTAGAGGAAGGATACATATTCAAACGGTGGGTAATGACACTAGGGTCTATACCCGGCATGTCCTTATGACTCCAAGCAAATATATCAATACTTTTCCTCAAGAAACAGATGAGGTCCTTTTTGATCCTCTCTTCTAAATCTGCTCCGACCTTGGTGGAACTTTCAGGGTTTTTCTCATCTAAAGAAATATCTTCCAACACTTCAATGGGCCCAGCCATCATTTTCTTTTCTTCAATATTCATCGTTTAAACTTGCTCGTCCATTGCCAACATGGCCAAGTAGCATTCTCTTGCTGCCAGCTGATCTCCCTGAACTTGTCCTACTCCATGCTCCGTTGGAAATTTGACTGACAGATGGTAAGTAGACGTAACTGCTTTCCAACTATTTAAAGTTAGTCTTCCAATTATGGCATTATAGGAGGATGAGCAATCTACCACCAAGAAATTCATGTCCTTGTTTACCTGTTGTGGGTATGCTCCCACCATAACAGGTAGTGTGACAGTGCCAACAGGTAGTGTGACAGTGCCTACAGGCTGCACCTTCATTCCACCGAATCCTACCAAGGGTGAATTTACTGGACGAAGTTGGTCTCGTCCGAGCCTCATATGCTGAAAGGCAGGGTAATATAAAATATCTACTGAACTTCCGTTGTCCACTAACACCCTTCTACTTGTATAATCAGCAATTAGCAAAGTAATAACAATGACATCATCATGGGGGTGGTGAACTCTTTCAGCATTCGTGTCCGTGAATGTGATTGCTTGCTCATTCGTGGTCGTCGTCCTTGGAGATCGTTCAGAGAGTTGAACATTCTGCACTACTTTCAGATACGTCTTCTTGGACTTGGACGACTGACCGGCTGAGCTTCCTTCTATAATAACTCTAATCTCTCCAAGCGGGGGGCGTGACGTCTTTTCTACCTTCCCTTTCAACTTCTCATCCTTATGCTCTCGTCCAAGGAAATTTCTCAACTTTCCTTGTCTTATAAAATTTTCAATCTGCTGTTTTAAATTGTAACATTCGTCCGTGTCGTGCCCATGGTCTCTATGGAAGCGGCAATACTTGTTCCTATTGCACTTATTGGGATCTCTCTTCATTTTATCTGGCCATTTCAAGGAAGGATCGTCCTTGATTTGCATAAGGACCTGTTCAAGTGGTGTGTTCAGTGGTGTGTATTGTTGACTCCGTGTTGAAGGACCAACCCTCTTACCATCCCGGTCCTTTTTATCTTTTGTTCGTCCCTTTTTTGGTCGAGGGACTTGCTCGAAGTGGCGTGTGGGGTTTGCATCCATTCTTTTAGCTCTTTTCCTCTTCTTGGCTATGATCGCGTCTTCTGCATTCATAAAGTTCTAGGTTGAATGGACGAGTTCAGCCATGGATTGGTGCTCCTTTGTATAAAGCTTGTGAATGAATAAATCAAAATTAACCCTGTTGTGAAAGGCCGCTAGTAATAACTTATCATCCACCATCAAGGCTTCCCTGTTGAAACGAGTGATAAAGGACTGCAGGCTTTCATTCTCCCCCTGTTCTATGGTCAATAGGCTGGATGAAGAGCGCTTGTATCTCTGTCCCCCAATGAAGTTATTAACAAACAACTTACTTAACTCTTCGAAAGAACTTACCGAATTTGGGGGTATTTTACTGAACCATACTTGTGCTGGACCTTTGAGAGTGGTAGGGAAGGCTTTACACATAATTTCGTCGGGGACCCCCTGAAGGTGCGTTGTAGTCTTAAAAGTAGCAATGTGATCAAACGAGTCACGCGCTCCATCGTACGAATCCAAAGAAGGCATCTTAAATTTTGGAGGCAAGAGGTGACCATTGATGGAAGCTGTGAAAGGGAAATCTGTACGGTGAACTAGATCCTCTACAAGATTCATTCTTCTCATGTTTTCCCTCATCTCGTCCATAACCTTCCTCATCTGGTCAATCTCTCTCTCCAAGTGTGGCGCCCTTCTTGATGTGGTGCCCCTTGATTGACTTTCAGGCACATCACTTTTTTCATCTCCCAGGTTCTGGTCTTGTTCTTCCCTATATGCTTCATACCGTTGCCTCCTAAGATGAATCTCCCTTGTTAGTTCTTGGTTCTGGTGAGTTAACTCTGCCATAGCGGCTGCCATGGATTGCACATAAACAGAGGATGGTTGCATGGCAGGTGCAGATTGACAATTGCGATGGGGATGAGGATGGCTAGAAGCGTCCCTGCTTTCTTGATGGCCTGGGCTAGTAGCCCTCGATCTAGTTCGAACCATTGCAGCCTTCTTGTCTGAGAAAGGAATTGTAAAACTCAATAAAGTCTAACAAATCTCTTTCCCACAGACGGTGCCAACTGATAATATTTAAGAAATCCTAGGCTGAATAGCACGGATTGTAATGATGTTAAGGGCCTGAAAAGAAGAAACGAAAGATCAAAGGAGACTGGGGTTGACCGGTCACAAATCCTCCGATGATAAAGTTAGTCTTTTCTTCCGAAACAGAGAATTCCAAACTTATGGGGATTGTGTCTAGAAAACACTTATCTTTGATTGTCGGAGATTTGTGCTTTTATAGGTTCAGGAAATTGTTATTCATTGAATAACTTCCCCTACCTTTACGAAGTACGGAAAGTTTAGAGTACACCTTCATAACTGCCATGGCGGTTATCTTTTATGTTCCTTTGTTCTACAACCGTTGTTGAGCTTGTCCTAAGCAATGATGGACGGAAGGTCGTCCCAAAGCGGTAGAATGGACGTGACTAACTCGTCCAGAGACCTCTATGGACGAAGGACGAGTTGCTCGTTTCCTGTCATTCCTTCTCTAGACGACCACTACGGACGAATATGGAGTTGGTTTATTTTTAGACACCATCAAGTATAATAAATGAATGTTTGAATAACTTTTATTTATTTATTTATTGGTGATATGCTAGTTTGTAAAATCTATATAGTAAATATCATTAGCTCACTTTGGTGTCATATTAATAAGTATGAATTAATAATAGATTTGAAATAAAAAAAATAAACTAAAAATTATTTAAGTGATATTTAGATGTAAAAGATCTCTTTAAAATTATCGTCTTAGGCCTCAAATTATCTTGGGCCAGCCTTGGGACTCTGATGGTATGCACGATACAAACTCAACTCTCTCCCACAAAACCTACTCAGTTGGGGATTTCTTTTTAAGCATTAATAATGAGAACGGCCTAGCTAGCCCATTAATGGGCTAAATGCTACCATTAAGTTTGAGGGAGTCTGAGGCCGAGCTTCTAATAATCAAACACAAAAATGTCTTTCTTTTCCCTTTGTTCCTCTCTTTTAAATAACTATCGACTATTTTTTTTTAATTATTATTTATCTAAAGGAGGTTTGTATGGGGCTTGCAAGTTTGTGTATAAACTGGTGGTGATGTACCATTCGTGGGGGTAACTTAGTGGTAGGAACACAAAGCTCTTCGTCTTGCTAGTTTGAGGTTGAGAGTTTTAAGTATTCACATGCCCTACTACTGCACGAAGAGTCTCATACCATGTCTAATTCAAGTTTTCAAGTTTAAGTGAGTGAGACAGTGATCGACTATGAGCCAGTGGCGGCTCTAGGAATTTTGTTTAGGAGGGTCATTAAAAAATTTTAATAAAAAAAGAACTTGAATATATCGAGTTATCGACAAAAAAAATTAATACATGAAGTTTTATGATTTTTTTCTACAAATTTTCAAATTTTGAATTGTTATGTAATAATTCATTATGAGTATCTATTACCAATGTGGGTAGCTGTGAACCTATGACTATTTTATTTTGTTAAGTTTATTTAACATTTTTATTTTTATGTAGTTGTTATTATCTATTTGTTATTGTTTTTATAAAAATATTTTAAACTAAATGACTAAACTAAACTCATTAGTTTTGTATTAATTATTGACGCACACAATCGCACTCTTTCATACATAAAATTATACACACTGTGTCTACTTAACCAATCAAATGTTTGGAAAAATAGTAAGTTTACAATTTTTTTCTTAAATTTTACTAACTTTATAACAAAAAATTATTATAACATGATAACAATATACACACATATGACAAACCATCTCCATTTCCTAATTATTAAATTATATAAATTTATATTATATTTATATTGTACACACAAATATCCACATATATTATAATTCACACAAATAGTATTATAACAAAAAGTAATACACAATTAATATTAGACACACTCACATACATAATATAAATTTAGAAAAAAAAGTGACATTTACAATTTACAAACACTTACTCTTAGAGTTGAAAGTACTTGTAATAAGATTGTGCAAAATTTAAGTCAAAGTATGCAAAAATATTTTTAAAAATAAATTAAAATATTAAACTAATAAAAAAATATTTTATATATATAATTTTTTTTTTTTTTTTTTTTGAAGTTAGGAGGTTTATTAACCCTAAATATAGAGCAGCGCTGCCCTGCTATGAGCTCCCTTTTTATTTATTTAAAAAAAAAAAAAAAGGGTAAAACAAGCGAAGACCTATTTGTAAAAGTTCTAAGCTCAGCTTCAGCTCCTCTCTTACAAAAGGACCCCCACAGGGCCAAACACAGTTCAAAGTGCAAATTAAATAAACACCCATCCCCACAAAGATCACTACTTCCTGTCGCAATAAAGTAGTTGTCCTGACCATTACTGCCCAACCGTTTGATTTAGACTGCATCTGTCAAATAGGGAGAGGGCCGGTAGGGAGAGGGCGGGTTAAAACTAAAAAGACCGTGAACACACATTTTTCCCACACATTTTACTGCTAAAGTGAATACCTGTGAACACTTTTTTTTTTTGAGAAACCCCTGTGAACACTTAAAAAGCCCGTGAATACCTGTGAACACAAAATTTTAAAACTAGGTGACAAAATATTTTATTTTTCAAATTATTTAGTAAAATTTCTTTGTTTTAGAACTTGATTTTAACAAATCTGAGTTTTGTATAAAATTTGATATTCTCATAATCGAATTATAAGTGTATTTTTAAGTAGGATTTGACTTAAAATTCTAAGTGTATTTTCTATTTAAATTTTCAAAAAAAATTTAAGTGGCAAAATATACATAGAACAGAGATATTTTGCTAAATAGTTTAAAATATGAGCATTTTCCTACATAGTTTTAAAATAAGGGAATTTACTCATTTTACCCCACATTTTACTATAATTTGCAAGTGATGTAACAAGGGTGACTTGATGCATTTAGGGGTGTAAGACGAAAAATGAACTAAGGCCTTCTATATATTTAAAAATTACTTTAAAAAAAATTTAATTCTACTTAAATTTTATTATCTTGTTTTAGATGTAAAATTATTAATTAACATGAACCACCTAGATTTTTTTTTTTTTGAAAAAGTCAATAAACAAAAAAATAAAATAAAATGACAAAACTTTTCACACCTGTTGATGTGGCAAATTAATAGTGGTAAGTAAAAAAGTTATGTTAGTGTTGGACCTAGATGGAAATTAGTAAAAATTTACCAACTTAATTGTTGTGAAAAATGTTGTGATTTTTTTTTTTTGGTATTGCTCTTTTTTTTTTTTTAGAAGTGCTAAGTTCATAACATTTTCACAACAAATTCTAGGTGTTATGTTACTAGTTCTAATTTGAACTTTCCATTGAAATTACTTTTTTAACCACCAATAACAGTCAGTAACAACTTATCACTTAGAATTAATTGTGAAAAATGTTATGAATATAAAATTTTTCTTTTGATAAAAAAATAGAACGTACTAATCTGCAACCTGCAAGTTTTTCGAAACCAAACTAAATAGAATTGTTACTTTCCAAAAATGCTTGCTAAAAATCAAAGAAAAAAGGTCAATTTTCCCACATAGTTCGTCGGTCAAACCAACGATTCTCTTCTCAAAGTAATGGAGAGATATTTTTCTAGCTAGACACTTCTATGAATGCAATGAAAGAACCGTCCCTTCCTATTTGTTTGTCTTGTCAAATAGAAAGAAATTTAGACCCCAAAGAGCCTTTCTTTACCACTTTAGGGGTGAGGGTTAAGGCGGGTGCCCAACATAGAAGGAACGAGGGGAAAAATTGATGAGAAATCCATAACAAAAAATTGTGAATAAAAATGTGTGACAAAAATTCTCAACCCAAGATGTTAGAAGGTGCAAAATCAATGGATGCCGAAGCTGCTACAATTGCTTCAGGGGGAGCTGTTGTTGGTATTGGAAACTTGTTCAATTCTTTGATCCATTCTATGGTGCAAAATTCATCATTGGCTAAACAATTATTTGGTTTTGCCATTTTGGGCATTGCTCAAACCGAATCTATTGCATCATTTGCCTCAATGATGGTCTTTTTTTATTTCATTCGTATTTTGATTGAAGAAAGAAAGTTGAACTTTCATAAAGTAAGCACATCTTTCACATAAGAAAATGAAGGTGGGCTTGGTTACGATCTTGTTTATTTTATTTTTTGGCTAATATTTGAGTTTAATTAATACTATTCCAACAAAAGAAATAGCCCTATTAGTTATAATTAGGGTTTTCTTATTTATTTTTTATTTTTTTATTTTTACTTGGGGCCTTAGGCAATTGTCTCTCTTGCTTATACGATAAAGCCGGCTGTGGATGTAATCTAACAAGTTGACAAATATGTACATTATAATAATATAAAGTGTTTGGCAAAGTGTGTGTCGTTCACTGATTAATTGATTCCCTTAATTTTCTTCTTAAAAAAAAAAAAAAAAAAACCCAGTTCTGCCATCGATGACAAGCTTGTGAAATAGTGACTTGCCGCCAGAACAAAAGACGCGCTATTGCCTATAGAGAATAGTTGTTTATACTTTGTAGTCGCAACTTGCCTTCAGGCTTGCATGAGTTTGCTGCCGTTTAAAATCACATGCTGTTAGCGTACCGGCATTACTAGTCAACGTCTTTCTGGCTTATGATTATGATAGTTTCCTATAATTTCTTGTGTAGGATATCGATCTAGTAAATGAAGTGAAAACGATGTTAGCAAGTTTTAGCATCACATACACAAAAACTTGTATTGAATTATACAAAATTTGCATGGCCATGACTTTGGTGTGTGCTTTATTAGTTGGTACATGTCACATTTTTCAAATTATAGATCGATGTAGCATTTTGCTTTTATTATGTAGAATTTTTCAAATTATAAGCCAATGTTTACACTATATAGACTTAGTTTGGATAGCATTTTTCGGTTGGCACTGTACGTTTGCGTTTAATTTTTGTTGGTCCTATGCACTGTTTACGGGACCCGTACTTTTTCAGTAAAAACAACTTTAAAACTGAGTTCTAGGCCACTATTCACATATTTAAAAATTATTTTGTTACAGTATTTTTAGTTTTTAACAATAAGCGATATCCAAACAGACCTATAGTTTTCATAAATGATTAATAATCCACAACAGCCAAAAATAAGAAAAAGAAGCGTTTGCAGAGTGCTTGAGAATAGAATAGAGCCAGTTTCAAAGAAAATGAAACGAGAATGACACAAGTATACTGGTTCAATTTGAGATTTTAGAGAAGGAGCTCCACCTATCATAAACTCTCTTTTATTTGGTTTTCTTACAAGAAAGTAAAGAAAGGAAAACTACAATGAAGCACTACATTTATTCGCACAACAAATTAATATAACAAAACCACAACAAACAATTTCAAACTAGCATGGTACCAAAACCATGAAATTTAATCCATCAAATTAAAGAAAGAACGAAAAAAAAAAAGATTCTAGCTATTCACTACTGCACATTGCTTCCTAATCTCACCGGTTGACCCGGTCTTAACATTGGTACGACCCATTTTCTCCATGGACTTGGCAAATTCATCATAGAAATTTTGAATTGGTCCTTGAAGTAGTTGGGTGACGAAAGTCCTAGTTGTGGGGTTCGAAGCTAAAGCATTATCGGATTCGAACAGACCTCGTCTTTTAAGTAGAAGTGAGTAGTAGCTAAGGTCAAATGTTTTGCGACTTCCAGGGTCCATCTCAACTATTGTGGTATTATCATTAGGATTTGTGCACTTTTTTGCCTTGAGATTGGCAGCATATTCAGGGTCTAGAGCTGGGTCCTGATCACCCACACCAGTGAAATTATACAGGCGGTATGAAAATGATGAACAATGAGACACACCAATGGCGTGAGCACCTGAAAAAAATTGATTAATATGATGTAGTAGTATCAATATAGATTAATTTAGTATATGACAGAAACAAGTGCCAGGAAATTACAATGCTTAGCTTACCTGAGAGCAAGACCAGGTCAATTAAGTTAAGACCCACGTTGGAAAATAGTGTCTGAAGAGTGGAGAAGTTTCCAGTTGGAGGTGGGAGGTTGCTCAAGACTTCTGACGTATTAGAGATTGTCCCATCTCTTCGACCAGTTGGGACTCTCCAAAATGGACCTCCCTGTCCAAAACATAACATAGAGACTAGTAAAAATGGTCCATTTCCTTACTCATAAAAAGAAAGATTATGGTTTTATTTTTTTAAAATACCATCATTCTTTATCAAAACGGCACTTTTATTTCTTCGGATTTGTGGAAGAATGGCACTCTCGAGTTTTGTATAAATGCAACAACTAAGTTCATATTCTCTCAAATTTTGATTTTACTAACAATATATTCCATTTTTATGAAAGATTCTTATTCAAATTATGGACGAAATAACTCTCCATTTTTAATATTTGTGGATGAATGACGGTCTTTTCTTAAGGCATGTATAAATTAATATGATTTTTTTTTTTAAATATATTTTTTCAATAGAAACTTAAATGTTACATTTATACAAACCTCAAGAGGAAAGTATCATCTCATGAAACATTTAGAGGGTGTTATCTTGTAAAATCTCAAGGGTGTAATTACCCTATTAGTTTTTTCTAAAGACAATGGTAGAACCATGATTTCAATTTAAGGAAACCAAGATTGAAACTAAAATTAATCTAAAAAATATTTATAGCACATTAAATATATTTCACAGTATTAAGATATAGAAAACAAAAGTTTTTTTTTTTTTTTCACAAGTATATATATTTTTTTCACAGGTATATATCACAATTGACTACAAGTATGTGTTTCAAAAATAATAAATCTAATAGTTTTTTTCACAAAATCTTTTACAATCACTTTAGTGACAAGTTGTAAATGATAAACAATAAAATGATTGAATGATTGGTCCAAATAAGATTAATATCAACTTAACAACTCAATAGATGTAAAAAAAAAAAAATTGTCAACTTTTATGAAATTTGTTGTAAAAAAATTTGTGTAGATAAGATAACATTATTTATCTTTGAATTGGGCAGAGAGAGGTAAACCATTAAAACAGTGAAAGCGTGTCGAAGCACAAAACTATGACCACCGCACACCCTTGGTGTGGTGGTCACTCCACAAGTATAAGTGCTTGTGAGGTGTGGGGCGTAAGGACCGGAGTTCAAGTTTCTAGGAGAGAGTTTCATATACATATATATTTAGATTAGATTAGAATAGAATTCTATCTTATATTAAAAAAAAAAAAAAAAAAAAAAAAAAAAAAAAAAAAAAAAAAAAAAAACTATGAGATTGAAGTGGGACCCATTAAACTTTAATGTAGTTGTGAAAGGACGAAAATATATTTTGTACTTATATGAACATATGGTTGCTCTGATATATGTAAGGTGGCAAATCGAGCCTCAAACATGGTTGCCTGACATTTTTTTGGGGAGGTACCCCTCGCCACCCTTTAGATTTTTTATATATGGTTGCGTGACATATATCAGAGCAAAATTGTTTATTACTCTTTAGATATTGTGTGTTTATATATATATAAAATCAGTTTTTGGGCTCTCGCCACCCTTGGCTCGCCCGTTGGCTAAAGACACAATTTTTTTTTTTCCTATAAATTTTATAATTGTGGAGTTGGTCAACTGTGAATAGTACACAGTAGACATAGCTGAGTTGATCATGGTTGATCAACTCAGAAATTATAAAATTTGTAGCGAAAAAGTTATGTATATATGCAGGATAGAGCTAGAATAAAATTGTTTTGAGTTCTCACTGTGGCGACAATAGAATCTCTTGCAACCATAGCAATGATATCTGCACAAGAAACTATGCCAGGACATTCAGCTTCAACTAGGCTCTTAACTCTGTCAATGAAGTCAAAACCTCTGACTGAAAGATTTGGAATAGCAACCTTTTCCGCTTGGTTATTTGAGGTTGAGTTCAGAAGCAAAGATGCATCACACCCCTGAATAAGAGGCAGAAACATGAACTTCTCTGTTAGTAACTACAACCAAAAGAGGCAATATCTTTACATTCATATATAGTAAAACACTCATGAAGAATAAGCTAAGAAAAGCAGTGTGGAAAAAAAGTTCATGTGAGAAGATAAAAGAGTTGACACAAACCCTGACAAAGCAGTCATGGAAGTGCATCCTTAAGAGGGCAGCTGCCAATGATGGAGCATTGTGGATGTGCTGGTTAACAAAGTCTTGAATAATCTTCTCAGCTTTTGGGCAGTTCTTAGAGTAAAAACCCAACTGCAGTTGAGCTTGTGTTGAGCCTAGAAATCCTAAAAGAACTAAGATTGCTATCCCAAAACATCTTATCCCCTCCATTGTCAAGTCTGAGTTACTATATTTGGAAACGATGTATGTCAAAAGAACTTCTTTAGAGGAGAGGAAGCAAAAATGTGCTTATAATTTGGAAACCATAAGGTGTTGAGGGGGAGATTTATAACCTTTAGCTACAGGGCCTTTGGCCCACAGCTATAGATAAGAAGCAAGTTGACCAAAGTAGATTCACCTGGCGAACCAACATGGGCTCTAGGCAAAACTTTATCATACTTTATATACCACTAGAATGTAACCCATACTTACACATGGAAATGATAAATTGTAGTAATGCTGTTGATGTTAGTTTGGATTATTAAATATATATTACATAATTCGACTAAGACATTTAGAGATACTAATATAGTTTTTCCTTATAATTTTCATTTACGCCAAATTTCTCATTACATTGCTATTACATATAATTTTGAAGATCACTATTAGATACTACAAATACAATATTAATTCACAATTATGGTCAGTGAAATTCTACCAAATAAAACACAAAATAAAATAATAAATTGGTTAAATAGTATCTCCTAAATTGAATTGGAATAGGTGCATGAGGTCGTTCATCTCAATTACAGTTTGTTACATTCAATATCTTTTCATACAAATTATCTGAATAGAAACATTACAAAAAAAAAATGCTCATTAGTTTACTAAAAAAAAAAAAAAAAAAAAAAAACAAAAAATCTAAACAATTTAATTTATATGGAAAGCTAACAAAAACAAAATCTAATTTTGATTCAAATTTAATTTTCTCTAAACTTTGGTTATAAAAAGTTAATATATACATATATATATATATATTGTGGGGGTAACGGACCGGGGAGCCCATACCAATATAGACGTTGGGCCAAGGGCCCAGTCCAAGGAAGGACTCCTCCTCGACCATGGGAAGAATTCCTCCTCGGCCAGGTATGACCGAGGACAAAGGGAACGGTCTATCACAGAGAGTGGCACTCCGGGTCACTCCATGAAATAGGAAAAGTACTAAAACAGAAAAGGACAATGGAAAGAATAGAAATATCTAAGGGAAAAGCTGCTATTATTGCATTTAGTGCCTTGTACCTGACATAGCCATGTTTTTCTGCCTTTATAACCACTCCTAACAACTTGGAGGAAGGGTTGATGGGACAAATATCAGCACTAGGAACTCAAATCGGGAGGAAGGAAACTAATATAAAAGGGGGCTGAAACCCCCATCACTCAAGAGGCACTAGAAAAAGCTCCTCGGACTGTGCCGAGGGCCAACCTTCTTTGATAAACTCAGTTTATCCTTGCCTGACTGTGATAAACACCATATTAACTGTTATCCATGCATTGAGACCTAGCTTTTTGACCCACCCTCTACAAATTTATTGTACAGGGCTCACAGGTCCAAGATCCCATACATCTTGGGCATGGGCTGCATATGTATATATATATATATATATATATTACATAGTTAGTAATGAACCATACATAATTATGATATATTACATAAATGACTTATAAACTCAAATTGTTTTTAGTTATTAAAAAAAAAGTTCATAAATATAAAATTATTCAAAAATCATGTTTTTTTATTTTTATTTTTATTTTTTATTTTTTATGATTTACTTATATTGGACTTCCCATTTTTTTACATTAAATTAACTCATTTGGCACAAAATTTAAAAAACTTAGATTAGATGAGACACATGGTGCAAAATTAAACCTTAATTAAAATCCAATTATTACATTGAATTAACTCATTTGGCACAAATATTTAAAAATTTAAATTAGATGGGACACGTGACGCAAAATTAAACTCTAATTGAATTTCAATTTAAAATCTAATTAGATTTTCTCTTAACTTTACCTATTATTATTGTAAGGACTCAATTTGTATCGATCCCAAACTCGTATTGGGTTCGAACACTAAAGGCCCAAACAATAAATTTATAGAGCGTGGATATAAAAGAACTAGATTAACTTCAGAAGGAAAACGATTAAATTTAACATTTCTAGATGGATTAATACAAATATTACTATTGTAAGAACCAAGTATAAGCCTTCTGGGCCTTAGTTCACTTGGGCTCACAATTTATTTGTAGTGGGTTAGAGGATTTCCTACTATGAGTCGTTCTCGGCAGAGAGACTCAAAGCAACGCCCAATTGATATTCACCTCACTTGACTGTTTTCTCTCAAATTTTCTGAACCCCTTCTTCTCCCAACCTTTTTCTATTTATAGCCAAGGTTAGTGGGGAGATTATGATTACAGTCACCGTTAGTGCTACTGAAGGTCCAATATTATTTGGTTAAAGTGGGTGTTTAGGTGAAAGGGCGGTGCAGCATTTATGATCTTGGAACTTGGTTCCATTTTGACCGATTATGTTCGGCAACTCAATTTCCCGTGCATATCATGATTTTCCCGGACATGACTCATACGCTTGACCGGGAAAGCTTAACCGGTCAACTCTGGGAACTCAATACCCAAAACTTGTTTTTACTCTAAGGCAGTTTCAAGAAGGGCATAAGGTAACTGGACCTTTCTGCTGGGCCTGTGCCCAAAGCCGGTATGGGCTTGGGCCCGGGGCCTAGATGGGTCTGGGCCCAAGGCCAATATGGGCTTTGGAATCTCGGTGCCGTACAACTATCAATTTACCCTTGAAACAAGCTAAGTTCTTTATTTCGTAAGGTTTTCTTCTAAGCATCAATTGTTTAGAAGTTCTGATCCCCTCTCTCAATGCATTCTTCCATGTTATATACTGCCCTCTTGGTGTCATCTTCACCACACACGTGTAGGTTGGATTCGAGGGATCCCTTCCTGTCCCATCCAACACTTCCTGGAACCTTCAACCAGCAGCTATAAGACTACTTCATCACTGTTCAGGCATCACCTCCACATTAATGCGGCCAGAGAGTTGGTTGAGAGGCAATTAATGCGGATGCAGCAGTTGTTAAAGATATTTGTTTATCTTTTCTATCTTACCCTTAGCCCTATGTCCAACCTTTAGTGGTAATGCAACTTTGAAGCGTGTTTATGACAATACGGCGTTCAGGTCGTCCTCGGACACATATTGCCGAGAACGATTTTGTCCGCGGACGAATACTGGACCCATCTCATGTGATATCTACTCCTCTTTCCATTTGGTTCCCCTTATAACCTTATGTGGGTCTCCTCGAATAGTTTAACGTCCTTGGATGGGCCACAGGCCCAGTTAACACGGTTTTAATAATTATTGATTAACTGGCCCCCACAATAGCCCCTCAAAATCTTGCTTTTCGACTCCTCGGAAGAAAAAGGTTGATTTTGATGTCATAAACCCATATCTTTTTATGTTTTGGGCATGCTCCTGACGCTTCAGCGTCCTGAGCGCGGCAGCATTAAATTTTGGCGACGCCCCTGTCCCCCACGTTCAGCGGTAAGATGTAAATCAAACGGTGGAGGGTCTGTCTCGTTTTGTGAGTAGGAACTTTCCCGCTCATAACCTCTGCATGACTATAAAGGAGTTTTCAAATCAATTCTCTTTCTTACCTTCAGCGATCACACAATTCTAAAGCTCATACACTGAACCTATCTTTCTCCTTTTTCGTCGTTTTCCTAGGCATCTACAAATACTAAAATCTTGTCCGAGGACCCTCTTTCAAACCTGTAAGTCTTCTTAAAACCTTTTCAGCTTTCATCTTAAACTTGTTAATTTCTCTACGAAACCCTTTAGGAAAATGGGGAAAGAGGGTAAGTTTCGATATCTGGTTGAGTCTGAGGAAGGTATGAGAAGTTTCCGCGCTAGGTATAAGATCCCCTCAACAGTGGGTATGAGGTACGCAGCCCAGGGGGAATGGGCCGGTGCTAGAAGAATAGGGGAAGTGGTTATTCCCATGATTGCCTTTGTAGAAGGCGGGATGACCATCCCCATGGGTACTATTACTAGGAACTACCTTAGGTTCTTTAGTTTATCCCCAACTCAGTGTGCCCTAAACATGTTTAGGGTCTTGGGAAGTATAGAAGCCTTGAATGAGAGAATGGACCTAAACCTGACCCATCATGACGTGAATTGGGTATACAACCTCCACCATTTGAAGGGGCAGAGATATTATCTCAAGTCGAGGTATCTCGCGGTGAGGCTAATTCAGTGCCTTCCCACTTCAAACAAGAACTTAAAGGAGGATTTCCTTATCTTTTCTGGGGAATGGCATGATGGTCTGCCATGCCCCATGGAGGAAGGAGAACCAGGTGGGAATGTAGACATGGATTCATAATGTTCGGTTTATACATATATATTTTCCCCTTTTTTGTTTTTGTTTTGAGTCTCAGTATTCTTATCCCTATTGACGTTTCATTTCAATTCAATGATTTGCACATAGACGTATTGAAAGCAAGTTTGGATAGGGTATTGAAAGCCGAGATATACGTGAACGAAGCTGACGGCCAACTCCGGGTAGCCCATTTAATCCTCGGATACACCCTCCTCTCGTTTGCTTTCCAAGCGCCGAAGTGCGTGACCAGAGCCCGCGATCCTTAGCTTCAACATATTAGTGTTGCCTACCAGGTGTTCGTCATTCCAGAAGGTGTTCCACTTCCTAAGGACACCTCCTGCACTAAGTCCTTTTTTTTTTGCCGCTATCTCAACAGGAGCCTCTTCATCCTAGCTTGCCCTCAGGAAAGAGGAAGAAGAAGAAAAAGAGGAAGAAGAAGAAGAAAGTCCAGAGGAAATTGTAGAACTCTCAGACTCCTCGGACGATTTTGGGATTTTTAATCAAACTACACACTCCGAGGAAGCTCTTGACGAGATGGGAGTACAAAAGAAACCCCAGAAAAGTCTAATGGAGCTGATAGAGAATTACCCTGGGAAGAGTGTACCGGGAAAAGCAATCCCAGATTCCTCCTTTTCCCACCAGGTCTCCTCCTCCCGCTCCTCATCATCCTTCTCATTAACCTCCCCAGCCAGTCAGAGCTGATGCTGCCAAATTGAAAAGGTGTAAGGAGCAGAAAGTGAAAGATGTAGTAGATACAGGAAAGTCGCGTCCGACCCGTGAAGAAGAAGCCCAACGAGCTGCAAAGCAGCAGAAGATTAGCCATACTCTTCAGCGTGGCTAGGAAAGGTCTGACACTCAACCTCTTGAGCCACAAGCCTAGCTGCCAACACCCATGCACGGTGGGGAGCCCCTATGAGATGATGCATCTATTAGGGACTTCAGCGGTGGCATTGGGTGCCACATAGCCTTGCCTTTAGAGGAGGCTTTGTTACTCCCAAAGGACATGGCCGAAATAAAAAATGCAAGGAAGAATGAACTCATCCTTAACAACAAAAGATATTTGGGAATGGTATAGTGCTAACTCTCTTCTTTTTCCTTTTGCGATCATTACTCACTGATGTGTACTCTTTACTGACTATAGTGTTAATTTCTTCCTTTTAGGTTATCCAAAATACTTTTAGATTGGATGAGATGCTCAATAACTGTTACAACCAGTTAGAAGATGAAAGGAAAAGATGGGCGTCGACTGTACAAACTTTAACAATATCCAAGCAAGACTTGGCGGACACGAAGAAGAAATTAATTGCTGAGGAGCAAGCTCGCAAAAGCGCTGACTCAGCCTTGGAAGGCTTCCAAAAGCAAGCCGAGGACTAGAGAAAGCGCTTGCGCGAAGCAAATGAAGAATTTAAGGCTGCCCGGGAGCAAGTGGCAGTCCTGAAAAAGCACTTGGAGGAAACCCAAAAATTAAGGGAGTAAGCTGAAAAATCCAGGGAGGAAGCCAAGAGGGCAAAGGTTGAGGCCGAACAGGAAACGAATGAGGCCGAACAGAAAGGTTACGACCTCGGGGTGGCTAAGATGGAGGAGACTCTAAGGGCAGAGGTGCCAATGGTGTGCTGCATTTACTGCGCCCAAACCTAGAATGAAACCCTTAACCGAGCTGGGGTTGATGCTTCATCCGAGTTAAGGAAGGCAGAGAATGTGTTTTATCCTACACCAATCCGCGCCTCGAATCCTCCATCCAGTCAAGCCGAAGACATTCCCTCAACCACTAATCCTAATCAGGAGGTTTTGCCTCAAAATCTTCCTCCCCCTGGCCAACCAGAACCAGCTAAAGAGACTAATGCCCCTCCAGAAGCCTCCTTGGACAAGACTGCAGTAGCTTCTGAGGCAGAGGTAGCCTCTCAAGGCTTTCAACAGGATTTGGCTTCCACAATCATGCCAACTGGGGGGGCTACTAAGGACAAAGAGGGAGTCACTACCTCGGAGGTAGATAAATCAACTAACCAAGCTCCCAAGCTCCAAATTAAATTGAAAAAATAGGACTTATTTTACAATTTGATTAGGACTTTTGTAAGGATTTTATGTCTATTTGCTTATTGTTGTTGCCGTTTTATCTTATTTTTGTACTTGTTTGCTCTGTTATCTTAGTTTGAATGGATTCATCTTGACTGTCTTTCATTTGCAAGAGAAAAAATAACTTATACACATTAATAGTTGGCGGTTAAAATGGGTGATAAACATTAACACTATGAGATCTCAGGGAGACATTTTGGATACATATGCATTCCTTCTAGTAAATTGAAACTTAAGGGAATGTTCAAAAGTTGGATAAAGTTGGGTCTAAAGTACTTCAGTTATACATTAGATGATGTTCATAGGCTTATTGGGGTTTATATCTTCAATAGATAATTAAAAACCCTGTGATCTTAGGATGATATTTGAGAATTTGTTATTCTGGAATGCATAAGCCCAAGTGGCACTAGCATTTTAATAGCGAGAGGCTGTATTAGTTTCTATAGAACCCACTTAGTAACCCAATAGATTTCATAGGGTATTAATTTCCACTAAACTTGTGGTCCGAGGACCTGACATAACTTAGTTTCTGTTTAATACTTCGTAAGATGCCATAGGGTATTAATTTCCACTAAGCTTGTGGTTCGAGGACCTGACCTAACTTAGTTTCTGTTTAATACTTCATAAGATGCCATAAGGTATTAATTTCCACTAAGCTTGTGGTTTGAGGACCTAGTTTCTGTTTAATACTTTATAAGATGTCATTAGATGTGGAAACACAAGATGCATGATCAGCATAAATTAAAAGAAATCCAAACTAGATTACTTTTATTAATAATAATACCTCTTGAGATTGTTTACATTCCAAGGATGGAGTACAGCTTTTTCATCTAGGTTTTCCAGATAACAGGCCCTTCCCAATTATGCCCCAATTTTCCCCAAGTTGGATTCTTGGTGGTTCCCAAAACTTTCCTCAGCACCAGATCTCCTACCGCTAACGGTCTCAACTTTACATTAGTATCATAGCCTTACTTGAGTTTATGCTGGTAGTAAGCCAATTGGACCATTGCATTCTCCCTTCACTCTTCGATCAAGTCTAAACTTTTTCCTAACAGCCCATCGTTACTGTCCGAGGAAAATGTACTAGTCCTTAACGTTGGGAATTCAGTTTCCAGAGGGATGACGGCCTCGGCTCCATAGGTCATGGAAAAAGGAGTTTCTCCTGTTGATCTTCAAGGCGTTGTTCGATAGGTCTAAAGAACATGTGGCAATTCCTCCACCAATTTTCCTTTTTGCATCATCTAGTCTCCTCTTAAGTCCATTGACTATTACCTTGTTAACAGCTTCAGCTTGCCCATTCCCTTGAGGATAGGCTGGAGTGGAATATCTATTCTTTATACCTAGGTCTGAATAGTATTGCCTGAAGGCCTTACTATCGAATTGGAGGCCGTTATCCAAGACAAGAGTGCGCGGAGTTCCAAATCGTGTAACAATATTCTTTCAGATAAACCTCTTAACATCTACGTCTCTGATGTTAGCCAAATGTTTAGCTTCGACCCATTTAGTAAAATAATCCGTGCCGACCAGCAGATACTTTTTGTTTCCTAAGACTTTAGGAAAAGGGCCGACAATATCTAGCCCCCATTGAGCAAAAGGCCAAGGGCTGGATAGAGGGATAAGAATTCCTCTAGGCTGGTGGATGTTTGGAGCAAACCTTTGACACTGGTCACATTTTGTAACATACTCCTGCGCTTCCTTCTACATATTTGGCCACCAATATCCTTGAGTAATGGCCCGGTGTGATAGGGACCTTCCCCCCGTATGACTTCCACAAATGCCTTCATGCAGCTCCTCTAGGAGTGACTCTGACATCTCGGGATGTATACAAAGTAGGTACAGCCTAGAAAAAGACCGTTTGTATAACTTTTTGTCCTCGGACAACCAAAAACGAGGAGCTTGCCTCCGTATTTTCTCAGCTTCTATTTTCTCTTCGGGCAAAGTGTCACTTTCGAGGAATTTCAATATGGGATCCATCCAGCTCGGCGCTAGATTGATTTGATGAACCTGACGTACGTCATTTCCTAGTGGGGTGGGGGTACACAAATCTTCAACGATTATCACCCAAGAAAAACTCCGTGCTAAAGAGGTGGCAAGGGTTGCCAGGGAATCGGTGTGAGTATTTTCACCTCGAGGGATATGCGACAACTCAAAAGATTCAAATTTCGTTTGCATACGCCTAACTTGACTCAAATATCCCTGCATTCTTGGATCTCGGGCTTCCAGTTCTCCTTTCACTTGGCCGACTATCAATCTTGAATCCGAGAATAATTCTATGACCTTTCCACCCACTTTCTGGACCATACTCATTCCCATCAACAAAGCTTCATATTCTGCTTCGTTGTTAGTAGCCAAGAATCCCAACCTCAAGGACTTCTCAATGATGATCTTTTCAGGGGATATCAAAACTAGCCCCAATACTGCCCCCGTTGGTTTGCTGCTCCGTCCACATATATTCTCCAGGAGGAACCGCCTTGTGTGGAGATCAAACCAACCAACTTTTCATCCATGTCACCTTGCTTCATGTTAGCTTCTTCTGGACATTCGGTGAATTCGGCTACTAGATTGGCGAGGACTTGACCTTTCACAGAGGTGCGAGGCATATACTTGATGTCGAAAGTATCGAGGATTGTGCCCCACTTAGCAATTCTCCCGATATAATCTACACTTCTAAGTATGGACTTGAGAGGTAGCAGAGTTAAAATAACCACAGTATGGGCCTGAAAGTAATGTGGAAGTTTGCGTGTTGCATGGACCACCGCCAAGATGGCCTTTTCCAATGATAAGTATCTCACCTTGGCTTCATGAAGGGACTTACTTACGTAATAAACTAGTCTTTGGACGCCGCTGTCCTCTTGTATTAAGACAAAACTAACTGTATGAGGGGCAACTGCCAGATAAGCAAACATGACCTCATCCACCTCAGGACTAGACATGATAGGCGGCCTGGATAGGTACTCCTTCAACTGCTGAAACGCCACAGCACACTTCTCGGTCCATTCAAATCCTTTCCACTTATGCAGTAGAAGGAAAAAGGGACGACACCTCTCGGTCGACTTGGAGATAAATCGGTTCAAAGCAGCAGTCATTCCAGTCAATTTCTGCACCTCTTTCGGATTCCGAGGTGCTTGTAAATCATTGATGGCCTTAATCTGATCTGGGTTCACTTCAATTCCTCTATGAGTCATCATGCATCCCAAGAATCTCCCGGAGCCTACACCAAAGGAACATTTTGAAGCATTCAAATGTAGCTTATGCTTTCTCAGTATTCCAAATATGTTCATAAGATCTTCCACATGCTCGGACACCACTTTACTCTTTACTATCATATCATTGATATAGACTTCAATGTTTCTGCCCAGTTGTGGTTCGAACATTTTAGTCATCATCCGTTGATAGGTAGATCCTGCATTTTTCAAACCAAAGGGCATCACTTTATAATGATAGTTTCCAATAGGGGTGACAAAAATCGTCTTCTCTTGATCGTCCAGTGCTAGCGGTATTTGGTGATATCCTTGAAAGGCATCCAAGAAACTCATCCGAGGATGACCAACGGTTGCATACACCAACTGGTCTATCTTCGGCATAGGAAAAGGATCCTTGGGACAAGCCTTATTGAGGTCCGTGAAGTCCATGCACACTCGCCACTTTCCTATTTTCTTCTTTACCACCATCGTATTGGCTAACTATTGAGGGTAAAAAACTTCTTTGATAGCCCCAGCCTACTTGAGCTTGGCCACCTCACTTCTGACAGCTTTGGCGTGCTTTTTGATGGTCGTCAAGGTGGCTGTCTTTTTGGAATAACGGAAGGATTCACGTTGAGTTGATGACAAATGAAATTCGGATCTACACCTGGGGCTTCATATGGGCTCCATGCGTACACATCTACATTTTCTCTAAGGAATTCCAGCAATCGCTCTTTCTGTTGCAAAGGCAGTTTAGCCCCAACCTGGAAAAATCTTTCCGGATCATCAGCAACAATTACCCTCTCCAAATCTTCACACTTTACCTCGTTGGCTGGTCCATCTAAGGGTAATGCTGGGGGTTTTAATTGCTATAATCCATTATCAGCGGTAGCCGAGGTCTCTGCCTCTGGCCGATGTTGTATAGCCGCTACCAGGCACCATGGAGCTGCAACCTGGCTTCCCACTATCTCCAATACTTGGCCTCTAGATGGGTACTTCACTTTCTGATGTAGAGTAGATGAGATTGCTCCCAGGGTATGAAGCCAAGGTCTGCCCATAATAGCTGTGTATGGAGAGAAAACATCTACAATAATGAAGTCCACCTCCACCACATCCATACCGGTTAGCACGGGTAGTCTGATCTGTCCTTTTGGAACGACCATCCTTCCCTCAAAACTCACCAGAGGGGAACTGTAGGCTGCCAAGTCCTCAGGCTTCAAACCTAGCCCTTTATACAAATCTAGGTACATTATATCAACAACACTACCTTGATCAATCATCACTCTTTTTACATCGTACCCACCAATTCTCAGCGTGACCACCAGAGCATCATCATGGGGCTATATGGTTCCAACCTTGTCCTCATCCGAATAGCCCAAAATCAGGGGGATGTCCACCCTAGCTCTTTTTGACGCTTAGCAATGATCCTCAGCCGGAGGTCGGAAGACCGACAGTACCCTAGAAGGACAAGATCCAGTCCTCCCTAGGGCGGCAAAAATAACGTTTATTGTGCCAAGGGGGAGTCTTGAAGAAGCGTCTCCACGCATCTCTGAGCCTGCCTACCCTACCCTACCCTACCACTGGAATGATGCAAGAGTTGCTTCAATTTCCCCTCTTGGACTAGATGCTCCAAATGGTCCCATAAATTCCTGCAATCTTCCGTCGTGTGCCCATGATCCTGATGATAGTGGCAATAAAGGTTCGGGTTGCGTCTTTTAGGCTCTCCTGCCATCTTGTTTGGCCATTTAAAAAAGGGCTCATTCTTTATCTTCTCCAATACCTGCTACACTGGCTCTTGAAACACTGCATTAACCACCTGGGTATTAGCAGATCCTGATTGCCCACCGAAGTCTTTCCAAGGTCGGTTACTATTGTAATGGTCCGACCTAAAATCCCTCCTCTCCTGAGGGATTACCTTAGCCTTTCCTTTTCCCTGAAATTGGTCTTCTTCTACTCTTCTGTATTTGTCAATCTTATCCATCAATTGGTGTACACTGGTAACAGGTTTACCAGTTAGAGATTTCCTTAAGTCGTGCTCGGCTGGAAGATCAGCCTTGAAAGTACTTATAGCCACATCATCATGCTCTCCCTCTATTTCATTAAACACTTCCCAGTATCTATCTGAATAAGTTTTGAGAGTCTCGCCCTCTCGCATGGACATAGACAGCAAGGATCCCAAAGGTCGAGGAACTCTACTGCAAGTGATAAAGCGAGCGCCAAAAGCCCAGGTAAGCTTTTTGAAGGACTAAATAGAGTTGGCCCTTAAATCGTTAAACCATCTCATCGTCACCGGACCCAAACTTGATGGAAAGACCTTGCACATCAAGGCCTCATCTCTAGAGTAGAGAGCCATCTTTTGGCTAAAATGGCTAACGTGTTCTACTGGGTCTATCCGACCGTCATATAGGGTGAATGTAGGTTGATGGAATCGCCGAGGAAGAATCGCGTCTTCTATATTCCTTGTGAAGGGTGATTTGGAGACTTGACTTAACGCTTTGCTCATGGCGTTGTTCCTTAAGCCCCTGCTAGGCGGGCTTTTGCGCCTGTGTCAACGGTTGTGCTCCTCTTCATAGGAAAAAGTCTCACTAGGCGGAGTTCTGGATCTCCGCCTATAACTAGCTCCATCCGTCTCCTTGGATGATGGTTCGGAGCTAGGCTGGGAACGTCCTCACCTGGCGTGGCGCAACTCTCTTTTCAACTTGTCAATTTCATGTTGCAGGTCCCTGTCATTCTTTGCATGGGAAACATGACTCTTCCCACAAGAGTGACTTTTGGTGGTATGAGTTGTGCGCACACTCCCCTCACGGCCTTCTCTCCATTCGAGACTCCGGTGCGGATTACCATGCTGAGAACCTCTTGACTCTGCTTGGTGTGGGTTGGCATCTACTTGGTGTGGTCCTACTGCGTAGTGATGTGGACCTGCTTCCTCCATCATGAACGTTGAACCAGATTCCTTTTAATTTAAATCAAGCTTTCCCACAGACGGCGCTAATTGTAAGGACTCAATTTGTATCGATCCCAAACTCGTATTGGGTTCGAACACTAAAGGCCCAAACAATAAATTTGCAAAGTGTGGATATAAAAGAACTAGATTAACTTCAAAAGGAAAACGATTAAATTTAACATTTCTAGATGGATTAATACAAATATTACTATCAATTTACCCTTGAAACAAGCTAAGTTCTTTATTTCGTAAGATTTTCTTCTAAGCATCAATTGTTTAGAAGTTCCGATCCCTTCTCTCAATGCATTCTTCTATGTTATATACTGTCCTCTTGGTGTCATCTTCACCACACACGTGTAGGTTGGATTCGGGGGATCCCTTCCTGTCCCATCCAACACTTCCTGGAACCTTCCAGCAGCAGTTGTAAGGCTACTTTCTCACTGTTCAGGCATCACCTCCACATTAATGCGGCCAGAGAGTTGGTTGAGAGGCAATTAATACGGAGGCAGCAGTTGTTAAAGATATTTGTTTATCATTTCTTTCTTACCCTTGGCCCCATGTCCCACCTTTAGTGATAATGCAACTTTGAAGTGTGTTTGTGACAATACGGCGTTCAGGTCGTCCTCGGACACATATTGCCGAGAACGATTTTGTCCTCGGACGAATACTGGACCCATCTCATGTGATATCTACTCCTCTTTTCATTTGGTTCCCCTTATAACCTTATGTGGGCCTCCTCGGATAGTTTAACGTCATCGGATGGGCCACAGGCCCAGTTAACACGGTTTTAATAATTATTGATTAACTAGCTCCCACAATTATATATATAGATTGGCTATTAAATAATATGATTTGTTAGGCTGCCCCCTTATACGACAAGAATAGTAAGTTCCTAAGTTAGGGCCTTAAGGCATGTATTGATTGAATATTTTTTTTTTCTAAACGGTAACGTGTAAAATTAGAAATCATAGGTTGCTTTAGGTATAGTTTATAACATGATTTGAATGTATATAATAGGGACAATTTTTTAACAATTTTACCGGTGGCTAGCATAAGAACATGGATTTGGTAGATAAAGCAAATTAGCATATAGCTCCAAGGAATAAAATTTATATACACAAAGACAAAAAAGAGAAAAAAAAAATGTACTCATATGGCATGCTGACATAGAATAGACAATTAAGAAATTAAAAAGTGTGACATAACGAATAAGGTGTGTTAATTAAGAATTGCTCTTTGGCATGTTTTTTTTTTTTTATAAAGGGAATTCTTATTACGTGAGCACGCCTCTACTATAAAATCAGAAAGAAGAAAGGGGTTTTAGAAGGAACCAAGCAATGCTACAGGGGGTAAAAGTTACAATTTCTACAAAATATGTCCTATATAATTTGTTGGGAGCATCAAGGAATATTTCGAGGAATCTAAAATTTAAAGCATTTGGACAAAGAACAATTCAACGTTGAAATAACAAGGGAAGGGTGGGTCTACAATCCTTTATTCAGAATATATTGAAAAACCAAGGGAAAGTGAGGGGGATCTATAGTCCTTTATTTCTCTGTTTAGTCAGAATATATTGAAAACCCAAAGGAAAGTGAGAGGGGGGTCTACAGTCCTTTATTTCTCTGTTTACGTAGCGGAAAAATACTGGTCCGATCCATCTACTGTCCATTTATTCACACAACAAATTAATACAACAAAACCACAACAAACAATTTCAAACTAGCACGGTACAAAAACCATGAAATTTAATCCACCAAATTATAGAAAGAACGAAAAAAAAAAGAATTCTAGCTATTCACTACTGCACATTGCTTCCTAATCTCACCGGTTGACCCAGTCTTAACATTGATACGGCCCATTTTCTCCATGGACTTGGCAAGTTCATCATAGAAATTTTGAATTGGTCCTTGAAGTAGTTGGGTGACGAAAGCCTTAGTTGTGGGGTTTGTAGTTAAAGCAGAATCGGATTGGAACAGACCTCCTCTTTTAAGTAGATGTGAGTAGTAGCTAAGGTCAAATGTTTTGCGACTTCCAGGGTCCATCTCAACTATTGTGGTATTATCATTAGGATTTGTACACTTTTTTGCCTTGAGATTGGCAGCATATTCAGAGTCTAGAGCTGGGTCCTGATCACCCACACCAGTGAAATTATACAGACGGGCTGAAAATGATGAACAATGAGACACACCAATGGTGTGAGCACCTGAAAAAAATTGATTAATATGATGTATTAGTATCAATATAGATTAATTTAGTATATGACAGAAACAAGTGCCAGGAAATTACAATGCTTATCTTACCTGAGAGCAAGACCAGGTCAGTTAAGTTAAGACCCACGTTGGAAAATAGTGTCTGTAGAGTGGAGAAGTTTCCAGTTGGAGGTGGGATGTTGCTCAAGGCTTCTGACCTATTAGAGATTGTCCCATCTCTTCGACCAGTTGGGACTCTCCAAAATGGACCTCCCTGTCCAAAACATAACATAGAAACTAGTAAAAATGGTCCATTCCCTTACTCATAAAAAGAAAGATAATTATGGTTTTATTTTTTTAAAATACCATCATTCTTTATCAAAACGGCACTTTTATTTCTTCGGATTTGTGGAAGAATGGCACTCTGAGTTTTGTATAAATGCAAGAACTAAGTTCATATTCCCTCAAATTGTGATTTTACTAACAATATATTCTATTTTTTTTGAAAGATTCTTATCCAAATTATAGGTGAAATAACTCTTCACCTTTAATATTTGAGGATTTGTGGATGAAAGATTGTCCTTCCTTAAGGCATGTATAAATTAATATGATTTTTAAAAAATATATTTTTTCAATGGAAACTTAAATGTTACATTTATACAAACCTCAGGAGAAATGTATCATCTCATGAAACATTTAGATGGTGTTATCTTGTAAAATCTCAAGGGTGTAATTACCCTATTAGTTTTTCTAAAAACAATGGTTAAGCCATGATTCCAATTTAAGGAAACCATGATTGAAACTAAAATTAATCTAAAAAATATTAATCAATATTAATAACAAAATAAATATATTTCATAGTATTAAAATATAGAAAAGAAAAGATTTTTTTTTTCACCAGTATATATGTTTTTTTCTTTTTTCTTTTTTTAATTTTTTATATAGAAAAAGCCCTGAAGGATGTATTATTATTCAATCATACGAAGATCATTATTGTAAACACTAAGGATATCAAGTATATATCTTGTGAATTTTTTTTTTCACAAGTATATATCACAATTGACCACAAGTATATGTTTCAAAAATAATAAATCTAATAGTTTTTTTCACAAAATCTTTTACAATCACTTTAGTGGCAAGTTGTAAATGATAAACAATAAAATGATTCAATGATTGGTCCAAATAAGATTAATATCAACTTAACAAATTAGTGTGTATTTGGATACCAATGAAAAATTAAAATTATTTTACTATTCAGTTTATTTTTGTTACTATTCATGAATTTCGTTGTATTATTTCAACTAATTTTTATTTTTATTTTTATTTACAGTACATTCAACAATACGTTTTCAATTTTAGTAAAATAAGCAGTATTCAAACATATTCTTAACAAGTGAAAAAAAAATTTCAGTGAAAGCAGAGAGGTAAACCGTATTGTTGAATTGGGCGGAAAGAGGTAAATCGTAACATTTTTTTTTTTTTTTGATGAACAGGTAAACCGTAACATTATTTGTGTAGATAAGGTCAACCGTAATGTTACCTTATTTGGGACCCATTAAACTTTAATTTAGTTGTAAAAAGACGAAAATATATTTTGTACTTATATGAACATATGGACCATATGATATGGTTTTTTTGGTAAATAACCATATGATATGGTTGCTCCGATATATGTAATGTGGCAAAATCGACACTCACACATGGTTGCCTGACATTTCTTTGGGGAGGTCCCCCTCGCCACCCTTTAGATTTTGTGTGTATATATATATATATTAAAAATAAAAAATATGAGTTAAGACAATTTTTTTTTCCCTATAAATTTAATAATTGTGGAGTTGGTCAACTGTGAGTAGTACACAGTAGACATAGCTGAGTTGATCACTCATGGTTGATCAACTCAGAAATTATAAAATTTGTGGTGAAAAAGTTAGGTATATATATGCAGCCATGCAGGAATAGAGCTAGAATAAAATTGTTTTGAGTTCTCACCGTGGCCACAATAGAATCTCTTGCAACCAAAGCAATGATATCTGCACAAGAAACTATGCCAGGACATTCAGCTTCAACTAGGCTCTTCACTCTGTCAATGAAGTCAAAACCTCTGATTGTCAGATTTGGAGTAGCAACCTTTTCCGCTTGGTTATTTGAGGTTGAGTTCAGAAGCAAAGATGCATCACACCCCTGAAAAAGAGGCAAAAACAAGAACTTCTCTGTTAGTAACTACAACCAAAAGAGGCAATATCTTTACATTCATATATAGGAAAACACTCATTAAGAATGAGCTAAGAAAAGCGGTGTGGAAAAAAGTTCATGTGAGAAGATAAAAGAGTTGACACAAACCCTGACAAAGCAGTCATGGAAGTGCATCCTTATGAGGGCAGCTGCCAATGATGGAGCATTTTGGGCAGTTCTTAGAGTAAAAACCCAACTGCAGTTGAGCTTGTGTTGAGCCTAGAAATCCTATAAGAACTAATATTGCTATCCCAAAACATCTTATCCCCCCCATTTTCAAGTCTGAGTTACTATATTTGGAAAAGATTTATGTCAAAAGAACTTCTTTAGAGGAGAGGAAGCAAAAATGTACTTATAATTTGGAAACCATAATGTTAAGGGGGAGAGTTATAACCTTTAGCTACAGGGCCTGTGGCCCACAGCCTATATATAAGAAGCAAGTTGAACAAAGCCGATTCACATAGCTAACCAACATGTGCTCTGGGTAAAACTTTATCATACTTTATATACAATTGGCTATTGAATAATATGATTTGTTAGGGCTGCCCCCTTATACGACAAGAATAGTATGTCCCTAAGTTAGGGCCTTAAGGCACGTATTGATTGAATATATATTTTTTCTAAACGGTAACATTTAAAATTAGAATCATTGGTTGCTTTAGGTATAATTTATAACATGAATTTGAATGTGTATAATAGGGACAATTTTTTAACAATTTTTACCGTTGGCTAGCATAAGAACATGGATTTGGTAGATAAAGCAAATTAATATATCGCTCTAAGGACTAAAATTTATATACACAAAGACAAAAAAGAGAGAAAAAAAAAAAAAATACTCACCCACTCCTACAACTGATGAGCTGTCTACTTTCCTAACCTATTATTATATTGGGTACCTTCTGCCATCCACATGGTATGAGTTTTGCATAAATTTCAAGAAATTTAAACCAAAAGTAAGGTTACAAAGAGAGAACCACTGAGTGCTACGCCATCTCGTACTAACCAGGTCGAAGCTCGACCAACTTCACAAACTAGATTGGAGCTCCACCACCTCCACAAACTAGATCAAAGTACCTTGCATCACAACTATACCACCACGCTGCTGATTTGATCCATTCGAGAGAGAGAGAGAGAGAGAGAGAGAGAGTTTTGGACTTAGTAGAAATTAGATTTTGATGGAAGGGGAGTCTTTTTTTTTTTCTTCTTCTTTTTACCGAAAGGAAAATAACTAAAGAAACAGATGAAAATGTTTCTTTTGATGGGTCTTGGAGCCTATTAATGATTGGACTAGATGAGTGGATAGCCGGGAGGCCCAGTTATTGTGCAGCCTAAGCTGAAAATGACCATGGACCGAAGAAACAGATGAAAAGAAAAGTACACTTCATATGAAGTTTAAGGCTTTTAAATCAGCTCAAGCCCAGACATGTCTTCGGCTTGGGCCTAGTATAAAGATAAAGCCAAAATTTTTCTTTAACGATCCAAAACTTGTTAAAAAATATTACCCATTCAGGAATTTAAAAATATCTCAAAATTTAAAAATAAATAAATAAATGAAAAATAAAATTAGCATATATTCAGTATTAACAAAATATCAATAAAAAAACATAAAAAATGGTTTTCTTGATACATTTCAACTCATTATATATAATTATTCAAAATGAAACTCAATGTTCTTTTAAATCCCTCTATTATTAACTTTATACTAAACTTCATAGCATTTTCTTTTCATTATACAAGATTAAAGATCCCGATCGAAAATCATTTTTCATTTTGTTGTGAAACATAATTTTGATGATATTTATGATTGAATGCATATTCAATAGTCATGGTATGAATTGAAATAGTAAGTTCAAATATAACCACTCCATAAACAAGTTGGTAGTCTATTAATTTTCTAGCTTGTACCAACTAATGGCACAATTAAAAAAAAAAAAAAAAATTGAATGTTGAATTATATTATACTCATAACGGTGAAGTTCTATTTTCAATAGTAATTTTCATGATATGTGAAGTCTTATAGATAAAACTTATTTAGTTACTAATAGAAAAATATCATCGACTTTAAAAGATTTATATGACTTTGCCAAAAGTTTTGTAGTTCAACTGGCACATCTTTATGCACAAAGTGTTTGGAGGGTTTTAGAGAAAAGTGGTCTCAAAAAAGATTCATGTGACTATTGAGGATTCAAAGTTAAGCTAAAAGTAATCTAACAATTAACGATGCTAAATTGAAAAGTCATGCTGCTAATGAAAACAAACAAAGAAATACCAGTCTGTAGCGGATCTCTTACAAGATCAATTCGGAGTGTCTCTGTTTCGTTTAGAAAATATGATTAGAGGAACTATAGGCGAAGCAGTTAGGCATAACTTGATACAAACTCCTCAGAATTTAGTAACTTCAACTCCATTAACTAAACAATCTTTTAAGCACAACTAGACAATATGGTAGCATCTAAATCCTAAAGAGTCAAACTTCTCTTCTAATTTTAAATAATATTTTTAAAAAAATTGTCATGTGAAACAAACAATCATAACTCATAAGTCATTTGCACTTTCGTGGGTTGATGGGATTTTTATTTTTATTTTTATTTTGTGATAAAATTTTTGTTTTGTTTTGCTAGTATTTTTTGGGGGTTGTTGGGGGGGGCAGGGGGGGAGGGTGATGGTGAAGATGGCAAATTTAATTTTTTGGATTCTTTGGGGACTAGGTATTTATTGTTGTCCCAACATTTTTTAAATCGTATATATTAATATATCATTTTTTTTTAAAAAAAAAATTTCCAAAGGGGCCATAGCCATATTTGGTGTTGTAAGTTGTAACAGTCCATCCCTAGTTAGACCTTGATTTTTATTTTCTTTTCTCAATTATATAAATGTTACTCACTGTGGTGGGCCTTTTTGGTTATATCGGGTTAGGCTGCCTCCTGCGGTACTGGGCCCAAATATTCTGAGTAAGGGAGTTGAGACCGATTCAACTGCAACTCAATTTGGTCTGGCTTGTGCGCAAACTATGCCTCGTTCACCAAGAGCACGCTTACGGCAGACAGAACTGTTTTAGATGAGTCGTGGCAGACAAATATGATAATAATAAGATAAAAGAAAGTACTTTGACTTCTTAATTAAAGTGAAAAGATAATCTTTAATCAAGAAAAGATAATCACAGTTTAACAACAATTACTTTTTTAAAGAAAATAAAGGGAATAAATGGGTAGTATATGGGTTAATTAAAAGAAGAAAGAAATCAGATCAAATCTGATCCGCAGGACCAAAATCAGAGAGGGAAGAACGTCTCTTCTCAACGTGAATAATCTCCCAGGGAAAATCCTGCTGTAGAAATTAATCACTTTGAGGGAAACAGACCTGAATGGCTGGTGTACAAGAGAATTCTTTGTTTCTGGCAGAGAGCAGGACTTCGAGAGGGAAAGAGGGAATCAACCTATTGGTGCATGCCTGCCGCTCTAACTCTCTATTTTTTTCTTTCTTTCTCTTTTAATATTCCCATTTCTTATCTTTTTTCTTTCTTTTCTTTTTTCTCAATCCTTGTTTTCTATTCCCCGATTTTTCAAGTTCCTCTATCGTGGTGCTCATGTCGTCCCTTGTACATGACAAGGGCCTCTTTTTATAGTGCCTGCTGCCGTGACCGGATTTTACTATTTTAGCCCTTAACCACATTTGTCTGATCTGGGTGTACTTGCTGACCACCACTGGTCCGTTTGTGTGCCACTCCCCATCACCAGACAAAAGAAAACTATTTTGTTTGTTTGTCTGCCGTGGCACCCTTCCCTACTATGGTGTGGGTGTCTTCTCTCTCCCTGTCCCTCATGGCATGCACCTAGTAGTTCCAACTCAGCTTTGCTTCTTTTGGGTGGTATGTCATCCCAGCAGGACATTTCCCCTAAAAGAGTCCGAGCAAGAACCTCATAATAGGTTTTTCCTCTCTCCTTACCGCCAAACCATTCCCTCTTACCTCTAACCTATGACCTCATCGTGTCCTGTATTGGCTAGGTACAAGCTGGTGAGGTCTGGGCCTTGCGCGTGCCTCTCTTCCATGTATGTCCAAAATCTGCCTGCTGTTCATGCATTTGCCGTGGTTGGCCTGCACAGTTTGCCATCCGTTTTTGACTATTTTCTGGTTCCCCTTTTTTTTATGGCTTGCCCCACTTAGGGGTTGGGCCTTGCTTGACGGTGGGCTTTGCCTTTCTTCAGCCCACCCTTTTTTCTGCAACCATCTCCTTCCATGCCACTCAATCATTCCTACTGCGAAGTTGTTTGCCTCAATCCTGCTGGGCCTCTTTAGGCTTGCCGTTTATTCTTCTCCCAATATAACATCACTGGCGAGCTCCTGTGTCCCATTTATTTTCTTTTGGGCGTTACTGGCTCATTTGCTTTCCTTGGGCTTCCTTGGCCCTTTTCTTAACTTTGCATTCCCATGGAATTTTACTGAGTTTTTTAGACTTCCCTGGCCCAATTGCATTATCCCTTATCCTTGGGGCTCATGGGCTTGCCATTAACCCCTTACTTTCTTTGCTTTCATTACTTTGGGCCTGTCGTGGCCCATTCTCACTTTTTCACATCATATATTGCCCATGGTTTGCTTTTTTTTTTTTCTCTTTCCAGGCTCCTTTAAGCCCATTTACCCCCCTCAAGGCCCATTTGTTTATCACATGGGCCTGTTATCCATTATTCATGCTGTTTGGGCCTAATGGGTTTTCTATCTATTTACCAACTCTTTTCTATTCGCGTTGCTGGGCTTTTCCTTTTCACTTGGACTCCCAAAATGGTCATCAATATTTAGCCCCATATGAAGCATTCCTGCGGTTCATATGTGAATAAAAGACTTCCCTGCCCTTTCTGTCTTTCCATCTTCTTTTCCTTCGCGGGCTTTTTAAACAGTGGTCCCTACCTTACACATACATACATATTCACACACACACACACACACACACACACACACACATATATATATATTTGCCGTGAACAGTGTTGTCTCTTCGAATTTCTCAGTTAAGCAGTTATTTTGAAACACAGCTGTCGTTTCATTAATTTCATCCTCTTTCTGATGGCTGACCCATCGCCTCCTTTCGTGTAGGCATTAATGACTTGGGTATTTAAGAGGGAATCCCTTCGTAATCCAAACACAAACTCCTTCTTCCTTTCCAAAACTCTCTCTCCGTTTTCCTTTTCTTCACCACTTCCTCTTCCTCAAACATCCCCATCCGTTTTCTTCGATCAAATTCCTGTACCATGACTCCGGCGAAAAGCCAAAGCTCCTCCCACCGTAAAGGAAAAGAGGTTATCTCCGATCCTCCCGCTTCATGTGATGTAGGCGAGAAGGTCGTGTACTCTGAGTCGGACCATTTCGACGAGGAAGAAGCGCAACGTGCCTCGGACAGCGAGTGCGCTCCACTTATTGATCCCTGGTATGACATCCATCCTCATTTCCAAAAGATTCCTTGCGATTATGCACCGCCGCCGTCGGGCCGTGTGTGGCTCGCTCTTTGCCGATGAAATACAGACGTTTCTTAGGCCCCATTGGCCTCCTCGATCCCCGATCTTGTCATTCGCCAGGGCATTTCACTCCCCATGCCTATTCATTTTAAGTTTGGATCGGGTACCGCCTTGGGTTGGAGGGAGTGGGTGGACAATGAGTTATCCGACACTGGCTTCATGGGGTTGTTATAATAGGCTGGTGTTTTGAAGGCCATCGTTTCATCCCGTTGCTTATCCAACTTTCGAGACCTCTTCAACCTCTATCATTTGGTCCGTCGATGGTGTACCACCACTTATACCTTCTTCTTCTCCTGTGGTGAGGTCACCATGACCTTAGAAGATGCATCCAACCAATTACTCTTGCCCATCCTTGGCGACATTGATCCTGCCACCTTAGAGCTTTTTTCGGAGGAAGAGGCCGTGGAGGCTGAGTTGAAGAAAGGGATGAGCGGGAATGCCAAGTTGTCGTATTGGGTTAGTTCTTCTTCTAAATTCTCTGTGGCTGCCCATCATGCGCCCTTTGTTGTTTTTTGGCTTTGTAAGTTTGTTTTTGGGTCTCACCCCCATTACACCGTGAAACCTTTATATTTCCGTTTAGCTATCAAGATTTCTATTGGGGTAAGTCTGCCATTGGCTCTTATGTTCTTGGGACATTTGTATGTTTAACTAGACATCTTGCGGAGCGATGAGAGCCACGTAGGCTCCTGCCACATAGTCACCTCCTCTGTTCATAGTACTATTTTGCAGCACTAGTTGTACGAGTGTTGTGCTAAGCATTCGTCGAAGTGTAGGCCCTTCCGTTTCGCTAAAGAAAAGTATCAGTCGTGTCCACAAGCCATTACTGATTTTTGTGGTAGATTCAAGTCGGACTTTCCATTGGCTTTTCGTTGGGTCGGCTTGAAGCCAATTGACCATTTTGCTGTTGAATCCTTTGATCGAGGCGTCAGATTTTCTTGGAGAGCTTATAGAAAATTGGGTACGGATTATACATGTGTAGATTCTGCTATGGGTTTGTTCGTTGACACCGTCGGGACTGCCACCCCCTTAACCGGTTTTGATGAGACCAGGATTACTTACTTGGCAGCCACCAATGCTGGGTGGTTACCTTATTTGGCTGACGAAGGAATTAGGTTTGTTCATTATCCTACCAATCGGGTGAGAAGGCAGTTCGGATTAGACTAGGACATTCCTGATGACCTTTCTTTTCTTATGGAGTCCCCTACTTCCATTCGACCCTTTATGCGGCCATTGCCTTTGAATTTTGGAGTCAGCGTTTTACTGCAGTTACCGTTTCGAGCTCACTGAGGGAGGGCCTTTGTACCCCTGCCATGCATGGATATTGGCAGGCCGTGATGACTTCATTTGAACAAGAGTTGATGGGTAGTCACAGTTTCTCCCTCATTCCTCCTGATGGGCTTAGCGCAATTATCTCGATTAATCCTTGGTTGCTTTTGCCTTCCAAGTCTGTGTTAGTATATGCCAGGAAGCAGAATCGATCTGCTATCTTTAAGTGGGATGAGGAGAAAAGAGGGTGGCATTGGCACGTTGGTGGTTATCCTCCAGGTTGGGAGAAGAAAGTTAAAGTAACTATAAGGTTGAATTTATTCAACCATCTAATTGGCTTTATTCCGTGCCAAATTTGCTTGTAATTCAGCATTTAGTAACCCTGTATTTAGGTGGGTTTGTTGTAAGGGTAGTGAGTGAGATAGAGTGAAGATTGCTCAAGAGTGTGCAAGAAAACAGAGACTCGCGGCTGGGACTCGCGGGTGACTCGCGGCTGCAAGCCGCCAAAAGCAGCACACGTGCCAAGTATGCTGGAAGATGAACAGTCATGCTAGCTGGACCACTACAGGACAAAACAGGACAACTGGCCATACGGTTAACTCGCGACTAGATCTCGCGACTTAGTCAAGCCGCGAGGTCAAGCCGCGAGCCACCCCTGTTTTGTAAAACTTGACGTTTCACATTCCTCTCCCACTCCAGTATAAATACCCCTTTTACCCACGATTGAAAGAAAGCTTCCAGAGAGAATTTTGAGAGAGAAACCTTAAAGAAAAACCAAATTGTTTCACCCACAATCTCTACCTTCGAGTCTCTTCAAATTCCTCAACTCTCTTCCTCTCTATTGTCAAATCCTTGAGAGGCATTATACCAAACCTGGTTCTCACCATCATCATCACTATGAGACAGTTGTTTGGATTTCTGGGAAGCAGTTAGGAAGGAACCAATCTTCATTGGTTGATGCTACGGTCTAGTAGCGAAATCCGGGAAGCTAGAAAAGAAAAAGGTTCGGCGCAACCTCGTTGGAGCAAGAAGCTTGGAGGGCTTAGGTGCACTGGGTAGATTAGGCTTGGAGGGTCTATTGCTGTCCTTGTATCCCAACTGTATTTTCTAGTGGATTGCTTACCACTTGGAGGGCGGCGGAGAGGTTTTTCGCCGAGGACTTCGGTTTCCTCTTCGATAACACATCGCGTGTTGTCTTTGTGTTTGCATCTTCCTTCCTCTCTATCTTTGCCTATTTATTATCTGCTGTGAATTTTATTTTGTTATGGCTTAGATAGTTTTTAACCAATTTCATATTATAGCATATGTTAAGTTTCCGCACACTAGTTGTTTGACATATTGTTTGATTTGGTTAAGTTGTAATTTAGGGGTCTAAACGTTCAAAGGTGTTTTGTACACGTTTTTGAACTTTCAGTGACGAATATTTCTGCGTCGAGTAAGAAGGGTCTTGCCAAGCTTAAGTCTGCAAGCAAGTCCAAACTTGCTACTCCATGGCCATCTACAAATGCTCCCCCTTCCAGCAAAACACGAGGTAGTAAGAGAAAGACAACCCCTCACCCTGCGTTCGTTGCTGAGCGAAGAGTAAGTTACCTCTAATTCTGCTTCGTCTTTTATATACTTTTGACTTTCCTGTAGCTAATCCTGACATGTGTGCTGACTTCTTTTTTTAACCTTATCTTTTGTTTTCTTTTTCCTTTGCAGTCTACGCATAGGGAGGATACATTAGTCACATATCCCATTTTGCTTGATGAACCTGGGTTTGAGGTACATCTCCTTTCTTTTCTTCTTCCTCCTTTTTTTTTTTTTTTTTTTTTTTGCACGTGTTTTATCTGCCACATGCTTTTGTTTGACTCATCCGCCTAAAAGTTCCATTGATTTATATCTTTTTTTCTTTCATCTTTTAGGATGAGCCCGAGCCTCTTTTTATATACCACTCCACAACCAAGGAGCTTTCTGCCTTCATGGGTGCACCCGTGGGAGGCTTATTTAATGGGTTGTCGTAGTATTTGCAACACCTGCCCCTTTTGCTGCTGCACATGGAGTTCCTGCTGAGGTTCCTACCCCTCCCACTGAGCCAGTACCCATAGATGAGCGTACTCATACTAGGAAGGTTAGTGAAGCTACTCCCATTCCTATTGAGACACTTACTCCCCAAGAGGTGGCCACTCCTCCTGCTACTGTTCAGATCGAGGTTGCTTCTCCTATCACACCCCTTGTCATCTCCACTAGTGACCCCTTTGCAGTTTTATCTCAGGCTGTGAAGGATGGTTCTTCTTTGGTCGTCACCCCTTCTTCCGTAACTTTGCCATACGTGGACCTGATGTGGACTTGTCCTCTGAGGGATCTGAGGACATCCATGAGGACTCGGACGATGAACCTATCTTGAAGAAGAGGATTTCTAATTCTAACAACGAGGAGAGTGCTCCCCCCGAGACCGAATTTATGGGTATGTGCCTTTTTTCCTTCCCCCTTTCTTTTGTTTTTTGCTAAGTTCATTCTTCCCCTTTTTTGGTCATCTCTTTCTTACACGTATGTATTTGCATCTCCCCTTTACTACAATCTCCCTTTATTTGTATGCCTATTTCCGTGTTTTGCAGAGATTTTTGAGGGGTCAGGGATCACAGCAGACGTAGGTATGCCTTCAGCTGCTACTCTTACCACACCCATAGCACCCGTTTCTGCTATTCCCACAACGCTCGTTTCTGCCGTTCCCACAGCTCCCATTCTCACGAGTCCTGGTGAGTTTCTCATCTCCTCCCTTATTTCTTTCTTGTGAGTTTATTGCTCCTAGCTCATGGTTTCTCATGTTACGTCTCATGCTCCTGGTTAGGTTTGCTGCCTACTGTCCCTTTTCAGTTTGAGGTGGGTAGCAGTTCTGCCACGGTTCCAGACCCTGTGGGTGAGACCACAGCCTTCTTTGCGCATTTTGATCAGCCTGAGATTAACGACCTTGATCCTACAGACTTCTGGGGTTTTGGCCCTCCTTATGTGGACTTCCATGGCTTCAGGGTTTCCCAGAATTGCGTTTCTCACCTAGAGGCAGTTTTCAGTAGCCGGGGTGACTTCATGCAGGGATTCCACATTGGTCGTTCTACCAGGGAGCATTTCTTGAAGCTGTTGGGAAGCGTAATGAATGACATTGAGCATAACTTCGTTGATACTGTCTCTTCTGAGAGGATCCTGTAGTGGAGAGCTGCGGTTCAGGAGTTGATTAGTGTGGGCTTTGCTATGGAGTTCATCCTAGACCATCTCTGTGAGATTGCGCGAGCCTTTTTCATGAGAAAGGTTTAGCCTGCTGTAGATTTCATTGACACATGTATTGAGACTTTGAAGAAGGAGGTGGCAAACTTGGAGGGTCGTCGTGAGCATCTTCTTACTAGCATTGATGGGTCCAGTCGCTTTGAAGACCAGCCCTTTATCTCTAGGCTTCGTTGATGTAGTTCCCTTCCTTTTTTTTTTTTTTTTTTTTGTTCTTTTCCTTCTTTTACTACCCCACCTAGTACACCTCATCTACATATTTTCTCTTTATAGCACTTATTTGGCTAATTTGACATAGTTGCTACAATTTGGGTTTGTAACTTTTAAGATGCTACACTTGGTTGCTATTTATGCTATTACTTATGACATGGAATGCTTTTTATAATACTTCATGTCTTTTCATTGTGTACTCATAAAAGCATGTTACAAACTTGTCTCATGAGATGGTCACTTGAAGGAAAAAAAGAACAAAAGGTAAACCTTAAACTCATTGAATGAAAAGGACAACTACATAACCTTAACTTAGGCATAACGCTTTAGCCACTTCCCATTGATGGGATCCATTAGATCCTTGCCATTCATCTGGGCTAGACGATAATACCCACTTGGGTGTGTTTCTCTTATCACGAGGGGTCCCTCCCATTTTGGTGCAAACTTAGATGGTCCTGCCATACCTCGCCTGACATAGTCCGCCACTTTTAGCACAAGTTATCCTTCCTCGAACACCCTTTCTTTAGTCATCCTACCATAGACTTCTGTCATCCTTTGTTTGTATCTGGGGCTACGCTCTTGGGCTTCATCCCTTCTTTCATCAAGTCCTTCCAGATCTTCACACCTTTCTAATGTAAAGGCTTCTTCCTCTTTTTCCTTCCCCTGTATCTACATAACTCTCAAAGATGGAGTCATCACTTCTGCTGAGCTCACTACCTCTGTCTCGTATACCAAGGAAAAGGGTGAAAATCCTGTGGCAGACTTTGGTGATTTTCTGTAAGCCCAAAGGGCGTCTGGCAGGTGCGTTGCCCATTCTCCTGTATACTCTTGGCTCATTTTACTAATGATCTTTATGAGAACCTTATTTGTTGCCTCTGCTTGCCTATTTCCTTGAGGGTAATAGGGCGATGAACGATGGTGCTTGACTTGGTAGAACTCCAACATCTTCCTTGCATCACTGTTGACAAAGGGTGTGCCATTGTCACTGATAATCCTGTGGGGTACTCCAAACCTCACAATTATGTTTTCCTTGATAAAGTTTGCCACTGCTCCTTCTGTGGCTTTTCGAAGTGGCATTGCCTCTGCCCACTTAGTGAAGTATTCCGTAGCCACTAATATCCATATGTATCCACGCGATAGTAGGTTAACTAGTCTTACTAACTCAAGCCCCCAAGTGTGGAAAGGCCATGGGGTGACCATGCTATGTAAGTTCTGCGGGTGAGTGTAAATCAAGTTGACTTGTATTTTGCAACTATGGCATTTTTTCACAAATTCTGCCGTATCCTTTTTCATGGTAGGCCAGTAGTAGCTCATTTGCAGCAAGCATCTGTAAAGCTTTTTCTTCCCCTGGTGCTCCCTACACTTTCCCGAATGCACTTCTTTTATCAGTTCTCTTACTTCTTCAGGGCCTAAACATCTTAAGGGGTCCCCATCGTACCATTTTTTTTAAAAAGGACTGTATTATGCAAAAAGTAACGCGTTGCCAACCTCTTAAACTTGTATCTTTCACTGTGTTTTTGTGACAGGATGCCTTTTGCCAAGTACTACACAAATGGGCTTCTCCAGTCTTCGCCGATGAACACAGCGTAACTTTCCTCTTTGTCTGCTGCGAGCTGGCAGGTCCCGTACTGGGTTTGGACTCGGTCTGCGTCTTTACCCATGCTTGGCCAATAGAAGCCTGCCCTTTGAAGTCTACGGTAAAGGCTGACCTCTCCGCAGGTTCCGCAAGTCTTGTCATGTACTTTTTTCAATTTTCTCTAGACCTCCTCCTGCCCTACGCATCTGGACAAGACCCCACCGGGCATCTTGCAGTACAGTTCTCCTCTCACCAGGGCGCAGTCTTTTAGTACCTTCAGTTCTGCGGCACCTTCTCCTTTCATCAAGGCTTCCCTTATGGGGATCCGCCAATCCCCTTCGCACCGTTCCTCTAGGAACCTTTCCTTCAACACTTCAATAATGGATTCTTTCCTCTTGTTGACCTCTACCTTGGTGTTATCCCCTTCGAACATTATTTGTGAGCCTAGTGCGGCCAACGCATCCGCAAATCGGTTTTCGTTCCTTGGAGCATGTTCTATTTCGAAGGTTGAAAATTTCTCCTCCATCTTCTGGGCCATTGCTCTGTATGGAGCTAGGCTGGGTTCCTTTAGGGAGAAGATCCTTTTGGCTTGGCAGACCACCAGGTTCGAATCACCCATTAATCTTAAGTGCTTGACTCCCATTTCAAGAGCTGTGCCAACCCGGTTAGATAGGCTTCATATTCTGCCGTATTGTTTGAACAGAGGAATTCCAGTTTGAATGATAGCCCCACTGCCTTATCTTCTTCATGGTACAAAACTACTCCCACTCCCCCTGATTAGGTGGTAGAAGACCCATCAAATTTCATTACCCATTATTCTCTAACCTCTTCTGCCATGGCTACTTCCCCTGGAACTTCATCATCCAGCGAGAATTCTTCCTCTCCTAGAAACTGTGCTAATAAATCCGCTATAACCTGGCTTTTCACCGCCCTGGGTGTCCCCATTCTTAAGTTATACTTTGACAATTGTAACAACCATTGGGATATTCTGCCTGAGAGGATTGGTTGCTGCAACAAAACCTTGATGGCATGGGACTTGGTCATCAGCCATACTTTGTAGGCCAAGAAATAATGACGTAACCTCTGCGAAGCATACACAATAGCTAGACACACCCTTTTGGCCCTTGGGTAACGAGTTTTTGCATCTTTTAAGGCACGGCTGATGTAGTACACTGGTTGCTCAACGCCACCTCCATCCTCTTGGGCGATTAATGCACCAATGGCATAAGAGTTGGCCGCCAAGTAGAGAAGCAATGGCTTTCTGTGGACTGGGGCTTATACTGTAGAGAGGTTCATCATGATCTACTGTAGCCTCTTGAAGGCCGTCTGCTGTGTTTCTCCCCATTCAAAACTTTGCCCTTTCCTGATCAATTTGGTGAAAGTAGAAGTGATTGATGCCAACCCAGGGATGAATCTCTGGATATACGAGACCTTCCCTAAGAAGCTCTTTAACTCCTTTACCGTGACCGGAGGTCTCATAATGGCTATGGCTGGGTCCACATCTATTCCCCTGCTGTGAACTAGGTAGCCTAGGAATTTTCCAGAGGACACTCCAAATGCGCACTTGAGAGGGTTCATTCTTAGTTTGAAGGCTCTACACCTTTCAAATACCCTTTGCAACACATGGAAGTGCTCCTCTCTCCTCCTTGATTTAACCACTATGTCATCCACATAGTCCTCTAGTTCCTGATGCATCATGTCATGAAATATGGCCGTCATCACTCGTTGATAAGTTGAACTTGTGTTTTTTAACCCGAAGGGCATCACAGTGTAGTAGAAGTTGCCATGGGTGTTCTGAAAGCAGTTTTCTCTGCATCCCTTGGTGCCATTCTAATCTGATTGTATCCACTGAACCTATCCACGGATGAAAACATGGCGCTTCCTGCCGCAGAATCTATTAGTAAATCCATGTTTGGCAATGGGAACTCGTCCTTTGGATAGGCTCTGTTGAGATTTCTGAAATTTACACAACATCTTATTTGTCCATTTTTCTTCTTTACTGGTACTATGTTGGATAGCCAGTGCGGGTGTTAAATAATCTTGATGAATCCTGCGGCCAGCAATTTCTGTACTTCTTTGACTATTTGCCCTTCTATTTCAGTGTGGAATATCCTGGCAGGCTGGGTCACTAGTTTGGCTTCTGGGTCCACATTCAACGTATGTGCCATTAGCCCAGGGTCTAACCCTGGCATTTCACTGTAATCCCATGCGAAGATGTTTTTGAACTCTTTCAACAGTAGTACTAGCTCTAATTTTTCCTTTTTTGTCAGACTTGCACTAATTAAGATAGGCCTTGGTCCTTATAAACCAGACCCCAGGTCAACCTCCTTCAACTCTTCTTTTGCCGCAACTTGCACCTCTTCTTCTGCCATGATTTTTTCATCCTTCTCTTTATCACCTTCTTCCTTTGAACTTTCTTGTGCCATGCAACATGCTAGACTCTCGTGCTGCCACTCTTGGGTGGGGCCCGCCTGTATTTCACTCATGGGCCCTGCGCGCCTTCATAATTTGTATACAATCCTACCATCAGGGCCTCGGACCCTGACACATTGGGGTGTGTCATCTGGTTCTGCGGCAAGAGCTTCTTTTCTTTTCTTTTCTTTTTTCATGCTAGCAACTCCCTTAGCTTAGGCTCTAAGTCACCTTGGACGTGTTCCCACTTAGGTATGAAGGTACCTTGTGGCTTTGATACTGAGCTTTCTCCGAATGGAGCCCATTGGTCGTAGAACATAGTTTCTACTAAATGAGCCTCCGCCTGCTCGAATGGCGAGGGGTTTGCTGCTATGCGTATCATTCTGCCATTCAACATTCCTTTCACACACTGGTGATAGGTGGACGGGACCAATCGGTGTTTGTGCAACCATGGCATCCCCAAAAGCACATGATAGGAGACCTCCATTTTCACCACATGGAACCGAGCTAAAGAAGCTATGGGGCCCACTTTTAACCACAGCTAGATGTGGCCTGCAGTGTATTCGCCCTTTCCGCCAAACCCTGCCACTTCCATTGGGCATCCCTGAATCTTTCTTTCTGAAATTCTTGCTGCTTGTAAAGCGCTCAATGGAATGAGATTTACAGAAGCACCTGTATCTACCAAGGCTCTCTTGATGGGGTTTTGATTTATGGATGCTGCCAAGTAGAGGGGCCTCCGGTGATCTGGGTATCCCACTTTCATATCCTCATTACTAAAAGTGATCTCAGTCGACTCTTGTAAGAGGGCTCTATCATCTGGGATTTTCGCTGATAAGCATTCTAGATGATAGAGCCCTCTTACATCAGATTAGAATGGCACCAAGGGATGCAGAGCCCTCTAGATCGCAGATGATAGAGCCCTCTTACCGTAGATGTAAAGTGGTAATTGTTGTGGCAGGCGGGGTTGGATTTTCTTCTTCGTCTTCCTCTGGATCTGTGCAAATTACTACCATTGCTACACCCTTCCCTTTGTGGTTTGGGAATGGGTTTCTTTGAACCTCTTGCTGGGATAGTTCTAGAGTCCCTTCTTTGATCCTGCGGTGCACCAATCTGCGGAGTGCCCAACATTCTACGGTAGGATGTTGCACATAGTTGTGCAAACAATAGAAGTGTGGGTCCCTCCGCTCCTCTTTTGTGGGTTCTCTAGAAACTTGATTAGGCTTGAAAACTTTGTCTGCTATCCACTTGTCTCGCAGCACTTCTAATTCTTTTGTAGTGCATGGTATTGGTAATGGAGTATTGTATTCCCTCCCATCAATCTTCCTTCTCCATTCACTAGCAGATACTATCATAGCTTGCAGAGCGTTTCTTTTGTCTGAACTTGGCTTTATGGATTGGGTAGTCTTTCTGGCCTTTTGCAACAACTGTGCAAACTAGGAGATTTCTAAGTTTTCCAAGACTGCCTTGTACTCCCTGATCTTGTTTGTTATACACATTTCCACCAATGTTCTTTCTTCACAAGGATCGTAGCAATCAAGTGCTATGTCCCTGAACCTTTTGATGTATTCCATGAAATCTTTGCCATTCCTTTGCTTGGTTGCTTGCAGGGTTGCAAGTGTTACTGTTTCTTTTCTGTGGAAGTACCTAGTGCAAAATACGTCCACCATGTCATCCCAAGTTGGGATTGATCCTGGCTTTAGGCCGATGTACCAGGTGTATGCCCGGTCGCATAGCAATTTGGAAAACTCTCGAAGACATAAGTCTTCGTCTGCAGCGTAAGGGCCAAGAGTATCAATGAACTTGCTCATGTGCTTAACTGCAATTCCCTTCCTACCATCGTACTGTGCAAAGGCCCGCAACTCATACCTCTTGGGGTACAGTTTGCTTAGTACCTTTAGTGGGTAAGGAGGCCTTCATGCATAGAATCTCTCCTTAGGTGCTCTAGCTCTCTCTTGTTCTAGGAGAGTCGCTACTTTGGCCATAGTGATGAACGTTGTTCTGCATTCTGTGGGACCCCTCCTGCTGGTGTCTCTTCTTTGTTTGCCGCATGTTCTGGGTTATGTTGGCTTCCTTTTTCCTTTGTTTTATCTATTTTCAGCTGACAGATCTCTTCCATCATTTGTTGTTGTGAGTGTTGTAGGGACTACAAAACTTCAATGAAGATGTTGGCATTGTCAATAGGGATTCTCAGCTGTGGTTGGGGTTTAGCCCCCATTTCGTTGGCACCTTCCGCCTGGTGAGGCTGCTGTTGGTGAGGCGTCGTTGGCCTGTACTCTGCTTGTGAGGGCACGACACTTATATTTCATGTTGTTTTGGACTTTGGAGGCATTTGTTTGCGAGGGCTTCTGTCCCTATCTGCTTCTTAACTTCCTAATGAAGTCACCAATATAATATGGTGGGCCTTTTTGGATATATCGGGCTAGGCTGTCTCCTGCGGTACTGGGCCTAAATATTCTGAGTAAGGGAGTTGAGACCGGTCCAACTGCAACTCAATTTGGTCTGGCTTGTGCACAAACTATGCCTCGTTCGCCAAGAGCACGCTTACGGCAGGCAGAGCTGTTTTAGATGAGTCGTGGCAGACAAATATGATAATAATAAAACAAAAGAAAGTACTTTGACTTCTTAATTAAAGTGAAAAGATAATCCTTAATCAAGAAAAGATAATCACAGTTTAACAACAATTTTTTTTATAAAGAAAACAAAGGGAATAAATGGGTAGTATATGGGTTAATTAAAAGAAGAAAGAAATCAGATCAAATCTGATTCGCAGGACCAAAACCAGAGAGGGAAGAATGTCTCTTCTCAACGTGAATAATCTCCCAGGGAAAATCCTGCTGTAGAAATTAATCACTTTGAGGGAAACAGACCTAAATGGCTGGTGTACAAGAGAATTCTTTGTTTCTGGCAGAGAGCAGGACTTTGAGAGGGAGAGAAGGAATCAACCTATTGGTGCATGCCTACCACTCTAACACTCTATCTTTTTCTTTCCTTCTCTTCTAATATTCCCCTTTCTTATCTTTTTTCTTTCTTTTCTTTTTTCTTAATACTTGTTTTCTATTCCCCAGTTTTTCAAGTTTCTCTATCGTGGTGCTCATGTCGTCCCCTGTACACGATAAGGGCCTCTTTTTATAGTGCCTGTCGTGATCGGGTTTTACTATTTTAGCCCTTAACCACCTTTGTCTGGTCTGGGTGTACTTGCCGACCACCATTGGTCCATCTGTGTGACATTCCCCATCACCAGACAAAAGAAAACTATTTCGTTTGTTTGTCTGCCGTGACACCCTTCCCTACTATGGTGTGGGTGTCTTCTCTCTCCCTGTCCCTCATGGCATGCACTTAGTGGTTCCAACTCAATTTTGCTTCTTTTGGATGGTATGTCATCCCAGCAGGACACTTCCCCCAAAAGAGCCCGAGCAAGAACCTCAAAATAGGTTTTTCCCCTCTCCCCACCGCCAAACCATGCCCTCTTACCTCTGACCTATGACCTCACCGTGTCCTGTATTGGCTAGGCCCAGGTTGGTGAGGTCTAGGCCTTACACGCACCTCTCTTCCATGTATGTCCAAAATTTGCTTGCTGCTCATGCGTTTGCTGTGGTTGGCCTGCACAGTCTGTCGTCCGTTTTTGACTATTTTCTGGTTCCCCTTTCTTTTATGGCTTGCCCACCTTAGGGACTGGGCTTTGCTTGATGGTGGGCTTTGCCTTTCTTTAGCCCACCATTTTTTCTGCTACCATCTCCTGCCATGCCACTCCATCATTCCTACTGCGAAGTTGTTTGCCTCAATCCTACTGGGCCTCTTTGGGCCTGCCGTTTATTCTTCTCCCAATGGCCCAGTACGGTCATTGGTTCTTTTATTACATCATTGGCGGGCTCTTGTGTCCCATTTGTTTTCTCTTGGGCGTCCCTGGCCCATTTGCTTTCCTTGGGTTTCCTTGGCCCTTTTCTTAACTTTGCATTCCCATGGGCTTTTACTGAGTTCTTTGGGCTTCCCCAGCCCAATAGCATTATCCCTCATCCTTGGGGCTCATGGGTTTACCATTAACCCCTTACTTTCTTTACTTTCATTAATTTGAGCCTGTCATGGCCCATTCTCATTTTTCCACATCATATATTGCCCATGGTTTGCTTTTTTCTCTCTTTCCAGGCTCATTTAAGCCCATTTACCCCCTCAAGGCCCATTTGTTTATCTCATGGTCTTGTTATCCATTATTCCTGCCGCTTGGGCTTAATGGATTTTCTATCTATTTACCAACTCTTTTTTGTTTGTGTTGCTGGGCTTCTCCTTTCCACTTGGACTCCCAAAATGGCCATCAACACTCACATTCAAGAAAAACAAATTCCACTATTATTTTAAGCAACATCCACCACATCATTCATATTATTAATTTTTAAAAATGTTTTAATGAATTATTTCCCAAAACAAACCCACATCCTCACACACTTTCAAGTTTCACTCTACTATAATGAGATTAAAAAAAAGGACATATTTGTTTTTACTAGCAGTGAGGGTTTTTAGTTGTGTGTGGTTGTGTTGAGATGAGCTTTGTTTTTGTTTTTATTTTGTTTTTCTTTTTTAATAATAACTAAGCAATAAGGCTGGCAGCAATATTGAGGAGAAAGAAAGCGAAAAACACATAGCTTGAGAATGAGAAAAAAAAATGTGAAGTTTTGTTTTGAAATGGACTGATATCTATTTTATTTGGAGAGAGTAGGTCATTGTTCATTGGATTAATTACAAGTGTTTGGATAATTGGAGAGCTTAACTATTATTTTATGGGTTTGACACTTTTAGGGTCCGTTTGGGAGTTTATAAAGGAATGGAATGGAATGTTCATTAAAGGAATGGAATGGAATGGAATAGAATGGAATGGATTTAGTAGGGAAATGAATGGAATGGAATGTGATTTAAAAATCTTGTTTGGATGTTATAAAATAAAGGAATGGAATGGAATTGAAAGTAAGTAACACCGTTTGGGAGTGACGTTGGAAGGAATGGAATGGAATCATTTTATAATAACATTACTATTATACCCCTCATTTTAAAGAACATAAAAAATAATCAATGAGAACTTATAATTGCTTTGAAATGCTTAGTATTTAGTGGATGATGTGAAACTAGTTAGCCACAATTGGGTCTGTGTTAGATTATTGAATTACAATATTGTTTTGTCAAGGTGAATAGATTGTATCACGCTAATCAATAATTTAACAAATGAAGATAATGGCATGAAAAATTGACAATAGTACAATTTCTTTATTTCAAAGTTCCCAATGCCACTAATAATGATTCTTTCACCACTATTGTCTTGCAGACATCCCACAATAACACTAGATTCACAGCCATGGCAGCAAAGAGAAAGAGGAGTTTCATACTTTTTTTGAGGAGTAATATGTCAAATACTTTAATAGTAGCAGACAAAGTGGTATAAAGTATATATCACAAAGTGGCATAAAAAAATTTATATTAAAAATAATCTACTCCAACTTATTAAAGTTCTAAACTACTATTTTTTTAATTAAAATACTTTTCATTTTACTTTCTTCTCATTTTAAATTTTTTTTACTCTTGTTTTTTTCTTAACCACACACCTATCCTTGTACACTAGCTTTAACATCTTAATAAGTTGTAAACAAATGCATAAAATATATTATGTATATATTTTGTTTAGACAGAAAGGGAATTGACGTTGATAAATTATAACATAGATTGATGGATAGAAAAGGGAACTATCTTGGTTTGATATTGGTTTTGTTATTTGCATTGCAAGAATTCTGTTGTGATTTCATGAATAAGTAGTGGGCAATAAATTTGTTTGAATTATTTTTGGCGAAGAATATATTCAATGAAATGCCTTGATTTGAATTTGGGCAGAGTCATGGTGCTTGGTCCTAGGCTGAATCATTTTCATGTTCAGCATTAATAGTAAAAAAATAAATTTCTATTCTAACTCAGTGTATGATTTTCCGCAACAGTGCATTACTTTCTAGTTTCTTCTCATTTAAATTTTTTTTTACTCTTGTTTTTTTCTTAACCACACACCTGTCTTTTGTCTAAACTTGTACACTAGCTTTTGTAGACATTTCCTCTTAACCATACACGTGGTGAAGCCTTGGAGCTATTAACTAATTGGATGATTGACTTAAAACTGCAAGTGTAACACACCACTTGCTTTGTAAATAACAAAAGAATCAAAGAGGAAACAGAGTAAAAAGCAAATTTGAGTTCTCCAGCGGTTCTCAGTTTCAAATTCACAGTAGTTCTACAACAGTTTTCCAGCAATTCTCACTTTCAAATTTCTAAATACAATTTTTTTTTTTAGCTGTACAGGTAACAGCAGTTTTCGTTTCTTTTCACTTTCATGGTTTTTAGTTGTACAGAATGTAGTTTGTTTTGGTTTTTAGGTGTACAAAAACACTATATATCGCTCTCATGAATCACTAGCAAACAATTCATAAAAATTTAAATAAAAAAAGAAAAAAAAAGACTAGCAAACAACCAAAAAGAAAAAGAAAAAGATAGACATACTTGGTTTGAGCAATATCTGAAAATTGCAGTAGACAAAAAAAAAAAAAAAAAAAAAAAAAAAAAGGCCAGCGGCAACAGCTTCACTTTGTAGAGGACGGACAATATTGTGCAAGAATTATAGCTTTATTTTTCTTACGGCTGAATGAGAAAAAAAAGGCTGATATTAAAGGGGTATTTTAGGGATTTTAACAAAAATTTCATTAAACCTAAATTCATTCCCTCCCATTCCTCCCAATTTTGAGGGGAACAAAAATTTGAGGTTTTGAGGGAAAAGGGAGGAATGAGCATTCCCTCCTAACTATTCCATTCCCTCCCACTTAAACTCCCAAACAAGGGAATGGACATTCCATTCCTTCCGTTAAAACTCCCAAACAAGAGGAGGGAAGAATATTCTAAAAATATTCCTTTTATTCCATTCCATTCCCTCCTCCCAAAAAGTTAATCACTTTTTTTTTCCCCATAAAAACTTTTTATAAATAGTTTATTAATATATACTCTAAAATGCCCTAAGGGTATATAGTAACCTTAACCTGACACTATTCAATATATATATATATATATATAAACCGTGCCCTTATTTTATTTGATGAGAAATTTTACTTGTTAGGCAAAGTTTAAATCTTCTAAACAAATGGGTTTCAAAAAAAAAATCTTCTAAACAAATGGACGGGCTGGCTATAGTTTTTTGAGGGCCTATATCTTTTTGCTATGTATACTGTGTAGAACATTTAAATGGGGGGGGGGGGTGGTCGGTGCCAAGGAGCAACATGGCTCTGCCTTGAGTGCGGCTTAAACCCACAAATGGGTCCAACCCCTTAAAAACCTAACTAGATGTGAGTTGGATGGAAAGAACTAAGGAGTAAGATTTGAGTAACCAACCACTAAAGTTTGCCTAGTTCCATTTTGCGAGAAATTTTTGGGTAGTCTCGGACTACAAAGTCAGCTAGTCCCAGCCAATAAAATTAAGCCACCTCACTAAAATGAGGTTACATCACTATACTTGCCATGTTAGCCCAATAAGGTTGTCTCCTTATAACGTCTGTTATCTCTGTTAGAAGTTAGAACAAATTCAAAATTTTTAAAAAGTTTAGGCATGAATGGGCGGGTCATTGAAAAATCTGGGAATATAAAAACTTTTCAAATTTCGTTTTTACTTTTACTTTTCTGTCTTTTGAATAAGATTGGGTTATATGCATTCCCTAAATCCACCACCTCTGATGAGGACTTGTTTTAATAATCAGTGGAGATGGTGTCTCCTCCTCCTTGCCTGAAGTTTCAGCCACAAATTGCCCTAAACCCACTCCTTATCTTGGCCTCCATTCTCAGGAATTTAAGGGACTTAGTTTATGTGTTTATTTATTTAATTTTTTCCAGTCTTTTACCTTGTTTCTAAGTATGATAGTAATCTATGAACAATTCAAGAGATGGAATGTATAAAAGATGATGAAAAAAAGGCATAAGTTGGGAAAATTTTATGACTCGAAAGGTCAATTGGAGTTTTTTTTTTTTTGTTCTTTGGCCGTGGAATGGAGATATGGGTATTTGATTTATGTTGTAGTAGTTCAATTTTTTTACTATCTCTATTGGTCTTCTCTATTCTCAGATTTTTTTCCCCTTGATTTGTTTAGTTAAATGTTTCATGAATTTGATGTTGCTTCACTGAATCTTTGTAAAATTTTATATGGAAGGTCAAATTAATAGGCTTGGTCCATACGATTACTCTCTTGAAATATTGTCTGCAAGGCGTTTGTGAAAATGCTTATTTGATTGGCATTGTCTATTGTCTTATGCTCTCACTTTTGGTGGATGGTAATACAGTGGTGTCATTTGTGGTGGTATTGTTTTAGCTATATGGTGTTCATGGAGCTATGAGAAGGGGGGAAAGAGGAAATTGTCTATAGAGAACTTTAGTCTGAATAAGGTCTATGTGAGGGCATGACTTTTTTTTTCCTATCTACAGGTGTTAATGTGTTTGATAATTATGCATATAAAGTATTTGAGAAAATGCAACTTAATGATAACTATGAATGTTTGAATTGTTCTCCCTTCCATGTAGCAAAAAATTAAATCATACATTCAAAGTTTACTAGATCACTGAATAATAATATTATATTGGCTTTGCTACTTAAGAATAGCTTTAGATTAGTCCTCTTCCATACTGAAGAATGATAAATTGTAAATTTTTCTGCTTGCTACTATATAAACTAGTTAATATTATTGTTGGTTTCCGTTAACAAGCTTTTGTTAATCAACACTACAAATCTTATTTAAACATTCCAATGGTTGTTATTACATGAGATTTGGGCTTTGAATATAAAATCTTGTATTCATTTGGATCAATGGAATTAGAAAACTTTTTTGGGCAAGCTATTTATGGTTAATACAAATTGTCTTACTGTGTGGGTTGAAGTATTGTGGCCTCCAATGAAAAGCTAGGCACTGGAGAATTTTTCAGTAGCCATCAGAATTCATGTTTCACCAAGCAAGCTTTATGTGCCAAATGTTGCTCCTTTGTTATCAAAAAAAGGCTTTGAAGTATTCAATGATCGATTGAAGTCGTTGTATTTTGAAGTTGGCAAGGCTAATTTTCAATTTTAGGCTTTTAGCAACAATTCAAATTTGATATATTCTAGTTTGTAGAACAACTTGGATAATTTTTTGCACTATAAACACTAAAAATCAAAGCCCTTAAATCATAATATCAAAAAAAAAAAAAAAAAAAAACCCTTAAATCATTGCAATCAATATGTACTCATGTACGATAGATTTTCCTATTTATGCTTTGTCTTAAAGAAACTAGAAACCAAAGGAATATGCATTCTTTACCTGACTATTAGTTCATAAAGTATTATAAAGAATTGAGTAATTACTTCAAGTTGAACAATTTTGATGTCTTGCATTATATCAAAATTTGATCCAAGAGAAAAGTAGACAAAAGATTAACAGAATTTTATTAAAATATACACTTTGATCACAAGGCCATACCGCCATAATAACAAGAGTCTTACTAAAATATAAAGTTTGATTACAAGGCCATAATAACATTATAGTTCCACATTTGATGTATCGCTTGCTTCTTGACTAAACATATCTGTGAACTCCAATGGCTCTTAGCTAGATCACTTTGACTTGCCTCACTCTTTGTTATGCAAGTTTTTTTGGTATCAAAGCTCACTCTACAATCCATTGAAGCTTCCAGCTGCCACAAAATCAAATGCCAAGCAACATGAGAGAGATTAACAGTCTCACATTAGATACAATAATATCAAAACACAAAACTAGACAAGTGCCTTAACCCCAAAACAAAAAGAAACAGGGCACTCTCCTAAGTAAAGATAAAGGACAACAACAGTTTTGGAAACCAGGACTATTTTAAAAAATAAAATAAAATTGACAAACAATAAACTTAGAAGTTAGAACACAAGCACAAAATGCATCTCAAGAAATCATATATAACACTTACAGACATAAACCACAAGTACAAAACGCATACAAAATCAAAATTCAACAATTACCCTACTAAAAAACGACAAAAGAAAAAAAAAATGGGGGGGGGGGGGGGAATTCCCTCACCTCCCAAAATGTAGTATTGAAACAATACTCGTTTTTTTGTTTTTTTATTGAAACAAGCTAGATAACCAACAGCAAAACAAGAACAGAATAAAGCCAACAACAACCCAAAATTTAGGTCCAACCAATTGATTCGAGAACACGGCCAAAATGGGAAATTAACCCTTTTTGCCAAACAATATAATTAGTAGGCACGGTTTTCAAACTATATTTTTTACTAACATCTCAAGTCTAAGAGGCTCGATTTTTGGGCTATAAATCAAGTCTTTGAGGGTTGGTTTTCATGTCTTGATTAGGTCTGATGTGGCATTTTTTCCACGTGGTGCTTACCTGGAAATCGAGTCTTTAAGACTTGATTTATAAGCCCAGACCCAAACACAAAAGGATTATAATAGCAGTCCAAGCCCATTCCAGATCTAGTTGGATAACACACGGAACCTCACCACTCATACCAGTTGCAAAGAAACTCCGGCCGAAACTGCAGGTTTCAGCCAAAGAAACGCCGATCTCTTTAGAAACCCAAAAAAAAGAATCAAAGATGAAAAAGAACAACAGCAACAACAAAGAAATCAGAGCCAAAAAAAAGAAGAAAGAAGCTGAAGAAGAAAAGAAAGCCAAAAAGGCATGGGTGTCGATTACTACAAGATTCTCCAAAACCCACCGACACCACCCACCAGCGACGCCACCATCAAATACAAGCACAGATTCATGACTGAGCAAAACCCACCACCAAAAAAAAAAAAAAAACCCAAGGCAAGCAAGCCCAAATCCACGGCGATCAAAACCCACCCATCACCCCACCGATCAGCAACCATCAAAACCCACCTAGCCACCCACCCATCAAAACCACCGATCAAAACCCACCCAGCCACCCACCCATCAAAACCACCGATCAGCAACCACTACCGCCTGGATCCATCACCTCCACCACCTGCATGCAGTCCGCAAACCCAGATCTTAAAAAAAAAAAAAAAAAAAAAAAAAAAGGATTGCAGATCAGGTGAGAGAGGAGAGGGGGAGAATAGTGAAAAGGAAGAAAGAAAAGAGAGAGCAGTGAGAGAGGACCTGATTCGTAAATCTAGCCTCTCGACTCGAAATGTTAGTAAAAAATATAGTTTGAAAACAGTGCCTACTAATTATATTGTTTGGCAAACAGGGTTAATTTCCCATTTTGGCTGCGAGACCACCAACAAAGCTGAAGCACTAAAATAGAACTACAACATTAAAAGGAGAACCAAACTAACAAAGCACAGGTCAATAACAAATACAAACAACATTCTACGAGAGCGAGCCAGCAAACCAAACTTTAAACAACTTCAAAAATGTACTATTACGTAAATACAAGATGCTTGGACTCATGATTCAGTAAAAGAACTAAAATATTCAAATATATTTGCAATTCATCAAGGCCAAAAAAAAAAAAAAAAAAAGCAATTTTTAGAACAGAAACGAGAAACCAAAAGAAAATAACTGGGCCAAAAAATTAGACTTAGCCATCAAAGCGTCAATACTTAGAAACAAGGTGAAAGACTGGAAAAAATAAATAAATAAATAAACACACAAACTAAATCCCTTAAATTCTTGGGAATGGAAGCTGAGATGAGAAGGAGTGGGTTTACGGTGATTTGCGGCTGAAACTTCAGGCAAGGAGGAGAAGACATCATCTCCACTGAGTATTAAAACAGGTCCCCATGGACTATCCAATAATTTCCCCCATTTTGCTAAACAAAGGTACAATTAATGAAATACTTTCTCTTGCTAATTATCAATATTTATTGGCAATAAGATTTAACTCCCTAGTCCCCACGGACTAATCAAGAGCTCATCGTCATCATCAAAAGGAATTTGGACCAAATTTAGACAAATGTTTACCATATATGTGCAGAATCCTCGCCACTTAATTAGCTAGATGGCAACCCCATAATAATCAACAAACATACCATTGGCCATTGCCATCCTCTATCAAAAAACTTAGAAAACCATTTGAGTTTCGTAGTCTGATGCTGGGGCGGCCCTAGGCCATGGCCTAAGCCTAAGGCCCCCAACATGGAAAGGCCCCCAAATATGGGGGCAATAAGTGTTTTTTTTTTTTTTTCCTTAAAGTCTAAAATATTACAGTTGTACTATAATATTACAAATTTTATTACCCAAATCTTATAAATTGACATGTTACCAATCACATGAAATAATTTAATACTAATTTATTCTTTTGTTGAAGTGTCACTTCATTATCACATCAGTTTGTAAATTTTTTGTAATGAAAGTTATAGTAAGTTTAGCATTTTCTCAAAAAAAAATAAAAAACAATATGAATTAATAGAAATGCAACCTAAACTCCATTAAATGAATGAAAAATGCTAAAGCTAATACAAATTTTATGACAAAAAACTTACAAACTGATGTGACAGTAATATGATCACTATCACTTAAACAATATATAAATGAATGTTTGAATAACTTTTTTATTTTTTTTTATTGGTGATATGCTAGTTTGTAAAACCTATATAGTAAATATCATTAGCTCACTTTGGTGTCATATTAATAAGTATGAATTAATAATAGATTTGAAAAAAAAAAATTTTATTTAAGTGATATTTAGATGTAAAAGGTCACTTTAAAATTTTCGCCTTAGGCCTCAAATTATCTTGGGCCGACTTGTCTCTGATGGCATGCATGATACAAACTCAACTCTCTCTCACAAAACCTACTCAGTTGGGAGATTTCCTTTTAAGCATTAATAATGAGAACGGCCTAGCTAGCCCATTAATGGGCTCAATGCTACCATTAAGTTTGAGGGAGTTGGAGTCCGAGCTTCTAATAATCAAACACAAAAATGTCTTTCTTTTCCCTTTGTTCCTCTCTTTTAAACAACTATTGACTATTTTTATTTATTTTTAATTATTATTTATCTAAAGGAGGTTTGTATGGGGCTTGCAAGTTTGTGTATAAACTGGTGGTGATGTACCATCCGTGGGGGTAACTTAGTGGTAGGAACACAAAGCTCTTCGTCTTGCTGGTTTGAGGTTGAGAGTTTTGAGTATTCACATGCCCTACTACTACACGAAGAGTCTCATACCATGTCTAATTCAAGTTTTCAAGTTTAAGTGAGTGAGACAGTGATCGACTATGAGCCAGTGGCGGCTCTAGGAATTTTGTTTAGGAGGGTCATTAAAAAATTTTAATAAAAAGAGAACTTGAATATATCGAGTTATCGACAAAAAAAATTAAAACATGAAGTTTTATGATTTTTTTCTACAAATTTTCAAATTTTGAATTGTTATATGATAATTTATTATGAGTATCTATTACCAATGTGGGTAGTGTGGGCTACTATTTTGTTGTCCCAGGGAAACTATTTGTTTGTACTCTCTGGGAAACTTTTTGCAGTCCCACATCGAAGACAACTCCCCCCACTTGTTGCCTTATAAGCTATGAAACTGAAGGAGTAGTGTACCATCAATTATTAATCCAGTTGGTATTATTTCAGGAAAAATACCCTTATTAAGGGAACTTTCTGGTAGTATGGGATTAATGGAGATTTCTGGTTTCCCTCAGAAATAAAAGACCAAATTAGAAGCTGATGGTACACTACTCCTTCAGCTTCACAGCTTATAAGGCAGCAAGTGGGGGGAGTTGTCTTCGATGTGAGACTGTAAAAAGTTTCCCAGGGAGTACAAACAAATAGTTTCCCTAGGACAACAAAAAAGTAACCCACAGGTAGCTATGAGCCTATGACTATTTTATTTTGTTAAGTTTATTTAACATTTTTATTTTTATGCAGTTGTTATTATCTATTTGTTATTGTTTTTATAAAAATATTTTAAACTAAATGACTAAATTAAACTTATTAGTTTTGTATTAATTATTGATGCACATAACCACACTCTTTCATATATAAAATTATACACTATGTGTCTACTTAACCAATCAAATGTTTGGAAAAATACTAAGTTTACAATTTTTTTCTTAAAATTTACTAACTTTATAACAAAAAGTTATTATAACATGATAACAATATACACACATATAACAAACCATCTCTATTTCCTAATTATTAAATTATATAAATTTATATTATATTCATATTGTACACACAAACGTCCACATATATTATAATTCACACAAATAGTATTATAACAAAAAGTAATACACAATTAATATTAGACACAATCACATACATAATATAATTTTTTTTTTTAAAAGTGACATTTTTAATTCACAAACACTTACTCGTAGAGTTGAAAGTACTTGTAATAAGAATGTGCAAAATTTAAGTCAAAGTATGCAAAAATATTTTTAAAAATAAATTAAAATATTAAACTAATAAAAAAATATTTTATATATATAATTTTTTTTTTTGAAATTAGGAGGTTTATTAACCCTAAATATAGAGCAGCGCTGCCCTGCTATGAGCTCCCTTTTTATTCAAAAAAAAAAGTAAAACAAGCGAAGACCTCATTTGTAAAAGTTCTAAGCTCAGCTCCTCTCTTACAAAAGGATGCCCACAGGGCCCACACAGTTTAAAGTGCAAATTAAATAAACACCCATCCCCAAAAAGATCACTACTTCCTGTCGCAATAAAGTAGTTAGCTTTGGAAGCTATATGCGAATAAGGGTTATGTTAGACATTTCCAACCCACTGTGCAGAGGATGGAAGGTACGACTGGGAGATTTAAGTCAGCTTTGGGTTGAATTCAAATAGGAGCGAATGCCAATACTCTGCTACTTATATGGTATGGTGACCCATGACGAAAACGACTGCTTGGTAGGGCTTCGACGTACTGACCGGATGAAGGCGGAGGATAAACCGTGCGGCACATGGCTGAGGGCAATGCAAGAAAGGTTTCAAAAACCATAGCTGGTCTTGGCTTCATTTTGTGATTTGGACAAGGAGGTTCAACAGAACACTTTTTCTTTTGCCCAGGATGCCACGATACTGGACCGGTCCCCGCGAAGTGCGGTGGGTGAAACCCATTCCCAAACAACGGCGGAAAAAGTAAATGAAAAAGATAGGGCTGACATGGGGAGTGGGGACACGGTTACCGAGGTGGAAATCCCGAGAATTCCTCACACGCAGCATGGCTGTTAGTTTAAGGAGCAACTAAAGGAGATTGACGCAGTGCTTTGTGGGGATTCGGCTAACACAACAAATCTCCATCTTGTAGAGTAGAGCACGGGTATGACCATGACATTACATACAAAGGTTCAGCCCTCTCTTGCGCAGGTGGAGGAGGAAGGTTTTGCTAGACACAATGGGGCCCAGGGAGAGTTTAATAACAACACAGTGACTTTACTTAGGCCATAGGGGCTTACCGGGCTTGCAAATCAAGCCCAGGTAATTTCTCCTCCCCTCTCTCCTTTCAACATGGGCCAAACTTCTCCAGCCAACTCAACTAAGCCCAAACTGAAAAAACACAACCAAGCATCTTTAAAGAAAGGCCGAGTGGGGCCAGCCATGCAAAGAAAAGAGAATAACCCACGTAGAGGAATAGAGATGGAGAAAAGCGGTGGTCTGGGGATAGGGTCCATGATGGACGTTGAGCAAACTGAGAAGACTGGGAAACGCAGAGCGCATTCTCCCTTGAAAATTATTTCGGGTACTGTGGAGAATGTGAAGAGGTATAAGGTAGAAGGGGACGTCATGACCCTTAGCAAACTCATGGCTCAAGAGTTGGGATCGGCGGTGGTTGCAGGTCAGCACCGCTAGGAGCAATGAGTGCGATTAGTTGGAACTATAGGGGGCTTGGGAACCCCTTCACAGTTAAAGCTCTCCACAAAGTTGTAAGGGAGGAAGATCCCACTTTAGTCTTCTTAATGGAGACTAAACATGATGTTACTGAGATGAAATGGATTCAAAGGAAGTTGGACAGAAAACAAGGGCTCGTGGTACCACGTGTTCGTCGAGGGGGTGGTCTTGCCCTCCTGTGGAGGTCCTCTACAACTGTGGAGGTGCAAACCTACTCACCCAACCATATAGATGCTATCATATCGGAAGGTCAGGGGATAGGAAATGGAGGTTCACCGAGTTTTATGGCCACCTCGAAACTAGTAGACACAGTGAATCATGGACTTTGCTCTCATGCCTCAGTTCTTATAGTGACCTCCCTTGGGTGTGTATGGGGGACTATAATGAACTCATGTTTGCAAGTGAGAAGGAGGGTGGAAATGCTAAACCAGAGGGTCAGATGAAACAATTTCGGGATGCGATCAATAGGTGCAACCTCAGAGACCTGGGTTACAAGGGCTCGGCATTCACCTGGCAGTGGAGGTTGGGCAATCGTGGGTGGATTCAAGAATGGCTAGACCGTGCTCTGGTCTCTACCAATTGGGTGAGAATATTCCCACGCTCCAAACTTTTCCATATTGCTTCCTCTACTTCTAACCATAGTATATAGCTCCTTAAGGCATCTAATCCCTCTAGGCAGAAGTTCAGGAGGTCAAAACTGTTTCGGTTCGAAGCCATGTGGCTAAGAGATGAGGCATGTAGTGAGGTGGTCTAGGATGCTTGGGTTAGAGGTGAAAATAGGGGTTCTCAATGGCCTATGGCTTGTTGCTTGGAAGAATGCCAATCTGTTTTGGGGTCGTGGAACAAAAATGTGTTTGGCCATGTGGGTAGAAGAGTCTCAGCATTGTAATAGAAACTACAACTTTTGGAGAATTTAAACATGGGGGGCGCAGTGTTGGATGATCTACATGAGACTAAACTATAGTCAAACAAAGCACTTGCTATTGAGGAAGATATGTGGTTATAGAGATCAAGGAATAGTTGGCTGAAAGCAGGGGACAAGAATACCTCTTTCTTTCACACCAAAGCTGCCAACCGCCTGCAGCGTAATACTATAACTAGGCTACTGGACTCCAACAATGTGTGGATTGAGGACGAGGAATAGATTGGTCGAAAGTTCATTCAGTATTTTGATGGCCTCTTTACCTCCTCTGACCCTCGGATTGAGGGCGAGCTTATTGGAGCTATTGAGCCAAAAGTATTGAACAGGATGAATTCCTCACTGAACAGGGAGTTCTAGGCAATGGAAGTTGTGATAGCCTTGAAGCAGATGCACCTCACAATGGCTCCGGGTCCTGACGGTATGCCCCCTTTATTTTACCAACATTTTTGGCCTACTGTTAGTAATACTGTTATATGTACTACATTGAATTTTTCTTAACCACGACATTGCACCACCCAAGTTTCATAAGACACATATTGTGCTTATCCCAAAAACGAAAGATCCGAAAAGGGTTTCGGATTACCGACCAATAAGCCTGTGCAATGTGGCCTACAAATTGGCTTCTAAAGTGGTGGCAAACAGAATGAAGGTAGTGCTACAGGAAGTGGTGTGTGAAAATCAAAGTGCTTTTGTAGCGGAGAGGTTAATCACAGATAATGTTTTGGTGGCACATGAAGTGATGAATCATATTGGCAAGCTTCGAAAATCCAAAAGTGGGGAAATGGCATTAAAACTAGACATGAGCAAAGCTTACGACCGGGTAGAGTGGGAGTGCTTAAAGCAGATAATGTTAAAGCTTGGTTTCTAGGAACAGTGGGTGCAAATAGTCATGAGATGCATATCGTCGGTCTCTTATGCAGTGAGAATTAATGGTAAGCCATGTGGGGAAATACATCCGACGAGTGGTCTCCGATAAGGCGACCCCCTCTCGCCATATCTCTTTCTCATTTGCGCGAAGGGTTTATCTGCTTTACTCCATAATTCAGTCCAACGGCAGAGATTAAGAGGGGTGGCTGCCTCGGGCGGGGGCCCTAGGGTGTGTCATCTCTTCTTCGCAGACGATAGTCTCATTTTTGGGAGGGCCACGTTGGAGGAATGCGCTGAAATACAAAGGGTGCTTCAGGTCTACGAACAATCATCCAGGCAACAATTAAATCGGTTGAAAACCTCCCTTTTCTTCAGCCCTAACACAACTAATGAGGTAAAAGAGTCAATCAAGGCAATGTTTGGTGCAAGTGAGATTCGGCCCCATGAATCCTATCTCGGGCTACCATCATTGGTGGGTCGGTCAAAAAACAATACATTTGCCAACTTAAAACAGAGGGTTGCCAACAAAGTGTCGGGGTGGAAGGAAAAACTCTTGATGATTGCTGGGAAAGAAATACTAATCAAAGCAGTTGCTCAGGTTGTCCTGTCGTACTCCATGTCTTGCTTTCTCTTGCCTAAGAAACTTTGCAATGATCTGACTAGCTTGATTTGGTAGTTCTGGTGGGGTCAGGTTAAAGATGAGAAAAAACTAGCCTGGCTAAGTTGGGAAAAGTTGTGCATGCCGAAGGAAATGAGAGGCTTGTGTTTCAAAGAATTGAGGTCGTTCAACCTGGAGCTTTTGGCTAAGCAAGGATGGAGGCTGTAGACTAATTCCACATCTTTATTTGCCCGTGTGTTCAAGGCAAAATACTTCCCCCACTGCTCATTCATAGAAGCAGATTTAGGCCACCACCCTTCCTATGCTTGGCGGAGCATAATGGCTGCTCAAGGGGTGGTGCAAAGGGGCATGAGGTGGCAAATAGGCTCGAGGGAGGGTGTAAGAGTCTGGTGTGACAAATGGATCCCTAAGCTGACCTCATACAGTATTGTTACAAGTGAAGATGCCTGCCCGAATATTATTGTGGTCTGCAATCTCATAAACAGAGCATCCATGGAGTGGAAAACAGAGCAAATCCGTTGCTGCTTCACAAAGGAGGATGTCAATGCTATCCTTAGCAACCCATTAAGTCTGCATTGGCCAAAGGACAGGTTGATATGAGCTGAAACACCAAGCGGAAAATTTACGGTCAAAAGCACATATCGACTGGCCTATGAGGAAAGCAGGGGTGGCGGCAAAGCAGACTACTCGAACCCCTTGGTAAGGAAGAATGCATGGAAGGGCCTATGGAGATTGAACCTCCCCCAAAAAGTCAAGCATTTTTCTTGGAAGGCTGCTAGAGACATTCTGGCCTCCAAGGAAGCACTACGGTAGAGGCACATTGACGTGGAAGGTGGTTGTGCATTATGCAGGGTCCTGATGGAAAACATTCTCCACATCCTTTGGTTTTGTGCTTATGCCAAGAATGTGTGGAACACAAGCAAGTTCTCTCTCCCTTTTGACATGGGTCCCACTTGGAGCTTCTTGGATGTTTTGGAAAAACTTCTAAGGCTTGAGGAAGTGCAACCCGGGCTGGCTGAAGGGTTTATCTTTGTGTACTGGGGCATTTGGAAAGAAAGAAATGTTATTCGAACCGGTGGGAGGGGCAAACTTGGACGGGTCACTCTAAAGAACTCTCTCGGCTTAATGGAAGAGTTCTAGTTGGCCAATGAGGCTCCGTGGAAGCCAGCCGCTGCGGCTCCCGAACCAGTACGGTGAACGCCTCCACCACAGGGCCACTACAAGGTGAATATCGATAGGGCCGTGTTTGCAAACCAGAGGAAGGTGGTGCTAGGCGTTTTGATCCGTGACAGCAACAGAAATGTTATCGCTGCTCTTAGCTGCCTTTGTTGGGTCCACTTGGTGCACTGGAGACGGAAACAAAAGCTTTAGAGATTGGTATGCGTTTCGCTCTTGACATCGGCATCCATGATGTGGTGTTTGAGAGTGATGCACTGGGTGTTATCAATGTAGTTCAGGGGATAGTGACGCCGAGTTCTTCAACCCATTTCATCGTTGATGGCATCCTCCAGCAAGCTTGCATGTTTCGGTCCTGTTGTTTTACTCACACTAAAAGGCAGGGAAATGTCCCTGCCCACATGTTAGCACAGTATTCTAAGTCTTTAGTTAGTTACGTTGCGTGGATAGAGTCCTGCCTGAGCCATATTAAGCAGGCTTGTGCCCAGGATATTAATGTAGCTTCTACTGTTTAACTCTTGAATACAACTTCAGTATTTCCTATAAAAAAAAAAAAAAAAGTAGTTGTCCTAACCATTACTGCCCAACCGTTTGATTTAGACTACATCTGTCAAATAGGGAGAGGGCGGGTAAAAAGCCTGTAAACACACATTTTTGCCACACATTTTATTGCTAAAATGAATACTTGTGAAAACTTAAAAAGCCTGTGAACACCTGTGAGCACTTGTGAACACTTAAAAAGCCTATGAACGCCTGTGAACTCTTAATTTTAAAACTAAGTAACAAAATATTTTATTTTTCAAATTACTTAGTAAAATTTCTTTGTTTTAGAACTTGATTTTAACAAATCTGAGTTTTGTATAAAATTTGATACTTAAAATCGAATTATAAGTGTATTTTTAAGTAGAATTTGACTTAAAAATTCTAAGTGTATTTTCTACTTAAATTTTTTTAAAAATTTAAGTGGCAAAATTTACATAGAACAAAGATATTTTGCTAGATAGTTTAAAATATGAGCATTTTCCTACATAATTTTAAAATAAGGGTATTTACTCATTTTACCCCACATTTTACTATAATTTGCAAGTGAAGTAACAAGGGTGACTTGATGCATTAAGGGGCCTAAGACGAAAAATGAACTAAGACCTTTTATATATTTAAAAATTACTTTTAAAAAAAATAATTTAATTCTACTTAAATTTTATTATCTTGTTTTAGATGTAAAATTACTAATTAACATGAATCACCTAAATTTTTTTTTTTTTTTTTGAAAAAGTCAATAAAAAAAAAATGACAACTTTTCACACCTGTTGATGTGGTAGATTAATAGTGATAAGTAGAAAAGTGATATTAGTATTGGATCTAGATGAGAATTAGTAAAAATTTACCAACTTAACTGTTGTGAAAAATGTTGTGATTTTTTTTTTTTTTGGTATTTCTTTTTTTTTTTTTTTAGAAGTGCTAAATTCATAACATTTTCACAACAAATCCTAGGTGTTATGTTACTAGTTCTAATTTGAACTTTCCACTGAAATTACTTTTTTAACCACCAATAACAGTCAGTAACAACCTATCACTTAAAATTTATTGTGAAAAATATTATGAACATAAAATTTCTCTTTTGATAAAAAAATAGAACACACTAATCCACGACTTGCAAGTTTTCCGAAACCAAACTAAATAGAATTGTTACTTTCCAAAAATGCTTACTGAAAATCAAAGAAAGAAGGTCCATTTTCCCACATAGTTCGTCGGTCAAACCAACGATTCTCTTCTCATAGTAATAGAGAGATATTTTTCTAGCTAGACACTTCTATCAATGCAATGAAAGAACCGTCCCTTCCTATTTGTTTGTCTTGTCAGATAGAAAGAAATATAGACCCCAAAGAGCCTTTCTTTACCACTTTAGGGGTGGGGGTTAAGGTGGGTGCCCAACATAAAAGGAACGAGGGGAAAAATCGACAAGAAATCCATAACAAAAAATTGTGAATAAAAAAGTGTGACAAAAATTCTCAACCCAAGATGTTAGAAGGTGCAAAATCAATGGGTGCTAAAACTGCTACAATTGCTTCAGCGGGAGCTGTTGTTGGTATTGGAAACTTGTTCAGTTCTTTGATCCATTCTATGGCACAAAATTCATCATTGGCTAAAGAATTATTTGGTTATGCCATTTTGGGAATTGCTCTAACCAAAGCTATTGCATCGTTTGCCTCAATGATGGCCTTTTTTATTTCATTTGTATTCTAATCGAAGAAAGAAGGTTGAACTTTCATAAAGTAAGCACATCTTTCACATAAGAAAATGAAGGTGGGCTTGGTTACGATCTTGTTTATTTTATTTTTTGGCTAATATTTGAGTTTAATTAATACTATTACAACGAAAGAAATAGCCCTATTAGTTATAATTAGGGTTTTTTATTTTATTATTTTTACTTGGGGCCTTAGGTGATTGTCTCTTTTGCTTATACGATAGAGCAGGCTGTGGATGTAATCTAACAAGTTGACAAATATGTACATTATAATAATATAAAGTGTTTGGCAAAGTGCGTGTAATTAATTGATTCCCTTAATTTTCTTCTTAATTAAAAAAAAAAAAAAAAAAACAGTTCTACCATCGATGACAAGCTCGTGAAATAGTGACTTGCCGCCAGAACAAAAGATGCGCTATTGCCTATAGAGAATGGTTGTTTATACTTTGTAGTCGCAACTTGCCTTCAGGCGTTAATGAGTTTGTTGCCGTTTAAAATCACATGCTGTTAGCGTACCGGCATTACTATTCAACGTCTTTCTGGCTTATGATTATGATAGTTTCCTATAATTTGTTGTGTAGGACATCGATCTAGTAAATGAAGTGAAAACGATGTTAGCAAGTTTTAGCATCACATACACAAAAACTTGTATTGAATTATACAAAATTTGCATGGCCACGACTTTGTTGTGTGCTTTATTAGTAGGTACATGTCACATTTTTCAAATTATAGATCGATGTAGCATTTTGCTTTTATTATGTAGAATTTTTCAAATTATAAGCCAATGTTTATACTATATAGACTTAGTTTGGATAGCGTTTTCAGGGGGCGTTGTACGTTGGTGTTTAATTTCTGTGGGTCCCATGCATTGATCACGGGACCTGCAAGTACTTTTTCAGCAAAAACAACTTTAAAATTGGGTTCTATATTACTATTCATACATTTAAAAATTATTTTGTTATAGTTTTTTTAGTTTTCAATAATAAACGAAATCCAAACAGACCCATAGTCCTTATAAACAATTAATAATCCACAACAGCCAAAAATAAGAAAAAGAAACATTTAAAGAGTGCTTGAGAATAGAATAGAGCCAGTTTCAAAGAAAATGAAACGAGAATGACACAAGTATACTGGTTCAATTCGAGATTTTAGAGAAGGAGCTCCATCTATCATAACTTCTCTTTTATTTGGTTTTCTTACAAGAACGTAAAGAAAGGAAAACTACGATGAAGCACTACATTTATTCGCACAACAAATTAATATAACAAAACCACAACAAACAATTTCAAACTAGCATGGTACCAAAACCATGAAATTTAATCCACCAAATTAAAGAAAGAACGAAAAAAAAAATTCTAGCTATTCACTACTGCACATTGCTTCCTAATCTCACCGGTTGACCCGGTCTTAACATTGATACGACCCATTTTCTCCATGGACATGGCAAATCCATCATAGAAATTTTGAATCGGTCCTTGAAGTAGTTGGGTGACGATAGTCCTAGTTGTGGGGTTCGTAGCTAAAGCTGCATCGGATTGGAACAGACCTCGTCTTTTAAGTAGAAGTGAGTAGTAGCTAAGGTCAAATGTTTTGCTACTTCCAGGGTCCATCTCAACTATTGTGGTATTATCATTAGGATTTGTACACTTTTTTGCCAGATTGGCAGCATATTCAGGTTCTAGAGCTGGGTCCTGATCACCCACACCAGTGAAATCATACAGACGGGCAGAAAATGATGAACAATGAGATACACCAATGGTGTGAGCACCTGAAAAAAATTGATTAATATGATGTAGTAGTATCAATATAGATTAATTTAGTATATGACCGAAACAAGTGCTAGGAAATTACAATGCTTAGCTTACCTGAGAGCAAGACCATGTCATTTAAGTTAAGACCCTGGTTGGAAAATCGTGTCTGGAGAATGGAGAAGGTTCCATTAGGAGGTGGGAGGTTGCTCAAGGCTTCTGACGAATTAGAGATTGTCCCATCTCTTCGACCAGTTGGGACTCTCCAAAATGGACCTCCCTGTCCAAAACATAACATAGAAACTAGTAAAAATGGTCTATTCCCTTACTCATAAAAAGAAAGATTATGGTTTTATTTTTTTAAAATACCATCATTCTTTATCAAAACGGCACTTTTATTTCTTCGGATTTGTGGAAGAATGTCACTCTTGAGTTTGGTATAAATGCAACAACTAAGTTCATATTCTCTCATATTGTAATTTTACTAACAATATATTCCATTTTTATGAAAGATTCTTATCCAAATTATGGACGAAATAACTCTCCACCTTTAATATTTGTGGATGAATGACAGTCCTTCCTTAAGACATGTATAAATTAATATGATTTTTTTAAAATATATTTTTTCAATGGAAACTTAAATGTTACATTTATACAAACCTCAAGAGGAAAGTGTCATCCCATGAAACATTTAGAGGGTGTTATCTTGTAAAATCTCAAGGGTGTAATTACCCTATTAGTTTTTCTAAAGAAAATAGTAGAGCCATGATTTCAGTTTAAGGAAACCAAGATTGAAACTAAAATTAATCTAAAAAATATTAATAACAAAATAAATATATTTCATAGTATTAAAATATAGAAAACAAAAGTTTTTTTTTTTTTTTTCACAAGTATATATCTTTTTTTTTTTTTTAATACAGAAAAAGCTCCGAAGGATGTATAATTATTCAATCATACGAAGATCATTATTGTAAATACTAAGGATATAAGTATATATCTTGTGAAATTTTTTTTTCACAAGTATATATCACAATTGATTACAAGTATATGTTTCAAAAATAATAAATCTAATAGTTTTTTTCACAAAATCTTTTACAATCACTTTAGTGGCAAGTTGTAAATGACAAACAATAAAATGATTGAATGATTGGTCCTTTAGATTTTTTGGGGAGGTACCCCTCACCACCCTTTAGATTTTTTATATATGGTTGCGTGACATATATCAGAGCAAAATTGTTTATTACCCTTAGATATTGTGTGTTTATATATATATATATATATATATTAAAAATAAAAATAAAAATATCAGTTTTTGGGCTCTCGCCACCCTTGGCTCTCCCGTTGGCTAAAGACAAATTTATTTATTTTTTTTTTTTTTTCTATAACTTTTATAATTGTGGAGTTGGTCAACTGTGAGTACACAGTAGACATAGCTGAGTTGATCATGGTTGATCTACTCAGAAATTATAAAATTTGTAGTGAAGAAGTTATGTATATATGCAGGATAGAGCTAGAATAAAATTGTTTTGAGTTCTCACTGTGGCTACAACAGAATCTCTTGCAACCAAAGCAGTGATATCTGCACAAGAAACTATGCCAGGACATTCAGCTTCAACTAGGCTCTTCACTCTGTCAATGAAGTGAAAACCTCTGAGTGTCAGATTTGGAGTAGCATCCTTTTCCGCTTGGTTATTTGAGGTTGAATTCAGAAGCAAAGATGCATCACACCCCTGAATAAGAGGCAAAAACATGAACTTCTCTGTTAGTAACTACAGCCAAAAGAGGCAATATCTTTACATTCATATATAGTAAAACACTCATGAAGAATAAGCTAAGAAAAGCAGTGTGGAAAAAAAGTTCATGTGAGAAGATAAAAGAGTTGACACAAACCCTGACAAAGCAGTCATGGAAGTGCATCCTTAAGAGGGCAGCTGCCAATGATGGAGCATTGTGGATGTGCTGGTTAACAAAGTCTTGAATAATCTTCTCAGCTTTTGGGCATTTCTTAGAGTAAAAACCCAACTGCAGTTGAGCTTGTGTTGAGCCTAGAAATCCTAAAAGAACTAAGATTGCTATCCCAAAACATATTATCCCCCCCATTTTCAAGTCTGAGTTACTATATTTGGAAACGATGTATGTCAAAAGAACTTCTTTAGAGGAGAGGAAGCAAAAATGTGCTTATAATTTGGAAACCATAAGGTGTTAAGGGGGGAGATTTATAACCTTTAGCTACAGGGCCTACGGCCCACAGCTATAGATAAATAATTTTTTCTTACAATTTTTATTTACGTCAAATTTTTCATTACATTGCTATTACATATAATTTTAAAAAACACTATTGGATACTATAAATACAATATTAATTTACAATTGTGGTCAGTGAAATTCTACCAAATATAACACAAAATAAAATAATAAATTGGTTAAATAGTATCTCATAAATTGAATTGGAATAAGTGCATGAGGTCGTTCATCTTAATTACAGTTTATTACATTCAATATCTTTTCATACAAATTATCTTAATAGAAACATTACAAAAAAAAAATGCTCATTAGTTTACAAAAAAAAAAAACAAAGAAAACAAAAAAACAAAAAATCTAAACAATTTAATTTATATGAAAAGCTAACAAAAACAAAATCTAATTTTGATTCAAATTTAATTTTCTCTAAACTTTGGTTTTAAAAAGTTAATATATATATTATATAGTTAGTAATGAACCATACATAATTATGGTATATTACATAAATGACTTATAAACTCAAATTGTTTTTAGTTATTAAAAAAAAAGTTTATAAATATAAAATCATTCAAAAATTATGTTTTTTTAATTAATTTATTTATGATTTACTTATATTGGATTCCTCGTTTTTTACATTAAATTAACTCATTTGGCACAAAATTTAAAAAATTTATATTAGATGAGATACATGGTGTAAAATTAAACTTTAATTAAAATCCAATTATTACATTGAATTAACTCATTTGGCACAAATATTTAAAAATTTAAATTAGATGGGACACGTGATGCAAAATTAGACTCTAATTGAATTTCAATTTAAAATTTAATTGAATTTTCTCTTAACTTTACCTATTATTATATATATAGATTGGCTATTAAATAATATGATTTGTTAGGGCTGCCCCTTATACGACAAGAATAGTAAGTTCCTAAGTTAGGGCCTTAAGGCATGTATTGATTGAATATTTTTTTTTCTAAACGGTAACGTGTAAAATTAGAAATCATTGGTTGCTTTAGGTATAGTTTATAACATGATTTTAATGTATATAATAGGGACAATTTTTTAACAATTTTACCGGTGGCTAGCATAAGAACGTGGATTTGGTAGATAAAGCAAATTAGCATAGGGCTCCAAGGAATAAAATTTATATACACAGAGACAAAAAAGAGAGAGAAAAAAAAAAAAAGTACTCACCCGCTCCTACAACTGATGAGCTGTCTACTTTCCTAATCTATTATATTGGGTACCTTCTGCCACACATATGGTATGCTGACATGGAATAGACAATTAAGAAATTAAAAAGTGTGACACATAACGAATAAGGTGTGTTAATTAAGAATTGCTCTTTGGCATGTTTTTTTTTTTTTTTTAAAGAGGGAATGAATTCTTATTACGTGAGCACGCCTCTACTATAAAATCAGAAAGAAGAAAGGGATTTTAGAAGGAACCAAGCAATGCTAAAGGTGGTAAAAGTTACAATTTCTACAAAATATGTCCTATATAATTTGTTAGGAGCATCAAGGAATATTTCGAGGAATCTAAAATTTAAAGCATTTGGACAAAGAACAATTCACGTTGAAATAACAAGGGAAGGGTGGGTCTACAGTCCTTTATTCAGAATATATTGAAAAACCAAGGGAAAGTGAGAGGGGGGTCTACAGTCCTTTATTTCTCTGTTTATTCAGAATATATTGAAAATCCAAAGGAAAGTGAGAGGGGGGTCTACAGTCCTTTATTTCTCTGTTTACGTAGCAGAAAAATACTGGTCCGATCCATCTACTGTCCATTCATTCACACTACAAATTAATACAACAGAACTACAACAAACAATTTCAAACTAGCACGGTACAAAAACCATGAAATTTAATCCACCAAATTATAGAAAGAACGAAAAAAAAAAAGAATTCTAGCTATTCACTACTGCACATTGCTTCCTAATCTCACCGGTTGACCCAGTCTTGACATTGATACGGCCCATTTTCTCCATGGACTTGGCAAATTCATCATAGAAATTTTGAATTGGTCCTTGAAGTAGTTGGGTGACGAAAGTCTTAGTTGTGGGGTTTGTAGTTAAAGCAGAATCGGATTGGAACAGACCTCGTCTTTTAAGTAGATTTGAGTAGTAGCTAAGGTCAAATGTTTTGCGACTTCCAGGGTCCATCTCAACTATTGTGGTATTGTCATTAGGATTTGTACACTTTTTTGCCTTGAGATTGGCAGCATATTCAGAGTCTAGAGCTGGGTCCTGATCACCCACACCAGTGAAATTATACAGACGAGCTGAAAATGATGAACAATGAGACACACCAATGGTGTGAGCACCTGAAAAAAATTGATTAATATGATGTATTAGTATCAATATAGATTAATTTAGTATATAACAGAAACAAGTGCCAGGAAATTACAATGCTTAGCTTACCTGAGAGCAAGACCAGGTCAGTTAAGTTAAGACCCACGTTGGAAAATAGTGTCTGGAGAGTGGAGAAGTTTCCAGTTGGAGGTGGGATGTCGTTCAAGGCTTCTGACCTATTAGAGATTGTCCCATCTCTTCGACCAGTTGGGACTCTCCAAAATGGACCTCCCTGTCCAAAACATAACATAGAAACTAGTAAAAATGGTCCATTCCCTTGCTCATAAAAAGAAAGATTATGGTTATTTTTTAAAAAAAATACCATCAGTCTTTATCAAAACGGCACTTTTATTTCTTCGGATTTGTGGAAGAATGGCACTCTCGAGTTTTGTATAAATGCAACAACTAAGTTTATAGTCCCTCAAATTGTAATTTTACTAACAACATATTCCATTTTTATGAAAGATTTTTATCCAAATTATTGATGAAATAACTCTTCACCTTTAATATTTGTGGATGAATGACCGTCCTTCCCTTAAGACAAGTATAAATTAGGATCCCGTTTATTTTGTTGAAAATTGAAAACTGAAAATATTGTAGTAAAATAATTTTTAAATATGTAAATAGTACTGTAAAACTTATTTTTAATAAAAAAATTATTGAATAAAGAGATTTGTAGGTCCCGTAAATAATACATGGGGCCCACTAAATAGCATCATTCCAATGAAAATTTGGATTATTAAAGAGGTGGTGGGTCTATGCACAATGCACGAACCCTTACGTGAAATGCAAACGTCAATAAAAAAAAAAAAGAAAAAAAAAAGAGAGGAAAACGCAAATGCAACACCGTGGATGATTTGTAAGTTTTGTAAATAATACATGAGACCCACTGAATAGCATCATTCCAGTGAAAATTTGGATTATTAAAGAGGTGGTGGGTCCATGCACAATGCACGAACCCCCACATGAAATGCGAACATCAATATATATAAAAAAAAAAATAAAAAAAAAAAGAGGAAAACGCAAATGCAGCACTGTGGATGCCAATCCAAACACATACTTAATATGATTTTTTAAAAAAATATTTTTTTAATGGAAACTTAAATGTTACCTTTATACAAACCTAAGGAGGAAAGTGTATCTCATTCAACATTTAAAGGGTGTTATCTTGTAAAATCTTAATGGTGTAATCACCCTATTAGTTTTTCCAAAGACAATGGTTGAGCCATGATTTTAGTTTAAGGAAACCAAGATTGAAACTAAAATTAATTTAAAAAATATTAATCAATATTAATAACAAAATAAATAAAAAATTATATGTTAATGTAATTTTTAGGTTTTTCCATAATTATGATTGATTACAAATATATATTTCATAGTATTAAAAAATAGAAAACAAAAGATTTTTTTTTTCACAAGTATATATCTTTTATCTTTTATTTTTTTTTTATACAGAAAAGCCCCAAAGGATGTATTATTTTTTTTTTTTTTGATAGGAAGGATGTATTATTATTCAATCATACGAAGATCATTATTGTAAACACTAAGGATATCAAGTATAAATCTTGTGAATTTTTCTTTTTTACAAGTATATATCACAATTGACTACAAGTAAATGTTTCAAAAATAATAAATCTAATAGTTTTTTTCACAAATTTTTTTACAATCACTCTAATAGATAAGATAACATTATTTATCTTTAAATTGTGCGGAGAGAGGTAAACAGTGAAAGCGTGTCAAAGCACAAAACTATGAGGTTGAAGTGGGACCCATTACACTTTAATGGTTGCTGTTTTTTTGCTAATCAACTTTAATGGTTGCTCTGATATAGGTAACATGGTTGCCTGGCATTTTTTTGGGAAGGTCCCCATCGCCACCCTTTAGATTTTTTATATATGGTTGCGTGACATATATCAAAATTGTTTATTACCCTTTAGATATTGTGTGTATATATATATATATATATATTAAAAAAAAAAAAAAAAAAAAAAAAAAAAAGAGTTTTTGGGCTCTCACCACCCTTGGCTCTCCCGTTGGCTAAAGAAACAATTTTTTTTTTTTTTTACTATAAATTTTATAATTGTGGAGTTGGTCAGCTGTGAGCAGTACACAGTAGACATAGCTGAGTTGATCATGGTTGATCAACTCAGAAATTATAAAATTTGTCGCGGAAAAGTTATGTATATATGCAGGATAGAGATAGAATAAAATTGTTTTGAGTTCTCACCGTGGCCACAATAGAATCTCTTGCAACCAAAGCAATGATATCTGCACAAGAAACTATGCCAGGACATTCAGCTTCAACTAGGCTCTTCACTCTGTCAATGAAGTCAAAACCTCTGACTGTCAGATTTGGAGTAGCAACCTTTTCCGCTTGGTTATTTGAGGTTGAGTTCAGAAGCAAAGATGCATCACACCCCTAAATAAGAGGCAAAAACATGAACTTCTCTGTTAGTAACTACAACCAAAAGAGGCAATATCTTTACATTTATATATGGTAAAACACTCATGAAGAATAAGCTAAGAAAAGCAGTGTGGAAAAAAGTTCATGTGAGAAGATAAAAGAGTTGACACAAACCCTGACAAAGCAGTCATGGAAGTGCATTCTTATGAGGGCAGCTGCCAATGATGGAGCATTGTGGATGTGCTGGTTAACAAAGTCTTGAATAATCTTCTCAGCTTTTGGGCAGTTCTTAGAGTAAAAACCCAACTGCAGTTGAGCTTTTGTTGAGCCTAGAAATCCAATAAGAACTAAGATTGCTATCCCAAAACATCTTATCCCCCCCATTTTCAAGTCTGAGTTACTATATATTTGGAAAAGATTTATGTCAAAAGAACTTCTTTAGAGGAGAGGAAGCAAAAATGTACCTGTAATTTGGAAATCATAAGGTGTTAAGGGGGAGATTTATAATAGCTACAGGGCCTGTGGCCCACAGCCAATAGATAAGAAGCAAATTGAACAAAGTCGATTCACCTAGCTAGCCAACATGTGCTCCGGCTAAAACTTTATCATACTTTATATACAATTGGCTATTAAATAATATAATTTGTTAGGGCTGCCCCCTTATACGACAAGAATAGTATGTCCCTAAGTTAGGGCCTTAAGGCACGTATTGATTGAATATATTTTTTTTCTAAACGGTAACATTTAAAATTAGAATCATTGGTTGCTTTAGGTATAGTTTATAACATGAATTTTAATGTGTATAATAGGGACAATTTTTTAACAATTTTTACCGTTGGCTAGCATAAGAACATGGATTTGGTAGATAAAGCAAATTAATATATAGCTCTAAGGACTAAAATTTATATACTAATATACACAAAGACAAAAAAGAGAAAAAAAAAAAATGTACTCACCTGCTCCTACAACTGATGAGCTGTCTACTTTCCTAACCTATTATTATATTGGGTACCTTCTGCCACCCACATGGTATGCCGACATAAATTAGACAAATAAGAAATTAAAAAGTGTGACACGTTACGAATAAAGTGTGTTAATTAAGAATGGGCACCGCACGGTGCACACTTTTTCCTGACATAATTTATCTTTTTTTTTCAATTTATTTCACTTTTTCAATTTTGTAGGAACTATTTCAGATTTTTTCGGTTTTTTTTTGACAAATTTCTTTTGTCTTTTCTGCCCTTGACCAGCACCAAGCGGTGCTGGTTATCATTCTCCATGGTCTTTGGTATGTATTTTTTTTTTTTTTTTTTTTTTAAGGGAATGAATTCTTATTACATGAGCACGCCTCTACTATAAAATCAGAAAGAAGAAAGGGATTTTAGAAGGAACCAAGCAATGCTAAAGGGGGTAAAAGTTACGATTTCTACAAAATATATCCTATAATTTGTTAGGAGCGTCAAGGAATATTTCGAGGAATCCAAAATTTAAAGCGTTTGAACAAGAACAATTCTATGTTGAAATAGCAAGGGAAGGGTGGGTCTACGGTCCTTTACTAAAAGAACAATTCTGTGTTGAAAAACCAAGGGAAAGTGAGGGAGCGGGGTTCTACAGTCCTTTATTTCTCTGTTTACGTAACGGAAAAATACTTGTACGATCCATCTACTGTCCATTCGATTTAAAAACAACTTCAATGGATGCGATAAGGTTTGGATTATGAAACTTTTGAATAGTTATTAAAAACTACCCAAAAAAAAAAACAAAAGAACAAAAAAAAACACCGGAAGAGTTAACAGCCGCCCACCTAGGCCCATCTCCTTGAGAAAAAACAGTACCTTTCACCAATTAAGGTCCCACGTAAGTTTAAATATATGTTTTGAATTTTTAAATAATATTATACGTATTTTTACACATTTTTTCATCTACATGTATTTCAAAAAAAGTTGAAAATTATTATTTAAATACATGTACTAAACGGACTCTAAAAATTTATGACACATTTTTTACTTTGTTTCCTACTATATAATGAAGTTTAAGACATTAAGCCAAATTCAGCACGAAAAATTGTAAAACTAGCTACTACAAAATGCTTAGAAATTAGTAATGGTAATAAATGTGATTAATCTCACTTCTATAATCAATGAATAGCTCTTAGCTCTTAGTATTTCTCCCAAAAAAAAAAAAAAGCCAATAGCTCTTAGTGTATTTATTACAAACTAATTTACAATATTTTTATAAATGTTTGATGTGACTAATTCTTACTAGTTCTTATCTGAGTCCACCATTAACATTATTTTTTTCACTTACTAATAACAATTCACTACATTAGTAATTTGAAAAATACATTATAAAATAATTTGTATCTCTAACATTTTCCTTATTGAAAATATAAAAAACTATAATTTTTTTGTTTTTTTTGTTTTATAAAACGTTTCTTTAAATAATTCCTAAACCAATACTTTTAAGGTATTTGTTAACATTTTTCTTATTAAATTACCTTTATCTTTATGTGATTGGTGACGCATAAATCACTAAGATTTTAGTATCCGAGCATGGGTCATTCAACCTAGGAGCTAAACTATGAGTTCTAGTTAGCTTATTGATAAAGTCTTTGATAGTTGAATAAGAAATTTTGGATTTAATTCCCGTTTACACCAAAAATTGATTAGTGTCTTGATTTGGTGATAAATATTTATTATCAAAAGTGGACACTATAGATTGAAATTATCTCAACCCAAAAAAAAAAAAAAAAAAAAAAAAAAACACACCTAGGAGCTAAAATTTTACTGTGTACTTACTTTCATTGCAGTCCGGTCAAAACATATCCGATAGTGTGCATGCGGTCAAAATAATTCACTTCTTCATTCCTACCATGTCAAAAAGAAAATTTAATTTGAATTTTGAATATGTTGGGCTCATTTTCAATGTGCATTGCTTACAGCTTACACTGTTGATTGTCCCTTAGCTGATATAGAATGAAACTTTTTTGCAATGATTTCTTGGAACATCTCTTTAAATTTTGGAAACTGGGGATAGGGACGGGGTACCTAACTTGTGGGGGTGTGCTACATTTTAAAGTGTACTACTATTCCTAATTATCAAAAGAAGTTCCTATGGAATTGTTTTTCAATAATGGAGGGTCCAGCATGCAAATTCCTTGAGGAAAGTTTAAAAGAGGTGGTGACAAGAAAGCAAATAGCAGAATCACAAAAGAAAAAGGCACTATATATGCCAGCAATTAATGGTTATTCAAAGCTTGCTTTTATCATTGTGGGACTGTCATTCTTTAATTTAGAAACCATAAGGGGACCCTGGGAATTGGAAGATTGCCTTTCTTTTCGGGTTCCTCCTTTTCTTTTGAAGTCAGAAAATAATCACTTTGCAATCAGATCTGACCATTGACACTAGTACAAAGGACCATGTTGGATCCTTGGTGATAAAGTAACAAAAATTCCTCTTGCGTGTGCATTATTGCCATGCAGTTGTATTTTTTAGACAGAGATTCACCTATATGTTCCTAATGCGTAATGGCGGCTATGGAGTTTGAAAACCATTTTATATCAACTAAATTAAGTTCCTTCTGAAAATATTGCCGCGATAATTGAAGCAAAAGCAAAATGCTAAAATATATAATTCAACCTATTCAAAAACTCTAAAGCATAAAGGTTAAAAGCAGGTTGGACTATCCAAATTGTATCTGACACTTCTTTCCCCTTCAAATCAGGCTGGAAATTTCACAGGCAACAATTGTTTGCCTAAAAAGAATAAGAATTAAAGTTGCTTTATTACGGTTATTTAAAGTGACATATGGTGCTAAAAACAAAACACAAAAATGACAAATCAAAATGGTACTTGATTTAAAAAATTGTCCTGAGTGATCTGATCTTATCTCTGTGGAAACAGTAACATACTAAAATCTCTAGCGAAGGTAGAACCTCCCTCCAGACTCCAAGTGTTAATAATTTTCACCAAATGATTTGACTCTTTCTACCTAGGTCCATCTGAACGTGGTGCTGTACCTAGCTAGTCTTAAAAGCCTTAAATGTCTTCTTCAGCCAATTCATTTGGACTGGATCCAATCCAATGTCAATGCCACCTTTGCCAGAGAAATTGTGCACAATCAATGTTTGAAGACAAAAGCCGTAAAAGAGTTTCTTCAGCCAATTCATTTGGACTGGATCCAATCCAATGTAGGGTCGGTGCCACCTTTGCCAGTGAAATTGTGCGCAATCAATGTTTGAAGATAAAAGCAGTAAAAGAGTTTCAAATGGCGTGTGATCCTGATCTTGGCAAAAATAACACAACTTATAGAACTCCATAATAATACTTGGAAAGTTTTTTTATTAAAAAAAAAAAAAAAAAAAAAAAAAAACTTGGAAAATTTTAACACAAATACCAAGTTACCTAATAGAATCACAAGGTTTTTTTTTATGTTTAAACTGTTTCACTTTAGTAAATTATTACGGTAATTCTCCTAAAAGTTTAATTCGTTAAAAAATATCATTTAATTATAATTCTAACTGTACTAAATTTTGCTTTTAATAATGTTGGTAGGTTGGTAGTAAGAGCTGGCATATTTGTTTGGCATCAATAATTGATACTGTCCCATGTTGTTGTCACTTGTCCGGTGGGAAACCTCCAAACGTGCTCCACTGATCTGAAATAAATTACTGTTTACGTGATCAACATCATTTCACAAAATTTTGGGAGAAAGACAAAACCTCTTTAAGGCTTTTCTCTAAAAACATGGAAGTTTAGTATATTACAACCTTTAATCCCCTCGGTTTTTTAGTGTAACACAAACCACCTCTTGTAATGTTGTTTTATGTGAAAATGCAATTCTAAGTTTTTACATAAAACAAAAATTACATTGAGTTTTGTCTTACACTGAAGAATCTCGACAGTTTAGTGGGAACCAATCAAATTGTTTATGCATTAAAAAAAAAAAAAAAAAAAAAAAAAAAAAAAAAAAAAAAAAAAAAAAAACATAGGGAAGTTAAGTGTTACAAGCAAAATTTCAATTTGGGGGGACAGAAGTGTATGTTTTGTGTTTCGTGAATGTTTCGTGTACTTTTCCTTATGTTGGACAATTTGCTACGGCATCACAAACTACCAAAGGTCCAAAGCTAGGTGTTTCCACAAGACACAACGTTAGAACATCCATCATTCATTCTCAGCTTGATTGCCCTTTTTGTGATTCAATGGAAAAGAACCGTCACATCCCTGCAAACAGAAATAGACAGGAACTTCTAAGAAATTTCCCAGTCTTTGATTTATGACAGGTCTCAACCATTATTAAAAGAGAGCCAATTTTAATCATAAATGGTCATTATTGACAATATATGGATCGCTTGTTATTTGGTTATCAATGACTACCAATAATGATTTAATGTGTTACCTATCTTTTTTTACCAAATTTTACACATGATGTTTCAAATACAATATGAGAATGCAATTGCATATGGAAGAGAGGAACTTCTTTATGCAGCTTGCTTGAAAGTAATGAAACCATGATGGTCAGTACAGTGGAAAACTGAAACATTGAAATTTTATAAGTCTCAAAAATTTACATAAAAAAGAAGTGCATTCCTAAACAGAATTCCCTTACAAAGCAATCATAAACTGTAGTCCCAGTAAAGTAGAAGCAAGAGTTGGTTTTCGAGAAATGTACTCTTGTGCTTTTCTTTTTGACAATAGCCTTGTCTTTAGGACATGTAAATGTATTTCCTGTAGAATCTGAGTTCCATTATTGAGGTCTAAGACAACAACAAGAAGGACTTGGAGAAACATAAGTGAAACCAGCTTTAGCCGTAGTCTCCCTAGAGTTTTGAATTGTATCTTCGCAATGAGATGGCGTGTAGGGTCCGTTTGGATACAGTTGAAAACTGAAAACTGAAACTAAAAACTGAAAAACATTGTAGCAAAATAATTTTTAAATGTGTAAATAGTACCATGGGACCCATTTTTAATGAAAAAGTTACTGAAAAGTGAAATTTGTAGGTCCGTAAACAGTACACAATGTGCACTGATTAGCTGAAAAAAGGGAAAAAAGTCAAACTTTGCGACTACTGTTCATTGAACAGTGCATGAACAGTAGCCGCAAGTCTCACAAACGCATAAATAAATAAATAAATAAAAGGAAAAACGCAGACGCAGATGTGGGTTTTCAGCCCAATCCAAACATAACCTAAATTGACATTCTTTCACTTTATCATTGTCCTATTGATAAATTAATGTTTGATTTTGGACAATACTAAATATTTTAGCAAATGCTGACATCAAGCTAAAAAAAAGAAAGAAAAAAAAAAAAGGAAGTAGTATTTGTGGCTACATTTTTCAAGCTCCACCAACCATCGCAAGAGATGGTAGAGGTGATGTGCTAAAAATTTGGGCAAAAACATTTGGAATAGGTTCTCCTATCCTAGCCGAAGCCCACACAATTCTATGGGGGTGTCTAGCTAACTCAAGAGCGTTAGGACATATGTGGAACATGTTATGAACATGCGTCTTTTAGAATTGGCTAATCCTTTGACAAAACGCACTTTACTTGAAATTAGGTAGATCTAGAATGTGTTTAATATTTCAAGGAACAAGAGTTCAAGTCCAAGTATTAAAACCATGCAAATCTATTCAAGAAACAAGTAAAGAAGTCTTGTATTTTAAAACTCGACAAATAGCTCGACAGATTGTATCTATCGAGGTTTAAAAGGAGATTTTAGCCCGATGCTCGACAGATACCCTATCTATCGAGAATTACGAAATTCAGATTTTCAGATCTGTTTTTCAAGCATATCCAAGCTATGTGTTTATGTTTTCTTTTCTCACAACCCTATACATATATAAGGATTATTTAAGGGTTGTCTCAGTTGATGAAACTTGATGCAAAGGTTTTATTCATGCATATTGTGACCAGAGACAATTTGCCCTAGTTTATCTTTCTCTTGAAGAAGCTGCTGTGTTTATACGCTGTAGGGTTTTGTAACCAAGGAGTTTCTTGATCTTCATCGTGTTAATGAACTGAAGAACTTTGCAGTCAATATCCTTCACAAGTTAGTGTGTTAGTCACGTATTAGGATCCATACATTGATTGGTTAGTCACGTACTTGGAGCCATGCATTAAAAGGAGAGACTGTCACTACATTATAAGTCTAATTGTGTATTAGGGTAATTGTTCAACTGTAGGTTTATATAAGGTACTAGGATTCATTTACTTGTAACCACTAGTTTTGATAATAGTGGATTCTCGGGAGTAGTGACCTTAAATTCATCTGGTGGGGTTTTGCCTTGGTGGTTTTCCCCATTCGTAAACAAATCACCCGTGTCAAATTTATTTTCCACTGTATTTAGTTTTATTAGTAATTTTTTTGTGCTACCATACTTATTGTATGTAATTGAATCTAATTAAGTAACTTGGCTAATTAATTGCTTAATTTACCAAAGGGGTCAATACATTTTTGGCCTATCAAGTGGTATCAGAACAGACACACTTTGATTAGGGTTAATCTTTGTTGTGTGATCCATTGACCTCTGTTTGTCATGGATAGAGGAAAATCTTTAATTATATCTCCTTTATTTGATGGCACTAACTATGCATATTGGAAAGTACGCATGAGAGCTTTCTTGCAATCATTAGATGAAAAAGTATGACAAGCTGTGGAGATAGGCTGGACCAAGCCAAAGGAAACGCTGGCTAATTTGGATGATGCTAAGATCAAAGCGGAAAACTTTAACAGCAAGGCATTGGATGTTTTATTCAGTGCGGTCACAAATGAGGAATTCAAAAAGATATCCTCCACTGAAACTACAAAGGAAGCATGGACTATCCTCTAGACAACCTATGAAGGAACCAAGGCTGTCAAGGATTCAAAACTTCAGAGTTTTACCATGAACTTTGAAGAGATTAAAATGAAAGAGGATAAATCATTTGATGAGTTTTATGCCAAGTTCAATGACATAGTTAACTCTGCCTTTAATCTTGAAGATACCATTTCCGAACCCAAGATTGTTAAAAAGGTGCTCAAATCTCTACCTGAAAGATTCCATGCCAAGATCACCGCCATTGAGAAATCAAATGACATTAATCAAATTCCTTTGACAAAGCTGGTTGGCAACTTGCAGACTTATGAATTGGGTTTGACTAGAATTGGGAAATCGAGTAAGAGCAAGAGCATGGCATTAAAGGCCAAAAACAGTGACAACAATGAATCTTCTGATGATGAAGATTCTAAGATGAAATCCTATATCACAAGGCAGTTCAAAAAGTTCATGAAGAATGCCAATGCGAAAGGATTCGACAAAGACCGTAAGTAATCCAATTCTTCATAGTTCAAGAGCCAAGATAGAGAAAAGAAGGATGCTAGGGATGGTGGTCAGTACACTGTTCCTTCCAGACCAAAATGCTTTAGATGTCAAGGTTTTGGACATATGAAACAAGAATGTCCAACTTATCTCAAGACCATTGGGAAAAGCAAGGCTCTTGTTGCTACCTTGAGTGACACCAAGTCTAAAGATTATTCAAATGACAATGATCATGAGGGAATCTTGAATGCCTTCACTGCTACAGTTGATCTTACTAATGCGGGTTCAAAAACAGTAGATGATGAAGAGGACTTGGTGGATTCTAAGTTCGAGAAAATGGACGATCAAGATGATATCCATATAGCCTATGAAAAATTGTACAAGGTTTCTGAGAAGTATGAGGAACTGTATAGGCTGGCCAGCAAGAAGCTGAGTGATGTGGAACTTAATCGAGAAGAGCTTTTCACAAAGTTTGATGAAGCTAATCAAACCATTGGAGTACTATGGTTTGAGAACAATTTCTTGACTGAGAAAACTAAGAAGCTTGAAGAGGAGCTATTCCAAGTTAGAGCTCAGTTGAAGAGGACTTTAAGTGCAAAACTTGATGAGATGCTTAGCTTTTAGAAATCTACTTCTGATTGAACCAGTTTGGGGTATGATTTCTCTTCCTCTAATATTACTTCTTCTAGTACTACTGTGTTTGTTTCACCTGCTAATAATGTTGAATCTGAGAATAATGATGTGAAAACTGTTTTAGTTAGTGAGAACATAGACAAGGGTAAATCTATCTTAGGAGAGCTTGACAAGAAAAAGACTAAAAACCCTAGGATTAAGAAGAGCAATAACCAAAAGTCTAAACAGAAGAAGCAGCATCTCTGTTATCACTGTGGATCTTTAGGACATACTTGACCTAATTGCTACATGTGGTTAGCCACTCAACAGAATAACAATATGATATCATCTGGAAACTAGAATCAGTTTCCATCCTTTTTTGCTCCTCTTGGAGATCTTCTTAAGACCCTCATGTTCCTTTTGAACTTGAATGGTTTCAATTCTTCCCCCTCACCGTCGGATCAAAGGTTTGCTCAACGAAAGGTTCTTCCAACGTGTGGAAGGAAAAAGGCTCTAAGTGATTCAGTCACTTTTTCTCTCTCCCTCTCTTTTTGCTATGCTTTGTTTAACATGGTTTTGTTTGTTTGTTTTCAGTTTTGCTTTATTTTGTTTTTCATAAAAAAAAAAAATTGAAAAATAAAAAAAATACAAAAATAGTGTGTGTTTTGTGTACTTTGGTACTTGTGTACCTTGAATGGCCATTGAAACAAAGTTTTTCTAAATTTTGTATCTTTTACAGCTTAGATGAATATCTCAATGCACAACTAAGCAAGTGAGCTCTGTGACTTATGTTTGTTATAAGTAAAATTAAGTAACCTCTTGTACTTAACACTCATATCACTCTTTTTGACGAGAATGACTAAAACATCCTAAGAAAAAGGCATAAATAACTATCTTATCACTAAAGCCCGTCAATCATGAAATGACATCTGTATGCTTTAGCATAGCAAAAGTGTAATGTCAAAAGCTTAACATAATTGGGTATTTTCTTCTCTCTCTTATATGCTCATGCGTGATATGCTAAAAAAGGAAAAATATGCAAAGAAAAATAAAAACAAAAGAATCAAGAGGCTTTTAAATATAGTTGAAAGCGTGTTTCTAGGAGATGTGGGAGTTATAGGATGTACCTCAAAAGTGATAGTCCCCATCAAGCAGTTGTGATTGTGTGTAAGTTAAATTGATTTTCTCATATCTCAAATCGTCATAACATGAGACACTTATGAAATCATGCAATATTTTTCACACACATCACGCAAAATTCTTTGCTGTTTTTGATAAATGTGCAGGTACAATGTGATTTGGCCATCACAAGAAATACATGTGTAAATGTATACTCACTAAACTATCTTGACTTATTTTTGAAATATAAAATTTGTTAGACTTGCTTAGTGTGTGTGCGCGTGTGTTTTGGATCTAAATGCTGAAAATTTTTATTGTTAAGAGATGTTTTTGAAGGCTTAAAATGTTGGTTGGATCATTGGTTGGGTAGCATGCTTAATTGCTTTCATTTCTGTGTTTTTTTTCTTCTTTGCAAAACTGCTTTTGCCCATCTCGATAGCTCTCGACAGATAACTATCTATCGAGACCTTTGGACTACTTTTTCTTGACAAAAGTTAACGCAACTTAGATCCATCGAAACTTTCTGGAATTTTTCTCAATAACTTCTCGACAGATTCTCGATCCATCAAGAAAGTTTATGTCTGCTCGATAGCTTCTTGATAGCTATTCAATCCATCGAGGTTCTTTTGCCGTCAACAGATTCTTGACAGCACCTCGACAGATTTATCTGTCGAGAATTAGTGCTCAACAAATTCTCAATAGATCTTGATCCATCGAGTTGTGGTTTTCTTTAAATAGCTTCAATATAAATCAAATCTTGTTTCTTTCAAAACTCTCTCAACAGAATGCCTATCCAACTTCTCCCAAACATTTTTCTCTCTCTCCAAACCTCGAACCCCGAAGTTTTTCAGCCTGGATTGATCTTCCTTTCACTGGTATGATCTTGTTTTCTTTCTTGTTTCATGCATTTCATTCATTTAGACTTAGGTTTGGGTTTTTTTTTTGTAAAATTTTTGGGGTTTTTCAAAATTGTTGAGTTATTTGTGAAATTTTTGGTGGGGTTATGTTTAAATGATCCTATATGCTTATGCATTGCATCACATTTACATTTTCACAATGTTTCATGTATTTTAGATGTGTGCTTTGTATATTGGAACCTTGTGTACAGGTAGGTTTGGATTGGGCTGAGCCCATGATATTTTTATTGTTGCATGTCACATGTTCATGCATACGTACCATTCTTTTCTTTCCTTTGATATTATTGTTGATTGGTACTTTTCTGGTTGTCTCTCTCTCTCTCTCTCTCTCTCTCTCTCTCTCTCTCGGATAGTCTGTGCATGGCACCCAAGCGTAAATCCACTCCATCTTGGAACCCTCTTCGTTCCGGGGCATCATCCTCTTCTAATCCTACTCCCTCCAATGTCAGGTTTTTGTGATGATAAAGCCTGTCAGGACTTTTCGGAGGACTTCTCCAAATGTGGCATTCATTCGGAACACCAGGTTATCTTATCGGACTTCTCTGATACTGATTTACCCACTATCATACATAGTCAGGGTTGGGAATCTCTTTGTGAGATCCTGATTAGTTGTCCCTCCGTGGTCATACAGGAGTTTTACTCTAATAAGCACGAATTTGATTCTACCATACCTCATTTCATCACTTCTGTTCGAGGTATACGTATAGTAGTCACTACGGAGCTTATCTCCGATGTGCTACACGTTCCGAGGGTATCGCATCCTAATTACCCTGGATGTCATCGTCTACAGACTGTGTCCAAAGACGAACTCTCGTCTCTCTTTTGTGAGACACCTTCGTCATGGGGTGACCGTCAAAACACCTCATGCTCGGGCTTTGCAAAAGGTCCGAGGTTCTTTAACATAGTGATGACATTCGTTCTTCATCTTTTGTCTCACTATAACTCTATTACTGAGCCTTATGCTCGCTTTTTTACTTTCCCTCCTTGAGGGGCTTACCATTGACTTTTTTTCTCATTTCATACTCTCCCTTATAAATATCTATAGGGATACGGCAACTCGTGATAAGCTCATTTTCCCTTCGGCTATCACGCTACTCATTTGCCATTCTTCTATCTCCTATCCAGAGTCTACTTATTTCACCATTATGGGTGCCATCAACGGCGTGTCCATTAGATGGAGTGAGGCCCAGCTTCGACCGAAGCGACCACAGATCGATATGGCAACTCCTCTAGCCTCTTCAGCTCCATCCACCTCCACTCCTTCTTCTTTCGTGGGTGGTGTGACTCTCGAGGCCATCATGGCACAACTTGAGCTCATGGATGCTCACCTTGACACTCTCAGTGATGAGTTGTGTCAGGTGAACACTTATGTTAGTCGTATCGCATGATGACAGGTTGTCCTAGGTGGCTTCATCACATCTCCATCTCCATAGGCTTTAGAGGATAAGGACGATGATGGTGGCTCCGGTGATGATGATGAGGATGAGGATGCTAGCTCTTCCAGTGATAAGGAGATGACTGCTTCTCAGTGACTTGCCCTTTATCATTCGTGACAAAAAGGGAGAATAGTTTTGGGTATAAGAGTAATCACATACTTAGGCGGAGAGTTAGCATATGACATTTTATTCAAGAGGAGTGTTTTTGTTTATGAGGGATGTAGTGAGGACTTTTGTATGTTTTCTTTTCTTTCTACTTTAGATACATTATTCTTGTACATTGGTCTTGTGACCACTTAGTGATAGCAAACTCTGTATTCATTATTGATATATATATTTGATGAGGTTGTTATCACATTTTCACCTATCTCTCCATGTGTTGTTTCTTTTCTTTCTTTATACACATGCTTCTTATTTATGTACACAATCTTTTATTTCTGTTTCACACTAAGATATCTTGATGAGTTTTGTTTAAGGTGTTTCAGAAAGACAAGTTGTCAAAATCTTCCATGCCATGAACTCTCTTCTTGCAAAGTTTTTCAAGAGTTTGTGTTAGGGTAGATTTTATTGTATTTAACAAGTGAATATGAGTTGAATAATTTATAACTTCTTTCATATTCCATTTGTTTGTTGTGGTTTTGTCAAGGATTGCCAAAGGGGGAGATTGTTAGGACATATGTGGAACATGTTATGAACATATGTCTTTTAGAATTGACTAATCCTTTGACAAAACACACTTTACTTGTAATTGGGTAGATCTAGAATATGTTTAATACTTCAAGGAATAAGAGTTCAAGTCCAAGTGTTAAAGCCATGCAAATCTGTTCAAGAAACAAGTAAAAAAGTGTTGTATTTTAAAACTCAACAAATAGCTCGATAGATTGTATCTATCGAGGTTTAAAAAGAGATTTTAGCTTGATACTCGACAGTTGTTCGACAGATACCTTATCTATTGAGAATTACAAAATTCAGATTTCCAGATCTATTTTTCACGCATATCCAAGCTATGTGTTTAGGTTTTCTTTTCTCACAATCCTAGACATATATAAGGATTATTTTAAGGGTTGTCTTAGTTGATGAAACTTGATGCAAAGGTTTTATTCATGCATTTTGTGATCAGAGACAATTTGCCCTAGTTCATCTTTCTATTGAAGAAGCTACTGTATTTGTATGCCGTAGTGTTTTGTAACCAAGGAGCTTCTTGATCTTCATCATGTGGATGAATTGAAGAACTTTACAGCCAACATCCTTTACAAGTTGGTGTGTTAGTCATGTATTGAGATCCGTACATCAATTGGTTAGTCAAGTACTTGGAGCTGTGCATTGAAAGAAGAAATTGTCACTACATTACAAGTTCAATTGTGTATTGGGGTAAAGGTTCAATTGTAGGTTGGTATAAAGTACTGGGATTCCTTTACTTGTAATCACTTATTTTGATAATAGTGGATTCTCGGGAATGGTGACCTTAAATTCATCCGATGGGGTTTTGCCTCGGTGGTTTTCCCAATTCGTAAACAAATCACCCGTGTCAAATTTATTTTTCATTGCATTTAGTTTTATTGGTGATTTGTTTGTGCTACCACGTTTATTGTATGTAATTGAATCTAATTAATTAACTTGGCTAATTAATTGATTAATTTACCAAAGGGGTCAATACATTCTTGGCCTATCAAAGAGGAAGGTTGGAACCGTATTATCCTTGAGGGAGCTGCCAAGAGCTGTTTTGATCCGCTAACTTCTGAAAACATCTCCCCAGCATGGACCATTAGCATTGTTATCAATAATGTGTTATGTCTCAAGCATTTATTTTCACTTTGTCACTTTTGTTGGGTCAAAAGGGATTGCAATGCTACTGAACATGAAGCTGCAAAGCTTTCCCTTAGTTCTCTTGAGTCTTTCTATTTCAATAAGGACAATTTGCCCAGAGCTTTAGCCTCTATCTGTAAGGCAGAGTGCCCATCCTTTTCTGTTTTTGAATGAAATTGCAGCTTATCCAAAAAAAAAATGACGTTTCTCTGTAAATTCCCTTTTCTATTTTTGTCTTATCTCATAAACCCTCTTTGAGTGATATTTTGACGGGTTACATGCATCACTGTATTTTAACTGAAAGGAAAAATGAAATTGTTTTCCTAAAAAATAAGAACAAGAAATAGGAAGGTCAATGAACATCTGTGATCGTGATGATCAGCATTAGGAGGGCCATCCTAAAGCTGGAAAATATCTATCAGTTAGCTATCACATGGAATGACGCTAGGGAGTAGTCTGACCTTGCCTGGATTACAAAGTCATACCTAACTACAGATATTTTTTGGTTGGCAGTGAATGAAAGGTCCTCAAGGGGGAATAGCCAAGTCAAATAAGGATATGTTAGTGACTTTATATGCACATGCTGCAGTGCAGCTACAGAAAGAAATTATCTTGATGGCAGCTTCTCAAGAAGAATCTGGTTGAGAATTTGAGACGTGTAACATTGTTAGATTAGTAGCAATTGTCAAATGTATTAGCTGGGCCAACAAAGCTTGAGGAGAAAAACCTTTTTCTTCCATACTCGACAGTTACATATTTTAGTGTTGTTAGATCATTCAATCCAACTTAATTCTAAGCATAGGATTCTGGTGTGAAATCAGAAATGTTTGTGATGCTGCAATAGGCTTCGTAGATCAGATAAAATCGGAAATGCCCTTCATCTCATACTATTCTTTCCCACAATTCAATTAGATGCAAAGTCTAGAAAGCCCTTTTTCATGGATGTAGAAAAGGTTTTTTTAATCCAATCCAACACTGCATGTGAAACATGGCAGCAATGTTAAGCATAAAAAGGTCGTACCCAGTGTACAAAACTCTCACTTTTGTAGAGTCTGGGATAGGTTATGGTATGCAGCCTTACTCCTTATTGTAGGCCATGAAATTGCTTGGAATTGACATCAATTCATCAAATGTGATATGCTTTTTAAAAATTAAATAAAAAAACATATTCTCATAAACAGCTCTAAATTTTTCTTCAAAGATTAATTTAGAGACGCATGGTAGTTTTAAACAAATTTCCCCCACTTGGCTTTGGCTCAAGTGTAATCGGTGGTTGGGACAAAAAAATGCATTCAGGTTTTGCAAAAGTTGTGCTACCAGTGGTAGCACAATTTTTGTTTGTGGTAGCCTACCACAAAATATGTATGTGGTAGGCTACCACATGTATGTATGTGGTAGCCTACCACATACATGCATGCAGCAGCATGCTTGCTCTTGCTTGTGTGTGTGAGAGAGAGAGAGAGAATCTTGCTGAAAACAGTAATGCTATCAGAATGAAGCTAACATACAAATACTTCACTCATTCTCCTTACATGACTTTAAAACTTAAATCCCTTCTTATGGAAAGCAAATAAATGATTTTGTGGTTATATAATTATTAATAGCCATTGAAGGAACCTTAAAAGTGCTATAGAACTAACTCTTAAGACCTTGATTTTTTTTTTCTCTGTTAGGAGCTCCATTTCAGTGACACAATGAGGGTAGTCGTTGTTACAAGGACACTCGAATTTGTAATGGAAGTGGGTCTCCAAGAACCTGTTATTGAAATTAAAATGAAGATAGAACAATTTTTAGGTGTCCCTGTGGCTTCACAAACTCTCTCAGTATCTGGATGGGAGTTGATGGATGGACTTGACATGGAAGACTATCCAATTGTCACTGAAGGTACAAAAATTGACCTCACCTTCAAATCCATGATTATATTACCTCCGTTAAACCATTGTAGTAAAGTCCAAATTTTAGTGAAATTCTCATCTAGGCAGTTTAACATAGAGGTAGACACAACAGAAACTGTGCGTAGTCTAAAAGAGAAAATTCACATCATTGATGGCACACCCATCAAAAGAATGTCACTTTTCTATTGTGGGATAGAATTACAAGAAGACTTTCGCAATCTTACTGAGTATGGCATACACGAATTCTCAGAAATAATTGTGTTCGTCAAGGCCATAAATCGTCTAAGGGATGAACCTCCATCGAAAAGACTAAGTCTAGTGGTGCAAACTTCTTCTAGTTTGCTTAATGCAGCCAGCATTCCTGTGGAATTGAAGGATTCATGCACTGTAAATGACTTGAGGCAATTATTATTGAGCAAAAAAATTCTTCCCATTGATGATTATTTGTTTATACACAAGCAGAGGATTATGCGTGACAATTGCAGCCTCCGGTGGCATGGTGTTGAAAATGGGGACCCTCTCTATGTGTTCAAAGGAACTATCAGTAGAAATGGATATTGAGATGCTACAAGTTTCTATGCCCTAGCATGGTTGGAATTTAAATTTAAACCAGAATAAATGTTTTTTTTTTTTTTTTTTATAAATAATTTTAAACCAGAAGTCCAGAATAAATGTTATGTAGAATCTATTTAGGAATCCATGAAGGCTATGCTTAAACACCAAAAAGTATTTGCTTTATCATCATCAAAAAACTTTGGAAACTATTAATGTGGAAAATAATGATACTTCCGAATTAATATGGCCCGGTCTCAGTTCTTTTTTCTTCCATTTATATTGAATTGCTTGATTCTCTTGGGATAGCTTTACCTTTCATGCCAAACAAATGGAAGAAGGAAATGAACATATCTATATGCATTCACTGTGTGTGCACGCTTGTATGAATGGCTTGGAGTATCGATGATAAAAATGGAAGCAAGTCTTGGATTCAATCCTTACCATCAACCAACAAAAGGGATAAGCATCATTTGTTAAAACTTATAGTTATGCTAAAACCAACAATTTACTAAGTTACAGTTAAGTAGGAAGAGAGTTTAAAAAAGAAAAAGAAAAGAAAAGTGAACACAAAGCCAATCCTAGCATTCTATGTTAGGAAAAATAGAAGAAACTTGATGGTTGCTACTAGTATTGTCAGCTTACACATCCTTGTAGCTAATGGTTCTGTTACACTGCACTCCCTTCGTACAAACATGTAATCCTCATCCATATAATTAACAAGATACAACTAGGCTTTAAAATTGAAACACTTAAACTAGGCAATTCTCAATTCCTGGGTCCACCCCAACAGACAATCAGGCCAACTGAACACAAAATGTTGATTGGACCCATCATCAAGAGGATTGAAAAAGAGGTAAATATGAGAGCCATCTTGGACCCCACAATCAACGAGTGAAATCCCATCTCCATAGACGTTCATCGGACGGCTGCAATTGTTGTCGAGAACGAGGATCAGACGGTCACAAGGGAGCTTCTGCTGAGCCTCAATTTCCCTCTTCAGATCAGCAAGTGTGGCATCGTTACCCACTTGTATATAGAAGAGAGTTCCTGTCAAGTTCTCCACTACCACCCTCATTTCCAAAGGCATTGAAAGGCTTTGTCTTTTTTTCAGTCTCATCCATTATCCATAACATAAGAGAAAGAGACAACCTTACTCTAAGGCCGACACAACACGTAGAACTTGAAAGGTGTTCACGCATGCAGCATTCTCGCTAGTTAGTTTGTAAGCATGCATAAGGGATGGGAGTAGTTGATGGTGTAAAGGCTCAAGCAAAGTGAAATTAGAGCCTGACTCGGCTAAAATTATAACATTAAAAAATTTCGGATCCTATGTATTAATTTTCTCTCCGTTACTTGTATTTCTTACTCTAAAGTCTAAACTTTGCAACGCCTGCGCTAAGAAAAAGGATCTGGACCCGCACTTGATGGTCGTTAAAGCTATGAAAAGTTATTAGTCACGAGGAGTTTAAAGTTAAACCATTTAATTAGATGAGGGTTATAGTTATAAACAAATTAGTGCATTGAATTTGGTTGTCCATGGAAAGGTTATAGTTATACTAATTTGTACTTCTTATGTGTGCGTTTGGATTGAAATGAAAAATTAAAATTATTTCACTATTAAACTTATTTTTGCTACTATTTATGAGCCCCACTGCACTTTTTGACACTATTCATGGGTCCCATTGTACTATTTTAACCAACTTTTACCTTTATCTACAGTATTTTTACCAATAATTTTTCAGTTTCAACATAATAAGCGGTATTCAAACACATCCTATATATTTAGATATAATTAAGAACCTAAAAGTAACCGTTGACTAATTTTGTCCACATTTAAATTAACAAGAAATCATGGGTAGTGAAACTGCCAACTCATTCATGACGTAACTGAATTTTAAGAGAGGAATTTATAGAACAATACCTAAGTACTGTACTTTTGTCATGTATATTTTTGACTAAAAGAGAGAGGACAAAAGATTCAAACTAATGACTTCTACTTTTTGGGAAACATAGCTCTCAAGTCTCAAAATTTTTTTTTTTTTTTAAATTTTTTTTTCTATAGTAGAATAGTACAGAAGCACTCTCCTTTGTTTTGTGTAAAACTCTGGGCAACAAATTCCTACGCCAAATTTACCAAGGCAGATTAGTGAGTAGACTGAAGATACTTGACCAGAAAAGTTGTAGATAAAAAAGTAAGCACGTAGATTTTGTGAACGATCAACAACCTGCACTTAAAGAACCTATTTATTTGAATGAAGTGTTCTTTCCATGTTGCAGTCTCAAATATGTTAATTAGCTCCCATTTACCGGTCATGTTGATGTTGAAGTCTCTAGGTTTACAACCACCATTTTTTTTTTTTTTTGGTGATAATTCAATAGTTGGGAGAGTGGGGATTTGAACTTGGACATCTCAATTGAAAACATCATGATATCATGAAATACAACTTAAGTTGCAGAGCTCCTGGCTAGTTACATCCACCAATGTAGAAACCGATTTCATTTGAGAATTTAAATTGAAAATTTTGGAGGGAAAATAAACACAAAACCCCTCACAACTTCCCCTTAGCACACAAAACTACTTAAAGAGTTAAAGTTTTGACTGTACACTTAACCCGTTTTGAGTCCAACACTAAACCCCACAATGGTAAAACATATGTAACCTGCCTTAGAGTTTTTTTAGTGTTACACAACCCCCACATCTTTTATGTGAAATTGCAACTCTAAAGATGAAGTATCATCACATGAACAACTCATTTTTTATTTAATAGATGTTTAACAGTTTACAAATAAAGCAATACCACTCTTCTGCTTCTTCTTTTTTTTATTGGGAGGGATGACAATTTTTCCCCGCCCCACTTAACCCATCCCTCCCCGCTTCGCCCCACGCGGGTGGCAAGATTTTAGTCCCACATCACGGGGCGGGGCGATGATGAGTTTAAACTTTTTAGACTCACCCTACCCCGCCCCTCCCCATCCCCACCCCACACCGCATTACTAAGGGTTATAATTGTATATTTTTCATACCCTAAAACCCTACTATTTAAACAAACATATCAATATTAACTTATTTTATTCTACTCAATGTGGTTCTCTGCCTTTATTTTATTATGTGTTATACTATGAGATTTTTTATTTTTATGATTATCTTGTTAAACACTTAGATATATTATTTAATTTTTTCTAAAAATTGATTTGATTTGATGGAATAAATTTAGTTGTAATTTCAAGTATATTTTTATTAATGAAATAGATTTCATTCAAAAAACTGTACTAATTGTAGGATAAATTAACAAAAAATAGATTTTTACGGGATGGGGAGGGGTTTTGCAGGGCCTCAATGGGCAGAGATGGGGTGAGAAAGTTTTCCCTGTCATGTGGGGGTAAGGCAAGGATGGGGTAAGACAAAACTATGCAGGGCGGGAACGAAGACCCCATCCTTCGACCCCGTCCTGCCCCGCTCCATTGTCATCCCTGGGGGGGGGGGGGGGGGGTGGTGGTGGTTTACACTAGGTCGGCTCCCCTCCCGTTTAGAATCCTTATGTTTTCTCTTGTTTTTGTCTAGATGAGTAACACTTGACAAATGACACATTCAAAGGTTAAAAAAATAGTTAAAAAAATAATAATAATAACCAACATCAACTATGGATTTTCTCTCAATTTTTGGGTCTTTCTTTCTGTCTCTCTGCCTCTTTCTATCTATCTCTCCAACATTATCATCACCACCTGAACATTAGAGGCATCAAGATCAGAAGTTGGGTAAAAGTGAATTCTGAATGCTAAGAGAAAACCCAAGTTTGCTTTCTTTTCAAATCACAATATATAACTGAAATTGAGAAAAGAAAAGAATGGAGGGATAAAGATCAACTGAAGTTTTTGACATTGAATAGATTTGACCATTCGGTGATAACATGTTAGGTCTTCAATAAGCCCAAATCAAGAAGAAATATACAGTAAATTATGCGGCCAAACAACTGCTCAAAACAATAGAAAAAAAAATTAAAATTAAGAATGGAGATAGAACAGATAATGGTTTTACAAGAAAAATGAAAATGGTTTTACAAACAGAGGACAATAACTTGAACAACCACCTTGCACAATAGAGCGTCCTTGACTTTTGGCAGAAAGATTTTATTCTTCTTTGATTTCCTCATCTATTGTCCCGCTTTTACCCCTTTTTGCCAGAAAGTTACGATCTTGGCGCCTTTGATTCTTAGGCGGCTGAGACAACGTTGGAGAGAGACAGGAAGAAAGAAAGAAAGAAAAACCCAAAAATTGAGAGAAAACCCACAGTTGACATGGGTGTTTTTTAACCTTTGGATGTGTCATTTGTCACGTATCACTCATAGAAGACAACATGAGGATTCTAAACGGGAGGGGAGCCGGACCGTTTACACTCAAAACTTCATGGATTTTATGTTTTACAGAGAAACTACATGGGGGGTTTTGTATACCTTTCCCATTTTGGAATCAAATAACTACTAGATAAGCTAAGAGCACAAGATTCCCAGCTTGGATCCTATGGGGACAAGCATTTCCCTAGAAGAAAGAGTAGTAAAATTTTATTATTTTATACAAGGGAAAAAAATATTATCAATTATGATGTACAAACTTAATCATTAAACCTATGACTAGATGTAAAAATATGATTATACCTTTCATTAAGATACTGGGTATGCTAACAAAATTTTCTGCTGGTACCAAAAATGACAAAACCATGTGTGAGACATACCAGAAACTCCTTAAGGCAAGTGAATCAGACTCTGGCCTGAGCTCTGCACCCTGAACTGTACTAGACCAAGTTCCTTGAAGCCAAACCCACAGAATTCAATTCACAGCCAGCTTCAAACTTTGAGTTGAGCAGGTCCTGACAAACCTTGCACTTTCATCATACAATGATACTTTGTTGGTGCAATAATGCCAGCCTGTGTGCACAAATCCACAACTGCTGGTGCATGTCCATAAAAATCCCTATGTGCATCCACAAGCACAAGAGGATCCTGAGGCCGCCGCTTCCATACAAGCTTAGGAGGCACCAAATCATCTACTTCTGCCTTTTCCCAGAAGTGGGCTCCTCGCCAACTCTCATACTTAAATACTCCACAGAGCCTAGCCTTGTGTCCAGATGGCCCAACATGAACTTCTGAACAGTATTTACAGACTTTTGCCGAATAAACCAACAACAATTTCTGTACACCAGTTCTGAGGATCTCCCATGCTCTCAGAGTTCTATTGGCAATTAAATTCAGTTCATGAGGCGACAAAGACTCAGCTCCTTCAATAGCAGTGGAAACATTTTCCAAGTTCCAATTGCTGGAGCACATATCTTCGTCATATGGATTGGCTCCTGCCTGCCAGCACAGTTCGACAACTGCAGGAACACGGTCAAAATCAAACCTTTGTTGGTGCTTAATAACATCTTGGAACATGTTCTGCAGATGAAAAGTTTCTACTGGAACAAGTATATCATTCAAACCACCACTAATCCATTCATGAACTCGATTCTTAGCACGGCGCTTGTAACCACAGCAAGTCTGAATTAAATGACCTTTCTCACCAATATACACTTCTGGACAAAACCTGCAATGGTACTTTATGCATGAAGTTAGGATGAACGTTCTCTTTGAAGAAATAGAGCATGTACTAAAGTGAAGTTAGGGGTATCACAGCCAAGTTAGATCAATTATTGTAGAATAAAAATAGAGCCCATTTGTTTAGGCGTTTACATTGCACAGAACGGCAGTTTTGCGAATTGCGATTCCAGGATTGTGTTTGGCTAGGCAATATCTGCGGGATTGCATTTTTAATTCCGCAGATTTTCGCAATTTTGAAAATGAAGTTTTCTACTGCTTTTTCAGCATCGCGCGGTTTGGACAATTGGGTTGCCGCTAATTGTTTCGGCTGAAAACCCAAATTAGCCTCAACTTCAGGAAATTATTTACCGAAATCCCACCCTATCCCTTCTCCATATATACGTATCTCATCAGTCTTGGTTCTCTCCTCATCAATTTCACGGTATTCACTTCTTTCTTCTCTGTTATTGCTCAGTTGCTCTCTCCGATTATCGTCGTCGTTCTGCATCACGATTTTCAGGTAAACATTCTGCATTACCCATCTCTGAAATAATTATATTGATTTGGGCTTTTGCATGTTAGTTTAGATGACTGAGGGATTTGTTGTTGCTGCTGTTTCTTTACTAGTTGTGAAGTTTTTAAAACAATTTCGGACAGATGAGGTTGATCAAAACCATTTGGATTGGATGGGATTAGTTTTTTCTTGTTGAATAGTATATGGGTTTGAAGAATATTTCAGGTTGTTGTTGCTGCTGCTGTTTCTTTACTGGTTGTGAAGTTTAAAAAAAAAATTCAGATATATGGGGTTGATGGAAAATTTCAGGTTGTTATTCTGACCTGCTTTTGCTGGTTAAGAGTGTCTTGAATTTCTACTGCTTTTGCAGTTATGAGTGTCTTTTATATATACATAGAGAAGCATATCTGAAAGAAATGTGTATTTTAATTGATTGTTGTTGGATTGAAAAACTGAATGAGTTGAACCCAAGCTTAGTGCTCTATGAAATCCTTCAACTAATTAGGCTTTGTTGTATTACTTAGACTTTAGCCTCTATAACAACAGTTTTTGTAGCTTTAGAAGTGTACCAAGTTCTTTTCCACGAATTAATGCAACTCTTTGAAAGTGGAGATTAAGAGTAAATATGTAGAAGATAGTGAGGATCAAGCCATAATACAGTCAATGTTTTAAGCATCAGTTATGATTTTGGGGAGATTAACTGGTTTTCAATTCCCAATTTCATCTGTTTTCTGTTTGGAATTAATTAGATAATGAAGGGATTGAACTTGAGTAATTGCTAGTTTTCAAGGAACTTAAGCTCTAGATTTTAACTACATATGATTTGATCAAGACATAGGTTGTTAGCTGATGCTGTTAAAGGGGAGTTGGTTACTCATTTACTTTTTCAGTTTTTGGCAGCTTAGAATTATAGTCTATTGTGGCTTTGGTGTTTGCTCTCATTGGTTTAATTGCAGACTGCAAAGATCTATAAATAACAGTATTGGTTGCTGGAAAGGGTCAGGGGGAAGGTTGCTCTCATTGGTTTAACTGCAGACTGCAGGAGCTGCCATTTAGGCTAGAGCTCATGGCCCTCTTTGTCTAATTTATGATATCTCTAAATTGTTGGACATGGTTGCTGTAGCTGGTTAGTAGCTCACATATGGAACTTATGGTGTTTGTTTTGTATTGAATTTCTTGATATTCAGACTTTGGTTTTACGTTTTCCAAAATTTCTATGGTAAAGTGACAGATGATTTCTTGACTAGAGTGTGCCAGCAAGACATGATTTAATAACTAGATAGGTGACTTCCTTGGTTATTAGAGTTGACCACGGTTTAGATTCCAAATGCTTATTTTATTCTATTGACTGTGAATGCACAATTTAAGTTAGTTTTATTATTCTACTTAACCTTTACTCTTAATGAATTTTCTAAAAAATTCATGTTTTCCCTTTAAACTCGTGGCAAATTGCTCACTGCCCCTGAATGTTAAAGGACTGTCTATCCCTGGAGAGTTTAACTATCAAAACAAGTTAAGGCTCTTAGCTAGATGCCATTCTGGATGCCTTTATGAAGTTTCTACTACTTTTGTAGGTGGGACTTTTTTATTAATGTAATTGTTAAGCTTAATTACATATTTTCAATAATAAAAAACACTGATCACAGGAAAAATGACAATATAACCTTCAAAAAATAGTTAAGTCCTTTTTTGGAATTTACACTCAAAACAGCTATTTTTAAAACAGCTTATCCAAACGCTTAATATGGCTTTAAAAATAGAAAATGCATATTTTCACATTTTTACCAAACACTTATCCATGGTTTTTAAAATGGAGTTTTCAAAACGCACGTTTTAAAAACTAGCGTTTTTAAAACGTACATTTTGAAACAGCTTATCCAAACAGGCCCATAGTCTTCAAGAGTTTAAGAGAACATATGGCAAAGACCTTTGGGCTAGATGTCACCTCCACCCCTCATAAGAGTGAGTTAGTGGCTGAGGTCAAGGGTTCATGTCCCATGGGGTGCAGATATTATGTAACAATTAAAAAGAAAGTCAGTCTTCAAGTGAAAATTAGAGACAGCTTGTTTACCAATGCTTGCCTAAAATCTGTTGGGTAATGTCCGCTAACTTATAGTTACAGCCTGACTGGCATAAAAATTTCATAATAAAGATGCACACAGTAATCAACTATATTCATAATAATTATCAATGACCATTGCTGCATAGGACGCATTTTGATAAGTGATATGTCTGCACATAGTTTTGTTACTTCAGGTTCTGCAGATGGTTCTGATTATTGTTCTTAATATTTTCAGCACCTGAGATAGGCTGGCAACATAATTATAAATTATGGTTCAGCACACATTTTATAGTTACCATTGGAAACACCAGGAGGTGCTAGTTGAGCTACAAGGCTCTTAGCAGCACATTTGAATCAACATCAAATCAGACCAACTTAGATTTCCAGCACTAATTAACTACATGTCTAAATCTTCATATAAAAAATTGTTAAAAACATGCAATACAGAGCGGCAAAATCGTTCATATACACAGTTCATAGATATCAACAAAATCATATAAATGAACCACGATTACATTTTAAGCAAAATGAACAAAATCGTACACATCAATGACCCCATTTTTGACAAGATAGCAAGAAGCATTATTTAGGTTGCTTCCATGTTAAAATGTTGAAGCACAAACAAATACAATTCAAATTATTGTTCAAAACATATATATATATATATATATATAAATGAACACTCAAGCTGGACTTACTTGCAGGTCATAACAGGAAAGACATTGAGGAGAGTAGAGACGCCTTGGTAGAGGGCTGCTCGGGCCCTAAGTACCTCCTGAGCCACGGGAACCATGCCGCGAACCGGGTAGTCCTTGGCTCGGCTTTCGATTCTTTTCAGAATCATTGGCCTCAGCTTGTTAAAGTCCACCTTAGAGCTGTAAAACCTTGCGTGCATAACGCATCCAATCAAGTCCCCCGTAACATTCTGCCATGGTCTCTTCCTTAAAGCCATATCAACAACCCCAAACCTCAAAAATCAATAGAAGAAGTATATTGCGTAACAAGTTGTCAAAGAAGCATTTAATCGAACAAGTTGTGGGCGATGAGGTCGGTGATGAGTTTCTTATATGATTACGGATTTACCGAGTGAAAAGTGAAGATGGGTTTTGTTATTTGAGTTTGGAAATGGTCCGGATCTGAAAGGAGGGCGGAAAAGGTATCGTTCGCCGGTTCTTCAAGAAAGCTCAAGTCTTCATCTTCGACGGCTTTAGAGAGGGTTAGAAAGAGTGAAAGGAGGAGAACAGTGCATCTTTGTGCGTGAATTTTAGTCCGTAGAGAGTGAAATTCAGTGTGTGAGAGAGAGAGAGAGAGCGAGGAACGTAAAGGCCGATACTCTAAGCAAGGATAGACCAATTAATATTTTTTTAATGAGATATAAATTTTGACGAATCGACTTTTGATTATATTATTTTTGTATAATTTTCATGGTTGTAAAATTTTGAGATGGTCAAAGATTAATAATAATGTCATCTATCAATTGTATAAATTCAAGTTTTTTTTGTAGTTTAAAATAATACATAAAAAATGAATTTATGAATCGAATAGTAAATAATATCCGATTGGTATGAATCATGTCAAGAGACAGATAACTAGACCTAACAATAACCTTATCTTCCTTAACAAAATTTGATTTTTTTACCATATTCAAACTTTTTTATGAAATAATTTTCGAAATATAATGGTTTTTAACAAAATCGAAAAACAGAATATGTTTTTGCAACTCATGCATTTTATGTTTCCACTTTCAATTAACATGATCTTTTTCTCTTTGATCAAAAGTAGCATGATAAGATTTTCTCTTATCTTTGTTCTTTGCAAATTTAAATTCATCAAATAAAGTAATCATATCAATTTCAAAAGATGAAAATAGGAAAGCTTAAAATAATAACAATAGGTATTTTAATAAGATTTTAATAACAGATTTAAACACTTACAAGAGATAATAATAGATACAAAGCTTTGAACTAGAATGGAAAAAGGTTACAAGCTTAGGAACTAGTCTGGAAACTATATGGAATATGAAACTAGGAAAATTGAGTGATGTCTTCATCTGAAAGGGACACCCCCCTTTATAGGCAAAATAAAAAATATATAAATATATTTTTTTTTAATTTTGAGTAAATATAAATTTGTTTTATTAATTTTTTCAAAGTAAATAAAGTTGTTAGTTCATCAAAGTTATGATTTTGTGGATTTTTATTCGTTTAGATCGGTCATCTGTTCAAGCCTTCAAGGTTGTTTTATTTTAATTTTTTTGATAATTTATTTTATTATATAATTGATATTAAATAATGAAAGGGAAATCATACTTTACCACCATAAACTATACCTCATGTTAAACTTTGCATCCTAAATTTTTCGAATGCAAACTAGGGACGTCCATGGGTCGGTCTGGGTCGGGCTTATGCCCAACCCGGAACCGACCTGATAGAATCGGGTTTTGGAAAAACTCACCTGCCGCCAACCGCCAAAGTAAACGAGTTAGCAGATCAGACATCAACGAGTGGCGGACGGGTCGATCGGCGACAAAGATCTGAGAAAATGGTGAGGAAACTGCTAGAAAAGGTGAGAAAGACCCAGATCCGGCGAAAATCTCATCGGAATCTATGAGATTTTGCCAAATTTGGCGGTAATCTCATTGGATTCGATGAGATTTCACTAGATTTAGTCAAAATCTTGTCGGCTATGAGAAATAGCGCTTGACTCCGAGTTTTTTTTGCCGAGATTTGGGTTTTATCGTCAAAATTTGGGTTTTTATTCCGGAATTTGGGTTTCTCGCAGGATTATGGGTTTTTCGCCTGTAGGTTTGGGTTTTTCGGGTTTTTGGGGGAGAGAAACTGAAACTGACCCACTGGAGTTGGTTTCTAGTGGAGAAAATCCACCGCTGACCGCCGAAGTAGGTTGGGTCAGCCGGTTTCGGATCGATTCCAGTTGGATCTCCAGGTGGGTCGGGTCACCAGATATGTTTGGACAACCCTACTCTAAACTATGACCATTGTTACACTTTGCACCCCGATGTTAAGTTTGTCGTTAACTTGGATGAAAAAATATGACACTACGTGAAAAGACCTAATTGTCCCTCTTCTCAATGCGTTAAAAATAAAAGATAAATAACATTTTATCACCCTAAGCTATACTCCTTATTACACTTTGCATCTTAAACTTTGAATTTTTGTTCAAGTTAACAGCAAACTTAATGGCAGGATACAAAATGTAACATGAGTCATAATTTATGGTGCAAAACATGCATTCAAAAAGTGTAGGGTGCAAAGTATAACATGAGGTATAGTTTAGGTGGTAAAGTGGAATTTCCCCAATAATGAAAATGAAGTGGGCACAATTCATTAAACTAACTAAGTGCATGGTTAGCTCATTGTTATTATTATTTTCTAAAAGTGTATTAAAATATATTTATGCTTTAAAAAAGTTTGAAAAATTGAGGTTTTAAAAAGTTGTATATAAAAACTAAAAACTTGTCAAATAAGGTGAAGGAAAACGACCACTAAATACATGTGATAGTCTTGTAAGTCAAAGTTTTTGTTGAAATAAATTGTTAAACCAACATGTAGAAACCCAAATCTATAGGAAAGATTCAAGGAAAAGAATGAAGAATAATTTTACTTGAGGTTTGGAGGCAAACCCAACAATAAAAAACGACAAAAATTGAAGCAGAAGAGCAAAGGACCAGAGTTAGAGGTGATACGTGGGAAATTGGGGAAGAAGGATTGTTGAGAGAGAACATATTACCATAATATATACTAGTATTTGGGGGGGGGGGGGGAGAATGAAAAAAAGTGCGGTCAATAATCGCTATTTTGGTGATTGAATCGCGCAAATTGAAAAAACTCTGAAAATATTTTTTTATTTATTTTTTTATCTGCAGATATGGTGTGATTTGTAAACGCAATTCGGCTAAAATTGCGCTACCAAACGATTTCCTGTTTTGCGTTTAGCTCATTATATATAATGAAAACTTTCAAATTTTTACCTTCTTTTAATGTTGTAATATGTATATTTTTAGAAACTTTAATGTTGTAATATTAATGTAAATGCTATGTCAACAACATTTTCACATCAATTTATAGGTGGTTAGTTATTATTAGTTATAATTTGAATTTATCACTAAAATTACTTTTTTACCCCATTAATAACAACCTATAACAACCTACCGTTTAAGATTTATTGTGCAAAATGTTGTGGACATAGAATTTCTTTATCGAAAAAGGCGAATGGGTGATTTTAGTTCTTCTAATATAAAACATTATCTCTTATATGTTTATAGAGAGTGCAACCTTTTACCACTTTTGCATTGTAATGCTTTATTATATAAGGAATAGTTGAAAACAAAATATATGATAGAGTATTATGGGTTTCGTTTCTCAAAAAAAAAAAAAAAAAAAAGAAAAAGAAAAAGAAAAAGAGAGAGAGAGAGAGAGAGAGTAATATGGGTTTTAATATTAGAATTTAAATGCAATTAAAGGGACTTTTCATTTTATTAAGGTATTGAATTTAGTGATTCTAAAAAAGAAATATAGTGATTTTGATGGGTCTTGAAATTTCCAAATATTTGGAAAAGTTTAATAGTTTTTTATAATTAAGTATTTCGATAGAGATTTTATTAGTTATTACTACAACTAGTCGCTAACCCGTGCGATGCACGGGAAAGCTATTAAGTTATCACTTATGACAGTGTTAAACAGCCTTAAAACCTAAGACTAACCCATGGAATGGATTTGAAAATTTTTCACAAATAAAGAAAGTGTTACGTGAAGTTTTGTGAATATGATACCTTACATTTTGTGAAAATGAGAGTCATTTTTGATATATTTAAGAAGCAAATAAATATCTAATGTACGTAATACTAATAGATATCTAACTCTTATCACAAAAAATGAATGTTGCATGTTAGGATTACAATCTCAAAATTCCCTATCCTATAGTCAATAATAAACATTCAATTACTAAATGAAAAATATTAATTAACCAAAAATTACTTATTTATTTATATAAATAAGTAAACATTGATAATTATATTATAATAATATAAGAATTAAAAGTACTTAAGATATTTGTTGCATGTCAATCGATCTGTGTTTGGGTTAGGATTAAAAATTAAAATTATTTCACTATTTAATTTATTTTTGCTACAATTTATGAACCTTATTGCATTTTTTGACATTATTCATAAGTCTCATTGTATTATTTTAATTAACTTTTACCTTTATTTATAGTACTTTAAACAATAATTTTTCAATTTCAATAAAATAAACGATATTCAAACACCCTCTTAATTAATATCATCAATCACTACGAGTCTCACATCACATTGGGCTCAAAGCTAAAAAGAAACTAATGGCTTTGCCCCATCTTTTATTCAAAAATTAAAACCTTTCTACTTTCCCAATGCAAGTCACGTGGAGGCCTTTTTTTTTTTTTTTTTTGGGTAAACATCATGTGAAGGCTTTGGAAACATAAAAAAAAAGAGTACAAAATGTCAAAAACAAAAAGAAAGAAACTACAGACACTAGAGACAGACAAAAGAAAGAGGAGGAAAAGAGGAAAAAAGAAGAAGAAACAGCCCCAGCTGCGTTGTCTTCTTCTTCTTCTCTGTTTTTTTTTTTTTCCCCCCCTTACAAATAAGAAATTTATGGAATGAAGAGGAAGATGATGCAGCGAGAGATGAGATTATTTTGGTTTTGGTGATTTATGGGTTTGGTTTGTGTTGGGTGTGTATTGTGTTTGAAGAAATTTAAGGGATGAGGAGGAAGATGATGAAGAGGGAGATGGGAAATTATTTTGGTTTTGGTCTGGATCTGTGCTCATATGTACTGTTTTGGTTTGTGTAAACAAAAAGAGAGAAACTATGGAGACTGGAGACAGACAAAAGAAAGAAGAGGAAAAGAAGAAAAAAGAAGAAGAAACAGCCCCTGCTGCGTCATCTTCTTCTTCTCTGTTTTTTTTTTCCTTACAAATAAGAAATTTATGGAATGAAGAGGAAGATGACGAAGAGAGAGATGAGATTATTTTGGTTTTGGTGATTTATGGGTTTGGTTTGTGTTGGGTGCGTATTGTGTTTGAAGAAATTTATGGGATGAGGAGGAAGATGACGAAGAGGGAGGTGGGAAATTATTTTGATTTTGGTTTGGATCTGTGCTCATATGTACTGTTTTGGTTTGTGTTGGGAAAGCAGAGCATCATGAAAGGGAAAGGCAGAGTATCGGGCTTTAGAAAACTGTTATTACGTTTTTTTTTTTTTTTTTTTTTAATGTTTTTTTTTTAATAATATGCTGATGTGGAAATTTGTGGGAGCTTCAAAAACTTCGGTTTTATATATATATATATATATATATATATATAGATTAAGGTACTTTTAGCTGTTACATTTACATTAGATACACAAAAAATTTGACAACATTTTTTTACACCAGTTGAGATGATAAGCTTGTACTAATTCTCATTTGGGTTCACCACTAATATCACTCTCAACAACTAGCTATGTGTTAGTACTCATTATATCCCATTTCCATCCAAAACAATCGACCTAACTTAATTGACAAGAAGTATGGGGTCCTGCTCGGGAGTGATTAGGGTGCTACTATGATTACGTCTAGGTAAAGAAGTTACACTGGTTGCCCCTCTAACCATTTTTGATATACCAAAAAAAAAAAAAAAAAAAAATCAAAAACCTCTGCAGGTGTCAAATTTTTGTATTCTTGGACTTTCTCATAGAATGTTTGTTGTAAATCTCAATCACGATTTTTTTAAAAAAAAAATTTAATTTTGGGGACTTGGACAATTAGTCTAAATTTTATCCATTGTAAGTCTATAAAAGCAGAAGAATAATAATTACATTATTATGGAGACAAGTTACCTTATAAGTTGTGAAGTTTGTGGTTTTTTTTTTTTTTTTTTTTTTTTTTAATATTATTATTTTACTTGGAGTACTAAAAAATGTTTACATTGAGAAATAATTAGGAAAATGCTAAAGATATTACAAGTTTTACTACATAAATAGTAAAACTTATAAACTGATGTGACAATGAATATGATTAGTATGTTTTAATCATCTTATAAATGAATATTTGAATTGTCTCTTTGTGATTGATGACAACTTTGACATATCAATTTGTAAGCTCAATTAGTAAAATTTGTAGTATTTTCAGCATTACTCAATTAATTAATATCTTGTTGCGAAGTGAAAACACTATGAGGTGGCACTTGTATTACAAGACTCTTAAGTTATAACTATCAAAACCACCGCACACTCTTGATGCGACGGTTGATGCGGTGGTTGGTGTGATGGTTATTCCACAAGTATAAGTGTTTGTGGGGTGTGAGGGGTAAGGGTCGGGGTTTAAGTTTTCAAGAGTGAGTTTCACATACATATACACTTAGATTAGACTAAAGTAGAATTTCTATATTGTATAAAAAAAATAAAAAATAAAAAAAAAACTATCAATTTTTTTTTTCTTTGGACTATGTTTATAGAAATTTTGACATAAAAAAATAATTTCTAGACAATAATTGCCTAGTTAGTATTTCTTTTATAAAAAATGCTCGTGTCATCACTGTATGGGAAAATTTAACATAATATCATTTTTTTTCTTATTTTATTATTTTGAAATTTCATTTTTTAATAATATTATTATTATTTTTCTCTCCTTGCGTGTGTTTGTTAGCAAAAAAAAAAAAAAAAAAAAAAAAAAAAGAGAGACTTTGAAGGAAAAAAATAATAATAATAAAGGGAAAAGATCTATTGACAAAGGTCATGGGTTAACAAGACTTTGGTCATGGGTTCAAGTTCCCCTAACGGGCCTGGTCACCGTACGTTGACGATTGCTTTTGTGCCCGTTTAGTGTTTTTTTTTTTTTTTTTTTTTTAAATATATATATATATATATATACATACACGGTGCAGTGCGGCATAGAAGCTGTGGAGTGTGGTGTGCGAATAAAGGATTTGCGTGGTATTGCATCACATAACTTGCTGTTTATTGTTCTGGATTGCCAATCATAATGATGAAGCAGTACTGTAACAAGTCATGCAAAACAAATTCTATGGAGGTATTCTTTGGGATTCCGGAATTCTTATTCTTTTGGGTTTTAATTTTCGTATATTCCTTATTAGTGGGATTGCATGAAATTTATTTCATTAGAGAAGATACCAATATGGTTTTGTTTAACTTCTTTTTGGCGATGAATGAATAGTGCAAATTTTCATCTAAAGATATCAGTACAGCCTAAATAACAACTTATATATTTCTTTTTAGGTAGTTAAGTAGTTTCAACTAGGAACCACCGGGATCAATCTCATAGCGAAGGGTTTTATTAGTGGAATGATATATTTCGGTATTGGTCAATACTAGGTTTATCGCTATTTTATATATATATATATATATATTATAATAAAAATAAAAATTTATCATAAAATATTACCTCAATTTAAAACAAATTATTTATGGATTTAGACTTTAGACTTTAGTATACTAAGAAAACAAATAATATTAATAAGTTAATGCAAATAAATTACCATTTTGCCCTTACAAAAATTCAAAAATTACAACCAAAAAAAAAAAAAAAAAACTTATTTTTGTATCGACCGTATGTTTGATACTGGCCGAAACACTCAAAATTGGCCGGTATTTAAACCGGTACGGAATATTTACATTTCGGTACTGATGCATGTACTAGTGTATCGACCACCTTGGTTTCAACATAAAACACCAAAATTGTAGGTGGGGATTAAACATCTTATCTCTCATTCAACGATAAGAAACATTACTACTTGAGCTAAGTGAACCCACAAGAACAACTTATATTATATCACATATTCACATCTTGACCCAAACTCTAAAAAAAAAAAAAATAAATGAAAAACTAAAAAACCTTCAAACACCTTCCCAAAATTAAGCAAGTTTGCAAACAACTAAGTTCAGATTTTTTCTCTTTAAATAAGCAAGTTTGCAAACAACTGACTTCAGATTTTTTCTCTTTAATTAAATTTGGGATGTTTGACAAGGCACCAGAGCATACGATTCTACCAAATTCTCTTGGAGAAAGAGCATTGATCGAAAGAAAAGATGATCCCTACTCTCTAATATGTTTTTGCATAAGACACAAGTTGCATCTCCTTTAAGGCCCCAATGCAGCAATTTATCTTTTGTAGTAATGCATGTTTAGGAATAGTACTTGGAAACCAAATCCCATGTTCTTGCACAAGTATACCTACCTGATTTCTAAGGAACCCAATTAAGCCTGTCTTCCAACTCTAACTTCACCAGCCCATATGATCTAGTCTGGTTTCAAAACCAATTTCCTTCCACTAATACACTTGAAACCTTAGCATTGAGATTGCTAGCTGCATCATAAATAGCCGTGTGTCCATATCTGTGATATAAGATTCTATTTGGATGTCACTAGTCATGCCACAAAAAAATCTTACTACCAGTCCCCACAATAAGTCTCACCAAATTTCTTGTATGCTCTTAAGCTATAGAATCTTCTTCCAACTCTAAGTGCTGCTTTGAGGAGTTTTAACTGCCCAAAAGCTTTTTCCTTTTAGAAGATTAATCTGAACCCATGCTACCCAAACAGATCCTGCTTGAGCAAATACATTCCAAATAAAAGCCATAATAGCAATTATATTCCATTCCTCTAGCCTCCTAACGCCCAGACCTCTTCTTTTTTTGGCTTGCAAACCACAATTTAGGCTACCTTTGCTCCTTATGAAGCAGTTCCAGTACCTTTCATTAGAAAATTTCTGAGTTCCTGCTCTATTTCCTTTACTGCCTTTTTAGGTAAAATGAAGATCTTGGACCATTGGATTTGAAGGCTAAACAACAATGAGAGGTGTTTGGTAGCCTGTTAGTGAATTCGTTCTGTAATCTTGTCCACCAAAGGCTAACGATCATTTTCAGTTAGCCTTTTAGAGATCAAGGGTACCCCAAGATACCTCGCTGGAAGCTTGTTCTCCTTAAAATTTAGAATATCCAGAATTTGTTTCTTCAGTTAGGGACTACAGCCATAAAAGCCTCACTTTTGGTTGGATTTTCTTTCAATCCTGGTAACTTCTTGAAGTATTTAAGGACTTCTTGTATTATGCTAACTGATTTAACATCAACACTTGAAAATATAATGAATTCGTCTATAAAGCAAAGATGTGATAGCTTTAATTCAGCACACTTGGAATGAAACTTGAACAAACTGGAAGCACTAATCAATTTCCTTGAAAACCCTCTATTGCTAGCACAAATAGGTATGGTGATAATGGATTAGCTTGCCTAAGTCCTCTTCCCCCTTTAATATAGCCCACCTAACTCCAAATGAAAGCTATTGAAAATTTAGGAGTTGTTATACACTCTTTGAGGACCCAAGCAACAACTCTTTTTTGATAAGTAAGGAATACTTCATTGAATAAAAAGAAAATAACACAAAAAAACCAAAGCACACGGGTTGCGTGCTAAGGACACAACAATGAAAAACTAAAGTGTATGAAAATTACAACAATCAAGCAAATCAACAAGAGAATCAAAAGCAAAAACACCTGAAGCATTCATCCACTCGTAAAGAGTCTAGAGAAAGAGCCGCTTCAAGTCATGAATTGATCTCTCATCTCCTTCAAAAGTATGAGCATTCCTTTTTCTCCAAATACCCCACACAAGACAATGATGGATCATGACCCAAATTGGCGCATACCTATGCTTGTTGAATTTGTGTGACTAGCTAGCAAGAAGATCCACAACCTCACTCAGCATCACCCATTGCACCCAAATAATGAAAACACCTAGTTCCACAACTCCCTAGCTATAGGGCAGTACATAAGTAAATGATCAATAGTCTCCTCATCTTTCTTACACATACAACACCTGTCAATCACAACTCAACGCCTCCTCTAGTTATCAGTAGTTAAAATCCCTCCCAAAGCCGCAATCCAAAGGAAGAAACTAACACTTGTTGGTACTTTTGGCTTCCATATGATTTTCCAAGGAAAAAATATTTGGGCAATAGAAAGTAAAGCCCTATAATAGGAGCTGACATCAAAAGTCTGCTTTGGAGAAGGATTCCAACAAAGCTGATCCATTTCATTACGTCTCACCATACCGGAATAGATTAGATCTAAGATCCAAGAAAGATGCAACTGATTCCACCTCCCAATCTTGCACTAGTTGAACAAAGCTGACATTCCAATGATAACTATTCCTTGAAAGAGAACAAATCTGCCACTGAAGCATCCTTATTGGTAGCAATGCTGTAAAGTTTTGGGAAGTTCTCCTTTAAAGAAAGTCCCCCACACCACAAGTCATGCCAAAATTATGCCAAAATTTAATAGAAGAGCCACTCCACTGAATCATTTGCCTTCATAATGTCCATTTTCAAAGCAAACGTAGCATGACCCTTCTCCTTATGATAATTCTTGACAATTTCTTGTGCTAAAAGCACATTTTCAGCAATGCTTTCCCTGGGAAAATGCTGCTTGAAATTGGTCAATTAGTGTATTCAGACTTGGAACCTTTTGGCTTGGATCTTGGTTATACACTTACAGATGATGTTGCAACATGATATAAAACCACACACACACGAGTATTTTTGTTATGTGGGACTAGTTTGATCATTACAAAACACTCAACTATTTTCATAATAAAATTTTAATATATGATGAATGGCCCTTGGCATCAATTATAATAAATTGCTTGAATGGAACTCAAACAATTGTGTAAAAGTTTGATGTTTGATAGAATAGAATTAAAGAAGAACATCAATTAAAAAAGACAGACAGAGAAGCTCCTGCTCCAAGTTTATATTAAAATGGCTTTAACGGGTTTTGTAACATTATACTAGGGCAAACTCTAATTAATACCTGAAATTTGTTTGATTGTTATTGTGTAGGGTTTCAGTAGTACTGGAAGGGATTGCATCAGTGACCTGCCTGATGATATTCTTTCTTGCATTCTCTCACATTTGACACTGGGGGATGCTGTCAAAAGACTCAAAACAAGCATATTATCACATAGATGGGGAAGAGTCAGTGCATCCAGATCTAAACTCCACTTTAATTGGTAAAACATGTTCCTCTACAATGAAAATGATATATCATTTGATGAAAATGGTAAATTTTATGGATTTAAGAAAGATCCCTCCAGAGAAGAAAAGGATAAATTTGTAAAAGCTGTAAATCAGTTCCTGAAGTTCCATGCGGGTACAAGTATAGTCTCGTTTGTGGTCCCTTTCCGTCTTGCGAATGACTACAAAAACGACGTTGATGAATGGATCAGATCTACCATTGGAATGGGTGCAGAACAACTTACTCTTTGCTTATCTGTTCAGGATGGAGAACAAATTGATAATTATGTGTTTTGTTGTGAGCTTCTTTCTCAAGGTACAGAGTGCCAGTTAAAGACTCTAAGCTTGGTAGGATGTCTGTTGACACCAAATTCTGTCAGCCAATTCAGCTGCTTAAAAACTCTCATTACATAATACATCCTTAGACCTACATGAGTTGCAGAGCATTTTTCATGGTTGTTTGAACCTTAATATTTTGCATTTCATTGATTGTGGCCTTCCTTTTAAATTAAGCATTCTTGGTTCATTACGTTATTTGAGGTTGTCACATATTTCCTCCTTGTTCTGGGGTGGAGGAAATTGAGCTGTCTGCTATGAATCTCCAATATTTTATATATAAAGGTCCTTTTATTAAATTTTCTTTCATTGGAGTTCCCAAGCTACAAACAGTAAATTTCACAGTAAACCAGAAAAGAGACATGCAATATATCTTCAGTCAGCTTGCAAAGGATATTCCCAATTTGAGGACAGTAACTGTTAACTCCACAATAGCATGTAGGCTCTGCTAATATTTATGATAACTTGTCTTTATGGTTAATATTTTTTCCCCTATACATGTGATATTGTTATATGTTAAGTATATAATAAATTTTTATTAATAAATGGTTGTAACAAATACAGCATAAGAGCATCCGTAGCAGCCATTGTAAATATTATGCCATTTTACCACATCAAAAGCCTACTTTATTATTTTACCACATCATTTTACAATATCTCATTTATTAGATGTTTTATATTTTTACCACTTAATTTAAATATTATATTTTAATTCTTATTTTATCCTTTCTTTATTATTTGTTCCAACGGTAACATTTCCATTCTCTTTCAAATCTCAACGGTAACATTTCAAACAAAACTCTTAATTTTTTTTTTGGTAGAAATCGGCCAGCCTGCCTGGGCTTCAAACAATACGGTAACATTTCCATTCTCTTTCAAATCTCAACGGTAACATTTCAAACAAAACTCTTAATTTTTTTTTTTGGTAGAAACCGGCCAGCCTGCCTGGGCTTCAAACAATACTCTTCAATTTTTTTTTTTTTTTTTTTTTTTTAAGAATCCGGCCAGCCTGCCTGGGCTTCAAACAATACTGATAATTTTTTTTTTTTTTAAGAAACCGGCCAGCCTGCTGGGCTTGAAACAATACTCTTAATTCTTTTTTTTTTTTTTAGAAACCAGCCAGCCTGGGCTTTATTGAGAGAACCTCAATGGGCATCAAATGAAACTAGAGGCACAATGTCAGCTGGGATGTAATTAGGGATGGCAAAATGAACCCGACCCGCGGGTACCCGATCCGACCCGACCCTAATGGGTCGGGTTTTACCCGACCCGTTTAACATTAGGGTCGGGTTTGGATTTTCATTAAAAAAACCCGAAGCGGGTTCGGGTCGGGTCCGGGTATTAGGCATACCCGGCCCGAACCCGAACCGTATATATAATATTAAAAAAAAAAAAAAAAAAAACCTAACTATAAATACTCACTTTTCTCCCAAATCCCTCAGACCCATTCTCTCCCTCACCCTCACTCTCTCACAAGCCGCCTGCCATTCTCTCCCTCACCGTCACTCTCACTTAAGCAAGACAGCCGGTGCCACTGCTTCGCCTCCCATGCTCAGATCGCCGGTGCCGCTTCTCACTTCTCCGGCGCCGCTGCTCCTTGCATGCCTCGCCTCGCCTCGCCTCACCGGCGCCGCTCCGTTCTCCACCTCGCTGTTCTTTCCTCCCTGGCTCCTTCACCTTGCCGCAGCCTGTAAGCGCCGCTGCTCCTCCCTCACCTCGTTAGGCACTCCTCCACCTCACAAGGCCACAACTCTCTCATCTCCCTCACCTCGTTGTGAACTCAAGCTTTTGTAGTGAAAATCGTTCTTTTTGTTCAAAGAATCAAATTTGTAATTTCCAGTTTAAGTGCTATTTTGGTTGAATAGATTGACTTGTTTGATTTGACTTTGTAGGGTCTTATTGTTCAGACCTATCTTGTTTTTGCTTTTGATGTGGGGAAATATTGTAATGAAAAAAAAAAAAAGGGTTTTCCGATCTGTTGGTTGCTGAGAAAATAATGGGTTTGCTTGAGTGTTCTTTTTCCCCCCCTGTTTGGTTGCCGAGAAAATCAACATTAGGCAAACTTTTTTTTTTTTTTTTGATTGGGCCACAGAATGGGCCCTGAAGTACCACGGCCCAACGGGGCCCGTGGAGCCCGCGGGGCCCGGCGGAGGCGGGTCCGAGCCCCGGAAAGAAAATCCGTTTAGTAAACGGGCCGGGTCTGGGCTGTGAGTCTTGACCCGCGGGTCGGGCCCGGATATAGAAAAACCCGGCCCAAACCCGACCCGTTGCCATCCCTAGATGTAATCCAGCCACACCTACTGCCCTGTACAAAGTTTGGCCAATTGTGAGCATCAGCCACAGTATTACATGCATAACAAAATTCTGAAAACTGAAAATACTCTTAATTCAACTATCATATTTTTAACTCAAATACTTAGAACCTGTCATATCCAATAACTTAAATAACTCAGAACTTGTCATATCCAATAACTCAAATAACTCATATCCAATAACATTTTAACTCAAATACTTAGAACCTGTCATATCCAATAACTCAAATAACTCATATCTAATAACATTAACTCACACAAATAACTTACACAAATAACTCATATCCAATAACATTAACTCACACAAAACCCATTGAATTAAACATAGTTGAGTTTGCCACTTCCTTGATGACAAATAGTACTTAAATTTAACACAACAAAACAATTGGCTAATACTAAACTTAACATAACAAAACAACATAGCCAATGAGTTTTAATGGTAGCTTCATAAAAACAAAATGAAACAAATAAACCAAATCAAAAGTTTTAATGACAACTCCATAAAGAAAATGAGACAAATAAACAAAACCAAAAGTTTTCATGACTCTCCTTGTAATTGCCATAAATGCTCAACGAGATTCATTTGGAGTTGAGAATGAACTTCTCGATCCCTAATGCATTGATGAACTTGAATGAATTCCGTAAATTCATTTGTTGGCTCACGTGACATTGGTGTACATGAAATCTCATCAATTTGTTCATAATCTAAGTCCACTGCTTCAGCTTCATCTCACTCATCTTCAATAATCATGTTATGAAGAATTATGCACGCTTTCATAATGTCTTGTAGTGTTTCATGATAGAAAAACCGTGCAGGTCCACGTACAATAGCAAATCGTGCTTGAAGCACTCCAAATGCACGCTCTACATCCTTCCTATATGCCTCCTGAGCTTTTGCAAATAATTTTCTTTTTGCTCATAGTGGACTTGGGATTGTCTTCACAAATGTTGACCATTGTGGATATATGCCATCGGTAAGATAGTATCCCATTGTGTAATCATCACCATTAATTGAGTAATTAACTGCAGGAGCACGTCCTTGTGCAAGTTCAGAAAATACATGAGACCGCTCCAACACGTTAATATCATTGTTTGATCCAGGTAACCCAAAAAATGAGTGCCATATCCAAAGATCATATGAAGCCACTGCTTCCAAAATAATACTTGGCTCACGAATATGACCACAATACATCCCTTTCCATGCAATTGGACAATTTTTCCATTTCCAATGCATGCAATCAATACTTCCCAACATGCCTGGAAATCCACGGTTTTGGCCATGGGCTAACAATCTAGCAATGTCTTCATTGTTTGGTGACCTCAAATATTCCTCTGAAAAAATAGCAACCACTGCTGCAACAAATTTTTTCAAACTAGTTATTGCAGTGGTTTTTGCTATTCTCACATATTCATCCATAAAATCAGCCGCTACTCTATAAGCAAGCATCCTAAGTGTAGCGGTCATCTTTTGAAGGGGAGATAGACCAAGCTTTTTGGCAGCATTTCTTTTTTGGGTAAAGTAAGGTTCATGAGCTTCTACCCTAGATAAGATTCGGAGAAAAAGAGAACGTCTCATTCGAAATCTCCTTTGAAATAAGTTGGGAGGATATACAGGTTCTTCGGCAAAGTAGTCATCATAAAGCCTTCTATGGCCTGCCAAATGATTACGTTCGATATACTGACGATGCTTACATTGTGGTGTCGAACCCGTGAGAAGTTTTATAATTATCTCATCTTCATCTGAGTCATCATCAAGCAATTTACGAAAAAAAGAATGACCCATGGAGATAAACTATAAGAAAACATTAGAAAGCAATTATCAATATAGATGCCATATATTTTGTAGGAATGTAAACAAAACAAGTCAGTATTAAAAATTTAGGAGTATTCATTTAAATTTATTTCGAACATAAGTTGAGTTCAAATCATTAACAAATTCGATTATATGTTAAACCTTGGTTTATTTTCTTATCAAACAAGCTCAACTAGTAAAACTTGTTCATGAGCAACTAGTAAAACTTTTTCTTTTGCCATATATAGTAAACACCATCACTAAAGATAGAAATCCCATTTAAAGATGCCAGGAAGTCCTTGGCCATTGAAATCATTTTCTTCGTAGAAGACCATAAAGTAATAAGCTAAAAATTAAGCAAGCATCTCAACACAGCTATAGAATTAAATGGAAAACCAAACATAAAACACTTACTAGCTCTCTTTACTGATAAAACCTTATCTTGATGTAACTAATAATCACTTTTCTTATTGTACTTTATAGCAACTTAGTGGTATTTTACTGTATGGCACAATTCTACCAATCAAGCAATAGGTACCAGATACTCTGAAAGTGACATATGTAGCCAATGATATTTTTCCTAAGCGTTGAAATGTGTAAGCATTACATTTTACTTATATGCTTAGGTTTCTTGGTTTTTGGTTTCTTATGGCTGTTTGATCACAATCCACACACATGTTAGTTGCAATTTTCAATTCTAATCCTCTGCCACTGTGGGTAGAACCCTATGATCCTTGCCTTATTTTATTAGCTTAGTTGCACACTTTCACAATGCTTTATATTGCTTACTTTTGACTATCAAGAAAAGGAAAGAAAACAATTTTGTGTTCAAGGAGAATACACCAAAAAGAACCAAAAAAAAAAAAAAAAGAGGACCTCTATTACATAAAAATCTGTGCACTTCTCATTCAAACTTACATAAATTATTTCAGAGACATAGAGTATATTTCCAAAATTATAGTTGTTTAGAAAACTAGCCCCCATATAGATTTGATTCATTTTATCTTTTGACTATTGCTTTGTAGAGACCTATAGTAGCTCAACTAGTGGGGAGTTCAGAAAGTGAGGTTATCTAACATTAGCTCATGAAATTTCTCTCTTATAGTATATGTGAGTTCTACATATATAAATCCACAATGCTATGAGAGGTTATCTAACATTAGCAACATGTTGCAAAAATCTACTCATAACACAGGTCACCAACTTCCCTTTTCATCAAGCACATGTCCAAAACAATGTCCCAAATCCTTTTAATAATAAAAATATTTAAAAAAAAAAAAAAAAAAAAACATGCACAACACATCCTCTTTTAAAGCCCAGGTAGCCGTTCCCTATATTTGGTAGTGAACTTGTCGTTGAGATCAACGAACCAGAAATATTATGAGATAGTGTATTTCATGAACATACTAAACAATTTTTGTTTGATCTCGTTCTATTTTTGTTGGTGGAGGCCAAAAAAAATTCATTTTGGTATTCTCACTGTCATAGTTGGTGGATTTGGTAGATTAGTCAATAGTGTCATATTTGAAAAGTTAATACACACAAATATTAAAAACTTTTTTCTTAACTTATGTCTACTTAATTTGTAAAGCTAATATCTGTTTTCATTAGCTTAGATTTTTTTTCATTTATTTTGTTAAAATATAGTATACATTTTTCTTTCTTATATATCAAAAATCAAAATGTCATAATATTGATGGTATTGACATCATCCTCACTGCCTATACAACTTACCAATTGACAATCAAAAAACCATAAACTAATAATAATAAGTCAATAGTAGAAATTCCATGGCAGATACTCAAACCATAACAAAATGGAAAATACATGACATTTTATATAAGCTAAAATGTTAGGATTACTTACATGACAGTGGCCTACTAGAATCTACAACAAAATCACATAATAAAAGAGTCCAGACCTTTTGGTAAGATCACAAAATACATATCAAGGCCTAAAGTCAGCTACAACCAAAAAATGCCACAAAATACATATCACGGCCTAAAATTAGTTACTACCAAAATAAGGTTGGAACAAGACATCACCAACATCATCAACCCAACGAATGACTTGATCTTTGTTTTGCAAGGATTTCCTTTTTGAGTCCATCATAAAAAGCTTTTTGGTCTTCGTTCATGCCACTTGTGTCTAGCATTATAATTCTTTCATTCTCTTTCAACTCTTGCAAGCGAACCTTTTCCGCTTTGATACGTACTCTCTCTTTTTCGGCTACACAACCTTCTTCAAGAACTTTCATTTTCTTTTTCAAATATTCCGTTGCAATATCTTTCTCATCATCTTTTCTTTTTCGATTAGCCTTTTCAGCTTTTCTACCTATTGGCCTCTCGAAATCCATAATGCCATCAACCCCCACTCCTTGATCTATTAAATCTGGAGTTTGAGGCATTTCTTTTCTTGAATCTCCCCTAGGCATAGTAGATGCCCACTTTGGATAATCCTTCAAGATTAGCCAACAATGTTCAAATTGAAAAACGGAACCGTGAATTTCTTTAAACAATTCCTTTGCTTTCTCAATCTAAAAAAATTAAATAAATATAACATAATTAGTTTCTTCAAACAATTCATTTGTGTTGTAAACCTAAAAAAATTAAAGACCATTGCAAAATTTATACCTTGTCATGAGCCGTGGTTCCACTTTCATTCTTTGCTTCAATTTTAGCTAAGGACCCAACAAATTTAACTGTTTCCCTATTAATTGTTCCCCATCGGGTTGTTAGGGATGCAACACTACGTGTAGAATCAGTCTTGTGGTCCATAAAGTATTTGGCAACTTTACCATAAAATGTTGTTTTATGTTGCTCATTACCATACACAGGATCAACACTGGTATTGAGCCATGCTGCTACAAGCAGCTTATCTTCCTCAACACTGAAGTTGACACCACGTGCTTGTTTTTTCTTAGAAGTGGCAACTTCATCATTCAGTGGAGAATCTTCGACTAACAGGGGACTACTTTCAGATACATCGAAAATTTCATCCTCAAGATTAATATTCCCCCGTACGAGATCAATGAATGATGAATAATTCCTTGAGTCCATGCTCTAAATAGATATGGAGACTGCTTGTTCTGGTTTGTTAATTACAACAAAATATATCATTACTAAACTTTGTCAATGTATCTCTCTAGCAAATTTGCCAAACTCAAAATGTGAGCCCTCATCAAACACATGTAGATGAAGTAATAAGAAATAATTCCCACAGCATGGACTCAAAATGTATCTCAAAAAATACTTTTGCCTAAACATGAAGTAATTCCCACAGCATATAATAAGAAATTCTTGTTTTGACTTGTCCTGGCCAGAGCAACAGAGAAGACTGTCGGATAGAGTAATTCCCACAGCCTAATATTTTCATTTGTTTTGTTTTGTTTTTAAGAATGAGTAGACTATATTAAGGTTAAAGACAAGAGCAACAGAGAAGATTGTCGGATAGATTAATTTAGGCAGAACAAATTCATAACACAGCAAACAGCACATATGAATAGAATATAGAGAGAATCAAAACTAGACATTGAAATATCGAGAGAATCACAGAGAAGACGGATGAAATACTTGTACGGTGAATCGATGAAATAGTATCGCCCAAACAGAGTAAGACCAGTGAGCTATTCCTATCGTGATTCTCGTGCACAGATTTCACCAGGGCCTCTTTCACGAAACCGGAAGTCCACTCACAAAGTTCTTGCGCCAAGAATTGATTTAAAGAGTAGACCGACAACCAGACCCACAATCAGAAATCGCAACCAAAACGGAGACAAAAACAACCAGAGGACGCCGATAGAACAGAGAGGAAGCGAACCAAAAGGGGAAAAAAAAAAACCAGAGAGGAGAGACCCACAACCGAAAGGCCTACGCCCACGCCGATCACAATCGGAAAATAAAATCAGACCCACAACCAGACCCACAATCGGAAATCACGATCCATAGTACCTGCAGCCCCACTGACTTCATATTCATCATTTTTGAAAGCAGGGGGAAGGGATCTCTTTTCTACAACAAAAAAAACGGAACAGATTTTACTCGGCACAACCTAACGATGCATCGCTTGGTGGACGAGTCGTTGGAATCAACCTCTGTTTTGGCTCCGTTTTGGCTCCGTTGGAATCAACCTAACGATGCACCCTTTTGGCTCTGTTTCGCTTTCGAGTCATTGGAATCAAGCTCCAGCTGGACTGAAAGTTCCTTCGAGATTAATGTACTGCTGGAATCTTCGGCGGAAGCACAAACACCCCTTTCAGATTTGCAAGCAATCACAACCAAAACGGAGACAAATGAACCAGACCGACGCCGGTAGAACAGAGGACAGAGCGAACCAAAAGGGGAAAAAAACCGGATTTATGTGGTTAGATCAGTGATGGTAGAAACGAAACTGATGGTGGCTCATATTCATGAACTGGAAGACAATAGAGCAACGGGGAAGAAGGAAGAAGAAAAAGAATGGAAGAATGGAGATGGAGATGGAGGCGGTGAGCTGAAGGAGAAATGAAAGAGAAATGAGGGTTGAAAGAGAAATAAAAAATAATAAACCAATATACCACAGCCGGTCCGTACAGTTGTATATTTGTGATTTTACTGTAGCAAGTTGTAAAAAATTTAACATATACAACATTTGATAAATGGGCTTAAATTGGGTTTGGTGTGGGATATGTGCCAAATATTTAGCATTTAGCACATATCCCACATCTACTTTGGATGCTCTAATGCCATTTAGTTATTTTTAAGTTTTGTAGTGGGAGTTAGTTTTCTTCAAGTCTAGTCTTATAAGTTAATACATCTATAATTCTTTCATTATTCTAAACTCAAACATGATGACACCCCTTCAGTTAATCACATGGATGAGATAGGGTTTTGAAAGATTATATATATATGTGTGTGTGTGTGTGTGTGTCAACGCCCTTACGGATAGACACAATGTATATATATGTGTGTGTGTGTGTCAATGCCTCTACGGATAGACACAAACTCTAAATTAATATAAATAAATAAATATTTAAGAGATAAATACTAATTGACTAAATTCTTCCTTACGCCCCTACGGATATGGGATGAATTTAAGTGGTTGAAATATTTGTCATTAAATATAAATTCTTGTATGTTATCAAAAGAAATTGATAGCCAAAAGAATTGGATTTTAATACATAAATTATATGTGTTGCATTTTACAAAGAGATGGCAAACTCCACTGGTTCTCTGAACATGGCTAATATCATGAAAAATTGTACACTTTCTGGACCCAATTATGCAGAGTGGAAACGTAGAGTAGATTTGTACTTGGGGTTTTATGATTATAGTCATTATATTAAATCTGAGTGTCCACCTTTGCCCAATGAGGAGTTTGTTGAGTTTGATAAAATCTCCTATAATAAATGGATTGAGGCAAACAACAAAATGAAATTTTTTATGCTGGGATATATGATTGATTCATTGATGGTTAGTTATATGAATTCCCCTAGTGCTAAATCCATAATTGATAGCCTAGAAGTGAAGTTTGGAAAAAAGTCTAGTGCCCATGTGGAAGGCTTATGGGAAAAATTTGTTAGGACTAAATTATCAGAAGGACAAGATGCTCGTCAGCATGTGATTAATATGATTGCCTTAACTGATGAATTAGCCCTTCAAGGAAGGCCAATAGATGATAAAACAAAAATTTTCAACTATCTTGTCATCCTTGCCCAATTCTTATGATACCTTAAGACAAATTTATTTTGTTTCGAGTTTGGATTGGACATTAGATGATCTCTTATCTAAGGTCACAGCTAAAGAGGATGCAAAGGTGAGAGTTAATAATTTTTCAATTAACATTGCTAAACAAAAGAAGTCTATTCCTAAAAGAAGCAAAATGTTTGAGAAGAAAAGAAAATTCAAAAGTGGTAAAAATGATTGGAGAAGTAACAAGAAGGCTTTAGTTAAGCAAGATGTTGAGGTAAAAAAAAAAAAAGATTATTTGCTATCATTGCAACAAACCAGGCCATAAAAAATCTGAATGTCATTCTCTTTTGAGGTCATGTGAGAAACAACCTCAAGGTATTTTTGGCAATCTTATTCTCTATGAAATTAATACCACTATTATTAAGTTTGGATCTTGGCGGGCTGATTCAGGAGCTATTGCTCATATTTCTAATACTATGCAGGGGTTCAAAGGGCTATAGAAAATAAATGATGGAGCAAGTTACATTTATAAGGGAAATGATGCAAAAGCCGAGATTGAAGGCATAGGAGTTTTTGAGTTAAAACTAAATAATGGGTCAACTTTTGATTTAGTTGATTGTTTGTATGCTCCGAGTCTTAGGAGAAATTTGTTATTTGTTTCTATGCTAGAAATACTTAGTTATGATTTTTATTTTGGAAATGGATGGTTCTTGATGAAGAAAAATAATGTTGTAGTACTATATGGCTTTCAAAATAATAATATGTATCAAGTGCATTTGTGTGGGAGTATTGTGTGTGATGTTAATGTTTCTGTGAAAGATAATGCAACTTATCTATGGCACTTAAGATTGGGACATGTTAGTAAACAAAAAATTGGAAGAATGATTAAAATTGGTCTGTTAAGTGATGTCATATTAGAAGATTATCCAACATGTGAAAGTTGCATTGAAGGGAAAATGACAAAAAAGTCCTACTCTATAGGAGGTCATACTTCTCAGGTTTTGGAGAGAGTTCACACTGATATTTGTGGACCTATGAATATAAATGCTAAAGGAGGATATCATTATTTTATCACCTTTACTGATGACTTTTCTAGATATGGGTATGTCTATTTGATGAAACATAAATTAGAGGCTTTAGAAAAGTATCACTTATAGACTTGAGGTTGAAAAATGGACAAAAAATGTAATAAAATCTATCAATTCAGATAGAGGTGGAGGGTATGTATTAAATGATTTTGAGAGATATTGTGTTGAGAATGGAATTGTTCATTTTCGCACTCCTCCATATACCCCTGAGGTGAGGCTAATGGGATTGCTGAGAGACGTAATAAAACACTTCTAGACATGGTTAGATCTATGATGGCAAGAGCAAATTTGCCAACTTCATTTTGGGGTGAAGCTATTCTAGCTGCTATGCATATCTTAAATAGAATTCCCACTAAAGCCTTAGAGAAAACACCTCATGAGTTGTTTGTTGGTAAGATAGCTAGTTTATCTCATATTAGGATATGGGGATGTATTGCTCATGTTTTAATTCCTGATCCTAGTAGGGATAAATTGTTGTCTAAAACAAAAAGGTGTGTCATGGTGGGCTACCCACAACGGTCTAGAGGATATAGATTGTTTGATCCAGAAAGTAGAGTAATTTTGGAAAGTAGAAATGTAAAATTTTTGGAGGATCTTTTTAAAATTGAGGGTAATGATGATTTTCAAAAGGAAGTCTTGGAAGAAAAAAGAGATACAGAGTCAGTAGTAGTGAAAGCTATAGATCCAACACCTTTGAGAAGAAGCACTCGAATTTCTAAGGGGCATGATATGTCTGACTATTACCTTTATAATAGTGAAAACTATGAGAAGGTGAAAGTTATTCAAGATTTAAGAGACCTAGCAACATACTCTCAAGCCTTAGAAGATACCGATTCAAATAATTGGATTAGTGCTATGAATAAGGAGCTTGATTCTATGCAAAAGAACGGTGTTTGGAGGCTAGTGAAAAGGCAATAGGGAATGAAACTAGTTGGATGCAAATGGATTTTTAAAAGAAAGAGAGATGTCTCAAGAAAAGTGGAAAAGTTCAAAGCTAGATTGGTGGCAAAGGGCTATACTCAAGAATATGGAGTTGATTTTGAAGAAACCTTTTCTCCAGTTGTAAGAGTCCAATCTATTCATGCTATACTTTCTCTAGTTGCATTCTTTGATTTTGAACTTTATCAAATGGATATAAAGACTGCGTTTTTAAATGGTGATCTTGAAGAAGATGTTTATATGGAGCAACCTGAGGGTTTTATTTCAAAAGGAGATGAGAACAAGGTATGCAAGTTAGAAAAATCTATCTATGGATTAAAGCAAGCATCAAGACATTGGAATTTGAAGTTTCATGAATCAGTAACAGTTTTGGGATTTATGCAAAATTCTTCTGAACCTTGTGTATATGTGAAGAAAAATTCTAATAAGGTTGTCATTCTTACATTATATATGGATGATATTCTTCTGGCAGGAAATGATATCAAGATGCTTTCTGAAATCAAGTAGTGGCTATTCAAAACTTTTGAAATGAAGGACCTAGGTGAAGCGTTATACATTTTGGGGATTAAAATTGGACGAGACCGAGTGAATAAAAAATTGAGTCTCTCCCAAGAAAAATATATCGAGACTTTACTAGAAAAGTTTCATACGGTTGACTGTTTGAGTGGGAGGATTCCCTATAATTTTCTTAGGCCACTTTCGTAGAAGATTGTCCTAAAAATGAGCAAGACAAATTAGACCCAAAGTTACACCCGTATGCATTTGCTGTAGGAAGTCTTATGTATCTCATGATCTGTACTTGACCAAATATTGCTTTTGTAATCAGTATGGTTAGTTGTTTTCAAAGTAATCCAGGAAAACTTCATTGGATGGCTATTCAATGGATTTTTAGATATTTGAAGCAAACTAAAGGTAGGAAATTGACATATCATGGCTCTGATGATTTAAAATTATCTGGATTTTCAGATTCTGATTATCAAGGGTGTCTAGATAGCCGAAAGTCTACCTCAGGTTTTGTATTTATGTTATGTGGTGGAGCTATTCCATGGAAAAGTAAGAAACAAGAATGTGTTGCTCAATCTACGATGGAAGCTGCATATATAGCTTTCAATGCTGTGGCAAAAGAAGCTGTATATTTAAAACAATTCTTAACAGAGTTGCTAATTGTAGAATGTGTTCAAAGACCCATTCCCATTTTGTGTGATAACAATTCTACCATTGCTATCTCCAAAGATCCGAAATGCCACTCTTGCGCAAAACATATAGAGGGTCGTTACCATTACATTCGAGATATGATTAAGAAGAAGAAAGTGGTTGTTTAGAGGGTTTCATCAAAGCAAAATTTGGTTGACCCTTTTACCAAAGGCTTGTCCTCTGGGCTATTTGAAACACATGTATTGGAAATGGGGTTATGTTAGGCCAAGTGGGAGACTATTAGAATAATGTGGCCCAACATAATATATATGATGCCTCTATTATTAACAAATAAATATTCAGTCTCTTGTGAAATTATGCAATATTTTTATGATGTAAGATATTGATGTATTGAAATAGGTCTACTTGATTTAGTAGACTAAGATTATGAATGCATTCATTGTAGTCCTTGACTTGACTATATCCATCATGATGTAGCCTATTCTAATAGGTACATTGTTGGACCATGATGGAAAGGAGGTGCAAATTAAAATTGCTCAGACTATGGAAGACAATAAGGGCTTGTTTTTCAATGGTTAGTGCATAATAATCTCGGAAGTCCTTCCATAATGAGATTCATGCACGTTGAGTGTTGGCTTTAATAAATCTATCGTGTCAATACCAGTAACTTGAACCCCTATTAAAGGTGTTGTCATTATAGTAGTTTTGGATATGAACGATAGATGAATCCATGTATTAGCATGGAGTTACAAAAGTAATAACACATTAATGAACTTCTTCATTAATGAATCTAATTAATAAAGTTGTTTATTAACAGATATAACATTTATGTTACATGAAGTGTTATTACGATAGAAATGATTTTATGGCTAGTTATGTCCTTTCTGAATATTATAAATATTGTCAAGACCACACTTGCAAGGGGGTGTGAAAAGAGAAAATAAAACTCTTGTTAATCCTGACCAGCTGGGGAGAGCATCTTGATTGCTTGTGAGGTCCTTGAATAACATAATCTAGTATGTAAATTTCTCACATTTTATTGTTGATTTTTATTACATATGCACATGATATAATTGTTAATTGATAAATGTAATATATTTGTTTCTCTTGAATTATTACTTTTTAAGTATAATTCCAACAAAAATATGCCATCTATTAATCTATGGAGTCTTGGAGATATGGAATTTCACCTCCTGAAGATGACATTTCTTCTGAAAGCTTTCCTGATATGCAGGAATTTTATTTTAAAGGTGAGCGATGTAGAGACTCAAGTTCTTTTCTGGTTACTACTACCACGTTTCGTTACATTTCATTTTTATTTTACTAATATATAAGTTTCTTATGAAAAAAAACCTGTTCTCTCTTGGGTGATGAAAGTTTATTTTATATAAATAAAATAGTTTAATGACTACATTTTTTTACATTAATTGCAAAGACTTCTTAAAGCATATAAAAAGTAATTTTTTTTGAAAATCCTGTTTATGACCAGTAATTGTTGAATTAATACTAGCTACACGTACGGAAAAACATAATGTGGAATGCAATAATAACCTACACATATTGTTTCAATTAACTTGTTAATTCTCCTTTGAGGAATCAAATATCTTGCCAGTTGACATATGCATTAAATTAACATGGTGCATCAATTGCCACATAACTTGAGTTATTTTTATTTTGCAATACTTCATGTTCCAATTAAATTGTGATTTGAATTAGTGTATACTAATTTTTATCGCAGATGAATGGTTCAGTTGACTTTAAACATAGAGGAAATCATGTGCCTGTGCCTAAGACACATCACATATGTCCATAAACATTTGAATGAAGTCAAAATTGCTGGGTTTCGAGGAACATCAAACCAGATAGATTTTGTTATTTTTTTACTGAAACATGCTATTGCACTTAGGAAGCTGGTAATCGACCCAGTGTGCTTTGTGGGAAAGAGGAAAGCATTGAATAAAGGAGAACGTGAAAGGGTTTATGAACAATTGCAGGAATATTCTAAAGATGCAGAGTTGATCATTCACCGGTCAAGAAAAATGGTATTTATTATCCCATGAATTTTATTTTATTTTATAAAATTTAAACTCGTGTTTTTTCTTTCTGCCCCTTGTGTCGTATTAGCAACAGAAAGATCAGGGGCTATATTTTAAATTAGACAATTTGTTTCTTCAAAATGAAGTGCCTTTAGAGCACTCTCATCAGGTGTGTCAAATGCCAAATATTTGGTATTTGACACACCAAACACCAAAAAACCACTCTCATGAGGTGTTTTAAATGCCAAAAAATTTGGCACGAATGAACAGTATCGTCTAAAAATAGAAGCGTACGGACAACAATTCTATAAATTTTATTATTTTTTTATTATCTTTTCTCTCTCCTCTCTCATCACTTTAATCGTTTTTAATTCTTACTTTTCTCTCTCCCATCCGCTTGAGTCTCTCTTCCTCACTCATTCTCACTCTCAGCTTCTCCTTTCTTCCTTTCTCTAGAGCACACCGCCGTCCTCATCAAGCCGCCGTCGATCTCACCAAGTAGCAGACCTCACCAAGCCGCCACCTAGCCATGACCCACGAACCCGACCACCAACATAGCCACACCAACCCATCCCAACCGCCACAAGCCAACCCACCACATCCACAGCAACCCATGGCCGGAGCTTCAAGCCAGGTCGATCTCTATGGCAGTGGTTTCTTTTTTTTTTTTTGGTTTTGTTGTGATTTGATGGTGGATTCGGCACCGAGTGGTTATGGGTTGATTTTCATGGGTTGTGATGGGTTGATATTGGTGGGTGGCGACGGTTGTGGGTTGATTTTGGATTTTGGTTATGGTGGGCGGTGGTGGTAGATCTCTCTTCCCTCTCCCCTCTATTCCCCTTTCACTCTGCCTCTCTTGGTTGTGGGTTTTTTTGGCTGCAATTTGGGCTGATCTGATATTGGTGAGTAATTGTAGTGGTTGTGGGTTGATTGTGGTGGTTGTGGTGGTAATTTTTTGGATTGTTGTGGATTTTTTTTTTTTTTTTTTTCTTATGGTTATGGTTTTTTTTTTTTTTTTTTTTTTTTTTTTTTTTTTTTATAAGGTGGTGTTGGTGGATGTGGGTTTTTGCTGGTGGTGGCTGTCAATGTTGTTGCGGCAGTGGTTGTTGGTGGCTGTTGTTGTGGCAGCGGTGGTTGTGCTATTGTTGATGATGATGATGATGGGAACTGGGGAGGAGTTTAATGTATTATTTTAATATGTTGTAAATATTATTTTAATATATAGAAGTGAAGAATAAAACATCTGATAAATGAGATGTTGTAAAATGATGTTGTAAAATAGTAAAGTAGGTTTTTGACATGTCAAAATGGCATTTTTTTTAGAAGTTCTGATGAGAATGCTCTAATTTTTGACAATGACATCTTCTTTTTTTGAATTTGGAAATTAAATGCATCAAGGAATGATATAAATCATATAGGTCCTATTATATAATACCTAAAAAATCCTATCCATTCTTTTCAAGCCTGCTAGCCTGATGTGATGGGGAAGAAATTGGTTACTCCAGGTATTGCCTTCCATTTTGCCTTTCTTAATTCTATCAAATTGAGACCTTTCCCACTTCATTTTAAACCATTGTTCCCTCCCCTCTATTGTAGATACGGCAAAAATTTCTCATCCTATTTGACTTGCCTTATTCTGTGCAGGTTTTCTTTGCCCCAAATAAGGCTAGGATGAGTTTTGCTCATTCTTTTTCATTTTGCCCGATCCTTAAACGTGTGTATATTGATTTTGAAGCAAAGTTTTAAACTCTTGACTAATTGGATTTAATCCAAGGACATTTAGAAGTTATAAATTCAAATCAATTATATGTATTTCAAGAACACTGATAAAAATTCAAAAGTCATAATTCTCGTAGAATTTTTCTCAGTACCTTTAATTACATTAGTGTTCTAAAATATTAACCAATGAGATTTTGACATATAATTAATTTTAATTAAATCAATTAAGATCCAATCAGAATTAATTCATCATTGCTGTAAGAATAAGTCTTGTGCCACATAAAGTGGCACAACAAATAGTTGTGGTTGGTGGAGAACTGGTGGTGGGTTTATGTGGGAACAACCCTCCACCAACCACAACTCACCACATAAGCAAGTTGTGGCATTTGTTGTGCCACTTTATGTGACACAAGACTTATTCTTGCTGTAATGGCTCTTTTTCTTCATTTATCAATAGAGGAGTCCTCTCACATTCAAAGCACATATATTTTTTTTGAGAGCTTTTGGGAAAAGAGCCATTAAGTGGCGGCAATGCCCCCTTAAAAGCCTTAAGTTTATGACTTCTCTAGCATAAAACATAAAACACTTCAAAATTATCAGAGAATTACTACTATTCTGCCAAAATTTCCAAAAATCACAAAACACTTCCAAAGCTATTTTCCAACTGATCCAAGGAGGTGCTACCCATTCGATCCAAGTTTCAATCCAAACTAAGGAGTGAAATCAATTGAAGCTGTTGTCAAAATTCTAAGTTTGAAGGAAAAATGTGCTACACAACAATTGACAACCACAAGAATATACAAGACCCTTCTTCAATCTAATACTGCATGTAGATATAAACCTCTAAACCTAGTAGTTTAGATCATAAAAGTTTAGACTCTTTTTTGGTTGGAGAGAGAGAGAGAGAGAGAGAGAGAGAGAGAGAGAGAGAGAGAGAGAGATTATTTTTTTAGGATGTTTGGTTGTGTAGATTTTAAAGGAGAAAACTGGTGGGGTTTGAGTGTTTTATCCTGAGCCCACCAAAATGCTATCTTCCCAATTTTGAATCTCTCTCTCATAGCAATGAGATTGCCACAATTCAACTTTTTTTTTTCTCTCTTCTCTTATTTCAGCAATGAGATTGCCATAATTAAAATTTTCTCTTTCCTCTCCCCTCTATTTTGACAATGAGATTTGCTCTCTCTCTTCTCCTATTTCGGACATTGCCACAATTCAATTTTTTTTTTCTCTCTCCTTATTTCAATCAGGTCAATTTTGATCAAGTTAGTTGGGCCAAAAATTGGGCAGATATTTCGGCAATACCATTGTTCAATAAACTCCGATTTACAAAATATTTAGCCAAAAGATATTAACAAATCATTGATAATAAAATGTGTGTTCATATATATTTTTTATTTCAAAAATATTGATAATGTATTAAAATTTAAATGGTTTTTTTAATTAATAAAGTGAAGATTTTATGATTATGAACTCTAGAATGTAGTTACTTTTTAAATCCCTAGAGTCCATGTTAATCAACCCAGTTTTTAAAAGAAGAATCCCACTAAATTCACTAAAATTAAAAAGAGCCCATTAATAATAGTGCAACAGGCCAACGGCATAGTTCAAACCAAACCCAAATCATAGTTAGTTTAGTCCGATATCAGCATAAGCTATTGAGCCGAGATAGTGCGATTGAGCCTACTTATCTATAATTCCCAGACTTTACTAGTATTTTCTCGCCGTCATATCCAGATTTCCTCAAAAACCCTATACCTCACATAGCATTGGATTAGTTATGGGTTGGGCCAAACTTTTTCATAAATATTACTTTTGTGGGCTTTTCTCAAGTCTACACTACAAGCCCAATCCAAAGTCATATATATATTATTTAACAACCGGATGTTTTCTTGAGCTCCCGCCAACAGCAGATTGTTTTTGTCTTTCTTCTTAGGGTTTAAGGCTGCTGCAAAGTTTGCAACAGTCCTAAGTCACCACACCAAACCAGGTATCTACAAACAAAAATCTCTCCTGTCTTCTACCTTCTTTCTCTCACTCTCTCATACACGTACGGCTCTTCTCTCTCTCTCACATGCTCGGCTCTTCTCTCTACAACAATAAACCAAGGCTTAAACCTCTTGTCTGTAGGGCTAGGCTAATTAATCCCTGAATCCTGTGTAGTTGTTTTGTATCTGAGGCTTACTTTGTAGAAAGTTGGAATCTTTCAACAACCGGATGTTTTTATAGACTCCATTGTAGGCATTTACTTTATTTGATGCTTTACGAATTTTTATGATAGTTTTATTTGATACGTCGAATTATGGAAATTTTTTTGTTATTGTTTATGGTTTTATTTATCGCTTCTATTTGTCAATGTACGTAGTATTTGTTATTAGTAGCTTCTATAAAGTGAAAGAAAATTTGTGTTAATCTTTGTTTTTCTTCTTTTCTAGTGCATCCGTGCGTGCATGTGAACTGTTTTTGTTTTGGTTGATAGGTAAGAATAGTTTTTTTTATTGAAATAATAATCTACAAAAAGGCATGGAATCACTATTCGTAAAATCCCATGTATAATTAAAGACCACTGATATAATGAACTAGTAAAATTTGCTAACAATATTTCTTTCCTCCATAATGTCCATATCAAACAGAAAGGAACAAGATTCCAAATATTTGATAAATGCTTACCGACCTAATTCATCCACCCCTACATGCATGTGAACTCTTGGACTCTTGGAATGTCTACGAGTAGTGTAAACTTTTTCATGTGATTTTTCTTTTTTGGGCTGGGGGAAGTTTGAAAATTTGTATTCAAAAACTGAAAAAAAAAAAAAAAAATTGCAAATATAGATACATCTCTCCGTTAAACAAAAGTTCAATCTATAGTATTTTCAGCACATTCAGTTGATTTATGTTACATGTGAATTATATTATTAAAAAAAAAAAGTGGTTTGGCTTTGGGGATTCATTTTTTTAATTTACTTTCAAGATTATCTGTTTTATTCACAAATAACTGCTAATTTCAATACATGGGACACTTCCATGGCTGTGTTTGTGATGGACCTAATTTTTGCAGCCTCTTGTTAGCACATGAACATGGGTGTCATACATGAACCATTATTGTTAGCTCTTAATTTTAGCTTGGTTCTCTTGGGTCTGGCTAAAAGTATTTAAGAATTTTAATCCTATGTGGGTTTTGAAGTTTAATATATTCATGTAAAGGGTTATAATTGTTTGATTGATAATTTTGGATTCCGATTGACTTGCTATTGATTGATTACCCTGCTCTTGTGGTACAAACATCCAAATAATCTTTTAAGTCGAAGTTACTATAATTTGTTCCATATTTAACATGGTGGAATGGTGGTATCTAGTTGTAATTTTTTCTATATTCGTCTTAACCAGTCTTGTAACAAGAGTGCTCACAAATGCCTATGCTCTGGTTTAAATCTATAGCTCTAAGCATAGCTTTAGGTACACAATTTATGAAGCTTGTGAATTGAAGGTTAAGCTAGACAATTATTGATTGAAGGGAGAGATCATGTTGAGAGAGTGCTGTGTATGCAACCTTTCTAATCTTAAAATTTGTTGGGTGAACTTGGAAATTTCTAGTGATATCTGCCATGAGTGCCAGAGTCAATTCCTAGTGATATCAACCTTTCTCATTGGTGCCAGGAAGTCTAATACTCATCTTCTCCAAACCCCAAAATGGTGAGGACGTATGCAGTGAAAGGGAAGAAGCGAAAAAATAGGGAGGAGAGGCATGACAGAGAGCAAGATGCAAAGAGAGCCATTACAGAGAAAACAAGTGATGGTGAGGAAGAAGGAAAGGAGGTGGTGAATGAACTTGAGGGTATTTCAGTTGCCCCAAGTGAGCAGAATAATACCAACAAAGGCAGGCTCATCTTCATTATTGAAAAGGCATCTTTGGAAGTCGCAAAAGTTGGAAAGGTCTGTAAATTATATTGAATTTGTTGTTGCTGCTGCTGTTGTTGGTTTTTTTCCCTATATATGTTGTAAAAGATGAAACTTTTTGGTTATGGGTTTTGTGGAGTTTTTTTTATGGGTTATAGGCTCTCTGGTTTGGATTTTAGCATTTTCCTTGTTGGTTATGTTAGGCTTTTTTTTTTTCTTTTTTCTTTTTTAAATATTTTTTATTTATAGGCTTGGTGTATTTTGTTCTTTGCTTTTTTTTTTTTTTTTTCTTTTTGGGTTTGAAAGTTCATGTATAAGTCAAAAGAGAAGTTTATTTTGAGTTACAAGAAAGGTTTTCTGCTTTGGATTTTTTATTGGGGCTTTATTAGGCTTGGTTGCATTGCTTTCTTTTATAATTTCTTGTCACAAAATATACAAAATCTTATGTAGGTTCTCGGTTATTGGGTTTAACCGACTCAATATGGCATTTATTGGGATTTTGTTGTTGTTGTAATTGTTGTTTTATTGCTTTGTGCGAATTTTTTTTCCTGCTTTTGATAACTAGTTTTATGCATACAGAGTTACCAGCTTTTGAACTCAGATGACCATGCATATTTCTTGAAGAAAAATAACAGAAATCCTTCTGATTACCGGCCTGACATTGTTCATCAGGTTAGTGAACTTCAAAATTATGGGTTGACATTATGCTTCAACAATTGCTCTTGTGTTTTCTACTTCTTTGAACAATAGATGACCTTAAGGCCTTGTTGTCGTCAGGCTCTCCTAATGATTTTGGATAGCCAACTTAATAAGAGTGGGATGGTACAAGCTGTGTATGTGAAAACAGAGAAAGGTGTTCTTTTTGAAGTTAAACCACATGCTCGTCTTCCAAGGACATTCAAGCATTTCTGTGGTCTTATGTGTAAGCTGTACTGTTCTCACCTCAACATACAAAAGCATGCTAATATTGTTTGTGTGTGTGGGTTGAGAGCTCTATTTGATGTTGCTTTTCTCCTCTTGGCTACCTTGCAGTGCAGCTTCTACAAAAATTGAGTATCACTGCTGCTGGTAAGCGTGAGAAACTTTTGCGTGTGATCAAGAACCCTGTAAGCCGGTATCTTCCTGTCAATTCTCGCAAAATAGGTGGGTTATGTTGTATGATTTTTCCTGTGTTATCTACTTCATACTAGAAATGAAGTTAATATTTGCTTTGATACCAGGCTTGTCATTTAGTTCCGAAAAATTGGTTAATATAAACAATTATGTGGGCTCTGCGGGCACCAGTGATGTTGATCTTGTTTTTGTGGTAAGCTCAAAATAACTTTAACTATACACAAAAGTGTTATCTGACCAAAACTTATAGATTTTTTACCGAATACTCTGTGTTTTCAGGTTGGTGCAATGGCCCATGGTAAAATTGATAGGGAGGATGCTGATGATTTTATATCAAGTAAGTTTATACTACATTGCTTTCTTATACAATGGTTCTGTTTTGTAGAAATTCCAGATTGTCACATTCCTCTGTGTGCATGTTAGTGAGCATCTCTTTCAGCAAATTTGAGTTCGACAACCATCCAAATTAATTTCTATAAATGAAGGATGTAGGTGGCTTTAGTTTCTGCTGACTATCAAAGACTATAGCCAGACTTTGTCAATTGAGTTGTAGCAAGATTACATGTGGATGATGTCATATATTAATTTCTCTTTAGGTAGTGATTGGTTGGGGTGATTTGTGGGGAGAAGAGAAAATAGGGAGGATTTGTGTGTTTGGTTGGGGAGGGGAGTGGAGAGTGATTTTAGTGGGGCCGGGTGTTTTCTTCCCGAGTCCACCATTTGGAGTGAAAACTCATCTTCCCTAAATTGAGAAGAAAATTGGGGGGGGGGGGGGGTGTGATGGGAATTTACCATCTACCCTTCCCTCCCTCTTGAACCCTCCACTTTTCTACCCCCAACCAAACAGACATGAGGGAAAATTAAATCTTTTCTATCTCACCACTTTTCCATCCTCCAACCATATGAAGCCTAAGGTTTCAATATTAATATCTGATTACGAAGATTGCCTAGGGATAGAAACGCAGCTGATATGTCCTTACTCTTTTACAAAAGATACCGCCTTTGCCATCTACAATGCGCATCAGGTGAGGTAGTTCCCACCTTTCTTTTCCACCCAATGCAGGATTATCAGCTGCATCATTTGTTGGGCACAGGAAAGTTTACTGTTCTGTGAAGTTCAGTTATCTCTTTGTCCTTAAGTGAGCATTCAGTAGGTTCTCTTCTCTTGTAAAACTGCCTCCTTGCAATCTATCATAAATCAAATTTTCATGTTTCTTAAATTATGAAAGTGGAAAGCCATTGAATTATGAGCAGTGTCAGATGTGCACAAGGGTGGCTCAATCCCAACCCCAGCATGAACCTGAGTTGGTTCACCTTATATATATCATTCCTGCTTGAAACATGGTTAGTAAGAACCCAGATCCACCACAATAAAAAAAATTTGGTTTGATGGACAGGTCTGCCCATGCACATGTGCAAAAAGCATGCAATTGACTCACTATCTATGTTGTTAAACTTAAAATTATGTCAGTACTCAGTTAAAAATTCAAATATCTTTTAACATAGAATTAGGTGAGGTGATAAACATAGTCTTCATTGGTTGGAACCAATATGACCCTGAATTAGTGAATTGTAATGTCCCTAATGCCATATTGAACCAAAAAGCACCCTTACAAAGAGGATTTTAAGGTTATTTGACATTTTATACTTGCTTAGTCTGAACTGCTATAATAAATTGTCATAATTCTTGTCTAGTTTCTAGGGACACAAATTGTTTACAGTTATAGTAAAATTGCATACAATGTTATTTATGACATTTCCAATCAAAATATATCTGTTTTGATGTTTTAATTACTTGAATAAAGAAATACTTGTTCTGTTTGCTCTCTCAAGTTGTTTAAGGTCAAAAGCTTGAGAATTTGTCTTGAATATTAGCTTTCAAGGAAGTCAACGTGAAATATTTACATTGTTATGAATTAAGATGATCAGAGCATATAGCTCATGTGATTTATCATCATTTGTCTAAGATTGAGCATTCTAGGTAGGGTTGAAAGTATTCCATGGTTTCCTTTTTTGAACAATGCTTGAAAACTTATTCCTTCAACTTTGAGGTTCTTGTTTCTTTTTTCTTATTGCTGTGTCTTTTTCATTTTTTTTATCTGAAGAAGAAGAATAAACTAGGATGGTAACCCGTTGGGCATCTTAGCATTATCTATTCATTTTATTTTGCTTTTGGCAACAGAATCCAAGTATGGCAATTACTCTTGGAATATGAACATTAATTTTATATTTGTAAATAACCATCTACCATTTTTGCAGTTTCCGGTTACCCTCTGAGTGCTGCATACTGTATTGGAAAGATTACCAATGCTTTCGAGACAAAGTATAACATCTTGTGAACCCCACTCACTCTTTTGCTATTTATCAACTATATGATAGCGTTTCTACCAAGGCAAATACATTTGATCAATCAAAGAAATATGGCACATGTTCTCAGCAAGTGGCACTAGTCTCTCAGTAGCAAGGGATAAAAAATTTCTTTTCTTTTTGAATGTAATTTTGTTATGCAAAGCATTTTGGGTATATTAGCTGACAAGTTGAGATAATTGAGGGACAGAAATATGAAATACACTAGACTTATTGGCATTGATATCTAATGGATCGAATGGAATGGTCTCAATCTATTACATGCATATATGATTAGTTGCTCAACAGTATATGAAAGTAGTACCAAAACACAAGCCGCTGCCAGTAGTGAACATAAAGCAGCAGGCTTAACTGACATCAGACAACAAAGACTAGCCTCAGTGGCCTTTTCACGGCACTAGCACCTGGTTTTTCTCTTACAAGTATACAAACTCCCATTCCTTGCCTCTTGTACGTCTACATTCCCATGTCGATGTTGAAATAATTTATAAAAATCATCCTCCAAGTCTGTAGTTCACTTATGAATCTTCCTCTGGCTACAGCCCAAACATTTCTAGCCATCGGACTCGTCTGAAGAATATGCTTCACTGATTCCACTTCTTCATTACAAACTCGATAAAATGGTGAATGTGCCAAGCATTGTCTTTCAATGGAGATCCTTAGAGCTGACTCCTCCATTTGTCTTCGCATTGCACTACTTACTCCCAACTTTTTCAATGAATCTTCTTTTCCTCTACTTATTGGCCCCACCATTATCTATCTGTCATAGAATTAAGCTCATCATACCATGCCTTTAGGAGTTTAAAACAGGACATGGTGTATATGGGTATTGCTTGGAGCCTTGGACCATTGTTTTATAAGAATCTCCCTTCCTGCTCTTGATAAGGTTTTTTACTTCCACCCTTACAACCTCTTCATCACTCGTTCTTTTACACTAGCACTGAGAGCCCGTGTTTGTTCTGGCTTGTAGTTTAAATCATGGATCATGGTATCCTTGATGTATTTTTAATAGTTGTCTTTCCCCTATTTATTTTTTGTGACCAGAGGCCTTCTCATAACAGTACAAGACTAGCGAAATGTTCATACTTTCTTCGGTTGTAGCCTGACTAAAGACCAAACTATCATCTACAAATAACAAGTGGGACACCTTAGGGCTGTCTTTTACAGGTTAATAAGCCATGAATTTTTTTGTCTACCTCAGCTTTTCTCAATAAAGCCGAGAGACCTCTGGCACAAATCAAGAAAAGTTACAAAGAGATAGGATCATCTTGCCGAATATCCCAGGTTAGATGTAGCCTCTTGGTTACCCATTGATGATGACTAAATATGATGTTGTAGACACACTCCATGATTATGGTCACCCATCTCAAATCAAACCCCATCTTCTGCATCATGCCTGCAAAAAAACCTTCACTCTACCCGATCATAATCTTTATTCATGTTCAATTTCAGTGCCATTTACCTTTGATAAGCTATCACTGCATTACCAGTAATAAGATAAGATGTCCTGATATAAATGCATTTTGGGAGTCCAAAATAACATACAAAAGAATAAATTGTAACCTGTTGGCTAGGATTTTGAACACTATTTTATATAGGAAATGCCTATAATATAATATTTTCTAGGGATGTCTATTTTTGGTATGAAGGCAATATGCATAAAATTAAAAATTTGAGCATATGGCCTGAATTTAAGGCAGATGATATTGCTTTTGTAAATTGATTCACAAACAATAGTGAAATATTTTGAGTAGAAACCAAAATTGGATCTCATACAAGTGGCAACCATATGAGAAATGTGGGTGGGGGGGGGGGGGGGGGGGGGCTTCTTTACACCATAAACACATGTCTTGAACTGTTCAACATGTGCCACTTTTGGACCCAATATATATATATATATATATATATATATTGACGAGTATCTATAAAACGGTCGTCCATTTACAAGGACGACCGTAAAGCACATCTAAGTTAGGATAACTCCCACGAGCAGGCAATGAAAGGCCGTCCGTATGAAAAGACAAGCCTATGCACATTAAAGTCAGAAATTAACTCCATCAGGCTAGCCAACAACAAGTAAATGCGCCAGAAAGTTTACAAGAGCTTTGATGAGCCCACGGTCATGCATTACACATTAAAGAGAAACTTTATTGCCATTAAATGCTATAATTCATTTAGGTGAAAATGCTTAGAAGAGCATTAATGGGCATAAATGACCAACCAAAAAGCAAGCTATATAAAGCTAGCCAACCTAGGTGAGTTTTCTTTGTGAAAAACACAATATATTGCAATTATCCTATCAATTAAGAGCGATAATCTGACTTAGGCATCAGAGTGTCCATACCTGGCACCACGTCGGTGATCTTTCTTTTTATTTTTTATCTTTTCAACAGGTATCGCAGTTTGTCCATCAGTAACGACGAGGAGCATACTGATGAGGTCACATTTGAGCTTCATCAGTTTGGCATTGTCTGCGGGGAGTCGACAAGCCATTGTATCCCTATCAACAAAGCTCCTTAAGACCAATGGAATCCGCTGCAACAGCACCCTCAGATCCAGTAGTAATGGCTCAACAGATCCAAGCTCTAACCGCGAATGTGCAGGAACTAATGAAATAGAATGAAGAGTTGAAGTGTCGAGCTTGTCCTGAGGGCAACAACACTTCACTTCAGCGACGCAACCACGACAGATATGACTAAGAAGTTAGCAGCCCTAAGAACAGCAGGAGAAAAGATGTTTTTGAATACACCGAGCAATCCATGCACGGTAATGATCATATGATGAAAAGCCTAAGGAAGGAATTGGACAAGGTGAAAAACGCCATGAAGGGGAAAATGGCGATGAATCTCAATGGTATGCTCAAGCGAACAGATTCACCCTTCACTGCTAGTGTTTTGGAGTGCCCCTTGCCTCCAAAGTTTTGTCTCCCACAACTAGAGTTCTATGATGGCACAAAAGACCCTCTTGACCATATAGGGGCTTTCAAGACAATTTTGAACCTCCAGCAAACTCTGGATGAAGTCATATGTAGGTCTTTTCCTGCCACTCTCAAGGGAGCTGCCAGAGTGTGGTTCAGCAAACTGCCAGCATCCTTAATTGCGAACTTTGAACAGCTCAGTGATTCGTTTGTTTGGCACTTCATTGGGGGGGCAGCGTCACAAAAGGCCAACCTCTTACTTGCTGACTATAAGGTAGCAGGAAGGGGAAAGTTTGAGAGATTATGTGAAGTGCTCCAACAAAGTTGTTCTTGAGATTGACGAGGCTGACGACTAGGTTATAATGACGGCCTTTCAGGCTGGACTCAACAATCCCGATTTCGTCTTTTCATTAGGAAAGACGCCACCAACTCTATGACAGACCTTCTGTTCAAAGTTGAGAAGCACATGAATAGGGAGGACGCACTCACTACAAAAGGATTGACGGGCAAACGAAAGAAGGAAAAAACCAGTAACTCACAGGGTAAGAAAAAGGATCGCAAAGACCATTCCTTGGAAACCAAGGCAAGTAAGAGCAACCCAAAAGTTCCAAAGAAGAGGTTGAACTTCACCCCACTGGTGATTCCTGTAGACAAGATCCTAATGCAAATTAAGGATGAACCTGGCTTGAAATGGCTGAAGCCGTTAAGCACGTCCTCTAGGAAGCACGATTCGAAGAAATATTGCCGTTTCCACAAGGATCACGACCATTACATCGACGAATGTCGTGATTTGAAGGAGCAAATTGAGGAGCTGATCCAAGGGGGAAGCTCCAAAAGTTCGTGAAGAGAGATCATCAATCTCGATCAGGGGCAGAAGATAAGTCTCACGATGACAATAAGGATGATAATTGGTGGACCAGTATTAGGAGGATCATGCAAGCCCTTGAGGAGGGCCTATTAGAGACAGATTAACAGCATCCACGTCAAGCATCCCTCAATAAAATATCGTCAGTTAGAGAATGACGACATAACTTTCTCTGAATGAGATGCAAATGGGGTCAAGCAGCCTCATGGCGACTCCCTCGTCATCATGCTGGAAATTGAAGGCTTCAACATGAGAAGGGTATTAATCAATAATGGGAGCTTGGCGAACATCATATACATGATGGCATACCAACAACTGAGGTTGGACTTTAAACGGCTCCAACCTTTCAAGTCACCTTTGGTCAGTTTTAGTGGAGACCGTATCTATCCGAAAGGCATTATCTCATTATCAGTCACAGTAGGGACGCATCCAACTCATGTAACAAAGTAGGTGGATTTTTTGATTGTTGATTGTCTATCATCATACAATGTGATCCTTGGAAGACCAACATTAAATCAACTCAAAGTTGCAACCTCGACCTACTGCCTTAAGGTGAAATTCCCAACCCCACATGGGATTGGAGAAATACGCGGAGACCAGTTGCTAGCTCGAGAATGTTATCAGGCAGTATTAGCTTCCAAAGAAAATCATGCCTAGATGGTCAAGGAGGAGCCTGGGAAGCTTGCAAAGGATCTGGAAGATGTGGAGCTGGTAGAGGGAGATCCTTCCAAAGTCACTAAGGTCGGAAAAGGACTTGACCCACCAATGAAGGAAGAAATAGTGGAGTTCCTGAAGAAGAATCTAGATATTTTTGCCTGGACCCATGAGGATATGCTAGGCATAGACAACAGGGTGATAGAGCACAGGTTAAATGTTGACCCAATAAAAAAGCTCGTCCAACAAAAATGAAGGGTTTTCGCTTCTAAAAGGAATAGGGTTGTCATGGAAGAAGTGGAGAAGCTCTTAACTACCAGTTTTATCCGAGAAGTCTTCTATTCCGAGTGGCTTACCAATGTTGTCATGGTTAAGAAGTTCAACTAAAAATGACGAATGTGCGTTGATTTTACAGACCTCAGCCACGCTTGCTCGAAAGACAAATTCCCTCTCCCTAGAATTGACCACCTTATGGATTCTACAGCTGGTCATGAGTTGCTAACTTTCGTGGATGTGTTTTCGGGCTATAACCAAATTCACATGAACAAGGAAGATCAGGAGAAAATGGCCTTCGTCATTAGCCATGGGTTGTATTGCTACAAAGTCATGTCGTTCGGCTTGAAAAATGTAAGAGCTACCTACCAGAGGCTGGTGAATCATATGTTCAGCTAATAGATTGGATGAAATATGGAGGTATATGTGGACGACATGCTCGTCAAAAGCAAAAAGGCAAAGTCACACCTGGACGATCTTAGAGAAACTTTTGACACTTTGAGGAAGTATCAAATGAGACTAAACCCGACAAAGTGTGTATTTGGGGTCTCGTCAGGCAAGGTTTTAGGGTTCATGGTTTCCCGACGAGGAATCAAGGCCAACCCAAAGAAAGTTAGGGCCATACTTGACATGACCTCGCTAAGAAGTGTGAAGGAAGTACGGAAGCTGACTGGACAAATCGCAGCCCTGAATAAGTTCGTCTCTAGGGCCATAGATAAGTGCCTCCCGTTTTTTAAGACACTGAAGTAGATTTTCCAGTGGATAGAAGAGTATGAAGCAGCTTTCCAGGCTCTCAAGGAATATTTGTCTAAACCGCCACTCATGAGTCCATCCGTTGAAGGAGAAGACCTGTTCCCTTACTTAGCTGTATCGCAAACAGCCGTGAGCTCGGCACTGATCCTTGAAGAGCTCAAGATTCAGAGGCCAATTTATTATACAGGCCAAGCCTTCCAGCGCACAGATAGAGAAGATTGCTTTTGCTCTAATTGTTGCATCTAGGAAGCTTCGTCCATACTTCCAAGCTCATATCATCTTTGTCATAACGGACCAACCCATTCGGAAAGCCATGAGCAGGCCAGATGCTGCAGGGAGAATGGTTTAATGGGCTGTAGAGTTGAGTCAATTTGATATTGACTACAAACCATGGACGGCTATTAAATCTCAGGCATTAGCTGAGTTCGTCACTGAGTTCACCATGACAGATTAAGACCCAGAAGCAGATTATTGGACGGTATATAAGGATGGGTCGTCAGCCGCAAGTGTTGGAGGTGTAGGTGTGATCCTCCTATTTCCTGAGAAAGACATCCTTAAGTACGGGGTCTAGCTTCAGTTTCTAGTAAAAAACAATGAAGCAGAATATGAAGCAGTACTTATAGGTCCGAGGGTCGCAAAAGCCCTGGGGATCAGAAACTTAAAGCTAAATTCAGATTCAAAGCTAGTAGTAGGGCAAATAACCATAGAGTATGAAGCGAAGGAAGACAAGATAAAAAGGTACTTAAAACTGACAAGTCAGTTAGTTTCTAATTTTGATGATGTCAGGATTACTTAGGTACCAAGGGAGGAGAATTTTTAAGCAGACAAAGTGGCTAGACTTGCCTCGTCCAACAACAATATAGGACGATTTGGACTATACATAGAGGTGCAAAGCCTCCCAAGCATAGAAGGGTTGGATGTAATCTATATTCAATCCAAAGGTAGTTAGATGGACCCAATAATCACTTATATCAAAGATGGCACACTCCCACCAGACCCTTTAGAGGCCAGGACTCCCCTTCTTTCAAATCCATATAATTTTCCACTTTAGACATGGGAATATTTTAACTGACGACAGAAAGAACACTACTCTCCCCCAGACCTCAATACCCCCCCTAAGGAGAGTAGGGATCCGAAAGAGTACTACAATTATCAGAGAAAAGAAATAAGAAAGATTTTCAAAGAAAGTGATGACATCCATAGACACAAATCTTTTATTTGTTCTAGGGTGATAAAACTTGTAGCCCTTCTGAGAGCTAGAATACCTAACATAGACACATTTGAAAGACTTATAATCAAGTTTGTTTCTGAGAAGACTCAAGTCATGAACAAAGCAAACACAACCAAAAACACGAAGAGAAATAGGAAAGACAGGGGTGAGTCAAGTTTCAACACTTGAATAGGAGATTTACCACTTAGAACGGACATACGAAAAATAAAATAACATGTAGTTAAGACAACTTCTTACTAGTATTAGCTACCTTCATCTCGGTGAGAAGAGCACAGGTAAAGTCCTTGATTTTTGTTGATTGTCATAGCATAACAAATTGTCTTAATCTTAAAAAAATATTAATTGTGATAAGTTTTTTTTTTTTTTTTTTTTTTTTTTTTTAACTATATTAAGCTTGTTTAATGATTGATTTTCAAACCATAACCATATAAGTTGGATAAAACTTAAGGAAATTAGGTTAAACAAAAGACAAAAAATATACAAAACCTATTCAATTTGATGGAAAAAAAAAAATTAGAGTAAACAAATATAGACTTGTAAGGTTGTAGGTAGAAGAACAAAATTCGATGGAAATCAAAATTCATCCACACTCATCAATTAAGTTTGGATATAACTATTTCTTTTGTATATGTTTGTAGCAATGATCAACAACATAACAGAGCAATTAAACTACTTTCCGTAACCAATAAAAAAAATCATCAGACTTCCATATGCCAAATAGGACCCACGTATTTTTGGTAAACATACAAAGATTCAAATAATTTTAACCACATAGAAAATTAATCATCATTCTAGAAATTCTCTATGTCAAATTTTCTCACTTTAAATCTAGATTTGCAATACATGCAATAACTCTAAAATTGAAATTACATCCATCAATTTGGATTTAAAATTGCTTGTAAATTCTTAAAATTCATACCTTAAATGTTCAATCATGAATGTAACTTTTAATGCATCTACAATATAAAAGAAGGATCACTATCTTACCAACGAAAGTGATTCTTGGTTATCCAAAAAAAAAAAAAAAAGAACATGATTCTTGCTTTCTCCAAATTGGCTGGAACAAAAGAAATAAGATATATAGAAAAGAGTTTATAAGATATACACCACTAAAATTACAACGTAAACCGATTACAAAAATGAGCTGATTTTTAAATTTTTCTACAATGCCTATATATATATATATATATAGAGAGAGAGAGAGAGAGAGAGAGAGAGAGAGAGAGAGAGAGAGAGAGGTGGGGGCCCAAGGGGACCTAGGCACCCTAGGTCAATTTTTTTTTTTTTTTTTAAGTTATTATATATTTAATTTTTGTAGTCAGGTCCCTTCCAAAACCTTAAACCCCCTTCTCCTCAATAAGTCTAGCTAGCATCACCCAAATAGCAACTATCCAACCCAAAAATAATAAAAACATTAACAATGGTGATTGTATTTTAGCAAAAAAAAAAAAAAAAAAACTATTTTACCACCAAAGAACCAAAAAATCATGTGTTATTGGAGAAGTTAAAGCTAAACTTCTTGCAATTACAGTAAATTGGTATAAATATCAGTTGACTGTAACAAGTTGTTAAAAATAAAATACAATATATTATTAAGATTATATCTCTTTTTTCAATTAAAAAACTCAAATTCTCTCTCGTTCTTTATTATTTTAATGAGTTGTTTATATTATTTTAAATGAAGTGAAAAAAAAAATAGAACATTTAATATCAGGTGTATTGTAAAGTGAGGTGGTAAAATAGATAAAATAGCTTTTTGATGTGCTAAAAGCTAAAATTTTTAGCGCCACCACTATGAATGCTCTAACTTAAAAATAAAAAAATAAAAAAAAATCCTAACAGCCTAGTATTACAAAAAACATTATTTTGTTTTTGTTTATGTTGGTAAATAATTGTATCTTAATGTATATAGAAACAACACAAAATATAATTTTTTTAATACTATATGAATGTCTATTTGGATTTTTTTTTTCTTTATACTCCGGCTCCCACTAGCTTAAAATCCTGAGTCCATCCTCGTGTATGTATATATATATATTTCTCTCTCTGCTGTCACTCCCTCACCTCTCTTTTTCTCATCTATTTTAACACTTTTTAAGGGTGTTTTAAATCTGGTATCCGCTCTTGATGATTACTTTTTGTCATCAAACTAAAACATTAATTAATTTTTGGTATTAGCAAAAGTCGAACTCCAAATCTCTTGTTCGAGGATAAGAGAATTTACCTAGCACCTATATGCCATATTTATAACAAATTTTCTCTCACCTATTTTGACACCTAGTGTGCCACTTTTACTCATTTTTTTTCTTTTCTTTCTTCTCTCTATTTTCAGGCATGAACAAACCAACGAACTTACACACAAAAGTTGGGTAAAAATGTGGCACCATGGGAGTTTAATTCAATTTCTCTTCTCTCTCATCCATCACGTCATTCTCTCTTCTTTCTCTTGCCATAGTCGGTGGTGTGATGCTACTTTTCTATGCAATTCGACTACCTTGGTACCGAATTTCACCTTTCTCCTCTCTCCTCTTTCATTAAAAAAAAAAAAAAACTTTGAACAATACTTATACGCATATAAACTCTAATTTGGCCAATATTTAGCCAAAACACTCTAAAAGGTAATGGTGAAGTGGTAATAAAATTAAAAATTCTTCCAAAAAAAAAAAAAAAATCCAAAGTTAAGATTTTTTTTTTTTTAGAGAGAAGAAAGAAAAATCCAAAGTTAAGATTAAAAGTGAACATTTTAATTTTTAAAAGGAGTCCTAAAAAAAAGTAAAATCTATTGCTGTTGCAGATTGCAATAGAGACATCTCAGTAGTCAATAGTGGGACCCAAGCGTGCAAAGTACGCACGGTATCATATGCTTGCTCAAATGTAGTGTAGTGTGTGCGTACTCTTGAGTCCTTGACTCCAACGTTCTACACGTGAACTCCCATCACTACCGTCCATTCCTCTCTCCCGTAATATAGACCGTTAAAAACTCTCTCACACAAATTTTTGAAAAAATAAGGAAAAAGAAAAAGAAAACCGAGTTGAGTGGAGTGGCTCAGAGACTTTGTCTGTAGCTTGTAGTTATAAAAAGTCTTTCCGACCCACAAACATACATACATATCTCTTATCTCTCTCTTGTCTCTAGCTCTTCAAAATCACCGTCCTCTTCTATCTGGTATCTTCTTCTTCTTTCTATTAGATTGTTTTCTGTTGCTTATTCAAGTTTTTATTTTTATAGCCTGCCTTATTTGATTTTATGTTCTGTATATATTTACACACGTCTCTGTGTTTGTTATGTTTGCTTATTATGTTCCATAATTCTTTACTTTTATTTTATTTTTTCATTTTAGTGCATAGTATTGATTTTTATAAATCCCATGTCATTCCTGGTTTCTTTTGGATAAAGGGTATTCTGTACTGGGTTTTTATTTATTTATTTATATTTTTTATTTTGTTTTTGCTTTTGCTTTTCTCCTAATGATGCTTTTTAAGTTTGAAACTTTTATGTTGGGTTTGCGTCACAGGCAGGATTAGGAATCTGTGAGTATTTAAAAAAGAAGAAGAGTATTTTGGTTTCTTGGGATATTTTATATTTGATTATATATTGATTGTGGTTTCTTAATTAGTTTAAGTAGTGTTTTTGTGTTTGATGCGATGGTTGATTGTCTAGTTGGTTATGTCAAATAAGTATAGAGGACAACCAGGGTTTAATTTTTGTATTTTTTTTATTTTGATAAGACAACCAGGGTTGAATATTGGATCATTTTTTGTTTGTTATAGGAGTTTGTTGAATAATTGATAAATTTAGGAGAAGAGCGAAAGAAAATTTGCAGATGGTTTTATTTTTTCTATATTACTGTTTAGGTAAATTTTGGTATTTTGATTATTGATGTATTCTAAACTAGATTCTGGTTCAGTTTTTTTGTCACTGTAGGGTCATACTTATACTTGTGGGGCAAATAATTTACAATTTAGCTATCAATTACAGGGTTGCTTTTTTCTTTTTCTTTTTTTTTTTTTTATTTTTTTTTTTTTTTTTTTTTGTTGGAGATTGAATTGGTTTATTTTGTGTGTGTGTGTGTGTGTGTGTGTGTTTTAACAAATCCATGTCTAAGAATAGAGCAATCTAGTCTAGAAAAAATGAAATAAGAGCCTCTATTGAAAGTTCAGAAGTGATTTTATACTATTAATTATGGTGATGGGATCCTTTTTTTTTGGGACCACCCCAATCTAAATGAGGGATTTGTGCTATAAAATTTTATGAATAAAAGTTTATGGTAATAATTTCTTAGGATAAACAAAGAATGCCGTAAGGTTTGGACATTTTTTAGCAGTTGACTATTGACTCTAAAAAGTTTTGGTTTTAGGTTGAAGAAACGTGAAATGTTAACTTTTTAAAACTACATGGAAGATTGGAGGAGTGGATCATATTAAAAATTATTTTTGGAAAATATGTGTTTTTTTTTTTTTTTTAACCCCAAGTACTTGTGAAACATGTCTAAATGTGTCTGTTCCCATTATTTGTGAAAAAAAGAAAAAGAGAAAAGGGGTTGGTGGGGGGTGGGAGTCTTTTTAAGAATAGAGCATGTGGATTTGAGTTGGGTAGGTGAAGTGAAAGCAGTTTTTTGGATCCTATTCTTATCAGCTAGATTGAAAAGAAAAAAAAGGGAGTTTCTAAGATGGCTAAGGTGGTCAGCATTCTTGGTATACAATGCTGGGCAGTCAGGGTTCGGTGATTGTAGCTGAATCAAAAAAAGATGGCATGAATGAGTAAAAAGAGATGAAAGGGTACTATAAGAAATGAGTGACTGCATTCATGAAAATATTGTCAAGCAATGAAATGAAGACAAGATAAGAAAGCTGGATGATATGAGTTGGTATGTAAAATGATGAATACTAATTGCAATAGTAAGGACAGGTTTGTTCTAAACTATAGTCTTTAGTACAGCAGGTTCAGGAAGGAATGGGCAAGGCTTGGGAATAATGATGGCCCAAAATTTTATTTAGGATTTGGCCTTTTATGAAGTTGGATGAAGAAAATGGAAATGTGTGCAGCTGTTTTCAAATAGTTAAGAAGGTTATGTGAATGGAGCTAATTTAGGGATTTATGTAAATTGTCTTGTTTATATTATAGTAACAAAATGATGTGGGGGAAAAACTTGATTTTGGTAAAATGTTATATCTGTTGTTCTCTAGAGCCCGATTTAAATTTGAAGTGTACTTTGTTCAGTTATAATGATACCCCTGGTGGCTTCTTGTGTTGTTTGAAGGCTTGTTTTTCCTTCTTTATATACTTAACATAAACATTGATATCTGCTTAATTAAAAAAAAAGAAGCAGCAGAGAATGGTATTTTTTATTTTTTATTATTAATGAGTAACACGCCCATCCAGTGGGTCTTCAACCGATGACCTCGCCATCCACCTTGTACTTACAAGCATATAATGATATTGTTATTAATGTATCTTTTAAATGTGTCATTCTGGACAGATGGCAGTTCATGTCAAATCTAGATTTTGATCAATTGAGTTTTGTCTACCTTCTATTTCAGTTTTCAGCAGTTCTGATCATAAACAAAGGATTTTTTTGGTTACTTTTCTAATTCCAACAGCCAAGTTTCATGTCTGAACTCGACCCTCAGATTCCCAATCCTTTTGGTAGGTTTTCTTTTCCCTTATGAATACGTTTATTGATTTGATAAATCAGAAGCCAAGGATATATGTCTCTTGACCCTGGATATAATCTGAGTGGTTGTTCTGTAACTGGGCAGATCCCTTTGCTGAGGCAAATGCTGAGGACTCAAGTGCCGGGACAAAAGAGTATGTTCATGTGCGTGTACAGCAGCGTAATGGGAGGAAAAGCTTGACTACTGTGCAAGGGTTGAAGAAGGAATACAGCTATAACAAGATACTAAAGGACCTTAAGAAAGAGTTCTGCTGTAATGGTACTGTTGTCCAGGATCCAGAGCTAGGCCAGGTTTGTTTCTATCCCACTGGCAACATGGGAATTCGTTTTTTTCTTTTTATATATTTTTTGCCATGTTCTTTACCATCAATGAAAAGTACATGTAACAGAAAATTTAGGAAATTTCCAATGGGCTCTTAGTTCAACTGGCATCTTCTTCCCTTATAAGTTCTAGGGGAAGGGTGAAGTTGTAGGTTAAAAATAAATAAAAAATAAATAAAAGAAAATTTTGAATAGCTTTAAAGTAGACTATTTGTACACCTTACTGTTCATGTGATGCACTGCAGAATTGTTTTTCTTTGCATATTTTGTTAATAGCAGCATTACCTTAAGTAGCTTTGTTTTATTTTTCTTAGAATCAAACAAAATTTTAACATCGTCGTTTCATGCATGCAGGTTATACAACTTCAGGGAGATCAGAGGAAGAATGTTTCCACCTTCCTTGTGCAGGTTTAATATTGTCACCGTTGTTTTCTTTAAGTTGTGTCTTGTATATTGGTGGTTCATGTAAATATTCCTTTTATGTTTCTTCTTTACAGGCTGGCATTGTGAAGAAGGAACATATCAAGATTCATGGTTTTTGAATAGCTGCAGCCTGCAGGTCAATCTCCATATGTGGTTTACATTATTCTCGTCACGCAATAGTGGATAGTTTATGATCTGAATCTTAGACTGTAGCCATAATACATGTGACTTTGTTATATGTACGTCCATTTTCTGTGTCAATTTGGTAGTTCTGCTACTTATTGTGTTATGTGGGAGGGTCATTATGGATTGTACGAAAGCCTTTATCCATATCTTAATCCATAATACTAATTTCCTGTTTTCTATAGATGATTGTGCATTGATTGGATGTATTTAAATGTCTAATTGATTTAATTGTCACTTAATTACATGCATTAATCAATTGTCACTTAATTAGGTATTGCCACATTCAGCTATGATAAATTGATAATAGAGCAGAGAAATTCACAGAAAAGACCTAGGGTTATTCAAACAAGGGATGAACACCATACTTATGCTTCCAAGTCCATTTTTTTGTGGAGCAAAGGTTCTTAAATCTTAAGAAGCAGTATCAAGACTGTCAAAATTCACAAGTCTCACCAACCATTTTTGTTTACAGTATTAAAATGTCATTGGTATGAAGTATACATGCTGCATTTACCATTAGTTTGTGGACACTTTCATCCATGAATCGACAATCAATGTATGTGCTCACTTGAATCTGGAAACCATAATTCTGTAGTTGTACTCTGCATATCAGTCTTCAAACAAGTATGCCACAGTAGTTTAAATTCATGATCTGAGTTACTCAATCTTCTAAGCTATCATTTGGATGATTTTTATTTATTTATTATTATTACTAAATCCTTACCAAATTTAAACTCTTTTTATTATTATTATTATTATTATTATTTAAAGATGATTACAGAGTTATCTAGTGTTTAATTTTATTTATTTATTTTTATAGTTTTAGATATTTCCAACACATAAGGTTATGGTCCTTATGGATGATAAAAAAGAAGTTACTAAGTTGTGTAACATAATAAATAATAAATAAATGAATGCAGTTGCATCATGTGTTTGGTTGAGAAGATAGAGTCTAGTCTCATATCATATGATTTAATTCCACATCCTCCTATTATGTATTTTAATAATATTATGGGTTTTCATAAATAAATAAATAAAATTATGGGCACGTCGTCCTTATCATATATTATAATAAAATTATAAAGAACATATGTAGCAAATACCACGTGTTAGGTGGTCTTTGAAGGTATTTGCTTCAAAATTCACCATCTATTTTTCCACTCTTAAGAGCATTAGCATATGCAATTCTAAAAAAAATTACTCATTTTACACTTTAAAAAACTATTTTATCTATTTTAACACAACATTTTACAACTTACCTAACATCTCATTTTTTGTTTTTTCACATCACACCTAATACTATTCATTTTTTCTCTCTTTCTCTCAACCAGCAAACCCACACAAGCCATAAAAACCCAACAATCCACCTCCACCACTAGCCACCACCACACCTAGCCGCTGGCACCGCCACCACCAACCACAAAAACCATTGCCATCACCAAAACAACCCACCACCACAACTTACAAAATCCACAACCCACCAAACAACCCACAAAAACCCAACCATCCACCACCACAAGTAGCCACTGCCACTACCATAGTCACAACCACAACTAGTCACCACCACTGCCACAGCCACAGCCACCACTTCCACCACCACCACTCCTAAAACCCATTAACGACCCGCAAAAACCCAACCATCCACCTCACAACTAACCACCACCACTACCACCGTTATCACCAACCACAAAAAGCACTGCCATCACCAAAACGACCCACCACCACCACACACAAAACCCATAACCCATCAAATGACCCACAATCCAACAACCATCAACCACCAAACTTGGTCTCAGAGAGAGAGAGAGAGAGAGAGAGAGAGATGCTACAGTAATATTTATATGTAAAATTTTTAGAGTATGAGAACTTGGATGTGAGTTATTTTTTGTTGGTTTGAAGGATAAAATAACATTTTGGGAGTTTTAAAAGTCCCAATGCTAATACTCCAACAATTTGTTAGATCACATTTCTAAAGGATGAGTGAACATAGTTAAGGAATTGTGATCTCTATATGAACATGGTTAAAGAACGAAGCATAAAATTCAAGTTTCTCTAGCATGGCTAAGGATTTTTGAAATCCTATGGGATTAGATGTTATTTCAAATTCAAATATTTTAAGGTTTAAATCCTTGGTGGATTTAGCCCAAATCCAAATCCTTGACCTATTAAACTATCTAAACAAGGTATTTTGACTTAAACACCCAAATCTTAATTCACAATTCCAAATCCTAGAACTTTTTAAACATCCGAACAATGGATATCTCATATTCACATGAATTTGGATTATTAATTTACTTTTGGGCAAATTATAGTAAACTACCTGTGGTTTGGCCCATTTGCACCTTACCTACCCGTGGTTTAAAATTTAGCACTTTGCCCATCTGTGTTTAACTCTGTTTAGTTTCTGTTACCCACCTCTATTAAAACCAGGAATAAAAATGTATTTTCTCTTCCCTTTTATGTCTCTCCTCTAAAAACAAAAACTAACATAAAAAACACAAACAAACAAGGGCAAAATGGGCTATTTCGAACCCAAGAATATGCATCTCTTAGAACATGGCTCAAATAAAAAACTTTTCAAACCCGGAACACAAGAACACAACATTTGTAAATATAGTTCAAAATTTTCAATTACACACATCCAAAACCCTTTAAATCCTCTGAATCCATACCCAAAATCCCTCTCATTTTTAAAATCCAAACTGTAATGAAAAAAGTTTAAGAACCCAATCATAGATTAAACTAGAAAATAGAAACAAACCAAAGAGAGAATTTCAATCACAAGCAAAATAAGTCAAACAAGGGGGAACTACAAAAACGGAAAGGGAAAAATAAAATAAAAAAGAAAGGGAGAGACAAACAGCACTGTCATTCATCACTACTAGTGGTGGTGGTTGAGTGCTTCGACCTAGAGTTTGATGGTGGCTTGTACGGCGGCTTGGCTATCGTGGTGGTGGCTCATAGTGGTGCTAACGGCGGCCATGGAGATCAACCACCACTAGGAAGCCAAAATCAAATCAAACCCACAAAAAAAAAAAAAAAAAATATATATATATATATATATATATATATTGAAACCCACGAAGTGTTGCAGTTCGATCACCCTCATCCTCTCTTTCTCTCGATTCCACCCACAACCATCATAACAACTATCAGAATCCATAACTCACCACCACCACCACCTCGCCCACAATCCACAACCACCGCAAGCCACAACCCATTACAAAAAAAGAAAAAAGAAAAAGAAAAAAGAAAAGAAGAAATGAAAACCCATGAAGCAAAGATAATGGTGGTTGATCTGTGCTTTTGTTGTGGTGGCTAATTGGCCTCGTCAACACCACCATCGGAGAGAGAGAGAGAGAGAGAGAGAGAGAGAGAGAGAGAGAGAGAGAGAGAGAGAGAGAGAGAGAGAGATCAGCTAATTTACACAAATCAACAACCCAGATTGACTTTTGGTGCAGTGGAACAAAGGGATAAATCTGAGTTTGATAGAGAGAGAGAGAGAGAGGCGATGAGAGTTTAAGAGAGAGAAATGATGAAGTAAATAAGTTGGTCTGTCAATTTGATCTTGTTTTGACACACAACTTGTTTCTCTACAAAATCCCCTCTTTGATTTTGTTTGTTTGTGTTTTTATATTATTTTTTGTTTTTTGAGGAGAGAAACATAAAAGGGAAGAGAAAATACATTTTTACCCTTGATTTTAACGGAGGTGGGTAACAGAGACTAAACAAAGTAAGCACATGTGAGCAAAGTGTTAAGTTTTAAACTACAGGTATGCAAAGTGCAAACAAGCTAAACTATAAGTGGGTTTACTGTAATTTGCTCTTTACTTTTTTACTATGAAGTCATGTAGTTTTATTTGAAGGGATTTTAAACACAAACCTTATGGAGGGACGGAAACTGTCATAAAATTAGTCCATTGGTTGAGAATCTTGAAAACCATCAGATCATTGATTTATTATGCCATTGGTTGTGATTCTTGCGAAGTCATGTAGTTACAGTGTTACACTGTGATTTGTAAAAAAAAAAAAAAAAAAAAAAAAAAAAAAAAAAAAAAAACATGGTAGGGTCTCTTTTTAAGTTTTGTTTTAAAATCTACTTACACTCTTTATAAATTTTGGACGGAAAAAGTTTGGCTCAAAATCAATTTAGAGCTATCTTCTTTCTGTCCACTATGTGGCTATTGAATAGATTATCTATGTGTAAAGTTAATCACATAATTTTTTTAATAAGTTATGTGAGTCATTACTTCTTTAAATAAACATATGAATAATTTTATAAATTGACATATAATGGGTTGGAAAATATAGCTTTAAACTATTTTAAAGCCAAACTAACTTTGTCAATTTGAGATTGTATCTAAATTAGTCCCTTAATTTCAAAATGTATAACTTACACACTCAACTACTACAACAATGTTAACGTGCCCCTTCCATTATGTTTCATCACATTTTTGTCGTTAATTCACCTAAAAATGACTTTTTCCCCGTTCAAAGCAATGTCGTTTAAGGTTGGACTAACTAACGGAAAGATTTTAACTGATGTTGATAAAAGGAGTATGTTAAGATTATTAATTAATATTGGAGAGGGTAATATATAAGTTTTTTTTAATTAGAGATTGAACTCAAATTCAAAGAGCATATATATATATATATATATATGAATATGATATTAAAACTTAATAGCCATAAGTATTTAAATATCTGATAGTCATCTGCACTCTCTAGTTGGGGTATGAGAGTGCATTGAAAAATAAATAAAGAGGAAAAAGGACACGCGAGAGAGAGAGAGAGAGAGAGAGAGAGAGAGAGAGAGAGAGAATTGGATAAGGAAAGCAAGAAAAAGGGTAATAGAATATTAATAAAGAAGATAAACGCCACATAAAAGTGAGACAGGATGGAACCTGGTCTCGCATATTTTAATGTGCATCACTAACTATGGTCTCTTAAGGTATGTTTGTATCTTCGCATCAAAAAAAAAAAAAAAAAAAGGTATGTTTGTATCTTCATTTGGCAGCGTCTAAATTAATGCTAAAACACAACCAGGATAACCTAATTCTTTACCAAACATTTTCCATGGAGGATCCACTTGTGTGTATATTGCTCACACCAATCAATGTTGCATTGACAAAACCCTGACCATGATATTGCAGCCTATGCAGGGCCCACAGCTAGTTTAGGGTCTCAGGTAAAGATGATGTACTGATTCCAAAGCCTTTTGATTCCAAGATTTATTCTTACATTTTCTTCTTAATTATACCATCCAAGATTGGATCATAACCCCAGATTTATTCCATCATAAAAAGATCAAATACTGTTCTCCACAACAAATAACTTAATAAATGTTTTTTTTTTTTTGAGAGAGTTTCAATCTATGAAGCTCACTCTTGATGATAGATCTTTATCATCAAATTAAGACATCAATTAGTTTTTTGTGTAGAAGGAATTGAATTCCAGATCTCTTATCTAACCATAAAAAACTTTACCACTTGAACTAATTGAAATCCATAACTTAATGGATGTTTAGTTATGGTACCCTTGTGTCATTTCACTTTTTTGGCAAAATACTATTTGATTTTGTATTTGAGATCATTATTAATTTGGTTATTACATTTTTGTAGAAATCATGTTATTTTCATTTTGTAATTAATTTGATCCTATCATCAATTCATTAATGGAAATTAATTATAAAATGATATGTTAAAAATAACATGTATTAAATTGATTGCTACTAAAATAAGTGGTATTTTTGACTACTTTTCTATGCGTTACTACAGAATTTGTATAGAGGTGTGAGTATGAGGACCAACACCTAAGATTTGCCAATCTGCAAAAATCGACACCAACCAACATTGAAGTGTTCAACTACCTATCAACGCAGACTAAAGTCCTCTCTATCAACTACCATTCTTCTTTCACTTTCTTTCTCACCGCCCATTCTTCTCCACCCATGAAGACCATGTTCCTTGGAATCTATCCTCTTCTATTAATACTACGTAACGACTACTCTCAATTCAACAGGCCCTACTCTATTCTGTTTTCTCTTATAGAATCATTAGTGAAAGAATTGTAACTCTTTGAGTTTGTCTTACATTTTCAACTCCTAAATGGCTGACTTGGATCACACTTCAGATGAGTCTTCCGTGGATTCTAGAGGTACCCGTTTGAAATTGGTGCTAATTTTTTCTTTAATTCTTTGACTGTTGATTTTCACCTTCAACCGCGGTGTGACTTGAATTAGTTTTCTGATGATGACTTTTTGTGGATTCAGTAGGTACACAAATGAAAATATAACACACCTAGATTATTCTTACTCATGGTTTTAGAGTTTTCTATTTGCTGAGTTTTTTCTCTGTGAAAGTGTCTTTTGCCTTCTAGGTCTTCCTAGCTTCCGATCCAGATCACTATTTCAAAGATATACCACTAAAAGAAATCTTCTTTTTGATTAAACATGGAAGAAACTCTCTCTGGGATTAATTACTAAAATAAGTGGATCTAGTTCTGAAGCTATATATTTAGAAATTAATGACTTTTCTCCCTTTGTTGCAGGGGAAAGTAATAGTCAAGATTCCAAGCTTGAATTCTCAGAAGATGAGGAAACCCTTATCACTAGGATGTTTAACCTGGTTGGTGAAAGGTGGGCATGCTTTTCTATCTTTTTTGTTTTTTTGCCACACTTTTTTCTTGGTAACTTTTTGAAGTTTCAACGAGCTTATGAGAAAAATAGTGCTAATCCTTAGGTGGACTCTAATTGCTGGGAGAATTCCTGGAAGAACAGCAGAGGAAATTGAGAAGTACTGGACTTCAAGATACTCGACAAGCGAATGAAAGGCCAAAATATGGGGGGTGTTTCTCCATTAGAGCAGGAAAATTTTGGGGGCTTTTTAGTAAAGTTTGGTTGTGTGGGATATTTCAAATTCCTTTGCCTAAAAAGGGAAACCGTATTATGGGTTTTTTAACCCTTAACTGAATAGGGCATGTTGCTAAAGCAACTATATGTACAATGGGTTCTTATTGGTATGGTGATGAATGTGTGGAATTCCAATATAATTTTCTATCATTTGAACGTTATGAGCTAAAGGTGCATGTAAACCTGGTGAGTGAGATACATTTCAGTCCATGAGCTAGAAATTTTCTAGAGAAGTGATTCCATGATAGTTTCTTGCTTCCTAGAATGGGATATGTTAGTTGTTGTTGGTGTTAGTCCAATGTCACTACAGTAGTGCTCCTATAAGATAAAACATACTCGATCTGGCCAAAATTGGAATGTGTGACAGTGTGTACTCCTAATTGGTCAAAATTTATTACAATACCCTAAAGTAATCAAATAGTAGTTATCTTGTAATATAATCTTATGTTCACTGCACATTCTCTGACAAAAATTAGTTTGGACCTTGTACAGAGTCTACCTTACGACAGAGTAAAGCCCCTTGTCGGATTTATTGTTTCAATATATAAGTCATCTCAAAGGATCCAGGTTATCCAAACTGAAATATCTGCACTATGTTTTTTTTTTGCTGAATATCTGCTCCATGTTTTGTTACCTCGCAGCAATTTCTGTAATATGAACAAATGAAAGGAAGATGATTTGATATCACCACTGGTCCACTGTCTAGCATGAAGAAAAGCACATGACATACTTATAAAGTTACTCACACACACCCCCCCCCCCCCCCCCCCCCCCCCAATTTACCTTTTTTTTTTTCAACAAATGAAATCTAATGCAAAAGCTGTAAGTATTTGTTCACATACTCTTACACACTCTATAATTACATGCACAATTTACGCATTTTAAAATGTGAAAAATGTAATATTCACATTTAAATCGTAGGGGTGAGAATGGGAGGAAGACATGTTTGATGTAGTTAGATGAAGGGAAGGCTTGTTTAAACTTTGTTTTCGTCCAAAAAAAAAAAAAAAAAGTACCAATATAATTGTTAATTTTTTGAAGCTCAACCTATATTTAATTAATATTTATAATAATCATGAAAAGGAAACACAGACGTTCAGACCAATTAAATAGCAAATTCCATCCATTTTTTTATTATACAAGGTAAAAATTTTATTCTAACTTAATCTAAATGTATATGTGTGTGAAATTTTCTCTTGGAGATTTCAACCCTGGCCCTTACCCTCAGACCTCACAAGCATTTATACTTGTAGAGTAACCATTGCGCCAAGGGCGTGCGATGGTGCAAATTTTATACTTTTAGAGCATCTCTAATAGTGTAGGTAAAGCCAAAATATAGAGAATGAAATTAGAAAAAAGAGGAAAAACGAGCTCCAACAGCTTCTTTAAAATTCAAAAAGTTTTTCGCTAGTGAACAGTCATTCTCCAAACATGATGTGCTACTGTTCATTAGTAAAAAAATAAAACATAATAAAAAATTAGCAAAGAAAGGAGTGGGGATGGGGATATGTGTGTTAAAAAAAAAGAATAAATAATAAATTAAAAAATAATATTTAAATGATATAAAAAAATGATAGAGAATCTATTCAAAAATGTATTTGAAAAAGTAGGTAAATAAAAGGTAAATATCACTGCCTGTCCAAACAGTACAAAAATATGAAAAAGTTACTAAAGATGCTCTTAAGTCAGTGACCACAAGGCACAAATTAACTCTCTCTTTTAGCTAGTCATAGGCAAAGACCGATAGTTTATGCAGTTAACTAACTACTAAGTTTGGAAACCTTTACCTTTCTCTAAAAAAAAAAGAAAAAAAAAATTAGAAACTTTATGCAATGAAAAGCAATTGGAAAAAAAAAGCATGAAAAGTGGACTCGAAACAACTAGCGCTCATCCATGGAACCGCACATCAATCTTCATTCCGTAGGAGCCTTGCATGCATCCATCTTGCACAATACTGTCATGTCTAATACAAAATGAGGAAAAGATAAAGAGTAATTTTCGGGAGTAATTATTAGTCGTTTCCGGAATACATGACATAGTATTCTTTTCTTTTCAAATTCAAGGTGAATCTATTATGAATATGAGAAGAAATGTCATTGCATTCTGAGAATACCTTATAATTTTCACTCAAAATGTCATTGTATTCTAAGAACACCTTATAATTTTCACTTAAAAATACCTAAGTAAATTTTTAATTATAAGGGTGTAACTTAGATACATTACCTTATGTGTAATACATTAAAGAGGAGTTCTATGTCTATAATATTTTGGTAACATTTTCACAACAAATCGTTAAATTAATCTAAGGTGGTAAGTTGTTACTGATTGTACATTCCACCAACAAGGCACGGGAGAATGTCAATGTGGTTGGATCTAGACCCTACACGTGGAGTGACTATGAGCAAAGGAAGAGGAAGCACTGGCTACAAAATCCCATCCTTGGCCCATGCCAAAGATGTGACTGCCTTGGAAATGAAGTAAGATATGCACCTGATATGGTACTCAAGTGCTCACAAAAAGGGAGATAGTGACTTTCTAAAGTCAGCAATGAGAACACCCTTTATTGGCTGAATGCTTGTTGGACCACTTTAGAGACACGTGTATTACTTATAGTACTCCTGATGTCCCTCTCATTGTCCAAGAGTTGTTCCCCAAGCAGTGGCAGAGTCACCTACCCATAAGCCACAATGTCATGTTGGCGCATTCTCTCTCCTCTAGTCACCAAATAGTACCCCAGTTGTGAAAAGGTCCAAAAACAAGAAAATGATGATTTGACATCTGTCTTTGTACTCAGCCATATTCCTTAGATTATAAGAGGAATATGCAGTTGGACTTTTAGAAAAAGAACATAAGTAGATCTTTTTTTTAGAAGAGAGTAGAAAGTTGATAAGATAGGAAGATAGAAAATAAAGTCTCTCTTTTAAGGAAGAAAACCCTTATTGTTCAAGAGTTACCTCTTGTACAAGGTTTTTCATCCCTTTGTTCGGGTTTTCCACATATATCTTGTATCCATTTTACATTCTTGCAATCTCTTTCTTCTTTTCTAACATTTGTGATGTCAAAACTTGTACCTTTGTCACTCATAAGCTTTTTCATGTAGATGTATTGTTAGATAATTTATTTTATCTCCCATATAAGCTTAAATGTAACTTGCACATACACTGGTTATAATTTGCAATGTTATTAATTCCATTCCGTTCCGTTCTGGCCGGAACGGCCAAAATTTCTTGTGCCAGTATGCAATCCAAAATGGTACTACCACCCATTCCACCTCAAGTCAAATTCCAGTCTGTTTCGGGGTGTTTTGGCCGTTCCGGTCACTTCCTGCCAATTTCGGGTGGAATGGGAATTTTGGCCGGTATTGGTTTTGCCTTAAAAAAAAAAAAAAAAAAAAAAAAAAAAAAAAAAAAAAAAAAAAAACTATCCTACAACTATGTTGTTTTACATCTCAAATCAGATGTTCACATATCCATTCAAACATGTAAAGCTTCTATTTTGACAAGATCTAATGGTTTAAATTCATAAGAAAATAATCACAACCCAAAAAGAAATTAAGAAGAGAGAAGGAAATTAACAACAATGGTAGTGTCCAACCTTCATCTACATGCTCTATCTTTTCTTTTCCCTTTTCATTTTTGGCTTTATTTTCTTTCTGCACTACATTTTTTCGCTTGCTTGTCTTCATGTTTCGTTAAACCTTCAGAGTGCTAAGAGTTTGAGACTTTTTTCTTTGTTAAGCTAAATGCTAAAAAACTGAGAGACTTGTTATTTCTGAACAATATGGTTTGGTAAAATTTTGAATGGCTCCTACTTCCAAGATATAATTGTCTTTTAGTGAATTTGAAAATTATTATTTTATTTAATTTTTGAAGGGTGTAATGGATTGATGGGTTATTACTTATTAGTATCTACTTGCCTATTGAAGTACATTGGATATAGAGTGTAGGCATGGAGTTTTCTTTACCACACAATGTGAGGGAATTAATTTATTATAATAATAAGTATGAACAAAAAAAAAAATTATACTACATATATATTTTTGATTTTTTTTTTAAAAACCCGAAATTGGTCGGTACGCTAGAATTGGCCTGTACTGAAATATTCCATTCCATTGGAAAAACCAAAACGGGGTCTGAAATGGAATTAATAACATTGATAATTTGAACTCATCACTTAAATTACTTTTTTTTTACCTACCAATAACAGTCAGTAACAATTTACCACTTATGATTTATTGTGAAAGTGTTGTGAAAATATTGTAGACATAGCATTTTTCATACGTTAAATTACCCAATTGAATTCAAACATCTGATTATTTTGAATTTAATTATTTTTGGAAAAAAAAAAAAAACTATTCTTATCTTATTGGTCAATGTAACCATCTGTTTGAATTTAATTGAAAAAACTAATGTAATTGGTAATGTATCTAAGTTTTACCCTTAATATATAATATGTTAGAATATTAAAAAGATTAAGCTTGGTTGTGGTCTTTCTATTGTTGTTATCTTGAAGAGAAACCAAGTAAGTGTGTAATGTGGTTTCTGGATTTTAGAGTTATTCTAATCTCTTCTTCATGTTTTGGGTTTCTTTGTATTTTTTAAGGAAAAAGTTTAGCTACAAAATTGGTTGTAACTTTAGGCTACAACCTTACTCAATATCTTTTTATTGAAGGTGAATTTTGATAAATCCGTAATTGAATTACATCTTCATCTTATATCCTTCATTCTTGAAAATTTTCTAAAAAATTAAAGATCAGTAGATATCTCATCAATAAATTGTTAAATTACAAGTTTTTATACTTTCAAATTATACATAAAATATAAACTTAGGTTGCTACAACCAATTTTGTAGCTAATTTCATCCAAAATTATATTTGCTGTGTAACAAAGTATCATTGATCAAATAGGTTCTAATTAACTCAATCGATAAAGTTCATGATGGTAGAATAAGAGATTTGAGGTTTAATTTCTACCTACACCAAAATCCGATTGGTGTCTTGGTCTGATAATAAAGAGTACAATCATTAAAAGTAGATGCCATAAGCTGAAACTTTATAATAATAAAAAGAAGTTTCAATGAGCATGGAAGTAGCTTTTAAGGAGGAATGTTGCTCAATAGTGAGGAAAGCTAATACCGAGTGGGTGATATTGATCTTCTCGTTATTCAACGGGTCCTGAAGTGATTCAAGCATAATTAAAAAATTGATAAAATTTAGTTACAAAATTGGTTGTAGCATAAGGCTGCAACCTTACCTAATAAAATAAATATTATTACATATTTTGAAAATCTAACTGTTAAACTGTATGTTTTTTGCGTTCTTAATACACACGTCAAATTTTGTATCAATTGGATATTTTTTACCATATAATCTATAAATTTATATTTTATACATAATTTGAAAGTACAAAAACTAGTAATTTAAGCAATTTATTGATGAGATAGCTATTGATCTTAATTTTATAGAAATTTTGCAAGTGTGGAGGATATAAGATGAAGATATAATCCAATGATAGATTTGTCAAAATTTACATCCAATAAAAGGATATTGAGTAATTTTGTAACTAAATTTTATCTTATAATTTTACTCCAAGAGTTCTTTACTTAAATATGACATCAAACATGGGTCCAATGGTCTCATTTTCATTTTTATGGGCTTGGCTTTTATCCCAACTGTGGGCCTTCGTTGGCTGTTGCTAATTTTGGTGGGCCAAAGTTGACCAATTTCATCAAGTGGTCTTGAGATTCTGTTGCCCAAATGAACGGGCCTTGGTGTCCATAATATAGGGCTTATTTAGGCTTTCCTCATGTGCGGGTTTAGCCCAAACACATTAACTGTGTCGGCTGACTTTGTGGGGTTTAATTTAACCAAAAAAACCCCATATGCTGATTTCGCCAAATGTATGGGCCGCATTATTGGCTTTTAGGGCTGAAGTTGCTAGTGTATGATGCTTATGGGCTTGAGCTATCAATGCAAAACATTCATTAGGTTTGGGCTGATAACATGGGACCAAAATTAACCAATTTCTATGGGCTGACTTTTGTCGAGTTATGTAAAGTAATAAATTTTTTGGATTCTATCTATTTTTTGAGATAGTATTTTCATAGGCCCAAAGATGTGCCTAAAGTGTCCTCAACACCAGCAATAAAAAGAATCCATACCAACAACCCATAACATTTACAACTCTTATCAATTTGAATAGACCCCAAGTACCAGATCCAACAGCCCATTCCATCAAAATCCTATAATACAAACAATCTCATCACCCCCAAAGTCTCAAACTTCGTGATCTACCCTATCAAAGTCAAACGCCGCCCACATCTCCTAAGAGAAAAATGAAAAATTAAAAGAACTTGCATTTGATTACACAAAATTATAAACTATCAAATGCATATTATATAACAAAAATTAAATGAGATTAGAGCCCAATGAGCAAAATCTAAATTTTGTACCCACACCCCCATTCCAAAGGACAAAAATATCTTTATACAGTTGCACCTCTTGTCTTCGGGCCAATTTGGAAATTTCATAGGTGTATCTGAAAAATGCAACAGATAAAGACATGACGAGGATGAGAGTGAAAATTGAAATTTGTTTTTTAAAAATTGAAATTTGACAAGCAACTTCAATCTAAGAGAATACAATACAATAATTAAATTTGAAAGCTAAAATCATTTTAGCGGGTGCATAATTAAGTGATTCATTTTATTCCTTACATAACATATTTGAAATTTTAATATGTATTACATTTGAATTTTGAATCCATATGACTCATGTTATCTCTGAAACGTGAATTGGTATCTTGTGCTCTGAACCAAGGTTATCAGGATCGAGGTCCTACATGGGTTCAGTGACATGGTTCGTAGAATATTGGATTGCAGGATCGACACGAGGATCGTAAGATCCTGCCTTTCAATTAAAAAAAAAATACTAAAAAATACCCATAATTATAATTCATAATATATATTAAATAAACATTGGAAAAGGTAATTTTGATACAAATTAGTGGCATTACTAATAAAAATTAAAGTACCAAATTACAAATACATAAACAAATTTCAAAGGAGTAGGTGTAGATGTATTAGGGAAAGTGACAGTGCCTCTACCACTAATGTCACCTAAAGACATTATTACTGCCTCACTGGAAACACAATTTTTCTCATAAGATTAGTTTAGAAAATTAAGCCATCACAATTCACAACAAATAACTATGAGGAATTAAGTCACACACTAGCCAGGAACACATTATATCAATTATAATTTTATTGATCACAATAAAAAGTATGCAATTGATACCCAATACATCTCATGAGTAAGCAACTAATAGTGGAATTAAAAAAAAAAAAAAAAACTCATTGTTTTTGTTGATGGTCTCTTTCATAGTGGTTGCATTGTCGGATTCTCAGCTTTTTGCCCTTGCTATCAACTCTCTAGTACTCTAGTTTCCTCTTTTCTCTTTTGTCTTCTGTCTTTTGTGATTTTGTTTATTAGGTTACATTGTTAAGGTGACTACTTATTACATATGTGAGCCTCAGGGTTTTATTTTTTTGCTTTTTATATATGTTTTTAATTTTTTTTATAATCAATTTGGGCCATGACCACTGGGCTAAGCTATTTATTACACATTTTTATCAATTTAGGGCATTTGGGCTTCATTTGGAGGACTAAAAAAAGAAAAGAATTTTGAATTTTCCTTAATGCCACTAGATCTTTAGTATCACTATAGGATTGAGATCCTATAAGATTTGGATCAAGATCCCACACAGATTTGACCTTAGTAGAGATCCAGGATGGTGTTGAGATGTAGGATCTTAGGATCCTAAAATCTGGATTGGAATACTGATAACCATGATATGGACATACGGAGTGTGCCTTTTTTGGGCATGAAGAGCTCCATGCCTGTAAGAGGTGTGTTACGTATGTTTCGTGCCTACAAGAGGTGCGCTCTATGCGTCAAGTGCATAAGATAATTTTCCCTTAAACATGTTATAGGAAATACATTCTTTTCCTTGATTGTATTAATTTTTTCAATTTTAACTTTGGATGATCATAGTCATACCATTGAAGAATGGAGTTAATTAGGAACGGACTCAGTAGGGGGCCAGACCCCCTAATCGGGAAAAAAAAAAGGTATATATAATACTCAAAGCCCAGCCCATCCTTCCTAGTCCCCCCAGCCTAAGCCTGACTAGCACCCCTAGTCAAAATTACCCAGACCAAGAGCCCAACCCCCAAACAAAATTTAAAAACCCATTATCCCTTAATCCTACAAACTAATTCAGATAAAAAAAAAAAAAAAAAAAGAGAGAAAGTCGAGAGAGAGACAAAGAGACAGAGAGTAGAGACAGATATGAGAGAGAATAGCATAGGCTGTCAGCCACACATAACTCCGCCACAGCTCTTTAGTAGTCCAACACCTCCGACAGCTTGATCTGCCCAAGCCACAGCTGTCTCTAGCGATTGCAGCCTCCACCTCCATTCCAAAATTTTGATATGCCCTTTCAAGTATTTTTTTTTCCTCTCCTTAAACTTCAAAACCTAACATAACATTGACATAATTTTTCTATCCACACTCCATAGACCATATCTTATAATGTTTGTGAATCTGTGATTGTGTTGTTGTTGTTGTGTGTGTGTGTGTGTGTGTTTTGAGGATGATTATGAATTGAACTTGAATATGTGATTATGTTTGGGACTTGGGAGTCTCTATTTGTCTCAAAGTTTTTTTTTAATTATTTTTTTAGCTGATAAGTGGGAGAGTTTCTGAATTGAGAAAGTAAGATGTAAGTTGGATTTATATATAGTTATAATAAAACTATATATAAATCATATGGCACTTTGACTGTTTGTTTTTTGTTGGTAGTGGGGCAATATTAGGAAATAGACAATAGACATAAATGAAAAAAAAAAAGTTATTGCATTATAAATTAGTAGTGGGGGTAAGGCCATGAGTGACAAAGATAAAAGTGACAAAAAAGACAGAGATAAAAAGAAATACATAATATAATAAATATGTGAATTCATCAAAATAAAATTGTCACTTGCTCACATTGCTAAGTGGTAACACATAATGCTTTAACTAATATTTATAAATTATATTAATTTATAATTGAAAACTTGTAAATCTATAAATTAAAAACAATGATTTTATGTATTTGTCTTCGTTGATAGTTTATTAATACTATATGGATGTTTATTTGTATTTTTTTTTTTTGCTTATCTCCTTCTCCCCAGCTTGAAATTCTAAGTTCGCCTTGGAGTCAATGGACATGTTTTTTTCCCTTGTTCTTTTCTTTTTGATGAGTATGATATGAATATATATTTTTTAATTCTTGTATTTTTTTTTTAGTTTTAGTTTTAGTTTTCTATAGTTGACTTTAAATAAATCAAACACTTATGTGGCATTTTTTAAAATATTATTTTATTTTTCACATAAGCTTTAAGTGTACTAATTGTGCATGTCGTATGTCACGAAGGCATTTTTAATTAGTGAGTTGATAATAGGAATCAAATTGATTTCAAGTTGAAATTGTCAAGGACCAAATGATTGATACCAAAATGGTAATTTTGCCAAACTTCAATCTAATTCATCAAAACTAATATGATAATTTTTTTGAGAAACAAATTAACTAATATAATAATTAAAATTGAAAGCTGAAATCATTTTAATGGATGCATAATTAAAGAATTCATTTTATTCTATAATATATCATATCCGAAATTTTAACATGGATTACATTTGAATTTTGAATTCATACATCTTATGTAATTTCTAAAACACAAGCAAGTATCTTGTGCGTTAGACATATAGAGCGCACTTCTTACAAGCATAAGGCGCACTCTCATGTGCTTTATACGTACAACGTATAAGATAAATTTCCTTAAAATAGGAAATACGCTTGTCCTCCTCTATTATATTAAGGGTGTATTTGGATATCACTTATTTTGTTGAAATTGAAAAATTATTACTGAAAATACTGTAGATAAAGGTAAAAGTTAGTTGAAATAATACAGTGAGACTTATAAATAATGTCAAAAAGTACAGTGAAGTTTATAAATAATATAAAAAATAAGTTAAATAGTGAAATAATTTCATTTTTCATCCTAACTAAAATGCATACTAATTTTTTTTTTAAATTTTTTATGAATGGTATAAAAAATTACTACATAAGAAATTCAATCAACACAAATCTTCTCACACTTCCATAACAGGGATACAAATCTCCAAAGAAATGTGAGGTGGGGTATATTAAGGTTCTTTTTCCTCGAAATGCTCAAAACCAAACCCTACAACTTTGAAGGATCACCACCAGCAAAATGGGGAACGCCATACTTTGTCAATTTTGAATGTTTACAAATTCCAATAAGCAAAGTCTATGAATTCCTTTGTTTTTTCCAACACCACCGTTGTCATTTCCTAGAAAATCAGCTACAGTCCAAGAGCACCTCATCTCTTACACACGTTTGAGACGGTGAGAATAATTGCAAGGCATATGCATATCCTCCCATGCCATGTCCATGTCCATGACGCACGGTTCCAATCCTTTTGCACGTATTTAGAAACCAAAAAATCTAGACTTTAAATCTGTCTACAGTCTACACCGATATGTGTGATGTATTTATTTATTTATTTATTTTTGAGAAACATGCGTGTGATGTAGGAGTATTAGTCGTGACTCGTGATGCCTATGAATAACTAATCACACTGAGAAAGAATTTAGTCATGATGTATGAGTTAATAATCAGTAAAAAAAAAAAAAAAAAAAAAAGATAAATAATATATTTCCACCCTAGATTATCACCTTGATTTTACTTGAATTTCTTCCCAAAAAAAAAAAAAAATTATACTTAATCTTTTGAATTATTGAATTGCACAATCGACCCCAATTCTAAAAATGTTGTATTCAACCTTATGATGCCTGTTTTGTTGTTAACTATTTTTTTTTTTTTTTTTTTGAGGAATAGGTAAGTCAATTTTATTAAGATAAATCAGACTGAAATACATAAATTAAATCCTGTGATAGATCTTCTAACCACACATCTAAATCAGTAGCTAAAACTGCTCTTTTTGCTAGAGAATGAGCTAAACTATTTCCCTCCCTATAGATATGACCGAAACTACGAGTTTGGAACCAAGAGCTGGCTTTTTTAATATCTTCAACAACATGACCCCACTGTGTCCTATTCTTATGTGGGTTATTAATAGCTGTAATGACCCTCAGTGAATCACCCTCCACCATCACTTGACCAAGACAGAGCTCCTGGGTAAATAAGATAGCTCTCCGGGCGGCTAAGGCTTCGACCAAGTCTACTGAGCAAGGAAGTTGTTGTTAACTATTTAAGTATTAAGAGATCAATTTACCCCTCAATCATATGTTTTGGAGAGGAGTAAATTGGTTTTTTAATGCTAAATTTCTCCAATTTTAACCAAAAAAATAAACAGTAGGAGGAACATAGAAACAAAGTTATAACTTTTTGTCAATTAGTTCATAGAATTAATTAGTGTAATCAAGGTGATAATTTATGGTGAAAAACTGTAATTTACCACCAAAAAAAAAAAAAAAAACTATGTGAATTACAATTAATTTATTTGGTCTCTTAATTAATGGAATTTACTTCATAAGGACAAAAAAAGGACAAAAAATGGTTAAATTACTGAATTATCTTTTTTGTTTTGTTTAATGTTATGTAATTATGACAAGTAAATTAAATGTGAATTTTTCTTTCTTTCTTTTCTTTATATCGATTATTGAGAGTGAAAAAAATTTGAAACCTTAGAAAATGTCTTTGTTAAAAACACACACATGAAAAAAAAAAAAAAAAAAAAAAAAAAAAAAAAAAAAAAAAATTTGAGCTACGCAACTTTACTTTTAGGATTTAGGAATTATATCATGTAACCTTCTTTTTGATGAAAATTCATATATGTTTATAAAGCATCCCAAATGATTTTTCATCCTTAAATATTACCATATTCCCTTCTCAAAAATAAGAATATTACCATATTCCTTTCTTAGGTGAATATGACATAATATTTACTTCGATCCAAATATTTGGTCCAATCATATAAGGGGGCCGTGTGTCTACTAGTTACATGTGAAAGTCATAAAATAATAATAATAATAATAATAATAATAATAATAATAATTCCAATAAAAAGAATAATTAAAAAGAAAGAAAGAGCAAGATAGTTTATTTGATTTCTGGTATCAGTGGTGGCAGAGCATGATGATTGATGGATAATAAAAAGGGAATTTTTTTTTTTTTTTTTTTTTTTGAGAATATAATTGGCAAGTTGTTTTGAGATTGGCTTATCCTTCGCCTCCTCGGGAATCCCAATTTCCAAATTCTCAATCGTTTTGTATGTTGTCACCGTTATAACAAACACACGGAAAATGGTGTACAAAATATATTTTGTTCATGCCCCACCACGACTTAATACTTATACACTATTTGCACAATAATTCCAAGAAATATGTTATTGGCTGGAAAAGAAGAACAACTCTATCTATATTACAAAAGATAACTATGGAACTACGCTATTTTATTCATTTAGCCTCCAAATTTGACACATAATTGATAATACTGCTTTTTAATTTCATCTTCCCTAACCTGTCACATTTTCTCTATAGCCACGTGGAGAGAGAGGTTAATGTTTGTTAGTGTATAGCTTAGACTAGTTTAGCCCATTGGGCTTAGCCCAATATACTGTACTTGTAGTTTACTCCTTTTACTTGTACTGCACACATATCTAGCCTATATAAGGCTCTCTATTGTACATTATTTCACACACATCAATACACAGACTATTCAGTCTTTCTCACACTTTATATTCTTAACATGGTATCAGAGCCAATCCTCTGACTTCCTGGTTCCTGTGGACATCTCCGGCGTTCTTCCGCTACCCTCGCCTTCATCCAGTAGCCACTGTCAGAAGCGAGTCACCGCCGTCACGCCCACAGTCCCAGCAAATCTCGGATCTCACTGTTCTGCTCATCCAACTGTCAAAGCAAAGGCATTGAGTGACAGAACAGACAATCCCGAGCAAAACCCAACCAAGAACGGCCAGAAAACACTTCACACGCGCCCCCACGCGCCGCCTGAAGTTTCTGCCTCACGAGCACGCGCTCCACGCGCCGCCACGCGCCGTCACTCTCACTCACGCGCCCACACGCGCCAGACCAGCCGTTCTCCACGCGCCACACGCGCTTACACGTGCCACACGCGCCAATCCGTTTCGCGAACTGCCACGTCAGCCCTAGTGTGACGTCACCCTGCCTCGTCAGCACACGTCAGCCGTTGACTGTACCAGACTTGACCGTTGACTTTGACTTGACCGTTGACTTTGACCGTTGACCGTTGACCAAGTCAAAATTTTTCAACAGGACCTGTCTTGCTCAGTTTTTCGCGTAGATTCTGATTTTGGACTCCGTTTCTGCATTTGAGGTATCTAAATATCACTTTTTGGTCATTTTCTTCATTATGGCTCAACAAAGTGAACGAGATATCATACATCCTATCACCATCATGTTGGATGGTCCTACTAGCTATCATGCATGGTCTCAGAATATGACCGTCTTTCTCAAGGGTCATAAACTGTGGAGATATGTGACTGGTTCAATTCCTAAGCCAGTACCAAACCCTAAGTCCAAAGCCACAGCTGCTGAAGAGTCTTCCAAGACTGCTGTTACAACAGATGATTATGAAGAACGTCTAGAAGAATGGGAGAGTATTCAGAGTAAGATCTTATCTTGGTTTATCAATACCTCTATTCCCTCCATTCATAATCTTCTTCCTCGTCTTGAAACTGCTGAGGCTGCTTGGAAATTTTTGGCCGATCGTTATAACTGCACTAATGATTCAAGCTTCGAGTTTCACATTGAATCAAAGCTTTATCAAATGCGCCAAGAGACAGGTCAGTCTATTTCTGATTTTTATTCTCAGACTTCAAATATCGGGATCGCCGTAGATTTATGCACTTCATGATGGGTTTACGTGAGGATTTTGAGCCTACTAGGGCTTCTCTACTTGGCCGGTCTCCTACTCCTTCTCTTGATGCTGCAGTAAAGGAGCTCATTTCTGAGGAGAATCGTCGGCCCACTTATCACATGACATCATCTGATCATGTCTTGGCTACACCCTCACCACAGCCTCCCATTGTTGCATTCACTGCTCCTCCGCGAATAAACTCCGGGCGTCCCACCTCTCAGTCTTCCAAAGGTGCTCACTGCAAGTTTTGCCGTGCCAAAGGCCATGACATCTCTGTTTGTCATAAGCTACAGAAATTTGTGCAAGAACAGAATAAAGTTTCTCTTCCTCAGGCAGCTGCTGTATGTCCTTCAGATCCATCGGTTCCTACAGGTCCATCTTTGGCTTCCTCACTTACTACGGCTGATATTGAGGCAGTTGTTCAACAGGTTTTATCCCGCACTTCCACTGCCCTTTCTGTCACCTCAGGTAAACAACCTTGGTTTTTTGATACTGCATGTTGTAACCATATGACTCCTGATCAATCCCAATTTTCTGATAAGGCACCCTTAGAACATCCAATCACCATTTACACTGCTGATGGAACTCCTATGTCTGTTAGTCATAAAGGAACAATCTCTTCTCCTTGTTTATCCCTTAGTGACACTTTTCATATTCCAAAGTTATGGCCACGGAAGGAGAAAATAGAACACTTACCATTGGGTTTTTGGCCTGAGCCTAATGTTCGAGTGCTCTATCCTTAACACGATACTGATATGTTTTTAAAATTGACCACATGTCGTGGCGGCCGGGAGCATAAAAAGAGGGTGGGGTTCAAATTTAACCCTACACAGGCAAAGATATCGGTTTCCTTGATGGTTGATACTTGATAGGTCAACCAACCTAGAATCAAATTGATTTGTCTTAGCATATTTTTCCAGTCATTCCATCATTTAGCTAAAATGGTTCATTTCTCTAATTTGGTTGGTTACCGGTTTTTGACTTTGAGTTGTGACGTAGTCCTAAAAAATCCATACTCAATTTGGTTGGAAGGATAAAAAAGATTTAGTTTTTCACCATTTAATTTTAGTATAAACGATGACAATGTATAAGGATGAAAAAATATATATAAGTTTCATTTTTTGGTTGAGAAGAAAAATGAGAGAATGAAAAAGATAATTTAGTAATAATTTACTATTTTACAATTATTACATAGTACATAAGAAAGTAATTTTTTAATTAACACATTACATATGTTATTATATATAATTTATTTATTTATTTTTTTTGGTGCTATATATATATTGTAAGGATGAAAGGCCCAGATATAGGTATTAAGCCGTGGGCTATGCTTGAGGACGTCAAATAGCCTGAGGATAGATAAGTACTAGCGAATGCATACTGATTAATGGGCCGTGGAAGAGGTCTGGTCACAATGAGTAGAATACGTTGTCTGAGGAGAAATACCTCCTCGGCTAAACAGAGTAGAGGCCTAAAGTCCGACCATCCACCAATAATAGGACAACAGGCAATCGTGCTTGGAAGGATAAATATTAGAAAAGGATGAGACAAAAGAGAGTTGGGAAATATTTGAGAAGAAAACTGCTACCACTACATTGAATGCTCTGCATCTAACCCACTGGCTACATTATATAATGTGGAAGTGATACCCGAACAGTAACTTTCAGCCTTACAGTTACCCCCAAAGATTTTAGGAAGGTGCTGATGGGACAAGTATTAAGAAGATTAGCAATCTAATCTACAGGTGGAGGGTTGAGATGAAAGAAGAGGAGGAAATATAAAAGGGAAGAGGGGATCATGAGAAAAACTAGAGGAGAATCATTGTGTACCCAAGAACTGTAATTTTTGTATAAGTCTAAGAGAGATATATAAGAATAGACCTTCCTCAGACTTGACTGATGAGAACTTTTCTTGTTCAAAACTGTTTGTTTCATTCTTTCTAATAATGACTATCCTATTGTGATCATTATCTACTTAACTCATTGAAAGTTTAATTTCAAGCCTACTTTTTAACAAATTCATTGTTTTGAGCTCATTAGGCCATTGTTCACCCATTTGGGCTGTGGAGCAAATCGTGTCCTTACATATATATATATATATATATATATATATATTAATAGGCAAAATTTAGAGAAAGTTCAATTAGAATCCAATTTTTGTGCCATGTGTTTAAATTTATGTAAGACCACACCATAATTATCCACCTAAGTTTGTGCCATGTGTCCACTTAATTTTTTTTTAATTTTTATGCCAAATGAGTTAATGAGTGCAAAATGATAAAAATCTAATATTAATGAACTCTAAAATTTTAAAAAAAAAATCATATATACTCAATAAAAATCACCACACGTTCTATTTTATTAAAAATTAGAAGAAAAAAAATGATTATAAGTAGTATTAAATTTAGGTAAGAATATTATTATGTGATTAATTATGTTTACTTTAAAAAAAATAATTTGACTAATTATTTATATTTTTATGATAAAAATTGTGTTTAATTTTAAATGTATCTATACGTATGCATTAATGTCTGTGTTACGTGCTATTTTTTTATATTAATAATTTGACTAATTATTTATATTTTTATAATAAAAATTGTGTTTAATTTTAAATGTATCCATGCGTTTGCATGGGTTACATGCTAGTATATATTAATAGGTAAAACTTAGAGAAAGTTCAATTAGAATTTAATTTTGCGCCATGTGTCTAAATTTATATGGGGATCACATCACATTATCTACTTAATTTTTTTAATCTTTGTGCCAAGTGAGTTAATAAATGCAAACTACTGAAAATCTAATATTAATGAACTATAATTAAAAAAAAAAAAAAAAAACCCAATCACATATACTCAATAAAAATCCCTGCACAATAAAGATCACCATCACCACATGTTCTATCTTATTAAAAATTAGAAAAAAATGATTTTAAGTAGTATTAAATTTAGGTAAGAATTTTAATATGTGAATAATTATGTTTATTTTTTAAAAATAATTTGACTAATTATTTATATTTTTTATGATAAAAACCGTGTTTAATTTTAAATTTATCTATACGTATGCATGTGTTACATGTTATTTAAAAAAAAAAAATTAATTTGACTAATTATTTATTTTTTTATAATAAAAATTGTGTTTAATTTTAAATGCATCCATGTGTTTGCATGGGTTACGTGCTAGTTATACTCAACATCATTTTCCTTATTCAACTTTTTGACTAATTTATTTTAACAGGCATGCTATAGAAAAAAACAAGATGAAATGTTATTTAACTTATTTTACCATTTGGTTGGCCGATACCTAATAGAAATCAAGCAAAAAATGGCAAAAAGTAGAAGAAGATTGGGAAGATTAGAGGTGTTTGCAGTGTAGTGCGGTGTGGTTTTAGACCATTTTAAGTACCGCACTTTATGATGCAGTTTAACTAAAACCATAATCGCATCGCACTTCATTTTTGCGATCATATGTGCGGTGCTGTGTAGTACGATGTGATTAAGAGTTTAGCTAAAACCATAACTGCACTATACCTCATTTTTACGGTCAATGTGCGATGCAATATTTAAGATGCGGTTTGAACAGTTTGAAGTTGGTATATTTTTCAAATTTGAGCTTTTCTTGCCCAACGTAAAACTAATTTTTCCTTTTGTTTTGGGTTAAGTTTTAAACTATTGAGCTAGTTTTTCTTTATTTTAGGTTGACTTTCCTAATTAACACTTGTTTAGGCAATTAAAGTATATATATATATATTTTATGGAAACTGGGGTTATTAAACTACTAATAATATATTTAATACTAAAAATAAATAAATATATTAATATTTAAAAATGGTGTGGTGTGGTTTGTGTGTTTTCCTCATTATAAAATCGCAAACTACGCTGCATCTTATTGTGCAGTTCGATTATGCCATTTTGTGGATGATTTTGGTGCGGTTTTCCAGTTTGGTGAATACCACTAGGGAAGATGATAGAATTTAGCTGGGTGGTTGAACGTTGGTGGGAGGGTAAAATTGTAAATTTGCTAACTAGCCATGCTTTCTCTCATTTACTTTCAAGCATATTTATTTTATGGCATATTATTAATGAGAAATGTGAAGGGATAGATAAATAAATAGCCTGAAAAATAAAGAGCTTGAAATCTAAATGACAAGAATGTAAAGACTTGGAATTTAAATGACATAAAAGTAAAGAGCTTGAAATTTAAATGGCATAAAAGCAAGTCTTTAAATGACATAAAAGTAAAGAACTTGGAATATTGAAAGGTTGATTAAAAGTTTTTTTTTTTTTTTTTTTTTTAGTTTCTCCGTTAAATAGATTTTAATCTCTGTCAAGCCTTATGGATCCTTCAACATAAAGAAATGGGAATTCTAAGCCATCACTCTTCTTATGAGACACACCCATATTGTGCTCTAATGGAGGTTTAAAAACCATTTAAGAGAGATAGTAGAAAATCTTTTCTTTTTTAGGTGTCTAGATATAGTATATATATATAAGAACAATAAAATAAAGGGGGATTGGGGATGTGCAAGAAATTAAATGGGATGACAAAAAATTAAAAGGGAATGGGGGTTGCTTGAAAGTAAATGGGATGACAAGAAACTAAAAAGCAACAATAAAATCTCTAGATGCCTAGGTGGGATAGGATTTCTACCCCCTAAGGGTACTTCCCATACATAGCCTAGGAGATGGTCCAATACCCATCTAGGGATACCAACACAATAATAATAACCAACAACAATATGAACATTGAAGTAAATGATTAGATATTTACCAGGGGCGGCTTGATGCATTTGGGGGCCTAAGGTGAAAATTGATTATCTTGTTTTAGATGCAAAATTACTCCTAATTAACATGAACTATGTAAAAATTTTTCTTTTTTTAGAAATTTTATAGATAGAAAAAATTTGACAAATTTTTTCATACTTATTGATGTGGTAGATTATAGTAGTAAGTAAAAGAGTGGTGTTAGTAGTAAATTTAGATGAGAACTAGTAAAAGTTTACTAACTCAACTTTTATTATTATTCTTATTTTTTTTAGAAGTGCAACATTCACAATATTTTTTTACAAAAAATCCTAGGTTTTAAGTTGCTTTTTGTTTTCTACTTGACAATATCACTATAATTATTTTTTTGTCATCAATAACAAGTTGTAACAACTTACTACTTAGCATTAGTTGTAAAAGTGTTGTGAAAAATATTGTGAACGTTGCATTTTTCTCTCTTTTTTATTTGTTTTTCATCTGGGAAAAAAATTATTTTATTTATTGATTATAAATAACTCTATTGGTTAAAATTTGAGAGCCTATTTTTTACTTGGGGCCTTAGGCGATCGTATCTTTTGCTCACCCATTTAGTCGGCCCTGATATATACACAATATGTACAAGAACATAAAAATAAAGCAACTATAAACATACATGAAGTAAAGAAGAGATTTTTATATATATGAAAATGATGATTACACTAGTAAAAGGGATGGGATGAGTTTAGTTATTAAGAAACAAACCCATCCCAAAAAACCTTACCCACAAAGATTACAAAAAGAAAATGACGAGGCTTTTTTGGTGTAGGGTTTCCTAGAGAGAGAGACAGGAGAGAGAATTTTTTTTCTAAGGCTATTTTTCTAGAATTTCCTCACTTTTTATGATTTTTCTCTCTACTTTACTCTTTTTTCCACTCTTTTTTCTCTATTTTTTCTTCATAAAACTTTATAGATATATTTTTCCAAAAATGGGGGTATTTATAGGGGAATGTGGAAAATGGGGGCCTAGCATTAGTGTATTTGGATACACTAGTGCTAGCTGCCCCTTCAAAGGGGTAGCTAGCATTGGTTTATCCTGATACACTAATGCTAGCCTCCTCTTTTTGCCATGTCATTAGTCCTTTTTGTGTTTTTCTAATTTCTGGCCCAATATTCGCGTAGCTTTTTGGAGGCATTTCTAAGCTTTGTTCCCTACAAATTTTATATGAACGGAAAGCTCTGGTTGTCTAGTTTTCAATGGTCTTGGCCTTGTTCGATTTGATGTCTAGTTTTCAATGGTCCTGGCCTTGTTCGATTTGAAGTAACAATCATCGAGATATTGCACTCGGAAGGAAGGTGACATAAAACTGAAAAATTCTGGACGTTTTTTCTTGAAAAATTCATATCTTCCAACTTGAAGCAGATATCATCGAGCCTTTTTTTTTGTGAAATTAGCTAAGATCTTGTTCTTCAAGATGGCCCAGCCTGCTTATTCTAGTTTTTGTTCCATCGGTTCAGTTTATTGTGTGAAGTCGGTAAAAAACTGCCAGTTTCTTGAAAAATACAGTGAATATTTTGTTAGGGTTTCAATATTTTTGTGATATCTTATCCATTTTAACTCCAATTTTGGCATGTAAACTATGCTTTCGAAGGGAAAAATATTCCATACAAGACGGTCCAAAATTCGATATGATCCAACGGTTGGATCAAGAAGTTAACTTTTTGATATACTTAGGGTTTTAATCATATTTTTTTGTAAAATTAATTTTTCAAATGTTGTAACTTTTTGATTTACTCAAGCATGTTGTATTTATTTTTAGCCTTTTTGGCTTTGAAATTCATGATTTTGCACATTTTCTGATTTTTTTGATTTTGATTTTTGATTTTTTTTTCTTTTTTCTTTATTTTGATGCGTGAATCTGGGCTGGACAAAATATAGTATCGACAATCTTGTAAAAAAAAAAAATATGAGAAATAACAAGGATTTTGCCACAATGCAGGCCTATCTTTTTTTTTTTTTTTTTTTTTTTTTGCTGAATAAAAAATGGGGTCTCCGGTGTGAGCTCATCGATCCTATGTCGTGTAACGGTAATGAGTAATACCACGTATACCACACAGACTTTATTGTGGCTATCGTTCAAACTGCTCTTCTTTAGGTGTTGGGACAAAAACTCCTACCAGAAAACCACACACCGTGTCTGTGTAGTATGTAGGCGTGTCTTTTGGGATGTAAAAATCTCCCCTTTCCTATGAGAAAAAAGTATGGCCGAACACGCTGCATTTATTATTGTGTACATATATGGCTTTGGTGAACAGTGTCAATCAAAAAATTATTTATTATCATATAAAACTATTGGCATACTTAAGATTCTCATAGGGAAAAAAAAAATAATGGCATATTTTATCTTGTATCGATACTGCTTTAAAGAGTATTGTGTTTCATAATCTAAAACTATTGAACTACGAAGAATTGAGGTTAGATTATATAGATCAACCACTTTAGACTAGGGGCTATTATGATCAAATCCAAATAGGGAGTAAAGTAATTTATAACTATTGGAACTAACTTGTATCAATTCTAACCTGTGCAATCACCACCTAGGCCATGGCCAAGCGTTTAAGATCTTGATGTAGAGTAGGACCTGAGGTTGAGTCCTTTGGACGATGTGACCTTTGTTTGGTTCAAATCATCAACTCTAATGAACTAGACAGAACTGAGGTCAAATTACTTATTAAGCCACTTAAGATTAGAAGCTATTTTAGTCATGTGGTGGCTCAGCTCAATGGTGTCGGGATTTTTGGGCTTAGGTACCCAATTTACTTGTATTTTGGGCTGAGCTTATTTCACAATGGGAGGTCTAAGAAATGGTTTTGTAGGTTATTGATGGAGTTAAAGTGTTGTTAGGGCCCTAAGCTCTTTTGATTTTGGCTTAGTTGAGGTGACAACTATGTAGCTGAGCCCTTTCCCTGAAATCTAAACATGATTTCTTAACTCCCAGGATGTCTTTCCTCACTACTCTCATGTCTCCCTTTCCCCAATTTTTTCAACCTCCTAATTTGTATCTATATTCCCTTATTAGTATCATTTCCTTAGTGGGATTGTCATGACTAAGGGGGGTCTTCCCCAAGCCTGTGGGCCCTTCTGTGCTATATTCCTGACCAAAGGGGACTTACTGCATACTGTTGACACAACCTCCTTGGAACTTGTACCAGACGCCAGTTAATGCTCGGCGGGTGGATTCCCCATGGCATTATCTATCATTCTTGGCATGACGAGAGATACGCGGTCTAGGTGCTTGGTTGGGCTTGATTAGGCTTGGTTTAGTGTTGGGACGGGACAGGCCGGTTTAGGGAGCAGGCCGTGAGCTCAGGTTGGACCATTATTCACGGTCCATACAAAATATATATATATATATATATATATATAGAGAGAGAGAGAGAGAGAGAGAGAGAGAGAGAGAGAGATAAGTTCGAGTTACATACGGTATAACTTTGAGTTACATTCAGTGTAACTTTAAGTAATGTTACACCACTTCATATTTTTTAATTGGATATAGATTTTGATAAATTAATAGTTGGATTACATTTTCTTTGTACATTCTTCATGCTTGTTACCAATTAATTTTTAAATTCAAGTTTTTGTAGTTTAAAATAATGATTAAAAGATAAGTTTATAGATCAAATAGTAAATAACATCTGATTGATATGAAAATCGGCATGCATGTTAAGAATATAGAGAATATGTACTCCAATAATGAGTTTTCAAAATACAGATTTAACATGTTATTGGATGATGTAATATTATTTAGAGTTACACAACGTGTTATTTTAAATCAATCCATGTATATAAATCAAAAGTAATCATACAGTACAGCAATACTATACATGCAGAATAAATTATACAGTATATTATATGGGTCTATAAATAACAAAGCTAGTATATAACTCGTCAATAGAAATTGGAGTTTGGCTCAAAATAATAATAACTGGAGTAAGATGTTGCCAACAAGAAAATCAGTGTGGAATAAAGAAATTAACATAGTAAAATGGTAAGAATAAAAAAATGAAATAGGAAAAACAGAATCAGTTAGCTATTAAATTAAATAAAGGAGTGACATCACGCAGAACGAAAGACAAACATCATGGTGGCACAGGATAGGTGGTGCCATCACCTACGCGCCTGCAAAGTGCAAATCAATGCAGCTCCCATTCAGACAAGTGTCACTGACTTTCTGAAAAGATATCAATGACAAAGGTTTTATGTAATAGATTAATAGATAAACAAAACTGAGGGAAATGAATTGTGAATTTTCTTGGTTTTTGTTCTTTCCTTATCCAGAAGGGCATTGGTTTTACTTTTTTTTCTCCCCACAAGGGGATGTGAGTATGCCTTTGCGTTATAAATTGAGGGACTTGGAAGAGGTTCAGCATGAACTTCTCCTACTTAGTTGTTTAATTCTTATTGTTTTAGAAAATATTTCATATAAAGAAAAAGTTCAGCCATGGCTGCATCTTACTCTGTGCCCTCAATGGTAAGCACACTGGCCAGAAAGCCTTTATTTAATTCTCTTCTCGAATCTCTTGGTCTGTTCTCACTGGAAGTTTGATAGCTTGACCCATGCTTATGGTTCAAGAGAATTCAACACTTTGGTGTTCATGCAATGAGCTACCCTTGCATATGTTTTGAGCTAATCTGTTGCATTACAATTTTTATTCTAGTTGCCCCAGTACAGATTATGTGGATGAGCCACACCCAGATACATAAATCACGTTCGATTAACTACAAAGTAGCAGACTATTTTTGCAACACAACATCAATCCCGATGTCTCTCATCTCATATAATAGTGCATTCTATTAATTAAATAATTAAATTCTGTTATGTATATGACATTTTTTGAGTTTTTACTGCTTACCAAAAAAATTGATTAAAACAACTGGAATATCTTTAGGGAATTGGTTCTGATTTTGTACTGTACAGTGATCAAAACGAGTTGTATATCATATTTTCCTCTCTCTGGGCTGCCTATATAGTACTCTCATCTCATATAATATAATAGTGCATTCTATTAATTAAATTCTGTTATGTATATGACCTTTTTTTGAGTTTTTACTGCTTATCCAAAAAATTAATTAAGAGACCTAGAATATCTTTCGGGAATTGGTTCTGATTTTGTACAGTACAGTGATCAAAACGAGTTGTATATCATATTTTCCTCTCTCTGGGCTGCCTATATAGTTCTCTCATCTCATATAATATTGCATTCTATTAATGAAATTCTGTTATGTATATGACCTTTTTTTGAGTTTTTACTGCTTACCAAAAAAATTGATTAAAACACCTGGAATATCTTTAGGGAATTGGTTCTGATTTTGTACAGTACAGTAATCAAAATGAGTTGTATATATATCAAATTTCCCTCTCTCTGGGCTGCCTATATAGTTGTAATTTTTATATTCAAACTTTTGTTTCATTACTCTCAACAGTGGTTAATGCATATTCTAGTTTAGCCTACATGGATCTGTCTCTAAATTTTTGATGCTATCCCCTAGAACCAAAATAGTAAGAAAATATTTCATATAGTGACAAATAGTTGGAAATTTAAATAGACTGTTGACTATAAGTCTATAACACAAACAATAAATTTTCTTTTGAAAAACAACTCTACTTCACAGCAAGATTAGAAGATTGTTTTTTAATTCATTTAAGATTATTATCAAATATAGAGAAATAAAATAGTTTTATAGAAAATAATTTTTAAAAAATAACTCAATTTCTAAAAAAATATTATTATCGAAATAAACAGAAAGTCACAATAGATTGTTGAAAATTTAAACATTGACTGACTATAACACAATCAATAATAAAGTTGGCAACAACACTTTCATTTTCTTACCTTTAGTTGCATTTAAACATATGCAACACAAAACATCTTGTACCAAGTATCTTAGAAGATTAAGGGGCTGTTTGGTTTTAAAAATGTCCTCACTCGTCACTTATTACTCAATTCTCATCACTTATCACTTATCACTCATCACTTAAAATACTCCAACTTCCTACTCTTGGCAGCACACTATTTCCAACCTCTCATAACTCAAAAATTTGTAATGTTTGTGGGACCTACTACCTAAGCACCATGTCAGGCTCACGGTTAGCATAGCCGCGTGTATCCTCTCTCTCCCCACAAATCCCCCTTTTTTTTCCCCCAATACCCAGACACACGGTACAAACCCCTCTCCGCCCCTCCATTCTCTTCCTCTCACCGAGTCCAAACATCTTCCTGCACTTTCTTCTTCACTCTTATGCTTGTCGGTCACAATTAGCCCTGTTTCTCCCAAAACCCTCGACGAACCCAGCAAAGGAAATCCACCCAGCGCTGATCTCCATCGTCACCCAGCTTGCGAGATCACCTTTGACGGGCAGCAGCGGCGCCGATCTCCTCCATCATGACCTAGTGGCACTAATCAAGAATGCAGGAAAGGACATGCAAGATCGATTCCATCCCTCTTCTCCGCCCCTTTCCTCTCTTTCATTTCTTACTTCTAGGTTTTGTTTGTGTTTGGAGAAGAAATTTTTAGGTTTATTGTGTAGATGAGCATGTTTGTAGGTTTGTGTTTGTATGTTAGTATGTATAATCGGTATCATGTGTTTATGGGTTTGATTTCTGGGTTTGAGAAATCGGTACCCAAGTGTTTTTGGATAAAATCTTAGGTCCCAACGGTAAGAGGTACAAATATAACAGTAAAAGTAATACACAGGTGGAAGAGTAGAAAAAGTTTCTTATGTGTTTTTACGGAGTATATGTAATATTTTTTTCTTCGTATAATAAAAAAATTCCCTACAAACCTTTGAAATATAAAATATTCTTCTTACGGAATTAAAAATTAATTCCCTTTCTGCTTACAAGCATGAAATCGTACGTGGAGAGAGTTTACGTAAACGTACTTAGCAGAGGCAGATGTACCTGGAGTCTCTTTGTCTTAGCGAACCTCCCTAGGGACAACTTGGCCTTTCTTCTATTGGATTTGCTTAAATTAAATTCTAATGCCTATCATACAGTGTTCAATAAGGCATAGCACTCGTATCATTATGGCATTATAAGTCATTAATTTTGTAAACAGATAATGGAGGAAGAAGGAAGGTTTGAAGCTGAAGTTGCAGAGGTGCAAGCATGGTGGAACACGGAGAGGTTCAAGCTAACCAGGCGCCCATATTCAGCTAGAGATGCTGTGTCGCTACGAGGAAACCTCAGACAAAGCTACGGTTCAAATGAACTGGCGAAAAAACTATGGAGAACTCTCAAGAGCCACCAAGCCAATGGCACAGCCTCTAGGACTTTTGGTGCACTTGATCCTGTCCAGGTGACCATGATGGCCAAGCACTTGGACACTGTATATGTCTCTGGTTGGCAGTGCTCATCCACCCACACCTCCACCAATGAACCTGGTCCAGACCTTGCTGACTACCCCTATGACACTGTCCCAAACAAAGTGGAACATTTATTTTTTGCCCAACAATACCATGAGAGAAAGCAAAGAGAGGCAAGAATGAGCATGTGCAGAGAAGAGAGAGCTCGAATCCCTTATATTGATTACTTGAAACCAATCATAGCTGATGGGGATACTGGCTTTGGTGGCTCCACAGCAACTGTTAAGCTTTGTAAGCTTTTTGTGGAACGTGGTGCAGCTGGAGTTCACATTGAGGACCAGTCCTCAATGACCAAAAAATGTGGCCACATGGCTGGAAAAGTACTTGTTGCCACCAGTGAACACATCAATAGGCTAGTGGCTGCAAGGTTGCAATTTGATGTCATGGGGGTTGAGACAATTTTGGTGGCTAGGACTGATGCAGTCGCGGCTAATTTGATCCAAACTAATATTGACACAAGAGATCATCAGTTCATTTTGGGTGTGACAAATCCAAACCTTAAGGGGAAAAGTTTGGCTACTCTTTTGGCAGAAGCAATGGCTGCTGGTAAAACAGGAGTTGAACTTCAAGCTCTTGAAGACCAATGGATATCAATGGCACAGTTGAAGACATTCTCTGATTGTGTTGTGGATGCCATTAAGAATATGAACATTGGGGAGACTGAGAAGATAAGAAGAGTAAATGAGTGGACGAATTATTCTAGTTATGATAAATGTCTCTCAAATGAGCAAGCGCGCGAGGTTGCTGAGAGACTGGGGCTCAACAACCTGTTCTGGGACTGGGACTTGCCTAGAACCAGAGAAGGCTATTACAGGTTCAAAGGGTCTGTGATGGCAGCTGTTGTCCGTGGCTGGGCTTTTGCTCCACATGCTGATATTCTTTGGATGGAGACTGCAAGTCCTGACTTGGTAGAATGCACCGAGTTTGCTGAGGGGGTGAAATCCAAGCACCCGGAGATCATGCTGGCTTATAATCTTTCACCTTCTTTCAATTGGGATGCATCGGGAATGACCAATGAACAAATGAAGGAGTTCATTCCTATGATTGCCAAGTTGGGCTACTGTTGGCAGTTTATAACTCTGGCCGGTTTCCATGCCGATGCTCTTGTGACTGACACCTTTGCAAGGGATTATGCAAGGAGGGGAATGTTGGCTTATGTAGAGAGGATCCAGAGGGAGGAGAGGAACAATGGGGTTGACACACTTGCTCATCAAAAATGGTCTGGTGCAAACTACTATGATAAGTACCTCAAGACTGTCCAGGGAGGTATTTCTTCAACTGCTGCAATGGGCAAAGGCAAGTATCTAAATTCCTTCCATGTAAATGTACCTGAGTAAAATATGAAAGCACATTGCTAATGTTTCTTTTTGTTTTTTATCTTTTTCCAGGTGTGACTGAGGAGCAATTCAAAGAAACATGGACTAGGCTAGGTGCTGTGGACATGGTTGATGGACCTCTTGTGGTTGCCAAGGCAAGAATGTAAAAGAGCTACCTTATTTATGTTGAGTTTGGTCTGGGAGTTGGGAACATTTCCCAGTTCCAAATTATATATATATATATATTCGAACTCATAAGAATAATGTGCTGTAATAATTTCATAGGCAATTGGTTCATTCTGGGCAATTTTGGGCCGCATGATGCCTTTTTTTTTTTTTTTTTTTTTTTTTTTTTTTTTTTTTTTTAGCTCATTGCATTTGCCTGGGGCGAAATTTCTGTAATTTGGTTTAATTCGATATATATATATATATATATATGTTTAAAATACTATCATTAATTATTAAGCATTTCAATTTCTTTCTCATATTTTTGTGTGTCTCTCGATGATTGCATGGAATCAATTTTCTGTATTGAATGATCTAAAGTGGAAGGCAACGGGAAGTTCGTTCTTAAAACATTGAAGAGGCAAACTCCACTATCTCTCAATATTTGTGAGTGCTAATGAGTAAGCTTAAGCCCTTCTCGATCTTTATAGGACCCTAAGGTCCATCTTGTTCTTTCTTTAGGTTTTAAATGACATAAATGTAAAGAGCTTTAGGTTTTTAATGACATAAATGTAAAGAGCTTAAAATTTAAATGGCATAAAAGTAAAGACTTGGAATTTAAATGATATGAAAGTAAAGAACTTGGAATATTGAAAGGTTGATTAAAAGTTTTTTTATTATTATTTATTTTTATTTTTATTTCTCCCTTAAATAGATTTTAATATCTTTCAAGCCTGATGGATCCTTCAGCATAAAGAAATTGGAGTTCTAAGCCATCACCAATCTTATGAGACATACCCATATTGTGCTCTAATGGAGGTTTAAAAACCATTTAAGAGAGATAGTAGAATATCTTTTCTCTTTTAAGTGTCTAGATATAGTAAATATATAAGTACAATAAAATAGACTCTCAAAAAAAAAAAAAAAGTACAATAAAATATAGGAGGATTGGAGATGTGCAAGAAATTAAATGGGGTAACAAGATATTAAAAGGGAATGGGGGTTGCTTGAAAGTAAATGGGATGACAAGATGCTAAAATGCAATAATAAAATCCTTAGATGCTTAGGTGGGATGGGATTTCTACCCCCTAAAGGTACTTCCCATACATAGCCTAGGAGATGGTCCAACACCTATTTAGGGATACCAACACAATAATAATAACCAACAACAATATAAACATTAAAGTAAAGGATACATACACAAAGTAAAGAGGAGATTTTTATATATATGAAAATGATGATTACGATAGTAAAAGGGATGGGATGAGTTTAGTTATTAAGAAACTAACCACAAAGATTACAAAAAGAAAAGGATGAGTTTGTTTTGGTGTAGGGTTTCACACAGAGAGAGAGAGAGAGAGAGAGAGAGAGATTTATGAAGAAAGAAAAGAAAAAATAGTGGAAAAAAGGAGTGAAGTAGAGAGAAAAATCATAAAAAGTGAGGAAAATAATTTTTTTTCTAAGCCTATTTTTCTAGAATTTCCTCACTTTTTATGATTTTTCTCTCTACTTCACTCCTTTTTTCCACTATTTTTTCTTTTCTTTCTTCATAAATCTCTCTCTCTCTCTCTCTCTCTCTCTCTCTCTATCTCTCTATATATATATATATATATATATATATATATATATTATTTAAATGGGGGACATTTATAGGAGAATGTGGAAAATGGGGGGCTAGTATTAGTGTATTAGGATACACTAGTGCTAGCTATCCATTCAAAGAGTCAGTTAGCATTGGTCTATTCTGATACACCAATGTTACCCTTCTCTTTTTTCCATGTTGTTAGGGTATATCGTTTTTTACACCTAATTTTATTTAAATACTGATGGTGTCACAAATAATCCCAAGTCCATAACTCGTCTATATGTCTCGTCCAAAGACAGAAGCTACAATAGGCGGAGAAAATTGCAAGCGTACCAGCAAACCTCGTCCGTATATGGACGAGATTAATACCTCGTGAGATCTACTCGTCATTTATGAACGACAAGCTTTCCAAGATGATCTCGTCCATCTTTCACTAAAAGTGGACGAGATCATCATGGAGGTCTCGTCCATCCTTACTATGGATGGACTAAAAGTGGACGAGCTCTTCATGAAGGTCTCGTCCATCCTTGCTATGGATGGACGAGTTCATCGGCCCGTCCGACCTAGATAACTTCCACAGCGGTTATGGAAGTTACTCCCAATTCTCCGGACTCCTTGACACTGGGAACGGTTACCAAACAGATAACCGTTCCACACACACACTATATAAGGCCTCTTTGATGAAGGGTAAGGGTATTCAGACATTTTCTTACTTTTAAGAGAATACTTCTTCGTTACAGAGAGTTAAAAGTAACTAACTTGATCATCGGAGGATTTTTGGCCGGTCCTCACCGGTCCCCTCTGATTCTGTATCCTTTGTATTACAGGAGATAGCCCAAAGATCAACGTTCAAGTCTTGTCAACCCACTGATAAACAAAGAATCATCAGTTGGCGCCGTCTGTGGGAACCGATTGTTTTACAGTTTGTTTCTCCGTGACAAAGGGTTGATGGTTCGGACTAGATCAAGGGCTAATAACCCAGGCCATCAGGGAAGCAGCAACCCGCATCGCGATCGCCAGTCTGCGCCGGTCATGCAGTCATTTGCCCAACATGCACAATCTATGGCAGACGCTATGGCGGAGTTGACTCGCCAAAACCAAGAATTACGAATGGAGATTAATATGAGGAGGCAAACACAAGAAGAATGTGAAGGAAGACAAACAGATAGTCATGGTGGAAGAGAGAATACCGAAGTTGGAAGTCAGTTTCGAGGCACCACTTCACGAACGGTACCATACTTGAAGGAAGAAATGGACCAAATGAAGAGAGTTATGGAGGAAATGAAGGAGAATATGAAAAGGGCGAATCCGATAGAAGACTTGGTTCACAGGACTGATTCTCCCTTTACGGCTTCCATCAACGGTCACCCACTACCATCAAAGTTCAAGTTGCCTTCTCTGGATTCATATGATGGAACACGTGACCCGTTTGATCACATAGCCACTTTCAAGACCACCATGCATCTTCAAGGAGTGCCTGATGAGATAATGTGTAGGGCCTTCCCAACCACCCTTAAGGGTTCGGCGCGAGTTTGGTTTAGCAAAATACCTCCAAATTCGGTGAGTTCTTTTGAAGAGTTGAGTAAGTTATTTGTTAACAATTTCATTGGAGGACAAAGGCATAAGCGTTCCTCGTCCAGTTTGTTGACAATAGAGCAGGGAGAGAACGAGAGCCTTCGGTCATTTATCACCCGTTTTAACAGAGAAGCTCTCAGTGTGGACGAAGCAGATGATAAGCTTCTACTGGCAGCCTTCCACAATGGGGTGAATTCAGATCTGTTTATACACAAGCTCTATGAAAAAGAGCCCCAGTCCATGGCCGAACTCGTCCATTCGGCTCAGAATTTTATGAATGCAGAAGACGCAATCATTGCTAAGAAGAGGAAGAGGTCCGAGAGAATGGACGCAAATCCCAGTCGTCAGCACGAGCAAGGTACTCGTCCAAAGAAGGGACGGATGGAGGAAAGGAGAGATCGAGAAAGTAAGAAGCTAGGCCCTCCAGTACGGAACCAGCAGTATACCCCTTTAAACGCCCCACTTGAGCAAGTCCTTATGCAAATCAAGGATGATCCTTCCCTGAAGTGGCCAGAGAAAATGAAGGGTGATCCCAACAAGCGCAACAGGAACAAGTATTGTCGCTTCCATAGGGATCATGGTCATGAAACGGACGAGTGTTTTGACTTGAAGCAACAAATTGAAAATCTCATAAGGTAAGGGAAGTTGAGGGGTTTCCTTGGACGAGACCAGAAGGACGAGAAACAGAAGGGAAAGATGGAAGATTCATCGTGACCACCACTCGGGGAGATAAGAGTCATCATTGGGGGAAGTACCACTGGCCAGTCGTCCAAGTCCAAGAAAGCATTCTTGAAGGTAGTACAGAGCGTCCAACTTTCTGGACGATCACCAAGAGCAAGATCTACGGACGAACGGGCAATCACCTTCACGGACGAGGATGCTGACAGAATTCATCACCCTCATGATGATGCCCTCGTCATCTCCTTACTAATTGCAAACTACACAACCAGAAGAGTGCTTGTGGACAATGGAAGCTCAGCAGACATTTTATATTATCCAGCTTTTCAGCAGATGAGATTAGGACGAGACCAGCTCCGTCCAGTGAACTCCCCCCTAGTAGGCTTTGGTGGGATGAAGGTGCAACCAGTGGGTACCATTTCCTTATCCGTGGTAGTGGGGGCATATCCACGACAGATTACCAAGGATGTGAACTTCCTTGTGATAGATTGTCCATCCTCTTACAATGCCATCATTGGGAGGCCAACTTTGAATAGTTGGAAAGCTGTTACCTCTACTTACCACTTATCAGTCAAGTTTCCAACAGAACACGGGGTAGGACAGGTACAAGGTGACCAACTGGCAGCAAGAGAGTGTTACTTGGCCATGCTGGCCATGGATGAACAAGTTCAAGCAATGAACATTGAAGAAAAGAGGGTTGTAGCAGAACCTACTGAAGCATTGGAAGATATTTCCTTGGATGAAGATAACCCTAAGAGGTGTACTAGGGTGGGAGCAGATTTAGAAGAGAAGATTAAGACGGATCTCGTCCAATTTTTGAAGAAAAACATCGACGTGTTTGCGTGGAGTCACGAGGATATGCCGGGTATAGACCCTAATGTCATTACCCACCGTTTGAATGTATATCCTTCCTCCAAGCCTGTGCGGCAAAAGAAGAGGGTGTTTGCCCCTGAAAGAGATAGTGCAATCAAGGACGAGGTCCAAAAGCTGATGGTAGCAAAGTTCATTCGGGAAGTGTACTACCCGGATTGGTTGGCCAATGTAGTAATGGTCAAAAAAGCGAATGGCAAGTGGAGAATGTGCGTGGACTTCACTGATCTGAACAAGGCTTGCCCCAAGGACAGCTATCCGTTACCGCGCATTGACCAATTAGTAGACTCAACTGCAGGCCACAAATTGCTTAGCTTCATGGATGCCTTTTCAGGATACAATCAGATAAGAATGGACAAGGCTGATCAAGAGAAGACATCTTTTGTCACCAGTCAAGACTTATTCTGCTATAAGGTGATGCCGTTTGGTTTAAAGAATGCAGGGGCGATGTATCAGAGGTTGGTCAACCACATGTTCCGTCTGCAGATTGGGCGGAATGTGGAAGTCTATGTAGATGACATGCTGGTGAAAAGTCAGGACGAAGGAAGACATCTAGACGACCTGCAGGAGACATTTGAGACATTGAGACAGTATCACATGAAGCTGAATCCTAGCAAATGTGCCTTTGGAGTATCATCAGGGAAATTCCTTGGCTTTATGGTATCCCACAGGGGAATTGAAGCGAATTCAGATAAAATTCAAGCAATACTGGACATGAAGCCACCGCAAAATACCAAGGAAATCCAATCCCTCACTGGACGAGTCGCTGCGCTTAACAGGTTTGTCTCCAAAGCTACTGATAAATGTTTGCCATTTTTTAAGGTTCTCAAAAAAGCATTCGAATGGACCGACGAGTGTCAGAGAGCTTTTGAAGATTTGAAGGTATACCTTACCATGGCACCGCTGCTGAGTCCATCAGTGGAAGGAGAGGAACTATATTTGTACCTAGCGGTAACCCCACATGCAGTGAGCTCAGCATTGATAAGAGAGGAAGATAAAGTTCAAAGACCTGTGTATTATACAAGCAAGGCATTGAAAGGAGCGGAAGGACGATATCCACAAATGGAGAAGTTGGCCTTCGCGCTAATCACAGCTTCAAGGAAGCTGAGGCATTATTTCCAAGCACATGTCATTAATGTTATGATGGATCATCCTCTCAAAAAGGCAATGAATAGACTGGAAGCCGCAGGACGATTAATCCAGTGGGCCGTGGAGCTAAGTGAGTTCGATATCAGGTATCAACCAAGGCATGTCATAAAAGCTCAAGCCCTAGCGGATTTTATTGCAGAGTTTACCCCAAGTCATAGAGAGACAGAAGACAGTGAGAGATGGATCGTCCACGTGGATGGTTCGTCTACACGGCATGCAGGAGGAATTGGTGTGGTCTTGCAATCCCCAGAGGGAGATAAACTGAAACATAAAGTCCGTCTACAGTATCAAGCGACTAACAATGAAGTCGAATATGAAGCCCTCCTCAAAGGGCTAGAATTGGCAAAGTCCGTAGAAGCCAAGTCCATATGTGTCATGGGGGATTCCCAACTGATCATGGGGCAAGTGAATGGGACGTATGAAGCGAAGGAAGAAAGAATGAAGAAATACCTTGGTAGAGTAATGCGCCTTGTGAAAAGGTTTGAAAAAGCTGACTTCGTTCAAATCCCAAGGGAGGAGAACGTGGAAGCTGATACTATAGCAAAAGAGGCCTCAGCAGATGAATCATTAGAGAAGTCAGATGAAGTTCAATATATGCCAAGTATCGATGTCCAGGAAGTACAGCAGGTGGATAACAGAGAAAATTGGATGACTCCCATTGTATCATACTTGAAGGATGGACGATTACCAGAAGAGAAAGACGAGGCCAGAAAGGTGAGGGTGAGATCAGCTAGATACATCCTTATGAATGAAGTGCTATATAAGAGAGGTTTCTCTCAACCTTACCTTAGATGCTTAACTCCGGACGAAGCAAACTACGTGCTGAGAGAAGTTCATGAAGGGGCATGTGGCAATCACTCAAGAGCCAGATCACTTGTCCACAAGGTCGTCCGAGCAGGGTATTACTGGCCGCACATGCAAGCTGATGCTAAAGCATACGTTAAGGTCTGCGACCAATGCCAGCGATTTAGCAACGTCCCCAGACAACCATCGGAATACCTTACCCCAATGGTGGCACCGTGGCCCTTTGCACAATGGGGACTAGACATTTTGGGTCCTTTCCCTTTGGGAATAAGGCAGATGAAGTTTCTAGTGGTGGGCATCGATTACTTCACTAAATGGGTGGAAGCAGAACCGTTGGCAAATATCACACAGCAGAATGTGAAAAACTTCGTCTGGAAGAACATTGTATGCAGATTTGGAGTGCCAAAGGTGTTGGTGTCTGACAACGGACGACAATTTGACAATGCACTCTTCAAGGACTTTTGCTTACACTTTGGAATTCAGAACCATTACTCCTCCCCTGCACACCCCCAAGCCAACGGCCAGGCTGAAGTTGCAAACCGATCCTTGTTGAAAATCATCAAGACTCGGCTTGAGGGGGCAAAGGGAATATGGCCAGATGAATTACCAGGAGTTTTATGGGCATACAGGACCACAGTGAGGACCCCTACAGGGGAGACCCCTTTCAAGTTAGCCTATGGAAGCGATGCAGTCATACCGGCAGAAGTACATATGGCTAATCACAGGGTGATGATGTATCAAGACAAGGATAATGAGGACCAGCTTCGTCTGAACCTCGATCTAATAGACGAGGTAAGGGCAAACGTAGAACACAGGGCAGCAAAGTATAAGAACCTTATGGCTAGGCAGTATGATGCGATGGTGAAGCCTAGGCGTTTCAATATAGGAGATCTCGTCCTGAGAAAGGTCTCTTTGTCAACCAAGAACCCAGCACATGGGAAGTTGGGCCTAAACTGGGAAGGACCCTATAGAGTAATCAACTGTAAAAGGCAAGGATCCTACTACCTGAAGGCCCTGGACGGGAGAAAGTTGGAACATCCTTGGAATGTGGAGCACCTGAGGAGGTACTACCAGTAAGAGTGAACCTATGGACGAGACTGGGTCTTATCTGTCTACTAGCGTACTACTATGAGTGATGCTGTTTGATACTACTATGTTTGGTATTGTTTGTGTGTGAAGTTTGAAACTATGATTTACTTTTTATAGTTGTATTGTGGTTATGGACGAAGTCATGAAGTATGTATTTATTAAATAAAAAGGCATCAGTGTGCATGTGCCTTGTCTGTAAACAATATTTATGTTATGTTCAAAATGTTGTGTGAATTCTCCATGATATTGTCGTCCAATTCAATCCTCAAGAGGGTTGAAAGATCCAAGACGAACAAAATCTCTGGACGCAGAGATGTAACGTCTAAATTTTCTTGAATAAAAGGAAGAAACCACATCCATACTCGTCCAACTCATGGACGAGGTAGAGCCAACTGAAACAATCCAAATTCTAGACGAGAAAAGGTTGGCAAAATAAGTAGATGGTATGTAAAATTAGTTTGCAAGTCTTAAGACGAATCAAGCTAATTAAAAATACTACCTGCTAAGACGAGTTAGACTACATGAAAAATATGTATTCTCGACATGGACGAGCTAGGAGTAAAATAGCTTAGCAGCATCCGTCCATGCAAAGTGAAAGTTCAAAAACGTGTACAAAAACACTTTTGAACGTTTAGACCCCCAAAAACCAATTTAATCAACACACGCAATATGTTAAACAACTAGTGTGCGGAAACTTAACATATGCTATAATAAGGAATTGATTACACAACTATCTAAGCCACAACAAAATAAACCACAGCAGATAATGTAAAGGCAGAGATAGAGAGGAAGGAAGATGCAAACACAGCGATAACACCAGATATGTTATCGAAGAGGAAACCGAAGACCTCGGCGAAAAACCTCTCCGCCGCCCTCCAAGCGGTAATCAATCCACTAGAAAATACAGTTGGGATACAAGGACAGCAATAGACCCTCCAAGCCTAATCTACCCAATGCACCTAAGCCCTCCAAGCTTCTTGCTCCAATGAGGTTGCGCCGAACCTTTTTCTTTTCTAGCTTTCCGGATTCCGCTACTACACCGTAGCATCAACCAATGAATATTGGCTCCTTCCTAACTGCTTCCCAGAACTCCAAACGTCTGTCTCACAGGGATGATAATGGTGAGAACCAGGTTTGGTATAATGCCTCTCAAGGATTTGACAATGGAGAGGAAGAGAGTGAGGGAATTTGATGAGACTCTAAGGTAGAGATTGTGGGTGAAACAATCTGGTTTTTCTTTAGGGTTTCTCTCTCAAAATTCTCTCTGGAAGCTCTCTTTCAATCGTGGGTTAAAAGGGTATTTATACTGAAGTGGAGTGGAATGCGAAACGTCAGGTTTTTCCAAAACAGGGGTGGCTCGCGGCTTGACCTCGCGACTTGACTAAGTCGCGAGTTCCAGTCGCGAGTTAACCGTATGGCCAGTTGTCCTGTTTTGTCCTGTAGTGCTCCAGCTAGCATGACTGTTCATCTTCCAGCATGCTTGGCACGTGTGCATCTTCTGGCGGGTTGAAGCCGCGAGTCCCAGCCGCGACACTCTGTTTTCTTGCACACTCTTGAGCAATCTTCACACTATCTCACTCACTACCCTTACAACAATCCCACCTAAATACAGGGTTACTAAATGCTGAATTACAAGCAAATTTGGCACGGAATAAAGCCAATTAGATGGTTGAATAAATTCAACCTTACAATCTCCCCCTTTGGCTATTCCGTGACAAAACCCTAAAACAGACTCTAGACTTAACATGTGAGTTGGGAACAGTTGATCAAAACTCACTCACACCTAATTCTAGAAGCTGTGAAGCACTTGAATCATATGAACATAAACTCCTGAAACACAACAATACACCATGATCATTGTAAGCAGAAAATTATAAATGCATATGAAACAGGCAATATGTGATCAAGCAAAGATGGAGTTAATAAATAAACCATGGCTTGATCAACCAAGTGAACACCACAAGGTAGTGATCACAGTGTTCATTCACACTTGGAATGAACACAAGGACATACAAGTTAACAAGCACAAGGCAAGACACTTGTATGTACAACACTCAACCAATGCATAGCACACAAGGCATATGCATCTAGGAACAATCCTACAAGGGCACAAGAGTGACAGTACATAAACCAAAATGCAGAACATTTAGATTGAAGTACTGATTTCAACATAGCATAAAGGCTGCACTTAAGCATGGTACATACCACAAGGCCTACAAACTATGCATAAAACAATAACCCTGAAAGCTTACAAAAGCATATGGGTACAAACACATTATATTGAATAAAAACTTAAACAATATAAACTAAAAGTGCTTAAAATTTCTCCCCTTCAAAGTGATGATAAGCTGTGATGCACTTGGAACATATTTATACTTGTACCCTGAAACACTTGCACAAAACATATTAGACCCTCAAGGTAAAGCAAGTAATAAATGACAAGTATAATATAACAAGTATAGAAATGGCTATAATGATCACATAGCAAAGCAAATGATCATCTGAACATGCATTCAATGAAGCATAATAGCATAGGGATAAATGCATGTCCAAAGCACAAACATGATGCAATGAGAACAACAAAGCATAACTCAAAGCACCATAAAGCCAACAAGAAAACAAATAGAACAAGGTTTTCTAGTTAACACAATGTCTTCTCCCCCTTGGTATATGCATCTCCCCTATGGAATATCTCTCCCCCTACAAATGTGCATGTGAGAAATAGAATTTCTCCCCCTAAGGATGTGCACAAGAGTCCTATAGAAAAGACAAAATACTCCGAAACATTCTCTAGAGTATACTCTCCCCCTTTTTGTCAGGAATAGACAAAGGGTCAAGAAGAAACGAGGGCAAGAGATGAAGGTATGAACAATGCTAAAGATGCATGAGGGGTGCAAGATGAATGAGAAAATGAAGCTCAAACCTAAGACAAAGTAACATGCTACAAAGCATAAGGTAAACATGACATGCTAGGATGAAGAAATAAGGTAAAGTCCAATGCATGACAAGGGTAGCAAAGGTGTGTGCAAGAGGTGGCTAAGTGCATGCATGTCCAATGCATGAAAAATGCACATGTGGGGCAAAGTGTGTTAAAATACACAACCAATGAACCAAACATGTTCCTAATGAGGAAACATGAGAAACCCCAAAGTTTGGTACTCATCGGAGTCCAAACAAGCGAGAAAATGTCTAAGAGGCATTTTATCAAACACCTAGCATGCACACTATGAACAATAATGTGAAACAATGCATGATCATCATGAAAACCACCCTAAATACATGTTCTTTCTGACACAAGGGGCCAACATCCAATGCATATCAACAAAAGAAACCAGTCCCAGAAAGAAATTTGACAAAAATTAAGTTTTCCCAACCCCAATGATAAAAATCCCAACCAAGAGCACAAAACTTTCCAAAACATAATCCAAGGATCAAAAATAATGAAAAGAATTTATAATTACCTTAGAAATGTTAATGGAATGAAAAACCATTCAAATTGGTTGGATTTTGATGTAAAAATATTGAAAGAGGGGTTTTAGAGAGGATGGGAGAGGTTTAAAACAAGTTTCCCACAAAATGCCCTTTAAAAAGCTGTTTCTGGGCGTTTCGCGACTGGGCGAGTCGCGAGGTTCAGTCGCGAGCAAGCCGCCAGCCGCGAGTTTCAGCCGCGAGCCGCGAGTTTCAGCTGCGAAAATCTTCGCGAGTCGCGAGTGAGCCGCGAGCAAGCCGCGAGTGAGTCGCCAAAAGCTTCTGGATGAGCTCGCGACTGGGGTTTCGCGACTGGCGAGTCGCCAGCTGAGCCGCGAAAAACTCTGACACCTGTTTTTCAATTCAGAACATGTTTAAACATTGAAAAACAAAGTAAGCACTAAATATAAACACAAAAAGTGATAAAAATCACTTCCAAAAACATATAAAATGATCAAAAATCTTTTTGGATTAATCCATATAAGATTGAGCACACACACATCACATTTAGACAAGTACAATCTAACAAATGAATAAGACATTCATTGAACATTAGGCATGTGTGTTGTGTGTGTGTATCAAATGTGGAATAGTCCTTAGTCTAGAGTGAAGCTTCAATGATCAATTCAATCAAGTCATACACAACTAGTGCTAAGTCAAGTGGTCTATCTCAATTATAGAAATGAGCATATATGACCTCCCACAAGAAAATGATTACATATGATGACGCTTTTCATTTGGCTTCTTTACAATTCATAACATTTGATCATTTTGAATCAAAACATCTCATTTTGAGATCGATGCCTGAAATTTGTGATATTTCAATTTGATGAACAAGCCTTTGGCTTTTTGGGCATCATACAATTTCATTTAAGTCGCTTTCCCTTTTTCCTAGTCGAATACTAGTATGTGCGACGGCTTTTGCAGCTCATTATCTCTTTTCATTTTGAGATTTACATTTATTGAGCTCTTTAAGCAATAAAAATAAAAGAGTGGGAAGAGATATAAGCACAAGTCTACGCATGTATCAAAACCAACATGACTATTGACTAATCATTCATGACAAGCTTGAAGATCGATTTACAACAATCACACAAAGATGTCAAGATTTTTCCCACAAAGATATAAGTGCAAAAATAACAAGCTAAGCTCGTAAATGCACAAAGCCATTTGTACAAAGGTACAAGGCCAAACTCACATGTGATATGTGCTCAAACATATACGATCAAACTTTTTGAATTTTTCACTTTTTATGTGGTTTTGGATTTTTACTCACACAAAATAGAAACATAAAAGTAAGATCAAAAATGAAACAATGCATACAAATAAATGCAAGATGCACAAAATGCATGAAGATATGACATTTAATGCATGAAGGGTCCTACAAAGATCGAAAGAATTAGATCAAGGACCAAAAGAGCAAAAGCTCAACCATAGGAACCCTTCCTCATCCAAACGGAACGATTGTTTGGAATGAGTGTCTCATGAGAAGTGAGACGAAGGTTGGAAGAATGAGAACCGGAGATGCACATAGACAAGGAGTTAAGAGCATTAAACACTTTCTTTAACAACATGCTATTATCACTAACATCCGGTTTATCCTTTTTAGCACAACTTCCAAGAAGCTCAAGTTTTTCTTTTCTTTTGATTCTTTTAAAAGCATGAAACTTAGAGCATTGAGGTCTTAGATGATCAAAGGCACCACAATGGTGACACACAATGTGTTTAGGTCCACTAGGCCTTTTGGGAAGGGATCTAGCAATATGATTTTGTTCCATCTTCAACTTATGACATTGAGGTCTTATATGACCAATCACACCACAATGGTGGCAAGTTGGAACAAACTTAGATCCATCCAAAGCCTTAGGTTGAGACCTAAACAGAGGCTTTGACTTAACAGTCTTTCTCTCCACATTTTGATTTCTTTTGTGTGGAGGAACGTACACCGATTTGTCCTTAGAGGTAGAATACACATTAGGCACAAGATCGGGTACCACAACATGATTGCAACACATATTATCATCCATTTTATCAATGGGTTCAGCAATCAAACACTTGGCATGCATCTTAAGAGATTCATTTTCACATTTAAGATCATCAACAAGTTTGTTAGACAAAACAAGTTTAGCATCCAAGTCCATATTCAAACATTCAAACTCTTTCAGCTTTTCAAGAGAAATTTCAGCAAGTTTTTTATATTTCTCAACCAATTTGTTGGATTCATTGAGCTTAGCAATTAAATCATCCTTTTCACAAAATAACTTGCTCAAATTCTTTTGAAACTTCTTAGCATTTTTCTTCAAGAGTTTGTCAACAACACCCATGGATTCAAATAACATGTCATCACACTTATGAGGATTAACACTCATAGAGGCATTTTCACAAACACGTGGCATGTTACATTCATCACCAACCAAATCATGCAAAGAGTCATACAAAGCACAATCCATGGCAAATAAACACAAGGGGTCAAGGATCACACTTAGATATTTAAACCACAACAAGTGTACCCGCTCTGATACCAATTGAAAGTTCAAAAACGTGTACAAAAACACTTTTGAACGTTTAGACCCCCAAAAACCAATTTAATCAACACACGCAATATGTTAAACAACTAGTGTGCGGAAACTTAACATATACTATAATAAGGAATTGATTACACAACTATCTAAGCCACAACAAAATAAACCACAGCAGATAATGTAAAGGCAGAGATAGAGAGGAAGGAAGATGCAAACACAGCGATAACACCAGATATGTTATCGAAGAGGAAACCGAAGACCTCGGCGAAAAACCTCTCCGCCGCCCTCCAAGCGGTAATCAATCCACTAGAAAATACAGTTGGGATACAAGGACAGCAATAGACCCTCCAAGCCTAATCTACCCAATGCACCTAAGCCCTCCAAGCTTCTTGCTCCAACGAGGTTGCGCCGAACCTTTTTCTTTTCTAGCTTTCCGGATTCCGCTACTACACCGTAGCATCAACCAATGAATATTGGCTCCTTCCTAACTGCTTCCCAGAACTCCAAACGTCTGTCTCACAGGGATGATAATGGTGAGAACCAGGTTTGGTATAATGCCTCTCAAGGATTTGACAATGGAGAGGAAGAGAGTGAGGGAATTTGATGAGACTCTAAGGTAGAGATTGTGGGTGAAACAATCTGGTTTTTCTTTAGGGTTTCTCTCTCAAAATTCTCTCTGGAAGCTCTCTTTCAATCGTGGGTTAAAAGGGTATTTATACTGAAGTGGAGTGGAATACGAAACGTCAGGTTTTTCCAAAACAGGGGTGGCTCGCGGCTTGACCTCGCGACTTGACTAAGTCGCGAGTTCCAGTCGCGAGTTAACCGTATGGCCAGTTGTCCTGTTTTGTCCTGTAGTGCTCCAGCTAGCATGACTGTTCATCTTCCAGCATGCTTGGCACGTGTGCATCTTCTGGCGGGTTGAAGCCGCGAGTCCAGCCGCGAGTCCCAGCCGCGACACTCTGTTTTCTTGCACACTCTTGAGCAATCTTCACACTATCTCACTCACTACCCTTACAACAATCCCACCTAAATACAGGGTTACTAAATGCTGAATTACAAGCAAATTTGGCACGGAATAAAGCCAATTAGATGGTTGAATAAATTCAACCTTACACAAAGAAAATGAAATCACTCGTCCATGCAAAGAAAATGAAATCATTTATCCATGCAAAGAAAATAAAACTTCATTCAAAGGGTGGACATCCTACGTCCAAAAACCCTTGATTAGTTTGAAAAGCAGAAATAGTATACTTAAAAAACCCGTCCTAAAACCATGGACGAGTATAATGTATTCTTGTTACATAAAGAAGGTCCAAAAACAAAGGACCAAACACAAAGGTTACAAAAAGAAAGAAAAAGAAAAGTTACAAAGGTTAAAGTTTCGTCTTAAGAAGGGGGAGCATTCTCAGCAGGCTCGTCCTGAGGAAGCTGAGTACTGGCGTCGTCTTCCACGTTGACGTCATCAGAGCCGGTCTGGAGGAGAGAGCTTGTGGCAGCAGCAAGGTTAAGCTTGATTGCGCTGAAGTCAACTTCAGGGAAGTTTTCAACAGCGTCCATTCTGAAATCTTCAAAACCAGCTGCATAATTGCGATCCAAAGTGTCTGTATACTCTTTGGACGACTTGAACTCAGCCACGGCGTCCTCTCTTGCCTTGGAAAGACGAGCATTCAACTCATTGTTCATCTTTTGTAAATGATCAATGCGCGTTTCCTTCTCCAATGCATCCGTCCTTAGCTCCTCAATCAACTTGTTACGCTCTTTGACCTCGTCCTTAGCTTTTTCAGCAAACCCAGCCCATTTCTTACAGTCAGCGTTCACCTCCTGAATCCTTGTCTCCAACAAGACTCTCGTCTTGTCCAGCTCCGTTGCCTGTCTAGACGCTGCTATGAGCTTTGACATGGCCTGTGAATAGACAGAGCAACATAGAATGATTAAATGAGGAAAAGTTAATAACTGAACAAGGACGAGGGATACTAGCATACCTTGAAGAGGTCATGGACGCCTGAATGTTCAAATTCCTTCAAGCCCATGTTATAGCACATGTTTATATCCTCGTCCTTGACGGCTGTCTGGAAACGTTCCCAAGCCAGATCTTCGCTCTCAATAATGTTCGTAGAAGGCTGGGACGAGCCAGGCATAGTAGACTTGGCTAAAGGAGTTCTGGGCGGAGTCTTGGACGGAGTGGATTCAACTGGAGTGGACGAGTCCACGTCGACTATCTGGACGGTAGGCTGAGACTGAGGAGGTTTTGACTTAACCACCTTGGACGAGCCCTGCTTAACCCTTTTGTCTCTACGACTGGGGAGCCCTTCCAGGTCAATACTCTTTGGCAAGAATTTTCTTTTGTCCCCAGCCGTTGGACGCGTCTGACCCTCAGGACGATCCTGGGCCATACCCTCAGGACGCTTCCCTTCTCCAGCAATTTCCTTCCCTTTGTTCTCCTTCATCGTTGACATTCCTAAGACGAGATGAACAAATTAAGAAATGTATACAAAAAAGAAAAGGGAAAGGAAGTTTAGCTAAAAACTTACTTTTTCGCACAGTAACTTCGTGGGCTATAGCTTCGTCTGAAGGCTCGGGACCTAAACCCCACTTGGCTAGACGTCTAAGCGTGACAAGAGAATGGAAGCTCCTATCTGTGTGTAGACGAGCCCTGTGGACGCGGTCACGGTGAAATTTGCTCAAGGACGGACGTTTGGCAGCTACAACACAATGAACAAATAAAGGTTAGAAATTGTAAATGTACCAAATAGGAGTAAGAGTAAAAATAGACAAGGGGAAGGGACGTACCTTCTGGACGAAGGTTCCCTAGTTCCCCAGTGAAAGGGGGAAAGGGATCCCTGCCAACATCCACAGGGTTCCCTGCCTAGAAGCCTGAAAGAAAAATGAACTCCGTCTTCCACTTCCTATCAGACGAAGCTAGGGACTTGATCAACCTACAATCATTCCCCCTAGCAGTAAACTGATAAAAACCTTCAAATTGACTTATGGCAGAAGGTTTATAACAATAAAGGAACTCGTCCACTGTAAGAGGACGGTCCCCACCAAAAACTTCCCTCCACAAAATTTGCATGGAGATAATTAATCTCCATGCATTAGGATTGAATTGACAAACACCTAAACCTAACTTGACTAATAACTCCCTAGAGAAGGCATTTAAAGGAAACCTAAGGCCACCTAAGAAGTAAGATTCATAGACGCCTATTCCAAAACGGGGCTCACAACACCACTCTTCACGGATGGGTAACCTAGGGTTAAACTCGTCCGGGATTTGATACCAGGATTTAAGGTTACCTAACCTTTGTTCGTCCGTCTTAGAATGGACGCCTACAGCGCAACTAAAGACGGTCTCTACCTCGTCCGAAGGATTGGACGGAGAACCAGCTTGAGAGCCAGAAGCTCTCCTAAGCTGTTCTTGGACGACTTCAATAGGGAGCCCAGGGGCCCCAGAAGAGTAGTTCTCGTCCGTGCTTCCTCCACTCTCATCACTAGTACTGCTAGAGCTAGACCTATCACTAGTATCATCACAATACTCGTCTATAACCTTATTAAGGCTATCAGTAGACGAGGAAGCAACAGACATCCCTAACAAGAAACTTAAACCTAAAGACGAGAAAAAGAAGAGTACCTGGCTCTAGACGGAAGAAGACTCTAGACGCAGAGAACTCCTAGACGAGGCTCTAGACGATGGATGTCAAGGAAGAAAATTTCTGGAACGAGGAGGGTTAAGGGAGGCATTCCACTATTTATAGGATGCTGACCTGGGTAATCGAAACGACCCAACCAATACGGAAGCGACACGTGGCATCTACCTTGGAAAAATAAATCGACGGAATCAGTCTCTAATAAGAAAAGAACACGTGGTACAGTGATTATTAACCAATTATGCCCAAGAACGTTCAACCCTTTGGACGACTCATATGGACGAGGGGGCAACTGATGGTGTCACAAATAATCCCAAGTCCATAACTCGTCCATATGTCTCGTCCAACGACAGAAGCTACAATAGGCGGAGAAAATTGCAAGCGTACCAGCGAACCTCGTCTGTATATGGACGAGATTAATACCTCGTGAGATCTACTCGTCATTTATGAACGACAAGATTTCCAAGATGATCTCGTCCATCTTTCACTAAAAGTGGACGAGATCATCATGGAGGTCTCGTCCATCCTTACTATGGATGGACTAAAAGTGGACGAGCTCCTCATGAAGGTCTCGTCCATCCTTGCTATGGATGGACGAGTTCATCGGCCCGTCCGACCTAGATAACTTCCACAGCGGTTATGGAAGTTACTCCCAATTCTCCAGACTCCTCAACACTGGGAACGGTTACCAAACAGATAACCGTTCCACACACACACTATATAAGGCCTCTTCGATGAAGGGTAAGGGTATTTAGACATTTTCTTACTTTTAAGAGAATACTTCTTCGTTACAGAGAGTTAAAAGTAACTAACTTGATCATCGGAGGATTTTTGGCCGGTCCTCACCGGTCCCCTCTGATTCTGTATCCTTTGTATTACAGGAGATAGCCCAAAGATCAACGTTCAAGTCTTGTCAACCCACTGATAAACAAAGAATCATCAAATACTACCTATTTATTTTCAAACACCACTAACAGGTTATTGGACTTTCCCAAATATTTTTTGTCCTATTATTATATTAACCACAAATATTTCATATCTTATTATCTAAATTGGGTCATGATATAAACTATCACAAAAAACCTAAAAAACTCATATCTTATCTTATTTTATTATCATTATTTTTACTAAGCCCAAAACCAGCCCTACAAGCCCAATGCACACATCCCATTTTTTTAAAAAACCCAAGGCTACTAATGCTTGACAATATTTCAAATGCCCAATTCTTATTAGCAATATATCAAAATCCCAATTTTCATTGGCAACATTAAAAGTCCAAGCTAGCTACTTGGCACTATTTTGTAAAAAGCCCAAAGTTATCAATACTTGGCAAAATACTATATCATAAATATTTCACTTAAAATCCAATGATTAACAATGTTTGAAGTTCTTAAACCTATTACTACAATATTATAAGCCTATGAAATCTATCTTATAAAACCCATGGTAACCATTTATGTTAGTGACACTATTCATTTTTCCAAAACCTATGGCAAACATACATCAAGCCCATGGAGAATTATGAATTTGTGTTACTAATATAAAAACCAATGGAAAGTTATGATTTATTTTAAACCCATAATATTTATTTATTTCATAGCATATTATAAACCTATGGTAACTATTTATGTTACGTAACACTATCCATTTTTCCAAAACCCATGACAAACATATATCATGCCCATGGAGAATTATGAATTTATGTTACTAATATAAAAGCCCATGGAAAGTTATGATTATTTATTTTGGACCTATGACATTTATTTATTTCAACCATAATATAAACCCATGGAATTTATATAAGAACTCATGGTCACTATTTATCTTACATCACAACATTCATAATATCTATTTCCAAAACTCATGATAATTATTCACCTTACAAGCATATTATGATTATCTATAGAAAAACCCATGAGAATATCACATTATTCCATTATAGTGGTTGTTACCATATTTTATTTGAAATCCATGGATATTATATTGCCTCTATTTAAAACCCATGGTAAGTATTATTCTCAAGAAAATATTGGAGGTCATTATTTAAAAAACCCCAAAGAAAATATCATTTACAAAGTAATCCATAGCAAAAATTATGAGAAACTATACAAGTTGTTATTTAAAGCCCATGGAAATTAATACCCAAAACCTATCATAAATATTTATTAAACCTCATGGATTCATTTTATTTCTACTAACAACTAAAGCCCATATGGAATAAGAATTCATGGCAATATATGGTAGTTTTGTCCATTTTGTAGGGCTCACAATGAGAAAGCAAAAAGATAGGGTCAAGTGGAGAGAACCACCAGGTCAGAGGCCCACCAAAATACTCAACCCTCATGGCCAAGCCCAACATGAAATCTCAACTAAAACAGCCCATGTGTGCAAACTGACCTCGTTGGGGAACTCCATTTAGTTCTGCCTTCCGCTGGAGGTCACCTCAAAAAGCAACTAAGCTCCCAAACCAAATTAGGAGCTGGCCACCTGTCCCATTGCCAACTTTGACGTGAATAGTATTAGAAGCTAACACCTAAAGGCTAAAAAATACCCTTCTTTCCCAAGTTTTGGTCACAACTCAAGGAAGCCATAACCAAGACCTCCAAGCTCATGAAATTCTCAACCAAATAGTTTATTTTATTACTAAAAATATATGTGATTGGTTCATGAACCAAGCCCATGAATTCTAAAGGGAAAAGTTTGGGAACATGTGGTTTGGAGGGTATAAAGGGATCTCCAGCAAAACCCTCTAAAGTGGACTTAAATTTTGACACTTGGCTTGGGGTGTTGAATCCTACTTCCTAGAGTCCAAATCTCAATTGCAACACTAGGATTCTTCCTTAATACCTGGCTAAACCCCATTGACTAAACACAATCTCAAAATTCTTAGCATTTAATGCAAGATTATGTGGATTTTTACCCATGTGTGACATTGCCCAAAGAACCAAAACAGCCTCAAAAGCAAATCTCCCATTTTAGGCCAAATCTTAGGATAATTAAGTTTGTTGTCCTACCCTTGATCAGTCCTACATTTTTGGAATTTTGCTAATCAATCCCTTAAGCTTTACTATAAAAGGGAACTACCATCAACTCATGGAAGACAACAAATCTTATCATAAAATTCCTCACCCATCATGCTATTTTCAGCCCATAAATCAGTCCCTTAGTTCAGAACCTAGCCTTTAGTCCGTAAATACTCATATACACTTACCCATAAACATCACATTCCATCTTCTCAGAAAATCCTAGCACCTTAAAATAGACACCAAACCCCTCTAAAATTTCTGATTTTCTTGTCACTTTGCTTGTGGTTTAACTCTCCCTAAACTCATAAATCATTCCCCTTAGCCCACACTCACTTAGCCTCAGACATTCCCTTTCTTTTTTTGCATATTCACAGCCCACAACTGTTTCCTAATTAGTCACAGACAACTCTTTACCCATAAAAGCCTTGGCCTCAACATTAACTCCATCACACCACTACAACCTTAAATACCCACTCACTAAAAAATAGCTTACACTACACCATTCATGCCCCAAATATAGATATTCCAAAAATCTTAGTTCAATATGTGCTGCACTGAGCTAGAATCTCTCTCTCCCTTCATTCCATCATTTTTTTCCTCTTTTACTTGTAATTATGAATCCTTTAATCCTTGTTTATTGTTATTATGATGAAAGCCATAATGTTTTGGATACAATGGAAGTTTTCCCTCATGATAACTTGATAATAATAAAGAAACTATATGATTTTTATCATGTAAACATATTTATTGACTAACTAGACGTTATCGTTGGAGGTTTGTCATATTCACTGTTGGACCATTTTTTCACTTGTGTACTTGTTATAATGGGCCAACTTCTGTATTAACCAATTATGGAGGAAATGCATAATTTTTAGGCTAAAACCACATTTTCGTCCTTACATTTTTACGTGATTCTTATTTTGGTCCCTAACTTTTATTTCCACTGCTTTTAGTCTCTATTATGAAAAACGCGTCTTGTTTTTGTCCCTATCGTTACATCAAAAACGGAAAATGCACACGTGGCAAACGAAATGCACTGTTGGCACACTAAAAGCTGACGTGGCCATTAAAATAATAATAAAAATATTATTTGGCATTAAAAAATGCCACGTTAGCATCTAAATTTTAAAAAATAATTTATTAATTTTAACTAAATAAAAAAAATCAAAACAGAAATAAAAATAAAAAATTACATTAATTGAGATCTAAGTATGTCCTAAATAAGATCACAATCCCAGATTTAAGAACACAAAATTAAAATCCAAAAATCCCAAACCTAGAAACACAAACACAAACCTAGCAACAAATCAACCAAACCAAACAATGAACTCCGTTTGCCTAGGCATGCCCATTGTAGCGCAAAACGATGAGGTCATGTCCACAGCCTTGAATTTAGGGAGGAACAAAGAGTCGGAGATGGATTTGGAGTTGACGTAGCGCAAAACGATGTCGCTGAAGAGGTGGACTTCGAAGAGAGTTGTCGTTTGGTCCTTGTCGAGGTGGACGGGAGGGGAGACAGGCGTGGTGCTGTGGGAGACACTGACAAGGAAGGCAGAATGGGGTCGTCGATCTCAACGGCGATGGCACGAATGCGGAGGCCGTGCTTGGATGCGAAGTCGAGACACGTGGCGCGATCGAAGGTGGGGATGGAGTATATGGCTGCGGGGGCCATGTTTTCCATGGTGGCTAGAGAATGAGAATACGAGGATGTGAATAGGAAGCTGAGCTGGCCGGAACGAAGGAGATAGGATGCGTGGGAAAAGTTACTTGTGGATAGATCCGACTTGGCTACGATGGGTCGGATTTGGGTTTGTGTTTGGATTTGGGTTTTTTGGATTTTCTGAAGATGGATTGCAGGTTTTCTGAAAATGGATTACTGGGTTTGTGTTTGTATTCTTACTAATGTTTGGGTTTGTGTTTGTTGTTTTTATGTATGGTTGACAAGAAAAATCAGTTGCTGGGTTTGTGTTTGTTGCTTTTGTGTTTGGTTTGGTTGATTTGTTGCTGGGTTTGTGTTTGTGTTTCTAGGTTTGTGATTTTTAGATTTTAATTTTGTGTTCATAAATCTGGGTTTGTGTTCTTGTTGTTCTTGTTCAAGACATACTTAAATCTCAATTAATGTAATTTTTGGTTTTTATTTATGTTTTTAGTTTTTTTTATTTAGTTAAAATTAATAAATTAATTTTTTAAATTTAGATGCTGACATGGCATTTTTTTAATGCCAAATAACATTTTTTTATTACTTTAATGGCCACGTCAGCTTTTAGTGTGCCAATAGTGCACTCCATTTGCCACGTGTGCATTTTCCGTCTCGGATCTAATGACAGGGACAAAACGAGATGTGTTTTTCAGGATAGGGACTAAAAGTGGTGGAAATAAAAGTTAGGGACTAAAGTGGAATTGCGTGAAAATGTAGGGATGAATATGTGATTTTCGCCTAATTTTTACCATGCAAATACATTTATTGATTTTCCAAACATCTACCGTTGGACATTTCTCTTACTTTCCGCTAGACTATTATTTGAGCACTTGTTGTGGTGGGCCATCCTTTGTACTAGCTTATCTTTGCAGGAGGTATTTTTGGGGCCTTATTATAATCTTTGTTGGATGTATCCTAGACTTTGAGCAAAGTGGGCCTTTCACACTTCACCGATAGCCTTTGAGCCATGTTCTAAGCCTAAAGTCGAGTCTCATTTTTGACTCTCCTAACATCATGTGGGCAACGAATAACAAACGCCCCCAACACACGTCATCGGCCCTTTTTGTACTTTTCTAATTTCTGGCCCAATCTTCACGTAGCTCTTTGGAGGCCTTTCTAAGCTTCGTTTTCTAAGAATTTTATATGAATGGAAAGCTCTGGATGTCTAATTTCCAATGGTTATAGCCTTGTTCGATTTGAAGCTAGGGTCAACGAGATATCACGCTCCGAAGGAGGGTGATGCAAAACTGAAAAATTCTGGACGTTTTTTCTTAAAAAATTCATATCTTCCAACCCGAAGCAGATATAATCGAGCCATTTTGGTGAAAATTAGCTAAGACCTTATTCTTTAAGATGGTCCAACCTGATCATTCTTGTCCAATTGGTTCAGTTTATTACGTGAAGTCGGGTAAAAAACTACAGTTTTCTTGGAAAATACAATGAAGATTTTGTTAGGGTTTTAATATTTTTGTGATATCTCAACCATTTTTACTCCAATTTTGGCCTGTAAATTATCATTTCCAAGGAAAAAATATGTCCTATAAGACAGTCCGAAATCCAACACGATCCAACGGTCAGACCAAAAATTCAACTTTCTATCATACCCGGTTAGGGTTTTGGTCATATATTTTGTAAAATGGATTTTTCAAATGTTATGAATTTTTAATTCACCATTCAAGCAGATTGTATTTACTTTCACCCTTTTTGGCTTTGAAATTCATGATTTTTCACCGTTTCTAAATTTTTTGATTTTGATTTTTTGATTTTTGATTTTTGATTTTTTTGATTTTTATTTTTTTGTCTTTGTTCTAACGTGTGAATCGGGACCGGACAAAATATGATATCAACAGTCCTTAAAAAAAAAGGAAGAGAGTAATAATGAGGATTTTGCCACAATGCAAGCATGTCCTTTTTTTTTTTTTTTTGCTAAATAAAAAAATGGGGTCTTTGGTATGGGCTCATTAACTTTATGCCAAGTGATAGTAATGGGTAATACAACGTGTACCGCACGGATCTTGTTGGGGCTACTACTCAAACTACTCCTCTCTAAGTGCTGAGACAAAAACTCCTGTCATATAGCCACACCCCGTATGGTATGCAAGTGTGTCTTTTGGATGTAAAAATCTCCCATTTCCTATGAGAAAAGAGTATGGCTGAACACGTTACATTTATTATTGTGTACATATATGGCTTTGGTGAACAGTATCAATCCAATAATAAATTTATTATTATATAAAACTATTGGCATACTTAAGATTCTCATAGGAAAAAAAAATTGTGGCATATTTTATCTTGTATCTATTCTGCTTTAAAGAGTATTGCGTCTCATAATCTAAAACTATTGAACTACGAAGAATTGAGGTCAGATCATATAGATCAACCACATTAGATTAGGGGCTATTATAATCAAATCCAAATAGAGAGTGAAGTTATAACTATTGGAACTAACTTGTATCAATTCTAACCTGTGCAATCACCACCTATGTCATGGCCAAGCGTTTAAGATCTTGATGTAGTGTAGGACCTGAGGTTTTTTCCCTTGGACGATGGGACCTTTGTTTGGTTCATGATGAGTCCATAAAAATTATTAAGGTCGTCCATCATAATGGACGGTCATTACGTCATTAGTAGGCCATCAAAGATAGATGAGTAACCGCCCAACACATTCAATAACGATTATCAAATGCCTTAAACCCTCTCATCAAGACAAAGAACGTTACAATTAGGGTAATAATCACCCTTATTTATGTCCAATAGCTACCTAAGTCACCTATAAAAGGGACAATTTGTCTCACTTGCTAAGGTATGTCAAAAACTACAACAAAACACTATCTAAATACAAGAAATATAGGGTGATACTAACTTAAGTATCGAAGGCTCCCCCACCGAGCACAACCCGATGGTCTCTTCGATCTATCTCTCCTTATCTTGCTGGTCCTACAAGATCATCTAAACCTCCGGATTGGGTGAGTGACCCAACTGACGATTTTGGCTTCGTCAGTTTGGCACCGTCTGTGGGGAAGATTAGCCATTGACCTCTTCCTATGACAAAGGGTTACTCAGTTCAATCCAAAGTCATAAAATATTGAATTGTTGCACTCATCCAAAGTAGCAACAAAAAATGCATAGCCGTGAATCAGATAGATTTTGTGGAGTTGAGTTTCGATGAAGATGTCATGGTCAAAAGTCCCAAAGTGGCCATACAATAATAAGGGAAGAGCGAAGAGGCTACCTCTCGCCAAGGAGCAAGGCCATGAATGAAGCAAATGGAGGAAGCAGTATTGGAAAGTAAGTACCCAAAATTTCTATTTACTTCTTGATTATTATAAGTGCCTCCATAGTGCATATATTGGTGTGTTTGGATCGTAATGGATCCATGTTTGGACCGTAATGGATCCTTTATCCATCTGTTATCCATGATTCACGCCCCTCATTAATTCCCTCAAATAATATTGCTTTGTTAAACTAAAATATAAGGCTATTCATAAACTAAATAGTGAAGCATATATTTAGTTAGAAAAGTGGAGAATGTTTGGTGATATCTCATGTATGAGAGATGTGCTTGTTCAAAAGGGGATGTAAATATTTGTACAACTGTGAGGCTTTAATAGTTATAGCCTACATAGATATATAATATATATGGTAAATAAAAAGGATTAGTCAATGGGGAGACTCACCGTTTCCTCTATAAGATTCCTATTAGAGCCAGACTTTATAGCCTTGTTATCCTATTTATGGCCATCAAAATTGTCTTATTATATTTCCTAATATAGTCATAGCATAACATCCTAGTTGATATGCACACATTATGACTTTTCATATCACCACTTTTCTTTCCTAGTGCATCTTGCTAAGATAAGAAAAAAAGAAGGAGATATTGCTTCGGTTTCAAACTAAGATTCCTCAAATATCTTCTTTACAAGGTGATAAGTTTCTGTGATGCCTATATGCTCATGCACCATATGATATAATGCTCATGTTATGTTTATCAGTCGAGGTTATGAATTTATGATATTCCAACATTTAAACATTGCTGTTAAGAACTGTTTAAGGTAAAAACTCCCAACCTTTGTTTTTTTTGCCAAATTTAAAGGTATTAATTTTGAGTATTAAAGAATAACGAAACCAAAATTTATCTCATAATTTTGGACATTAAAGAGGTGGAGTCAAATCTTACTGCCTTTCCAAATTTATAAACCCCAGGTTTAGGCATTAAAACCAGAAGTTATTTGGTTGCATTTTTAGAATTTTGAAATTAAATCTAAGGTTTTCAAAGAAAATTCCACCTAAAGAAAGGTAATGAATTTCCTAATGGGCGTTAAGGATCCTCTTATGAATGCTCCTTGGGGCCTTCAGTCAAATGTGTTAAATGTTATTTTTGGGTCAAAAGATCTGTTATCCATATCACATAAGAAAGAAATGCAAGTTTGTGATTGAAAAAATTGTAAATTTTATGCCAATCTATATAAAGATATTTAGAATCAATATCTTGAAATTTTCTACCATAGAATGAACAAAGTTTATTGTTCAAAATTTTCCATGTATATATACATGTTGCTTTGACTTTGAATATAGAGCACGAAAATTGTTCCATTTATACACAAATCTCACCACACGTATTCATGAAAACTTTGGTGGTATCTATATGCCTGTGCATCATACTTTCATAAATTGAGCCATAATTTTAATGCTCAGTACGAAATAAATTACATTTTATGCACATACATATTTGTGTTATGTAACACACTAAGGGATACTATGCTAAAGACTATGTCACAGATGCATCAACATATACTGTCCTTAAGCCATAACAAATTTTATATATTTCTAGTTAATAATATTTGTGAATTTCTTACTTGACAATGCTGCTCCAAGTCTAACACTTTGCACAGTAAAAATACTTGATTATTTAATGTACCTATATTCTTAAGTTCATAAGCTTTAGAATGAGAACTTGTCAAAAAGAAATAGCCAAGAAATAGATCAAAAAGTCTTAAGTGGAAAAGGAGAATACAACCAAAGATTGTGAAAATTCCTTTGACATCACAAATGGCGAATCAAGCCCTAATATCTTTGAAGCCAATATCAACCCAACAAAGAAGAGCTCATTGAAGAGGAATCAACTTAAAAGGATACCAAAAATCCAGTGCACACATCCAAGTCACTTGTCATGTTCACAAAGTGGTTCCAAGCCAAGCATGAATGTTATAACATCCTTGCAAAGGTGGGCTTGGGTATTCAATTTCTAAAAAAGTCTCCAAGGCTGACAGGTAATTAAAACCTTACTCTTCCTCCTATTAACTTTCTAAAACTTAATTGTCAAGTGTAACGTATATAGTTTATATTTAAGGCATTGCATAATCTTTGACATCATCACTCTAAATACCATAATAATATATGGATGCCAAGAAAGAGAAGCCAAATCCTAAGATGACTATTGGTTGTGCTCAAAAGCAGAAAGTGATGGATTGCGTTATTTAATAATTCATCTCTTTTTACCTTTTAATATTTGCAATGCTGTGTTATTTTGAAAGTTGAATACCCATTGAGCAAGGTTAAAAAGGAGTATATATATCTACCCTCATATAGATTCAAATAGAACATGCATGAGGGGGTTCAACCAATTGGTTGAATTACCCGAAACACCAGTGGACTACCAAGTTTAATAGTAATCTTATGACAAAGGTTAACTACGTGGAAAATAGCCTTATAAAGTGATGGAGATCAAGGCACCACTTCGAAGGATCTCGTTCAAGTACCAATTGGGCTGGTTACGAGAGCACAAGCAAAGAAGTTCAAGGATGTACTTAACAGACTCATCCAAGAGTTATGGGCTCAAGCAAATTCGTGGAGGCCCATTAAGCATGATCCACGTGGGCAACAAAAAATCGTCACCTTCATTCAAGTTCTAGAAGGATCCGGTCAAGGCTAAGAATTGGCATGAAATATTTTGGGTCTATGTAAAAAACGTTATTCTAGGTTTAGGTGATTTATTTCCTTGTTTTTAGGTGCATTTAATGCTTTTTAGGTTAAACTTTATTCCTAATATGGTTAGGTATCAATTAGGAGTTATTTTAGAATATATTTTCTTGTCTGTCAAGTTTTAAGAAGCCCTTAAATAGTCATCTAAGTCTGTAAACGTTTGTAGATATTAATTGATAAAACTTGTGAGGTTTATTCTCTTTGGTTCTTTGAAGAACTACTCGAACTTATCGGGAATTCCCGTGACGTTCATCTCGACTTATCAAACGGAGTTTCCACCACCGTTTGTGGCGTCTTCCTTATACCAAGGTTCCTGTTTGTCATAAACAATGGGTCGAGGTCTCCCATTTGAATCTGTCCATAGAACGATCTTGGGTTCCCTTTCGTTGTTGGGTCTCGTTATTCTTGACGGGGTTCACATCATAAAGATTGCTACATGTGTGCCTACCAAAGAATTTTTTTTTTTGTAAAAACAAAGAGAAACCTGTTGAGAATAGAAGTATCCAAAATAATCGACAATCTCTACTGTAGTCTCAACACTTTAAAGAAGCATATAATATAGCTTCATTTTGTATACATCATATAATACTTCTCTGTGATTTATATAGAGTACGCTTTGTCAAATGGCATCAATTATTGTGCAACATGCAATTGCCTATTTGTATATTGTCATTCCTAAGGAAATGCAGGTAGCTCTATCGAAGTGAGTCGTCTTAAATGACCATGGTCAAAGCACTCCAGTCAAAAATAAGATTAAGCCCAAAGAAAGGAAAATACAAGTTCAAACCATGATAGACGATTCCTCTGGTCGTTGTCAGATAAGAATTGCACCTTTCATGTATGAATAGGGGGCAAACCCTCTAGATATATCTACATCTTCAAGCAGCTGGAACAAAATATAGCAACAATGCTGCCCAGTTCTTGGGCCTTAAGGTCAAATTTAAAATTTTCTTTTCCTTTTAGCTCATTCGCAACAACGTATTAAGTCAAGTTTTAGGCATAATGACAAATAAAAACCTAGCTATAAATTTAAAATAAGATCATAACAATTTACCATGAAAAATATGATGATTGTTTATCATAATAGCAAATATCATTAATCACACTGAATTCCAACACTCTTTAAGAAGTTTAAACACTTTGCCAAGTGTTATTTAGTTGCACAAGAATAGGATAATAGTTATGAAAACGATTGTTGGAAAGGCAAATTGCTATATCACAAGATTAGTACAAACATGCACAATTGACACAAAAGGCTAGATAATTTCTTTCTAAAGTTAAAAGGCTTGATTAGTAATATCTACTTTAGATAGTGCGACCTATTTTAGACTTTTGATCTCTAACCGATCAAATGATCTTAAGTTCGTCCATTTCTTTTGCTATTCTACTACTGTCAAAACAAAGAAAAAAGTGGAAATGGTTGAATTGCCTATAGAGTATGTGCTCCATACATAAAATAAGACAATTTGGTTTGATCGCATGGCATTAAGTGTGGCTTTAATCCTCACTAAGTTTTCATACTCTTGCATGAAATGATATTGTTTGGACATAAGCTATACCAATTCACTCAAAATTTTGTACAATATGTAAACCTATAAGAGGTTTGCAAGATTACTAGCTTCAAATTTGCAAAAAATAGATACTCCAAAATTTCTAAGGGGATGTCATAACTTGATGAAGAAAAACCCTTAAGAAGAAAATAAAGATATAGCTAAAAGTTGTGAAAATTCCACCTACATCACAAATGCTGAGTTTAACTCTTGTAAATTATGGAGTTGTACAAATCCAATGAGGAAGAGCTCCATTAGTAAGAGTTCAATGACAAATAGTTCACCAAGAAGACTACAACAATGAAAAGATCGAGGTATGTACAAAATAGTATCGAGATTTAAGGTATTCCATTGAGGTAATTCATTTCTTTCTTTCCTTTTAATTATCCATGAGATTATTTTATTGAAACTAAATAATATCAAGCTTGCATGATTATTACAAATGTGTATGTGGAACATGTTGAAAATATTACTATAAAATTGTTACAATTATCACAATCAATATGACTATATTATTAGTAGCATATGTTTCATCGTCATGAATCTAAGAAGTTCTATTAAGTTTCCTAAACTTAAAATATTAGATGATTGTGTTCACAATATGCTTATAAGTTTAAGTCTCAACAAATTTCCACTCACCAAAATCTTTTTAAATTGCTTTAAAAATCATATACGGTGCAAGCACCTAACAAAGACCAATTTAAAGAAGCATATAGTCAAATAGCTTCAATTTTTATACTTCTCTTTGATTTGTATAGAATGCACTTCGTCTTGTATAGCACGCAATTGCACATTTGTACATTGTCATGTAGCTAGCACTATTGAAGTGACTTCAGTGTACAATTAAAGAAGAAATAAGAGGAAATTGCTATTACAAACAGCAATGACCATAGTCATCAAAGCACGCCAAAAAAAAGAAAAAAGAAAAGTTCCAATCGTGATAGACCATTCCTCTAGTCGTCAACAAACGAGAATTGTACTTTTCACATTTGAACAGGGGCAAAAACGTGGCCTAGTTTTTACGCCTTCAAAAAATTGAAGCAAAAGAGATCTAGGCCTTAGACATGAAGTATCATGTTGAGCTTAAAAAAAAAAAAAAAAAAAAAAAAAAAAAACTTGAAAAGAGAAAAGCTCGTCCTCTTAAAAAGGGAAGAGCTTGTCAAGAAGAAGATCGAGGTATGTGATAATATAATATCGTCACACATTTATCTCTGTCTCTTTTATATTCGTCTATAAAAATTTACACCTAGTAAAGTTTCATGCAAAAATGTATGCATTACTAAACATATCACAAAAGAGGTAAAACTCTAGGATTAAAGAGGTAAAACTCTAGGATTACAAGGAAATAAGAAAAAGGTCCACCTAGGCTATTGGTAACTTATTATTTATATATGAATTGTTCTAAAATTCTTATTTAACCAAGTCTTGTCAAGTGCATGTGATACTTAATGCAGATATCAACATGGCCTCAAGAAGGTCCAAAACGACATAGCGTCAAGGAATCTTTCCAGCAACAAGTGACAAGATTTCTTAAATGGATGCAAGCCACCAAAAAATGGCTAAGTGATAAGATTCCGCCAAGACGGATGTAAATCACTAACGAAGCCTAAGTGACAAGATTCCTTAAATGAATGTAAGTCACCAAAAAATGGCTAAGTGATAAGATTCCGCCAAGAAGATGTAAATCACTAACGAAGCCTAAGTAATAAGATTCCTTAAATGGATGTAAGTCACCAAAAAATGGCTAAGTGAAATGGATGAAGGTCCAAAACAACATAGCGTCAAGGAATCTTTCCAACAACAAGTGACAAGATTCCTTAAATGGATGCAAGCCACCAAAAAATGGCTAAGTGATAAGATTCCGCCAAGACGGATGTAAATCACTAACGAAGCCTAAGTGACAAGATTCCTTAAATGAATGTAAGTCACCAAAAAATGGCTAAGTGATAAGATTCCGCCAAGAAGATGTAAATCACTAACGAAGCCTAAGTAATAAGATTCCTTAAATGGATGTAAGTCACCAAAAAATGGCTAAGTGAAATGGATGAAGGTCCAAAACAACATAGCGTCAAGGAATCTTTCCAGCAACAAGTGACAAGATTCCTTAAATGGATGCAAGCCACCAAAAAATGACTAAGTGATAAGATTCCGCTAAGATGGATGTAAATCACTAACGAAGACTAAGTGACAAGATTCCTTAAATGAATGTAAGTCACCAAAAAATGGCTAAGTGATAAGATTCCGCCAAGAAGATGTAAATCACTAACGAAGCCTAAGTAACAAGATTCCTTAAATGGATGTAAGTCACCAAAAAATGGCTAAGTGAAATAGATGAAGGTCCAAAACGACATAGCGTCAAGGAATCTTTCGAGCAACAAGTGACAAGATTCCTTAAATGGATGCAAGCCACCAAAAAATGACTAAGTGATAAGATTCCGCTAAGATGGATGTAAATCACTAACGAAGACTAAGTGACAAGATTCCTTAAATGAATGTAAGTCACCAAAAAATGGCTAAGTGATAAGATTCCGCCAAGAAGATGTAAATCACTAACGAAGCCTAAGTAACAAGATTCCTTAAATGGATGTAAGTCACCAAAAAATGGCTAAGTGAAATAGATGAAGGTCCAAAACGACATAGCGTCAAGGAATCTTTCGAGCAACAAGTGACAAGATTCCTTAAATGGATGCAAGCCACCAAAAAATGGCTAAGTGATAAGATTCCGCCAAGACGGATGTAAATCACTAACGAAGCCTAAGTGACAAGATTCCTTAAATGAATGTAAGTCACCAAAAAATGGCTAAGTGATAAGATTCCGCCAAGAAGATGTAAATCACTAACGAAGCCTAAGTAACAAGATTCCTTAAATGGATGTAAGTCACCAAAAAATGGCTAAGTGAAATGATTCCACCAAGACGGATGTAAATCACTGACGAAGCCTAAGTGACAAGATTCCTTAAATGAATGTAAGTCACCAAAAAAGAAGAAAAAAAAAAGGACAAGATTCCGCTAGACCAATGTAAATCGGTGATGAAGCTCCGTAACTGGATGTAAGTCACCTAAAAGTGGCTAAATGACTAAATATCCTTAGACGAGTGTAAGCAGACAAGGATTTTCACATAAACACAAGTCACATGCAAATCAAGAATATCAAACATGACAACCAGAAAATGAATGAATGAAGAAGCATCGAAGTGATCAAAAATGGTCGTCCAAAGAAATCACCTCGCTCTTCTGTAGTGATAAAAAATGGTCGTCCAAAGAAATCACCTCGCTTTTCAGTAGTGATAAAAAAATGGTCGTCCAAAGAAATCACCTTGCTCCTCAGCAGTAATAAAAAATGGTCGTCCAAAGAAATTACCTTACTCTTCAACAGTGATAAAAAATAATCATCCAAAGCTCACTTTCAAGATCAAGCTATGATCCTTCGAACATCCAAAAAGACCTTCAAAAGGCAGATACTAAGAAGTCCTTGCAAAAATACTACCATTCTTGAAGAAGAAAGTAGTTGAAGATAAAGAAGTTTGAATTTAAACAAGTCAAGAATATTCCTAAAGCCTGACTAGCACAAAGTGAAATCAGACTTGGGAATGGGGGGCAATTGATGAGTCCATAAAAATTATTAAGGTCGTCCATCTTAATGGACGATCATTACGTCATTAGTAGGCCATCAAAGATAGATGAGTAACTGCCCAGCACATTCAATAACGATCATCAAATGTCTTAAACCCTCTCATCAAGACAAAGAACGTTACAATTAGGGTAATAATCACCTTCATTTATGTCCAACTGCTACCTAAGTCACCTATAAAAGGGACAATCTTTCTCACTTGCTAAGGTACATCAAAAGCTACAACAAAACACTATCTAAATTTGAGAAATATAGGGTGATACTAATTTAAGCATCGGAGGCCCCCCTACCAGGCACAACCCGGTGGTCTCTTTGATCTATCTCTCTTATCTTGTAGGTCCTACAAGATCATCTAAAACTCCGGATTGCACAAGTGACCCAACTGACGATTTTGGCTTCATCAGTTCAAATCATCTAACACTATTGAACTAGATAGAACTAAGGTCAAATTACTTATTAGCCACTTAAGATTAGAAGCTATTTTAGTCATGCGGTGGCTCAGCCCAATGGTGTTGGGATTTTTGGGCTTAGATCTCCCAATTTACTTGTATTTTGAGTTGGGTTTATCCCATAATGAGAGGTCCAAGAAATAGTTTTATAGGTTACTAATGGAGTTAAAGTGATGTTTGGGCCCTAAACTCTCTTGATTTTAGCTTAGCTGAGGTGACAACTATGTAGTTCAACCCTTTCCCTAAAATCCAAACAAAATTTCTTAACTCCCAAGATGTCTTTCCTCGCAACTCTCATGTCTCCCTTTCCTCGATTTTTTCAACTTCCTAGTTCGTGTCTGTATTCCTTTATTTATATCCTTTCCTTAGTGGGGTTGTAATGATTAAAAGGGGTTTTCCTCAAGCTAGTGGGCCCCTTTGTGCTATATTGCTGACTAGAGGGGACCTACTGCATTCTGCTGACACGACTTCCTTGGAACTTGCACCAGACGCCAGTTAATGCTTGATAGGCAAATTCCCCCAAGGCATTATCTATTATTCTCAGCATGACGAGAGATAAGTAGTTTAGGTGCTCAGTTGGGCTTGATTAGGCTTGGTCCAATGCTGGGACGGGATGGGCCGGTTATATATATATATATATATATATATATATATAGAGAGAGAGAGAGAGAGAGAGAGAGAGAGAGATGAGTGAGAGTTACATTTGATGTAACTTTAAGTAATGTTACACCACTTCATAGTTTTTAATTGGATACTGTTAGGACATATATGTTTCACATTAAGAACATATATCATGATTTAATGTAATTGGCTTATCCTTTGACAAAACACACTTTACTTGTATTTGGGTAGATTTAGGATGTGTTTAAATACTTCAAGAAACCATGTTTCAAGATCAAGTATTGAAGCCTTCAAGTCCGTCCAAGAAAACAAGTTTATAGTACAAAATCATTAAAGCTCGACAGTTGTATTTATCGAGCTTAAGAAAGTTGTTCAAAGATTCGGTGTGCTCAACAGCTGCTCGACACCTCCTATCTGTCGAGGTTTAAGATTTTCAGAATTCAAATCTGATTTTCTTGGGATCCGTGAATTTGTCTTTGGGATTTCTTTTCTCCTAACCCTAGACATATAAAAGGATTGTTTCAAAAGCCGTCAAACAGTTCACAAGTTGAACAAGTTTTGAGCAAACTTTGTTCAAGCAAATTGTGACCGGAGACGAAGTTCTTGCCCTAATTCATCTCTTTCTCTTGAAGAAGTTGCTGTGTATGTGCACCGTAGGGTTTTGTGACCAAGCATCTTCTTGATCTTCATCGTGTGGATGAACTGAAAAACTTTGCAACCAACAACCTTCTTAGTTGGTGATTGAAGTCGCGTACTGGGATTCGCGTAATTGGTTAGTCACGTACTTGGGAGTCGTGCATTGAAAGGGGAACTGTCATTACAGAACAAGTCCAATTGGGTATTGGGGTAAGGGTTCAATTGTAGGTTGGTAAGATACTTGGGATTCCTTTACTTATAACCGTTTGTTGTGATAATAGTGGAGTTTCGGGAGTGGTGACCTGAAAATCACTCGGTGGGGTTTTTGCCGTTAGGTTTTTCCCATTCGTAAACAAATCACCGTGTTATTTATTTTCCGCTACATAATTAGTTTATTGGTAATTTGTTTGTACTACCACGCGTTTGCATGATAAATTGATTAATTAATAACTTGACTAATTAATTAATTAATTTCTATCACAAGGGGTCATTCAGTTTGTGGCCTATCAAGTGGTATCAGAGCAGGCACACTCTGATTAGGGTTTAATCTTTGCTGTGTTGATCCATTGACCCCTGTTTGCCATGGATAGAAGACAGTCATTAATCATATCTCATTTATTTGATGGCACTAACTATGCATACTGGAAAGTACACATGAGAGTTTTCTTACAGTCTTTAGATGAGAAAGTGTGGCAAGCTGTGGAGATAGGCTGGACTAAGCCTATAAAAGCGCCAGCCGACTGGGATGATGCCAAGATTAAGGCGGAAAATTTCAACAGCAGAGCATTGAATGCATTGTTCAGTGCAGTCACCAATGAGGAGTTCAAGAAGATATCCTTAACTGAAATTGCCAAAGAGGCTTGGACCATCCTCCAGACAACTTATGAGGGTACAAAGGGTATAAAAGACTCAAAGTTTCAGAGGCTCACTACAAACTTTGAAGAGATAAAGATGGAGGAGGATGAGTCTTTCGATGAGTTCTATGCCAAGCTAAAGGACATAGTGAACTCAGCCTTCAATCTTGGGGAAACCATTCCTGAACCCAAGATTGTAAGGAAGGTGCTCAGATCTCTATCTGAGAGATTTCATGCCAAGATCATGGCAATAGAGGAATCAAAGGGTATTGATAAGTTTCCTTTAACTGAGCTGGTTGAAAACTTGCAGACCTACGAGCTAGGGTTGACTAGAATTGGCAAGACAAGTAAAGGCAAGAGTATGGCACTGAAGGCCAAGAGCAGTGAGAAAGATGAATCTTCTAATGATGAAGATTCCAAGATGAAGTCCTACATCACCAGGCAGTTCAAGAAGTTTATGAAGAATGCCAATGGAAAGGGTTTTGACAAGGACCGCAGGCAATCCAGTTCTTCTCAGTTTCAAGGCCAAGACAAAGGGAAGAAGGATGCTAAGGAACGTGGTCAGTACACTATTCCCGTAGGACCTAAGTGCTTTGGGTGTCAAGGCTTCAGTCACATGAAGCATGAGTGTCCTACATATCTTAAGAGCATAGGGAAAAGCAAGGCACTTGCTGTTACCCTGTGTGACATCGAGCCTAAGGATGATTTCGACAATGAAGATGACGGAATCTTGAATTCCTTCACTGCCACTGTTGATCCTACTGATGGGATTGTTGAAGATGTGGTTGAAGAAGAGGAATTGGCGGAATCAAAATTTGAGAAGATGGATGATCAAGATGACATCCATACAGCCTATGAGAAGTTGTACAAGCTTTCTGAGAAGCATGAGAAACTATATAGGCTCACCACCAAGAAGCTCAATGACGTGGAACTTGATCGTGGGGAGCTTTCCACCAAGTCTGATGAAGCGAATCAAACTATTGGAGCACTGGGGTTCGAGAACAATTTCTTGGCTGAGAAGACCAAGAAGATTGAAACGGAGTTGTTTCAAGTCAGAGCTCAATTGGAGAGGACTTCAAGTGCAAAGCTTGATGAGATGCTCAGCATTCAGAAATCTGCTACAGATTGAACAGGTTTAGGGTATGGACTTTCTTCCTCTAATACTGCTTCTTCTAGTACTACTGTTTTTGTTCCTCCTGCTAATAATGTTAAAACTGAGAACAATGAGATTAAAACTGAATTAGCTAGTAAGAACATAGACAAGGGTAAATCTATCTTAGGAGCACCCTCTAAGCTTGAGAAGAAAGATATTAAAAACCCTAGGGTTAAGAAGGCTAACTCTCAAAAGCCTAAACAAAAGAAGCAGCATCTCTTTCATCATTGTGGAGTTGCCGGTCATACTCAACCAAATTGCTACAAGTGGCTTGCCAGTCAATAGAGCAACGGCATGATAGCATCTGGGAACCAGAATCAACTTCAATCCTCTCTTGCTCCCCTTAGAGATCTTCTCAAAGCCCTTATGTTCCTTTCGAATTTGAACGGTTTTTCCCCTTCACCGCCAGTTTAAGGGTTTAATCAAAGGAAGGGTTCCTTTAGGGTGTGGAAGGAAAAGAGCTCCAAGTGATTTTGTCACTTTTCTCTCTCTCTTCTTGTTTTTGTTTGTATATTACTTATGTGTTTTGCTTTCAAGTTTTGAGTCAGTCTAGTTTTAATGCTTTGGGTGTTTAACATGTTTTTGTTTGGTTATTTTTCAGTTTTGCTTTGTTCTGTTTTTCATATAAAAATTTAAAAAAAAATTGAAAAATCAGAAAAATACAAAAACAGTGTGTGTTTTGTGTACATTGGTATTTGTGTACCTTGGATGGCCATTGAAACAAAGTCTTCTAAACTTTGTATCATTTGTAACTTAGATGAGCATCTCTATGCACAACTAAGCAAGTGAACTTTATGGCTCGTGTTTGTGATGAGTAAGATTAAGTTGTCTTTTATACTTAACACTCATATCACTCTTTTTGACGGGAAGGACTAGAAAATCCTAAGAGAAAGGCATAAATAACCATCTCACCACTGTTGCCTACCAATCATAATATGACAACTGTATGCTTCGGTATAGCAAAATTGGAATGTCAAATATCATTGGGTATTTCTTTTTTCTCTCTTTTACATGACCATGCATGATATGCTTAAAAGAAAAATATGTAAAGAAAAATCAAAAGCAAAAAGATAAAAGAAAATGCTTTAAATATGATTGCAAGCGTGTATTCTAGGAGATGTGGGAGTTATAGGATGTACCTCAAAGGTGATAGTCCCCATCAAGCAATTATGATTGTGTGTGAGTTAAAGTAATTTTCTCATATCTCAAATTGTCATAACATGTATACACTTGTGCAATCTTGTGATGTTTTTTACACACAACACGCAATATTCTTTACTATTCTTGATATATGTGCAGGTACAATGTGATTTGGACATCACAAAGGTTTACATGTGTTAATGTATGCTCACTAAACAGTCTTAATTTGTTTTTGAAATATAAAATTGGTTAGACTTGTTTAGTTTGTGTGTGTGTTTTTGAAGATCCATGTGCTTAAAATTTTAATTGAGAGATGTTTTTGAGAGCTTAATATGTTGATTGGATCGTTGGTTGAGTTGCATGTTGGATTGCGTTCATGTCTGTGTTTTTCTCATCTTGAAAAACTGCTTTTAAAAGCTGGCTCGACACCTCCTCAATACCTCCTCGATACCTAACTGTCTGTCGAACTTCTTCAGCTTTTTCTAATCGCAATCCTGGCAGCTTCTCGATACTTGGTGGATCAATCGAGAATGGGTCTACATCCTCAATAGCTTCTTGACACCTGGTGGATTGATCGAGCTTCTGTTCTTGATTCTGATGAGTTGTTCCTCGATACCTTCTTGACACCTCAGCTGTCGACAAGCATTTCCTCAACACCTCCTCGACAGATACCTCGATACCTCTCGATACCTGCATTTGTCGAGATTTACTGCTTGTCCTATTTTAGCTCCTGTGCGATCCAGTTCTCATTTCAATCGATCTCTCTCTCGATACTTCTCAGTTTTCTCTCCCAAAACACTCTCATCTCACTCCAAACTTTGTTCTTCAAGGATTCTTCAAGCTTTTTCAAGAATTTCTTCCCTTGGTAAGCTTTTAATCCTTTTATATTCATGCATTTCATGTCTGCTTTTTATAAGCATCTGTTTACACCATGTCGACCTTTTGCTAAAGGTCCTAGATTCATGAACATGGTGATGACTTTTGTTTTGCATCCACTCTCTCACTATAACTCCATTACAGAGCCTCGTGCTTAATTTTTGTTGTCATTTCTTGAGCATCTTACTAGAGATTTCCCTTCTCATTTCATTCTGTCTATTATAAATGTTCATCTAGATTTGGCGTCCGGTGTTAAGCTCATCTTTCCTTTCACTATCACGATGATCTTACGCCATTTCTTTGTTCCTTTTCTCTCTTCTGACCATTTTACCGTCATGTGTGCCATAGATTACGCTACCGTTAAACGTAGCAAGGCCCAGCTTCGGCTACGGCAGTCAAATTTAGCAGCTCCTTCCTCTTGTTCTGCTCCATCCACATCCACTCCTCCCTCTTCTTCGGGCGATGTGACTTTAGGAGACATCATGGCGCAGCTGCAGTGTATGGATGCTCGCTTAAATACACTCTCTACAGAGTTGTATCAGGTGAACGTTCGTGTTGGTCGTATTGCACGGCAACAAGCGTCCATGGGTGGTTTTGCTCCTGAGGCTACTCCTTCACCACCTTCTCCCGTGGCTTCTGATTCTGAGGATGAGGATGAGGATGATGATGATGGTGATGACGATGATGCTTCGGATGATGTTGATGGAGATGCTAGCTCTACCGATGAGATGTCTACTTGACACTCTTACCCTTTGTCACTCGTGACAAAAAGAGGGAGTAGTTTTGGATATGAGAGTAGTCTGTCTTAGGGGGAGAGTTAGTATAGGACCATTTTTGTTGGGGGGAGTGTTGACACATTTTGAGGGATGTTGTGAGGATAGTATGTATCTCTTCTTTTCTTTCTTTTTAGATACATTACTCTTGTACATGAGGTCTTGTGATCATTTATAGACATACATTGTACTTATCTCTTTCTTTATATTGATGTATGTTTTTCTTTCACCTACCCTTTCATGTGTTGTTTCTTTTCTCCCTTTATACACATGTTTCTTATACTTGTATGCAATCTATTATTTCTGTTTCACACAAAGATGCTTTGATGAGTTTTGTTTAAAGTGTTTCATAAATATAGGTTGTCAAAGTCTACTTGCCATAAACTCTCTTCTTGCAAAGTTTTTCAAGAGTTTGTGTTAGGATAGATTTTATTGTATTCAACAAGTAAATATGAGTTGAGTGATTTATGACTTCTCTCATATGTTCACTTGTTTGTTGTGGTTTTGTCACGGATTGCCAAAGGGGGAGATTGTTAGGACATATGTGTTTCACATTAAGAACATATGTCATGATTTTATGTAATTGGCTTATCCTTTGACAAAACGCACTTTACTTGTATTTAGGTAGATTTAGGATGTGTTTAAATACTTCAAGAAACCATGTTTCAAGATCAAGTATTGAAACCTTTAAGTCTGTCCAAGAAAACAAGTTCGTAGTGCAAAATCATTAAAGCTCGATAACTGACTCGATAGATATATCTATCGAGCTTAAGAAAGCTGTTCAAAGATTCGGTGTACTCGACAGCTGCTCGACACCTCCTATCTGTCGAGGTTTAAGATTTTCAGAATTCAAATATGATTTTCTTGGGATCCGTGAATTTGTCTTTGAGCTTTCTTTTCTCCTAACCCTAAACATATAAAAGGATTGTTTTGAGGGCTGTCAAACAGTTCACAAGTTGCATAAGTTTTGAGCAAACTCTGTTCAATCAAATTGTGACCGAAGATGAAGTTCTTGCCTTAGTTCATCTCTTTTTCTTGAAGAAGTTGCTGTGTATGTGCACCGTAGGGTTTTGTGACCAAACATCTTCTTGATCTTTATCGTGTGGATGAACTGAAGAACTTTGCAACCACCAACTTTCTTAGTTGGTGATTGAAGTCGCGTACTGGGATTCGCGCAATTGGTTAGTCACGTACTTGGGAGTCGTGCATCGAAAGGAGAACTGTCACTACAGAACAAGTCCAATTGGGTATTGGGGTAAGGGTTCAACTGTAGGTTGGTAAAGTACTTGGGATTCCTTTACTTGTAATCGTTTGTTGTGATAATAGTGGAGTTTCGGGAATGGTAACCTGAAAATCACTTGGTGGGGTTTTTACCGTTAGGTTTTCCCCATTCATAAACAAATCACTGTGTTATTTATTTTTTGCTGCATAATTAGTTTATTGGTGATTTGTTTGTGCTACCACGCGTTTGCATGATAAATTAATTAATTAATTAATTTTTATCACAAGAGGTCATTCAGTTTGTAGCCTATCAGATACAAATTTTGATAAATTCATAGTTGGATTGCATTTTCTTCGTACATTCTCCATGCTTGTTATTAATCAATTTTTAAATTTAAGTTTTTGTAGTTTAAAATAATGTATAAAAGATAAGTTTATTGATCAAGTGGTAAATAACATTTGATTTGCATGGAAATTGGCATGCATATTAAGAATATATAGAACATGTAATCCAATGATGAGTTTTCAAAATATAGATTTTTAAAAAATTATTGGATGATCTAACATTACTTAGAGTGACACAATGTGTAATTTTAAACCAATCCATGTACATATATCAAAAGTAATCATATAGTATAGCAATACTATACATACGGAATAAATTATACAGTGTATTATATGGGTCTATAAATAACAAAGCTAGTATATAACTCGTCAATAATAATTGGAGTTTGGCTCAAAAAAAAAAAAAAAAAAAAATTGGAGTAGGATGTTGCCAACAAGAAAATCAGTGTAGAATAAATCAATTAACAAAGTAAAATGATAAGAATGGAAAAATGAATTAGGAAAAACAGAATCAGTTAGATGTAGTGTGTTGTGTGTGAGCCACACTCGGATACAGAATTCACGTTCAATTAACTACTAAGTAGCAGGCTATTTTGCATGAAAACATAAATCTCAACATTCTCTCATCTCATAATAGTGCATCCTATTAATTAAATACATGATAAAACTCACTATTTAAGTAAGAAAAGGGAGCATATTTATCCCAGTATTGCACTATTTATGATAAAACTCACTATTAATTAAATACATGATAAAACTCACTGCTAACTTTATATAAAGAACATATTTGGCTTTCAAAAGATCTAACATCAAATTATGTTATATATATATATATATATATATTACATATTTGGTCCCTGTCCTATATATCATATTTCAATTTAATTTCTAATTTTTCAATTGTGTCAATTTGGTTCTTAACCTTTCTGTACCGTGTCAATTTAGTCATTACCATTATTTTTTGGATGAAAATTGATGACACGTCTAATGGGTAGCCTAAAAAATAATCTTTTGTTGATGTGACAATACAATAAAATTTTATTTTGGCTATTTGAAATGTCATCAATTTTCATCCAAAATATAACAACAGAGACTAAATTGACACGGCACTAAAAGATTAGAGACCAAATTGATACAATTGAAAGGTTAGAGACCAAATGAAATATGCTATAAAGGATAGGAATCAAATATGTAGTTTACTCATATATATATATATATATATATATATATGACCTTTTTTGAGTTTTTACTACTAACTAAAAAATTTGATTAAAACACCTGGAATATCTTTAGGGAATTGGTTTTGATTTTGTACAGTAAAGTAATTGAAACGAGTTGTATATCGTATTTCCCTCTCTCTGGGCTGCCTATATAGTTGTAACTTTTATATTCATACTTTAATTCATTACTCTCAACAGTGGTTAATGCATATTCTAGTTTAGCATGCATGGATCTGTCTCTAAATTTTTGATGCTATCCCTAAGAACCAAAGTAGTAAGATAATATTTCATATAGTGATAGATAGTTGGAAATTTAGGCCTCGTTTGGGAGAAGAGAATGGAATGGAATGGAAAGGAATAAAAAGAATAATTTTAGAATATTCTTCCCTTCTCTTGTTTGGGAGTTTTAATGGAGGGAATGGAAAGCTCATTTCCTTGTTTGGGAGTTTACGTGGGAAGGAATGGAATGGATAGGAGAGAATACTCATTCCTCTCTATTTTCTTAAAACCTCAAATTTTCATTCCTCCCGAAATTGGGAGGAATGGGAGGGAATGAAATTAAATTTAATGATTTTTTTACTAAAACTCCCAAAATATCCCTATATATTCAAATCTTTATTTTAAAATAGGGGTCTAATAGTAATATTGTCATAAAATGATTCCATTCCATTCTCACCATGTTGCTCCCAAACAAGATTACGTACATTCCATTTATTTTCACTCCTTCCCATTACTTTATATTAAAACATTCAATCAAGGTTACTTGATTCCATTCCATTCCATTCCATTTTTTTCCATTCCTTTCCCTTACTTAAATACATTTCATTTCATTCCATTCCCTTATGATCATTCCATTTCGTTCTCTTATGAACTCCTAAACGGAGCCTTAAACATTTACCGCTGACTATAATACAACCATTTTTTTTTTTAATTTAAAAAAAAAAGCTCTATTTCATAGCAAGCTAAATAGGGGAAGTTAGAAGATTGTTTTTCAACTTATTTAAGATTATTATCAAATATAGAAAAATGAGACAATTTTATACAAAATAATTTTAGAAAAATGAGTCATTCTCTAGAAGATATTATCGCCTAAATAAACAAAGAGTTACCATAGATAGTTGGAAATTTAAACATTGACTTATTTGGTTGGAGATTTCTAGTATCGTTGTTTAAAATGATGTGAAAACTATGGTTTAAAAAGTGTTGTGGAAACACATGTTTATAGTATTTGTGGGGGGTAAAAGACCAATAGGCCCACGTCGATGTCTAAACTGGGCCAGGGGCCCAGCCCAAGGAAAAATCCCTTCTCGGCTATGGGGAAAATCCTCCTCGGCATGGATATAGCCAAGGATGAGAGAGGCAACCTACCATCGGTAGTAACACTCCATATCGTTCCACAGAGCAGGAAAAGCACAAAAGTAGAAAAGGACAATGGAGAAAACGGAAGTGTCTAAGGGAAAGGCTGTCATTATTGCATTCAGTGCTTTGTGCCTAACACGGCCATACTTCTCTGTCCTTACAACCACTCCTAATAACTGGAGGAAAGGGCTGATGGGACAAGCACCTACCCTAGGGATCCCATTCAGGAAGAAGGAAACTACTATAAAAAGGGAGTAAAGAGAGACAGAATGGGCGAGGCTGAGACCCCCTCCCAACACATCAGAGGTACCTGAAAAATCTCCTGGGATCGTGCCGAGGACCAATTCTCTCTAAAAAACTCGGTCCTTGAAGAACACCGTGATGACCGTTGTCCATATACTAAAACCTAGCTTTTTGGCCCACTCTCTACAAATTCATTGTACAGGGCTCACTGGTTTAAGGTCCCATGTATCTTGGGCCTGGCCAAAAAAACGTGACCCTATAATTGGCACCATCTGTGGGAAGAGCTTGTGCGTTAGCAAGTGCAACGGCTAATCACGGTTGGATCAAGCTCCTGCCAGTAGGAGTCCATCAGGAAGACCGTTGTGGCGATGGTACAAGCTACACTAAAGCCTCCCCATTATTTCCTAAAACACACCGTCATTGTCGTAACTCAGCTTCCACTCAGATGTGTGCCTCGTGCACTTGAAAAGTGGCTAATTCTCGCGGGCCTAGTAGTCCAGTCCACTAAATCCTCTCCAGAGAAAGAAGCTAATAGTCATTCCAAGAGCCTAAGTGCTAGACAGAACCAAGGTCTTGCATGGTCCTCAGACTCAAACCTATGGGGAAACTAGTCACTCCAAGAGCCTAAGTGCTAGACAGAACCAAGGTCTTGCATGGTCCTCAGACTCAAACCTATGAGGAAACTAGTCACTCCAAAAGCCTGAGTACTAGACAGAACCAAGGTCTTGCATGGTCCTCAGACTCAAACCTATGGGGAAACTAGTCACTCCAAAAGCCTAAATGCTAGACAGAACCAAGGTCTTGCATAGTCCTCGGTTAAACCTACGGGAAACTAGATACTTCAAGAAAGGCCTAAGTCCTAGGCAGAATGGTGGTCCTGTGTGGTCCTCGGACCTCCAGCTTTATGGAAACTGACACACAATGACACCTTTCTAAGTGTTTTAGACTAGGTACAGTCATGCCTCGGTCCTCGGACCAGATGCTTAAAGTAAGTTAAAGCTATGAATATCATCGGAAACATGGAAAAGAACCCTAGCACTCGTCAACCCCCTAGGATAGTTTATTTTAGATTACATATCCTCGAACGGTCACCCCGTTCGCAGTACAGAACATGCGGCCGTTATCCCGGTTAGTCTTATATAGTTAACCTACCTAAAGTCGACATTGTTGTGCCCATCAGTTTTGATAAGTTCAAAGTGATAACTCTTTACTGACAAGGGCATCGATCCTAAGTACTGTTCGAAAGAAAAGACACCAGCACATCCATTCCCAAAATAATTATTGCAGAAAAGAAAGGATACATAAAATGAGATAAAATCATCTTTTATTAGATAAAAAACTAGTACAATATACATAAAAGGGCTTAGACAAGCCTATATCAGAAACTAATTATAAAAAAAAAGGGGCACACAGGAACGATGAATCCTTAATTTAGCTTCAACCGCAATAGCGGAAGTACGGATGGCATCGGCGATGGAAGAGAAGAAGAAGCGGAGGTGCCCGATCCATGACCTTGCTTTAGCAGCAACCAAGCAAGTCTGGACGGGACCGGCAGGGGAAGAGAAAAAGAGGCAGGGATGCTAAAATCTCCATACTTGCTCTAGCAGCAATCGAGCAAGTATTGCTCTAGCAGCAAATGAGCAAGTATGGATGGTACCGGAAATGGGAAGCCCAAACCCTCACATGCGTGGTACACAGCACTGGATGAAAATTCCAGTGCTGTCACACCAAAAATCTGATGCGACCTCCACCTGCTTCGGATTTTGGCTGAAGGAAGAAGAGACTCCTTTCTTGTCCTATCGAGGGGAAGAGATATCTTTAGCCTTTGTCTCCCTTGCCTTGACTGGGCCATTCTGAATCTCGGAGATACCCAAGGCTTCTGAAGAGGGTCTGGTTCCTTTACCCTCACCCTAACCATGACCATTTCACTCCCTAAATCTCAGTCACACTCATAATGAGAACTTTGGGAACCTTTGGAGAGTTAGGAACCCTAAAAGCTCAAGGGTATGCAAATAAAGGGGAGTGACCTCCCACTGTGCGTCTTATATAGGAGGCAAACCTGGTGGCAATCAATTCACCCAAATCTCTAAGAAGGAATTACAAGCGAAATAAATCTCGCTCAATTTCCAAAGTAATCTTTAGTCGCTGGATTTATGTCGCCTCATGAAGAGAACCTCATTAAAGCGCGCCTCGTGTACCGAAACGACAGGGACGCTGCTTGGATAAACTAAGAGAATGTCTCATAGCCAGGAACGCGCCTTAGGCAAACGGAGAGGCTCTAGCATTAATGGAGGGCAAGACTTGGCAAGCCGTGACAGAGGCCTGACGTCACCAAAACCCTCCTTTCCATCCGAGGAGCCGAACAACAGGATTTTGAGGGGCTATTGTGGGGGGTAAAAGACCAATAGGCCCACGTCAATGTCTACACTGGGCCAGGGGCCCAACACAGGGAAAAATCCCTCCTCGGCCATGGGGAAAATCCTCCTCGGCATGGATATAGCCGAGGATGAGAGAGGTAACCTGCCATCGGTAGTAACACTCCATATCGTTCCACAAAGTAGGAAAAACACAACACTAGAAAAGGAAAACGGAGAAAAGGGAAGTGTTTAAGGGAAAAGCTGTCATTATTGCATTCAGTGCCTTGTGCCTGACACGGCCATACTTCTTTGTCCTTACAACCACTCCCAACAACTGGAGGGAAAGGCTGATGGGACAAGCACCTACCCTAGGGACCCTATTCAAGAAGAAGGAAAATACTATAAAAATGGAGTAAAGAGAGACAAAATGGGCGGGGCTAATACCCCCAACACACTAGAGGTACCAGAAAAAGCTCATCGGATCGTGCCGAGGACCAATTCTCTCTAAAAAACTTGGTCCTTGAAGAACACCGTGATGACCGTTGTCCATACACTAAAACCTAGTTATTTGGCCCACTCTCTACAAATTCATTGTACAAGGCTCATTGGTCTAAAGTCTCATGCATCTTGAGCCTAGCTAGAAAAACATGACCCTACAATTAGCGTCGTCTGTGGGAAGAGCTTGTGCATTAGCAAGTGCAACGGCTAATCACGATGGGATCAAGCTCCTGCCAGTAGGAGTCCATCAAGAAGACCATTGTGGCGGTGACTAGTGAGCCCTGTACAATGAATTTGTAGAGAGTGGGCCAAAGAGTTAGGTTTTAGTGTATGGACAACGGTCATCACGGTGTTCTTAGGACTGAGTTTTTTAGAGAGGATTGGTCATCGGCACGATCCAAGGAGTTTTTTCTGGTACCTCTGGTGTGTTGGGGGGGGGGGGTCTCAGCCCCGCCCATTCTGTCTCTCTTTACTCCCTTTTTATAGTAGTTTCCTTCTTCCTGAATGGGGTCCCTAGGGTAGGTGCTTGTCCCATCAGCCCTTCCCTCCAGTTGTTAGGAGTAGTTGTAAGGACAGAGAAGTATGGCCGTGTCAGGCACAAGATACTGAATGCAATAATGACAGCCTTTCCCTTAGACACTTCCGTTTTCTCCATTGTCCTTTTCTACTTTTGTGTTTTTCCTGCTCTGTGGAACGATATAGAGTGTTACTACCGATGGCAGGTTGCCTCTCTCATCCTCGGCTATATCCATGCCAAGGAGGATTTTCCCCATGGCCGAGGAGGGATTTTTCCTTGGACTGGGCCCCTAGCCCAGTGTAGATATCAACGTGGGCCTATTGGTCTTTTACCCCCCACAGTATTCATAAAACAAAAAATGTATTTGGTACCATATTTCAAATAACATATTTTAGTGTGTAAAAAAACATAATTGTGTATTTGGTATGTGTGAGTTTTATTTTTAAAAAGCTGACAAGCACATGATTTTGTCTAATCAAGTGAGCCCCATGGTTTTCAACATAGTTACAAAAATGTCATTGAACAACATTTTTTTGATCTCAAAAACAAAAAAAAAAAAAAAACAACGTTTTTTTTAAATTGAAAATTGGTAAGAAGAGTTTTCTAAATTTAGTATTTATACACCCTAAAATGAGTAATATAACTTAAACATTCCAATAAAAAATACCCTTACCAAACACGTTGTTTTTTTGGGTCCACAATTTTAGTGTTTAAATACTGAAAATTATTATTTAAACACTTTTTTTTTTTTAGAGAGTTTCAACCTATGGCGTCTGCTCCTGATGATAGCTCTTTATCATCAGACTAAGACACCAAAATAGGATCGACTATAAGACCACGACACTTTCATTTTCTTAAATGGATCCCTTTTTTTCTCTCTCAACTCATCATCTTCCCATCAAACAAATGGTTAATGTTTATACTATTAATAAATTTCCCATTGAATCCAAATTGCTTTAAATTCAGCAATCAATCCTTCTCTCTCTCTCACTCACAATTTTCATCTCCTTAACAAACAAATAGTTTTTCTCCCCATCAAAATAGTCAATTGCCTCCCCTTGAATTTAATACCCACTGATTTAAAACCCACTGATTTATAAAGATTTTGAATTTCTTTCTCTCCACATCAAAAGTCACCAAATTACAACTAGAATTGGAAAGTACATTTGAGGTCAGTTTTTCTTTTTCTTCACTTGAACTTCTTTGTTTTTCTATTGCAATTTTATGGTTTGTACTAGATTTTTTTTTTCTTGGGGTTGTAAATACCATGTTTCTTTTTTCAATTTTCAATTGATAGTCTATTTCTTTGTATTCATGTTTACAATTTATCTTTACATAATATTTTACCCATTGAAATTGTTTATGTCTATAGAATTGGAATGTGTTTTATTGATTTAGTAAATGATCATTTGCCTCCCATTTGTTTATTTTATTTTTGGAATGGCTTTGTAATTTTTTAAATTAAACACTACTTAAATTCTTGCTAATTTTTTTTAATCTCATCTAAATCTATGCTAATTTTTAACTTCTTAGGATAACTTGGAAGAGGAAATAAAATATTATAATTGATAAGTATGGACTGTATGGTGTTCCTATTTTTCTTCGTATTTGGGATTATAACTTAGCTTTATATAGTTATTTTCATCAAATTTTCAACATATTACTATGTAAAGGTTTGTACTGTATTTTCTTTTCCGGGGTTATAAATACCATTTTTTTTTCAATTTTCAATTGATAGTCTATTTCTTTGTATTCATGTTTACAATTTTTCTATACATAATTGCATTTTACCCATTAAAATTTTTTGTGTCTAAAGAATTGGAATATGTTTTATTGATTTAGTACATGATCGCATTTGTTTATCTTATTTTTTGAATGGTTTTGTAAAATTTTTAAAATTAAATACGGCATAAATTCTTGCTAATTTTCTTTTAATCTCATCTAAATCTATGCTAATTTCTAACATCTTAGGACAACTTGGAAGAGGAAACAAAATATTCTTATTGGTAGGTATGGACTGTATTGTGTTCATCTTTTTCTTTGTATTTTGGATTATAACTTAGCTTTATATGGTTATTTTCATTAATTTTTCGACAAATTATGATGTAAATTACATTAAGGAAGTCAGACATACTAAAGTTATATATATATATATATATATAAAGATCTAATCTCTAATTCATACCATATATCTTCTTACAAAAAAAAATCTTACAATTTATAATTTTTAAGGAAATAACTTTGGGACGCTTACAATGTTGAACTATTGCATCCATTTCATGACTATGGACATACATGCAATATTGCTTTATGTTTTCTATGGTAATATTAATGTCCATTACTTTAGAATTAAAAAATTCTTTCAAATGAAGCATATACCTCGATGTGATCTCATTCTTAGGAAATTTTGCAACTTAATTCAAATCATGCTAACCAATAGATATTATATATATAAATATATATATATATATATATATATATCCAACATGAATTAAATCATATTACCTTAGTTAGGCTAAATAAACTTATCTAATTCTCAAGAGAAAAAAAAAAAATCTTATTTTGAGTTCAATTTGGCTATTATATGTTGCACTTCAATCCATCATACTTATTAAATATACAAATATGTGATAGAAATAACATGAGAAATATGATAGAAAATCAACTAGGCATTTCTTTTGTACTTAAAAATATTCTTAACCTATGGCGTCCGCTTCTAATGATAGCTCTTTATCATTAGACCAATACACCAATCAGTTTTTGATATAGACAGGGATTGAACCCCAAATCTCTTATACAACCATCAGAGATTTTACCAGTTGAGCTAACTGGAACCTACCAAGAGTTAAAATAATTAATTTCTACTTACAATTTACCCTTTCTTTTATCTAATTGAAAAAGTAAAAAGAAAAAAACCATAAAATTCTCATTTATGAAGGAAATTACTTTCTCCATTAAAAAGTTTTCCGAAAAAAAAATGAAAAGTCTCAAATTTCTCATAAACCAATATGGTACCCCAAAAGTCCTCTATTCAAACTTTGTACTTATGTTACCACATTCGATTTGATGAGTTTACACACACACACGCACGCACGCACGCACGCACACACACTATGCAACTTACCAGTTATAAATACATTTTTCAATTACCAAAACAGACAATATTAATGTCTCTTCCTCTTCCCTAACCTTTCCTCCTACGACACTTTTGTATCGTGTATACCTTTTTTCCCTTCCCCTACATTTTTTATTTTTTATTTTTTTTTATTTATATATGTTTTCTTTTGATCTTTTTTAAAACCAATAAGCATAGTATTTTTTTTTAATTATCACTACATATTTTTTTTTTTTGAAATCTACTATCAAAGGTACCTCTCTCTTTGTATCTCTCTCTTCGATTTCTCTATAATCTTGATCTTCTATTTGTTAAAATTTTAAAAATTTAGAAATTGTCCTTGACTTTTTTTTTTTTTTTTTTTGAGAAACGAAATTGTGCTTGACTTCATCTTGCTAGGTTCTTTTTTCATGATCATTGGTTTATATGTTGTGAGTTGGCTAAAACTGAAGACTTGGGAGAGATCAAACAAGATATAGTTGCTACATGAATATTTTAGAAAAACAAGAGTATTAACATATACAAAAACAAATATGGACATATATAAACAATTATATCATGAATATGTTTGCTTTCCCCTACACCTTTTATGTTATTTATTGATTGACTAAAATCAACTACACATTTAGCTTCTTTAGTTTTTCACATTTTTTTAAATTGTATGGAAAGGAAAAATAGAAATCAACATATGTTTTGGAGAGACAGTTTTTGTAATACTTGATTCTCATATATGAGTTTAGTGATTATCAAAATATAAATTGTTATAACATTGTTTAATAGTACTTATGTGATAAAATGGAAACGAAGTTTGAATAAATTGCTCAATAACTTCTCCAAAAATGCAAAATAATGTTAGCTTTCATATGAAATCATCAAAATTCATTTTCATGTTCTAATAAAAATTATACATTTTCCATTTTCTAATTCGGTTGTATTTTGATGCATATCTCACTCTATTATAACGTATGTCATATATAATAATTGAATATAAAGTGCAATAAGATTTTTTTTTTTTAAAAGTGCTGTATGTTTCCTTGCCACAAAAATTTATGTATACAAAACAATCAAGATATAGACTTCTTTACTTAATTAGATAAAATATATTATATATATTATAATGTAATCACATTATTGTGAGATGAGTTCGAGACTATTAATTATAAGTCTCCCTTAATTTTGTAAACAGATAATGGAGGAAGAAGGAAGGTTTGAAGCTGAAATTGCAGAGGTGCAAGCATGGTGGAACACCGAGAGATTCAAGCTAACCAGGCGTCCATATTCGGCTAGAGATGTTGTGTCACTACGAGGAAACCTCAGACAAAGCTACGGCTCAAATGAAATGGCGAAAAAGCTATGGAGAACTCTCAAGAGCCACCAAGCCAATGGCACAGCCTCTAGGACTTTTGGTGCACTTGATCCAGTCCAGGTGACCATGATGGCCAAGCACTTGGACACCGTATATGTCTCTGGTTGGCAGTGCTCATCCACCCACACCTCCACCAATGAACCTGGTCCAGACCTTGCTGACTACCCCTATGACACTGTCCCAAACAAAGTGGAACATTTATTTTTTGCCCAACAATACCATGATAGAAAGCAAAGAGAAGCAAGAATGAGCATGAGCAGAGAAGAGAGAGCTCGAACTCCTTATATTGATTACTTGAAACCAATCATAGCTGATGGGGATACTGGATTTGGTGCCTACACAGCAACTGTTAAGCTTTGTAAGCTTTTTGTGGAACGTGGGGCAGCTGGAGTTCACATTGAAGACCAGTCCTCAGTGACCAAAAAATGTGGCCACATGGCTGGAAAAGTACTTGTTGCCACTAGTGAACACATCAATAGGCTAGTGGCTGCAAGGTTGCAATTTGATGTCATGGGGGTTGAGACAATTTTGGTGGCTAGGACTGATGCAGTCGCGGCTAATAATTTGATCCAAACTAATATTGACCCAAGAGATCATCAGTTCATTTTGGGTGTGACAAATCCAAACCTTAAGGGGAAAAGTTTGGCTACTCTTTTGGCAGAAGCAATGGCTGCTGGTAAAACAGGAGTTGAACTTCAATCTCTTGAAGACCAATGGATATCAATGGCACAGTTGAAGACATTCTCTGATTGTGTTGTGGATGCCATTAAGAATATGAACATTGGGGAGACTGAGAAGATAAGAAGAGTAAATGAGTGGACGAATTATTCTAGTTATGATAAATGTCTCTCAAATGAGCAAGCGCGCGAGGTTGCTGAGAGACTGGGGCTCAACAACCTGTTCTGGGACTGGGACTTGCCTAGAACCAGAGAAGGCTATTACAGGTTCAAAGGGTCTGTGATGGCAGCTGTTGTCCGTGGCTGGGCTTTTGCTCCACATGCTGATATTCTTTGGATGGAGACTGCAAGTCCTGACTTGGTAGAATGCACCGAGTTTGCTGAGGGGGTGAAATCCAAGCACCCGGAGATCATGCTGGCTTATAATCTTTCACCTTCTTTCAATTGGGATGCATCGGGAATGACCAATGAACAAATGAAGGAGTTCATTCCTATGATTGCCAAGTTGGGCTACTGTTGGCAGTTTATAACTCTGGCCGGTTTCCATGCCGATGCTCTTGTGACTGACACCTTTGCAAGGGATTATGCAAGGAGGGGAATGTTGGCTTATGTAGAGAGGATCCAGAGGGAGGAGAGGAACAATGGGGTTGACACACTTGCTCATCAAAAATGGTCTGGTGCAAACTACTATGATAAGTACCTCAAGACTGTCCAGGGAGGCATTTCTTCAACTGCTGCAATGGGCAAAGGCAAGTATCTAAATTCCTTCCATGTAAATGAACCTGAGTAAAATATGAAAGCACATTGCTAATGTTTCTTTTTATTTTTCATCTTTTTCCAGGTGTGACTGAGGAGCAATTCAAAGAAACATGGACTGGGCCAGGTGCTGTGGACACGGTTGATGGACCTCTTGTGGTTGCCAATGCAAGAATGTAAAAGAGCTACCTTATATATGTTGAGTTTGGTCTGGGAGCTGGGATTATTTCCCAGTTCCAAATTTTATATATATTCGAACTCATAAGAATAATTTGTTGCAATAATTTCATATAGGCAGTTGGTTCATTCTGGGAAATTTTGGGCAGCATGATGCTTATTTTTTCTTGTTTTAGCTCATAGCAGTTGTCTGGGGTGAAATTTCTGTAATTTGGTTTAATTCCATATATATATATATATATATATATATATATATGTTTGAAATACTATCATTATTATGCATTTCAATTTCTTTATCATATTTTGTGGATGTCTCTCGATGATTGCATGGAATCAATTTTCTGTATTGAAGTTGGATTCTGAGTTTGATCTAGAGTGGAAGGCAACGGGAAGTTCGTTCTTAAAACATTGAAAGAGGCAAAGTCCAGTATCTCTCAATATTTGTGAGTGCTAACTAATGACTAAGCCTAAGCCGTTCTCGTTCTTTATAGGACCCTAAGGTCCATCTTGTTCTTTCTTTGGGGTTTAGCCCTATCTTTATTTCTTTTAGAGAACTTAGCCCGTTAGCCACATCCATGTACTATTCTAGAGGCCCTAGGTCCATATTTTCTTCATTTGAGCCTTAAGCTAATTTCCATGTTGTCAAATGATATTAACCCCGTCTTCAGTTCTATGATAGATTCTCAAAATTTTAAGTTGATTTGATTTTTAATACATGAAGCTACATGTTTGGCCATAAATGAACAATGAAAAATGGGATGAAGAGAGATCATCAATTCTACTAACTTATACACTTTTCCTTTGTTCACCCCTTTGGACCTTTAAAATTATTTTTCCTAAAAATAACTCTGGTCAAGGATATTCCCACATTAAAGGAAAAACACACCCAAAAAAAAGATGAACAAAGAAGACAAAATGACAATGAGAGATTCAAATAATGATGAATTAGTAATCCTTAACGAAATTTTGACCCTCATTAAACTAATATTGACTTTTGATATCACTTCCTTCATATTTTTAATTTACTTTTATAAAATTTTATTTTATTTTCTTTTTGAAACCTATAAAATTTTATTTATTGGATTTGACAGTATATTGAGTGTAAAATCATATTAAAATTTTAATAATGTGGTCCCAAATACATTTTGATTTATAATATTTAATGTGAACCATCAAATGATGAGAATCATGGATATGAATATAGATGCAATTTGTTATTATTGTTATTATTATTTTTTTTATATAATCAGTTCAACATAAATTTATTCAACTAGTCATTCAAAGTCTATCCAAACTAATAAAAAAAAAAAAAAAAAAAAAGCCTAACTCTCTTATCTAAGATATGCGTAAAAGCATTCGCATACCTATAACATGAGAGAAGGCTGAACGATGAAAAGAATTAACATAATACAAAATGTCTTTTACCAAATGACCTTAAGTAAAATGGAACGAATCTCCATGATAGAGAAAATTGATGAAAATTTAAAAGTTACCTTTGAACCTCTTTGAAAATTTTAATATCACACAATTTTCCACAACTATCCTAAGTTATAGATTTGTAGTTGTGATGATTACTTATTATTATTACATAGACTCAACATTTTTAAAAACTATTTAAAAATAATAATTAACTATTTTTAGAAACTATCTTTAAAAATTTCCTATAGGAAAAAAAATGAATTAACTATTATTCCAAAAAAAAAAAAAAAAAAACCCTAAAAATACATTTTATCACGATCCATTAATAAATACGACTAGTTTATACAAGGCTTTCCTGTGTAGCGTTTTAATAGGCAGGCCTCTTCTCTCTCTCTCTCTGTCTGATTGGCTTTTGCGGTGTGACTAAAGATCCAGTATCGCTTTCATTTCATTCTCTCTCTCTCTCTCTCTACAAGACGATTCCGAGGTTAGGTTTTTCTACAAATTGTCAACGCGTTAGCAGCAGGTAATGAATCTTCAACCTTTTTGACTTTACAGTTTTCTTCTTGTAATTTTCAAATCTCTTTTTTGCAATTCAGTATTTTGGTACTTTTTATTTTATTTTATTTTTTTAAGGTTATATAGTTCTCGGTCTTCGTTCAATTATTCAATATTATAATTTGTTAGATTTGACTAATTATACTTTTGATTTAATAAAAGAGAATGATAAACTCACCTGAACATTTACTAATCAGTTGTATTTGTTAGATTTGCATTTGCTCTCAGTTGTATTTGTTAGATTTGCATTTGGATTTGAGGATCAAATTCAAGAGATTCACTTGATATAAATTTTAACAAAGGATGATGGATTTTGAGTTTTGAGGATTTTGCTCCAACAAAAAACACAAATTTTATGTATATTTTACACTTAAAAAAAAATCATTTCAAATCTACATATTTCGTAACGCTTAAAAATCCATATATTGATTTGAACAAATATAAACAATTTTTCGTTTTAAGATTCAATTCTTCCTGTCCCATTAGTCCATGATTTTCGCATAAATGGTTGCTTGTTATAGTATCATAATACGCGGTTTGGATTTTGTCTCTAATATGTAGTGTACTTCTCATTTCGAGATAAAAATTCCACACATTGTGATTTAATTTATCAGTGATGGTTGATGGAGGGTCAATCTTGTCCTACCTGTAAGTAAAGGGTGGAATGAATCCACTCGATAACTATTGGATTCCAAAATTTAAAATTTTCTTATTGTAGATAGCAATTTGGAATTTGTTCAGTTTAGGGCGGGGGACAACAACCTTCCTTTCATTCCTTCAATCTATAATGCTTAGATCTGGGGAGACAGGAAATCCTTTATATATACCCATCAAAAAATACAAATAAATCCTTTACATATCATTTAGTTCTTTGGTAGGTTTCACTATCCATAAATAAACCCTATATTCAGGTCCTTGGCTCGTTGTTTCAGTCTCTTATTTACGAATCTGGGTTTTTATTGTACGATGAGGAAATAAAGTTGCAGTGACTGCTCGCTAGTTTAATCTAGATTGTGAGCAAAGTCCCATTTTTCATTTGATTGAGAAGATAAATTGTCGGAAAATCATTGTTGGTTGTCAGAATGGTCTCCTTGTGATCTAATCATCACGTTTTAGGATCTTGAATGGTAGGGTATAAAATGCATTGTCCTCTACCTTTGTCTGGCACATCTTTTATGTGTATAACTGATGGTAGATATGTCAAATGCATTTTCAATTGTTTTTAGCATGTAGGAGAGCCACTGAATGAATTTGTAAAACTAGAATTTTTTGTTCATAGCATGTAGGACAACCACTAAAGAATTTGTGATATTAGCAGTGCACACACGGAATCTTGTGCTTACATTGTGTTTGACTTCCTTGGTCTCAGTTGGAACAAATTTCCTTTGTAGTAATGAAGTGGTATTCTCAAGGACAAATGAACTGATTTGAAAACAGGATATGAAAGTTTGCGAATTCCAGTGTGATGCTATTAAATTTGTAATTTGTTTTATGCTCTTAGTTCCAGTTTTTTGCTGTGTTTTCTTTATATTCTACCAGGAACTTGCCATTTTAAATCATGTTTATAAAACACTGACCATTTGCTGTATCTGCAACTGTCCAGTTTATGGCTCTCTCTCTCTCTCTCTCTCTCTCTCTCTCTCTCTCTCTCTCTCACACACACACACACACACACGCGCGCGCACGCACACGCACACGCACACACACATAAGTGTGCTTTATACGTAATGACTACGAACTCATATACCCACACGCAATGCCTTTTATTAACCCATTATCTATTGACTCTGCTAAGTAATATCTTACTGCATTTGTGCTAGTATTAAGCTTTTACTGTGGTTGGATTTCCACCATTAAGAGCTATCATGCAAAAGTAGACATGGACACAGCTCAATGCTCAGCCAGGCAGCCCAAGGTGCTTTTGATTGCCTTGAACTTTTTACAACTGAGGTGATTTTGGTTCACAGGATTCACTCAAGATATATATATATATATATATATATATATATGCACTCACTGGAAAAAAAAAAGATATAGAGGAATTTACTTTCTCATCTCTTTTTCATTGTATACTTCAATGCACACTAATCTGTCTGTGTATGTATGTATGTATTGATTTTAAGTCCTTTTAGGTGTTCATGGGTTTAAAAAATTATTTGAATTAAATTCATCTGTAAAACACATTATCAAATGAGAATGGTTCTGAGAATCTCGGAAGAAGTTGTAAGAACATTCCATTCTAGAATAGAAATTAGAAAAGAAAGTCATAGATTTTTGGCAATATATCAGTATGCTTCATCTATTTAGTACTCTGTAGATTGATGTATTTAACATCTTTGTGTACCTAAGGCCATTGAACAAAGCTGAGATTGTGCCCTTGATTGTTGTTATGTCCTTGTACAAGTATTAAGTAAATTGAAGGAAGGCCAGGACTAAGAACTTTGTTGATGGTTAGGGAAAGAAGATGGAAGACGATTCAGACGTAGATAGAAAGTGTAGAAAGTCTCGACACTTTCTGGATAGTTTATTCACTTCATTGAACTCTTGGATAAAGTAAATTATAAGATATTGAGGGAGAACTTTTACGTAAAAAAGATCTCAAAGATGGAGGACAATTAAATTGGATGGAGAGATTATAGTTGAAGAACTGATGCAACTAGATAACATGGAGAGGTGGTGAAAGCTAGAACATTGTGAGCTTGCTGGACATGCTTCAGAGAGAATGTTCAGTCTTGCAAGATTTTCCATGAGTTCATGTTTCCAGGAGTAGTTTTTTTCCCTTCAGATTTAATTTTTAGGATTAATTCCCTCTACTATTGATATAACAAAGTAGAATTTCAGAAGTTTTGTCAATGCTTTCTGTTGCCCTAATTTTGCTTCAATTTCTCAATGAGCTCTAGTTCAAATTGCATTTCCTCATCTCACAAGAATAGGTAGAGGGGACAGTCATGAACTTAAAACCCACTGGATATGTCTATTACTAACTAACTAACTAACTAACAACAACAAAAAATCTATCAATTTTAACCCCAGAGTTCTGTGGTTGCCCTGCATCAATTGGTTGATTTGACAGAGTTTCAGATACCAGTTTTGTTTGTTTTGTAATGCTCTAAGTCTACTGATTAACATATAGACTCATGCCACATTAAGATATAGACTCATGCCACAGCTAACCTTGGATTACACTGTAAAAGGAGCTGTTTTTCTTGCAGTCCCCCCACCCCCTTCTTTTCTTTTCCTTTCCTTGTGTATGTGGAGTTTTTGTATAATCATTTTTCATTTTTTATGCTAATTTACTAGCGGTTAGGGGAAGAAAAATTGAAACTTACCTCAAGAGGGTGCCGTCCATCAAACCTGACTTGAGGTCTTTAGCAGTTGATATTCTTTCCTAAATTTGCCTGAAATCAATAGTTGAATATATGGTTTTTGAATTGTTTAACTCACCCAAAGCAAAGAAAAAAATATGGATGGTGAGCCTGAAGAGCCTTGCAAAAATGCTAGATTTCTTTATGTCTTTGTCACAACCCCTCCCCCCAACCAAAAAGGAAGCACAGAGAGAAATAAGCAAAATAAAAAATTCTTCCATTATTTGTGTATATGTAATGTCAAAAGAACTGGTATACAGAGATGCAATTAAATTGAAAAGGAAAGAAAGAAACCATTACACAATGTAATGGTTGTAATCTTATTGGTTTCTGTATGTATAATCGTGTATATACGGGGAAGTTGGTAAGAAAGAGCGAGCAGATACAAGTTCACTTTCCTTTGTTCCATGGTTTAAGAATAGAGAGCACGATGATGATTGCAATAACCAGGAGCAATATAATGGCGATCATCATGCACTTTCTAGACTTCCTTTGCAAAGTCTTTGCAGCTTGGAGAGCATCTGTACCCGACTTTACATGGTCCACTGCATTAGTCACCTGTATCCAACGATTCAAATAATAGTAGAAAGCATTACAATAACCCAAAATGGGAGGAACATGGCATTATAATAGCAGGACAACGCATTAAGTACCGTCTTAAGCACTAAGTGAACAATGTCACCCACTACGCCATGCAATGATCAGAAATGAGAAGTTCATGAACGTCTTAAAGTTATGGTCTCGTTTAGTGGAATCTTTTTGGTCAAAACTTTTGCAGATTTGCCATGATTTGTGACCATTACCTTATGACCCTGTTCTCTTGCGGGCTGGGTTGCGTCTCCATATGTGAGGGCAACAAAAAAATGGTGCATTACTGCATTATGAGACAAGTTTTTGTTTCACTTACCCAAGAAAAAATGAAAAGGTTTTTATTTTAACTATCTTTCTTCGCTGTGTTCAGTTCTCAAAATGAAATAATCTTAGGGAAATGAAAGAGAAAACCAAGCCTCTTACGTTTTCTTTCCTTCTTTTATTTGGGATCAGTATTTTGTATTAAGGTTAAATACTGACACAATGACTATAAATTTTAAGCATGGCAAATTAGAGTCTGCAACAATCTACATAAAAACTACAAGTTGAGAAAAAAAATATTTTAATACTAGTAACAAGACCATTGTGATGTGTATAATAATGATGGTAATATCAATCTTCTAGGTAAATATAGAAAAGTTAAACAGAGATGTAGAAACAACAGGAGTGCAGTATAAGTCTGCTAAAAACCATGTATATTTGGGTACTTGGAACAGTAAGACTATTGTGATTCGTATAATTATGATAATATTTATACTCAGAAGTGCAGTACTAGTATGATACATCAAAAACCTAAGACTAGTTGAACATCAAGGGTTCATTCAAAATAACAAAATCTAGTAGGTGATGACAACCCCTTCTTGCCAGACTGGTAATATTCAAAGTATTTAAAAGCAACACCTCTCTCCCTCTCTCTCTCTCTCTCTCTCTCTCTTCTCCTTTTTATTTATTTATTTTTGGTAATTTTATTTTTCCGTAGCACCTGATTTTAGCAAGGCAGTAGATGCAAGAGAGCTCAAGAAAAACGAAAGATACCAAGACAAGTAAATCTCAGATGGATTTTTTTTAAATACAGATTAGTCAGTTAAAAATTTTGGGGGATAACATTATCTTGGTTTCACCCTCCTCTTGTAGAAAACAAGAAACAAAAACACACGCACACAAGAAAGAAGAAGAAGATATAATCATTGAAAAATAACATGTCGCCAGCAAAGGCCAAATCAAACTTCCTATTTATGAAAACTGTATTTAGAGGAGTACCAAATCCTTCGTCCACAAAGCACACCACCAACATCAAACCAACTTCAAAAAATAAACAAATAAACAAATTAATAAAAGACACAACAAAGATGTAAGAGGCGCTGCTGACACAGGCAGAGTAAAATCATGGACAAGTTCGGAAACCAACTCTACTATATTACATGGACAAGAAACAAAACGGGGTAGACTCAAGCACCGTTGCTACTCTTCCAAGGTTGGATGACACCGACAACTATAACGGCAACTATTACTAAGAGAATAATAATGGCAATGCACATCCATTTTCTGGAGTTCTTCTGGAGTTTCTTTGCATTTTGAAGTACAGTTGTCCCTCTTTGGACATGATCGACTGCAGTTGTAACCTGGACAAGGTTCCCATTAACACCCAATACCAAGCAATGCATATTCTTCGATTATACATATACATGCACAGACCCACATGCTTGATGATGTAGAAGCAGAAACAAACCTGATTTTCGATGTTATCTAATATCTCTCCTTGAGCCTCGACTAAGACCGCCATATCAAGGTAAATCTGACAAATTATTTCGACATTGTATTAGAAATCTGATTTCACGTAGTGTATTATATATACTTCAACTGTAGATATACCTGATGCAAGTCAAGCAGCTTTTTCTCAATTTCTTTTACAACATCATGTCTCTCCTGAATTTCTTCAACGGTGTTTAGCACCTGCAACCATGGCCCAAAAAATAATTAATGGGCTTTTTTAACCCCCTTTTGTCTTTTGTTTCTTCTCCTTGTGCCCTTTAAGCATAATAAAGCTATAATGTAGTCAAGAAGGTTGTGGGAAAATTCTCCTTATAACCGGAATTAAGCTGCAAATATATAAGTAAGCTTGTCCAGTCCTCAATATGCAACTTGCAGGCCTGGGCAATTCACGTAAACACTCTTTGGGTGGGTGGTGGGTTTTGGGGACGCAGGGGAAGGGTCATTCATCCAAATCTCTTTTTTCAAGACAAGTTCCTGTTCTATCCACTGAGATATTATTAGCATGATGAAGTGATTAAGATACAAATTCAAACAAATATTAAAGTTTTCATCAGTAGGTATATAATCAGACTGGTCGAAGGAGGCAGGATTATTTAACTGCGGACCTAAATAATCCATTTGATGGGAAATTATTAGTAACCTAGATCAGAACATGGCAATAAACTCTGTAGTTAGATTGCCATGTTAGCCAAATACTATTCCAACACTCTGTTCATTCTATCATTGATTACTAGCAAAATGGAGTTCAACAAGAAACATGCTTCTCATTGCTCCATCACGAATTCCAAGTCATGCACTTGAATATTCTACCTTTTCATATGGCAAACTGACCTCAACATAACTTAAACACTGGCAGTTTTTTTGATAAGTAAACATTGGCAATATTTATGATCTTATTTAAAACACAAAATACAACAAACCCATTCCAGGATGTGCTTGTTAAATAATCAATGTCATTTCTTGTGTTTATGATTTTAGAGTTCAGTAAAAGAAGCAATGACAATGTAAGATGCCTCCAAAAATAATTATCAGTCGTGGGCTATAACTAAAGTGGAAAACAGAAGGAAATCTATTCAATATATTTCATATTAGATATCAAAAAGAGCACACCTGTCCTCGTCCTGCTTCTTGCATTGCCTTCTGAAAGATTTGCTCACTATTTCCAGTTTCTATCAGGTGGTCAATTGTCTACAAAAGTCATTACAATTTGACCAATTAAAATAATATCCAAATTTATCAATCCTCAAAGCACAATAGAAGGATTCAGGCTCACCTCATCATCTGGTCTGGTTCCTGTGACTGCTCAATCAAATCATACAAGCACAAAAACGTATAAAAACATTATCACCAACTCAAAAAAGCAATGATAGTACTATAACACCATTACTTTAACATGTAACTCATAATTTTGTCACTTTGCATCTTTCATATTGCAGGCAGAAGTTTTCTAACCTGTCATAACTCTTCTCTCCACAACCTCGCGATATTCATCTTGGATTCTCTGCCTAAGGGTCTGAAATGTACCATACAAATGAGAAGACAGTGGAAACTAAAATCAACATTAACAATCATAAGATGTAGTCATGCCTGGAACTCTGTCATTAGCTCCTTGAACTTCTTCATCAAGGCACTGTCATTCAAAATTAATTTTAAGTTAATTTGCTAGATTATCTAAAGAAAGGAATTCAGAAGCACTCTAAGAGTTAAATATTTGCACTCGTGCCGGACTTTGTCATATTCATCCTTGCTCTGTCTACACCGGTTCCCTTTTCACATCCAGGCTTTTGTCGATTGGAAACGTTCTGGAAATAATGAAGAGTCAGTAACCTTAAAGAAGGTAATGACCCTCAGAAGAAACTAGCAGATTTAGACACTATTGATCAAGGTATTACATCTTTGCTAATGGCTTCTAGTTTTCCTTTCACATTTCGTGCAATCTTTCCCACTTCATCAATATCTTTCTCCATCCGCTTTTTAATAGCTGAATATAGTTTAACAGTAAGTGTTGTTATGAGTATAATTCTACAAAACAAGCTCAAAGATGAATTAGATACTCAAAACCGGTAAACTTAATGCATCTTGTAGAAGTTATTAAGAGTTTTCCACGAGTTAAAATCAATTGGCTAAGTCAGTTGGCATAGACAAGATTTTGTAAAACAAATCCACAGGGGACCCTGAAGGCATGGATTCTAACAAAATCTTCTTGCCAATTTTCTGCCAATGCTTTATTTCTTTGTGCCACAGTTCAGGCTTTCAAAATATCAATCTGTGCTTTGGCCAATATTGAATGAACATTATCAACTACCTGCCTATGTTGGTTCAAACTTAGCCATGCAACTTACTCATAGCCAGCTTTTGATAAAATGATAATGAGGTGACATTTTGTTCCAAATACAAGCCTTTCAATTGTAAGGAATATAGGAAATATTGTTACCTTTCATGGCAGATGCTTTTGTAACAGCCTTCGATTCCTCATTAGCATCCTGTACAAAAGTTTCACATTCTGTTTTTAAAGTACTATCTGAGAGATTCTCTAGTTAAACCATTGTGCCATTTGGAACAGAAACCATCCTGTTGGCCATCCAGGTAGAAGGCCAGTCACTAGGATCAGTATCTGATCCAACAAAATTTGAAATAATTACAAAATCATCTAGAGTTTTTAATCAAATTTCCAAAATTGTTTCTGACATTTATCTTGTCCTTCTTAACCCTGTTACAGTTCTCCTAATTATATCATGAGCAGGGTGGCTTTACTAGAAGTTGAAGAACTGAACTTGATGCCTACCGTAAAGGCTTTCCAGCTTAACCTTTGTTCTGGATGACAAATATTAGGTGCTACTACTATTCCTATTAGGAGCCATAGAGATCAAGTAATAAAACTATAGAATTCATCACGTGTGAACTCTAGTGCTAGACCAAAATGAAAGATTTAGAAAACCAAAACCAAAAGGTTTCACACTACAGCACATGCAACACATTTACTAACTAAAAGGCAACGAAATTTTACATGAATCAGATCTCATTTTCAGAAACATTGCTTATATACTTCTCAATAGAAAACCCAAATAGAATTTAGCCCTGGGAGAGAATCAACATACCTTCAGTTGTTTAAGAAACCCGGAGAGCTTCTCCACCTGTTTCTCAGTCTCTTGTATCTAATAACAAAGAACAGCAGGAAAAGGAGAGGGGGGGGGGGGGGGGGGTGTGGGTGGTGTTGGGGAGGGGGGAAGTAACTTGTTAGAAAGCAAAATCTAATTGAAGATAACAGTGCTAGATTTTTTTTTCCCTGCTGGAAAATAATAGAAGTAGAAAGAGAATCACATGCAAATTTGATTTCTCTTGCCCTGCCTGACTAATGTAAACTATTAAAAAATGTTCACTAAAAATCAAATAAAATTCAACATTATCAAATGTGATGGATTTCCATTTCTCATCTAAGCTTTGCAAAAGGAAATAGATCATCATAGATAGGACATACCTGCTTATTGAAAGCTCCCATTCCCAAATCAGGATTGCTCCCAGGAACACGCATTCCCATTTCGATATCATTTTCTCTGGAAGGCTGACCTTTGGCATCACTAACAAATGAATCCTAAACCACAACAAAAGCACGCAAAAATGAAAATTCTTTAACATTTGACCTGAAAGAAAAAAGCTCTGCATATTTAACTCTGAATCAACAATTAAATTACCCAAACAAAAAAACTCAAAAGTTTCAAAATTAAGCAGTCTCTTCTCTCCCATCCAATTCAATTCAATCTCTAAACTTTTCAAGAGAATAAGTTTCTGAAGTCTTAGATAATGGTGCTATGATAGTCAAATAAATTACTCACATACATAAATTTTTTTTTGATTAGTACCATTAGCTCAGTTTGGTTGCCAATTCAAGTTAGAGAATTTTATCAATGAAGAAAACCACATAAACCCAAAGTGGTGGAGATATATAAGCCATCTAATTGTAAATAATTCTTAAATCCCAAGTGGGTATTCCCTAAAAGGCTCAATTTTACATGGAACTCACAGATAAAGGCATCTTAGACTATAAACTCATCATCATAAAACAGAGTGTCAAATCCAACATAGACAACACCAATCTTGCAGTCGTACACAGAGCAGAAAAAACCAACCCAAATAGCAAAATCATCACTTTTAATATCCCAGTCATTGAAAAGGATTGGTTAACATAAAGACAGTGATTTCAATCCACTAGTATACAAAACAATCACACATACACACATAAATGACAAAAGTTGAAAAGAAGTGAGAAACACAAGTACCGTAAGAAGGTCGTTCATCTTGAAAATCACAGATTCAGAGTTAGAGGAGAGAGAGAGAGAGCAAGAAAATTTTCAACGAACAGGAAAGACAAGGAGCATAGGAGCTTTGTGTTAACTTTTTTTTTTTTTTTTTTAAGAAATTGTTTAACTTAATAATACTATAATAAATAATAATATCGATACAATTTTATTATGTTATGTTGGTTGGCCGGCGATCCAAAGATGACTAAAACGACAGACAGACGGACAACTCACTCACGCCACGCGTGACGAGTACAAAAACCCAAATGTTGTCACAAACTAAATTTATTTCTTTACCCTCAAAAACATTCTCTTCACTAACATATAAAATAGAAAATAAAATAGACTTGAGGAAGCCATTTTGATAATTGTGATAAAAGAGGGTGTTTGGTAGGGGTATTTAAACAACAGTTTTTTTTTTTTGTTTAAATAACATTATACATATTTTCACATACTTTTTCATCCAAATACATTTTTAAAAAATATAAATAATATTATTAGATTAACATTACCAAACAGACCTAATTCTCCATTATACCATATGGATACAAGTTACATTTTTTTTTTTTTTTTTTGCTTGAAGGAACAAATTGCATTGTTTTGTAGACTACTAAGTTATATATATATATATATATATATCAATTGAATTATTAATTTTTCATTCTCTTCACTTTTAGTGAGGGTTTTAACAGATTTAATAACATTGCAACAAGAATCTTGGCAACCAATTTTAATATTAAGAGAATCAGAAGAATCAGTAGCAGATTGATAGCAAGAATCAGAAGAAGAAGAAAAATAATCTTCCAAGGAATCAGACAAATTGTTTGATTCCAGGATTCTGAATAACTCTTCTTGCTCTTTATCATCAATGTTTAACATGTTAAATTTATTTTTTAACTTACCAGGTTTTTGTTTGCAATCTTTACTAAAATGTCCAGGTTTTCCACAGTTAAAACATTTACCTTTATTTTTATTTTTATTTTTATTTTTTTGCTTGAAGGAACAAATTGCATTGTTTTGTAGACTACTAAGTTATATATATATATATATATATATATATATCAGTTGAATTATTAATTTTTCATTCTCTTCACTTTTAGTGAGGGTTTTAACAGATTTAATAACATTGCAACAAGAATCTTGGCAACCAATTTTAATATTAAGAGAATCAGAAGAATCAGTAGCAGATTGATAGCAAGAATCAGAAGAAGAAGAAAAATAATCTTCCAAGGAATCAGACAAATTGTTTGATTCCAGGATTCTGAATAACTCTTCTTGCTCTTTATCATCAATGTTTAACATGTTAAATTTATTTTTTAACTTACCAGGTTTTTGTTTGCAATCTTTACTAAAATGTCCAGGTTTTCCACAGTTAAAACATTTACCTTTATTTTTATTTTTATTTTTATTTTTTTGCTTGAAGGAACAAATTGCATTGTTTTGTAGACTACTAAGTTATATATATATATATATATATCAGTTGAATTATTAATTTTTCATTCTCTTCACTTTTAGTGAGGGTTTTAACAGATTTAATAACATTGCAACAAGAATCTTGGCAACCAATTTTAATATTAAGAGAATCAGAAGAATCAGTAGCAAATTGATAGCAAGAATCAGAAGAAGAAGAAAAATAATCTTCCAAGGAATCAGACAAATTGTTTGATTCCAGGATTCTGAATAACTCTTCTTGCTCTTTATCATCAATGTTTAACATGTTAAATTTATTTTTTAACTTACCAGGTTTTTGTTTGCAATCTTTACTAAAATGTCCAGGTTTTCCACAGTTAAAACATTTACCTTTATTTTTATTTTTATTTTTATTTTTTTGCTTGAAGGAACAAATTGCATTGTTTTGTAGACTACTAAGTTATATATATATATATATATATCAGTTGAATTATTAATTTTTCATTCTCTTCACTTTTAGTGAGGGTTTTAACAGATTTAATAACATTGCAACAAGAATCTTGGCAACCAATTTTAATATTAAGAGAATCAGAAGAATCAGTAGCAGATTGATAGCAAGAATCAGAAGAAGAAGAAAAATAATCTTCCAAGGAATCAGACAAATTGTTTAATTCCAGGATTCTGAATAACTCTTCTTGCTCTTTATCATCAATGTTTAACATGTTAAATTTATTTTTTAACTTACGAGGTTTTTGTTTGCAATCTTTACTAAAATGTCCAGGTTTTCCATAGTTAAAACATTTACCTTTATTTTTATTTTTATTTTTATTTTTTTGCTTGAAGGAACAAATTGCATTGTTTTGTAGACTACTAAGTTATATATATATATATATATATATATATCAGTTGAATTATTAATTTTTCATTCTCTTCACTTTTAGTGAGGGTTTTAACAGATTTAATAACATTGCAACAAGAATCTTGGCAACCAATTTTAATATTAAGAGAATCAGAAGAATCAGTAGCAGATTGATAGCAAGAATCAGAAGAAGAAGAAAAATAATCTTCCAAGGAATCAGACAAATTGTTTGATTCCAGGATTCTGAATAACTCTTCTTGCTCTTTATCATCAATGTTTAACATGTTAAATTTATTTTTTAACTTACCAGGTTTTTGTTTGCAATCTTTACTAAAATGTCCAGGTTTTCCACAGTTAAAACATTTACCTTTACCTGATCTTTGTTTAACATGTTTCTTTTTAGCATAAAAATCATCAGGTTTAACAAAGTTGGTTCTGTATCTTTTATGTTTTTTATAGCTGTAATTTTTGTGACTTTTATCATGTTTTTTCCCTTTTTTCCTGGAAGGGGCAACAGGGGGCAAACCATATTATTCTCAGAAATTACCCATTTCATATTTAGCTTTTCTTTTATTTTTTAATTGGTGTTTTAATAGTTTTTTATCATTGCACATATTGATGCCAAGTTTTTTAATAGTGCTTAAAATATCACCATAAGTCAAATTATCATAATCAATAGAATCATTTTTACCAATTAACTCTTGTTTTACCTTATGAACAAAAATAAGAGGCAGACCGTCAATAAACTTTTCTTTCCAATAAGGCTTGAAACAGTCTTTCCGATGCATTACTCTGGAAAGGAAAATATCTTGGTACCATCTGTAATCAGACATAGTGAGACATCTCAAATTATTTAGCAAATCAGAAATTCGAGATGAAACATCAAATGGAGTACCAACAAAATGTTTAATAATAGTATAAATCAAGATGTTAATAAAGGACATAAATTAAAGTTCAAATTTGCTTCAAAATTTGAAATTGACACTGATGTTGCTTCAAACATGATTCATGCTAAAATTAAAAACCTCAACTTCCTTCAGCAAGAAGTTAGATACAAGAAAATTGCTAAACAAATTTCTGATGAATTGTTGCAATCCATAATTATTGATGATGTTTGCTCTGATGCTCTTAATGCTTTTTGGCATGAGAAAATACACATTGATGATTTGTCTTATGGTGACAACTTACCTATTAATGTGCCTATTCAAGACCTAATGATAGGTTCTTGCCATTATTTCACATATAATTTTAGAGGTAATATTCATAGTACCAAAATGATAAATACTGTCAATTATCCTAACATTATCAATGATTCTTTGTAAGAATCGGACAATAATGCGTGGATAAATACCACTAATAAGTGGAATGATAATAATATTTATATTTATACCACTACTAAGTGGATTATTATGGCTCCCTCGACTGAGAGGAAAAACAAGGGAAAAGCTCCTGTACAGGACTATTCTCAAAACAAAAGGCTCCCAGTGGGACAACCTTTTGAAATGCATGAAGGCGCCTCTTCTGGGGTAAAACCCAATGGATCAACATCCGTTCAAGGAGATGTCCCGGCAACGGTGATATATTCCAATGGTGATATGTTAATTGCTTTACAAGAAGTTTTGTTAAGAAATTTACAATTCCACAATGGAACCTGTTCAGAATTACCAAATTCTATTAAATTCATCCTTGATAGCCTTCAATTTGCTTTTACTAGAAACCACCATAATCTTTTCCAAAAAACCCTCAGAGACCTTGAAATCCACCTTGTTAACCTTATTGCTCAAAATGAGGCTTATATGAGCCACCATGTTAACCTTGTTTCAGCAAATTACCTTATTTCAAAAATAACCTTGTTTAAAAAAATGAGGCTTTTGAAAGCCATCTTGTTGGCCACCCAAATATCACAGATGAACCCTATGAACCCATTACTAGTCAACTCTTTGGCAAAGAGGACATCCATTCAATGGATAAAATGACTATTATGGGCACTGATTACGCAAGCTGTTTGGCCGGTGATAGTGTTGGTACTCCTTCTGATTCTCCTAAATTTTGTTGTTTTATCATCAACAAAATGAACTTTACTATTATGGACATCCATCTGTACTTGCATATATATATATATATATATATATTGAGAAACAAGTTACATTGTTAATATACGGTTTACTATTTGATAGAAAATTTTGTTAGAACGTTACATTGTTAATATACAGTTCACCACTTGATAGAAAATTTTGTAAGAGTGTTATTTACAAATTCTTACTAAAACAATATATGTAAGTAATACACATTTTTGTAGGGCTGTAAACAAACCGAGCCGAATTGTAAAAATTCAAATTTGTTCATTTAATTTTATTTTAAACACTAGTTGAGCTTGAGTTTATCAAAGGCCTACCTAGGTGTACTATGCCCTAGTAGTTCTTCATCCACTATTTCTTGGATTCATATTCTTCTTTGACCTGTCATCTTGGATTCATATTCTTCTTTGACCTGTCAAGCGATCAAATGTGAATCATTATGGTCAACTAAAGATACTGCTCTCAGTGTCTTTGCCAATTTAAAAGTATTGAGCGCTTCATGCTCTACCTCATTATTAGTGTCTGAAAATTCAAGTCACATCATGTATTCAAGATGACCTCTTCAGAGGAAGTAAGCCATTTGAACATCTTGTGCACCAACCTTTGGTAGATGACCCTTCTATTCTTCAGGTCAAGGGGAATCATCCAGTAGTAATAAAGGCCATGGTAAGTGACAAACAACTCTCCTCTTGGTCTACCTTGTCCATTAAGATATGTTTGAATTTTAAAAATGTGTCCATAAAGCTTAGTAACTTTTGTCCTACTATAAAGTCAATAATCTAATTGTTGCATTGACGATGATAGCTATCTTTGGGGCAAACTTTGTTTAGATTAGTGAAGTCCATGCACATTCTCCACTTGTTATTAGGCATCCTAACCATTACTATGTTGGCTAACCACTTTCTTGTAGCCTTATTTTGTTTAAGGGAAAAGTTTTAGTTTCGTTGTTGGATGGAACAAATAGTGGGGTTCATGTTCATCTTGTGGACCATTACCTTGGGGTTTATACCTTATTTGTGCTTGTGGCATTATGCAAACACACCCTTGTTTTGGCTTAGAAATGTATGAGACTGTGCCCCCAAGCCTAAACCTAAAAATTGTAGGTTTTGGTCATGTCTTACACGAATGAGGTGGAGTCATGTTATAACCTCTCAAAAGACAATGGAGGGGATCTTATTGGTGTTATTCTCCTCCCTAGGTCAAGAGTTTTATAATGGAGTTGCCACTTATTTAATTGGAAAAATAAGAAAACCAAAGTGAAAAGTACATCGTTGTATTGATGAATTGAAAAAGACACATCTTTTTGATAATAACTAGAAAATTACATGGTTTTGGTCCTTGATGCAATCTAAAACAAAAGTACATCGCTTTGATTCCTACTTACAATCTAAAAGAGAAGATTACAAGGATAAGCCTAATCTACTAACCCTAATCTAAGTTCAAAGGCTAGGTTACAAGATTGTGAAGGTGTTAGGCACCCAACCTTCCTAGTGAAACCACTTTTCTAGACTTTGGTGGCCAATAACCATATCACATCATTCAAACAATTATAGCATCCAAGAACAAGTGATTGAAGAGTGAAACAAACATTGATAAGCATGATGAAATCTTATCCTAGGCATGCGAATAATTGAAATTGAAAGACATGGTGAATATGTGTGTGATGTGTGATAAACCCTAATCTAGAACATGTGAACATGTTAGAGCACTAGCATTAGGTGTGTCAAATGCCAAATATTTGGCATTTGGCACACCAAACACCAAAAAACCTCTCACATCAAATGTTTTAAATGCTAAAAAATTTGGCATGAGGAAACAATACTGTTCCAAATTTGGAACGGTATGGACACAAATGCTAAAACAAAAAAAAAAAGTTTTTTTCTACTTTTTCTCTCTCCTCTCACAAATCTGTCTCTTCGTTTGCCTCTCTCTCTCTCTCTCTCTCTCTCATAAGCTGCCTATCTTCGCCCATAGCTGTCTCGCCAAGCGTCAATCTCACCACGGTTTCTGCTTCGCCTAAAGCCACTCATCACGATGGTGACTCTGTTCTCATGGATTCTTTCTGTTTTCATTTCTCTTTGGTGGTGGTGATAGGTGGGTTGGCGTTGGTTTCTGGTTGCTAGGCTGTATATATTAGCTTTATTGGTGGCGGCGATGGGTTTTGTGGGTCATTTGGTGGGTTGTGGTTTGCTGGGTTTTGTGGGTTTTTAGTTTTCCAGCGGGTTGGTGTTTGTTTTGGTGATTTTGGGCTGATTTTGGTTGGTTGATTTTTTATTCAGCTCTTCAATTTTTATTTTTATTTTTGGAGTTTTGTGTTGATTTTGGGTTTTATTTTTTATTTTTTTTATTTTTTTATTAAAGTAGTATTGGGTGGTGGAGGGTTTGTAATGCTGGTGGTTGGTGGCGGGTTGTACCTGTGGGTGGTGGTGGTGGTGGGTTGTACATGTGGGTGGTGGCAGAGGATTGTGCTTGTGTACAGTGGTGTTGGCTTTATAATTTTTTATTTATTTTTAATTCTACAGAAGTGTTATTTATAGTAGTTTAATGTGTTGTGATATTAAAACAAAACATCTAATGAATGAAAAATTGTAAAATAATGTGTTAAAATAGATAAAGTAACTTTTTGGTATGTGGAAATAGCATTTGTTTAGCATAGTTGATGCTGATGCTCTTATTACATTCTTAGACCTAGAATTAAATTTGAGAGTAAGATTAATTCATAGATCCAAATTGGTTTTGAAAACAATCTTTAATTTGAAAAGGATCTTGAGATTTTGCAAAGAGATCCAATTTAGAAAAGAAGATTTGATTTTGAAACATATATCATTCTTAAAACAAGTTTGAGAATTTTAGATCAAAAGGAAGTTCTCAAATCTGTTTAGCAAATTGGATCTATGAAACAGACCTTAATCAACAAAATAATTCTCAATCAAGGATGCAAAAGAACATGTGATTTTAGTATTATAAATCAAAAGCATGGAAACATATTTATAATTAAGAGAAACCCTAATTCTAAACATGTGGACATACTATTTGAATTATAATCTCTAGAAACATAAAAAAAGTATGAAAAACTAAGCAAACCTTGAAGGAAAGAGAAGGATGGGATTTCTCTCACTTTTGGCGTAGCGGGCCCTGGCGGGAGGCCTGCACAATGGGCTATTAACTCAATGGTCATGCTCATGATAATTGCGTGGTTGTGCTTGGGCTTTGAGGGATCTTAGCCACATAAAGGCAGCAGTTGTCACTAATTTGAGTAGTGAGAAGCTAAAAGGGGAAATTTGGCCTCAAATGGGCTTGGCGGCTTCGCATTGTTCATATTTGATCAGATCTTAAGCTAAACAATGTTGTTGAAACCATTTGAATCCGTGACTAATTTTTTTGACCGGTTGATCCAACCATGGTTGAATGGCTTATAACATAAATTTGTTTTAGTGAGTTTTTTTTTTTTTTTTTTTTTGGTTTTGACAAACAAACCAATTGCCAATTCCTTGTTAACATAGTTCAACTGACTAATCTAGCTCAGTTTTTTAAATCATGGGCAAAATGGTGTTTTTTTTTTTTTTCTCCCATAGGGGGCCAAGTATAGGCTGATTGGCTATTTAACACTTTAGAAGATAGAATTTCCTTTAATTCACAATGTGTTGACTTAAATAAGTAAACAAGTGTGCTTTTAATAACATGAATTAATTAATAGTCTTGTGATTTGATCAAATAACAAGTTGATGTTTTGTTCTAGCAAAAAAAAGAAAAAAAACTAGTTGATGTTTCGCACAAAGCACGAATATATTATATGTTTATTTTAAAATACTTGTAAGAAATTATCTTTATAGAAAATGTATAATTTTCATTATGTGTTATAATATTTTGGGAATTAGTTTTAATTATATTACATGTTAATAAAAAGAAAAATATATATATATATATATATATATATATAAACTATAAGAATACGAGCCTATTTTCTAGGCACAATAATTTAATTTTAAATTTGCTTTTGCCTTTTATTTGATTTTGTTTGGCAAAAAAAAACAATTTTGGTCCCTACATTTTGGATAAATTACCATTTTGGTCCCTACTTTTTTGAAGCGCCTATGTTGATCCTAGAAAACCAAAAATCATTACTATTTTGATCTTTGCCATCGTCTCAATAACATAAATTATTTACGTGGTAGACGAAGTACATTGTTAGCATATTGGATGCTGACATGGCTTATAAAATAATAATAATAAATTTTATTCAGCAATTTTTAAACACCATGTCAGCATTTTCAAAAAAAAAAAAAAAATTAGAGGCCACATCGGACAATTTAAACAAAAAAAAAAAAAAAAAATCAATCTAATTAAATTAACTTTTTTTGGAAGAATATTCATGTTTTGGGTTCATGTTCTTTGCCAAAGAACGTGTTTGGCTTTTCTTTTCTTGCATGTTCTTAACAACCAACATGCAAAAGAACATACAAAACCAAATCAAGACATACCTAACCACTTGTGATCAACCTCAGTAAATTTTAACACAATAAACATCTTGATTACCAACAAATAATCAACTAGGAAAAATTCAAACCTAACACAGATCATTAGACCCAAAAAACCTAGAAAACCTACACTTGCAAACCTAGAAAGTGCACAAAATCATTCAATCCAACCCTGCATAATTCAAAAAATTTCTTTGAATTATTGGGCAATGAAAATCTAAAACCCATAAAGTCATTCAAACAAAAAAAAAAAAACACACAAAACTTTTCTCTGGCAAATCTAAAACCTATAGAATCAAGAAAATTTTATACATATGGATGAACTAAAAAAAATCAAGCTTAGCACATGAACATAATGAAGAGCCAGCAACAAAAACAAACCCAATAGATTTTCAACATCATTTTTTTCCTTTCACAACATGATGAACAACAACCCAAAAAAATGAAATTAGAAAAAAAAAAAAAAAAAAAAAAAAAAAACCCAAATCAACCTTTACAAATCTTAGTTCTAGATCTGAAAAAACTCTCTGCAACTAGTTCAAAACTCGATGGCCAGTTGATCCTCTCACTTTAAATCAAAATTGAACTCTATGGGAGAAGAGAGAGGAAGCTCCACCTCATGCATATGGCAGAGAGAGAGAGAGAGAGAGAGAGAGGTTTAGGTTAAGAGAAGAGAGGGTAGAGGCAAGGGAAGGTGAAGAAGACCCAAATATCACTCATATGGCACACACCTACCTCATCTTCTCTCTCTTTGACCTACTCTTTCACAAGCTAGAAGCCATTAGGTTGGCTCACTATGTTGAGCTGTGAAAGCACAATTAGTGTGAAAACACTAATGCTTGTTTAGACCCCAAATTTTAAATTATGGCTTAATTGCTTTTACTCTAACTTATTTAAGTGTGGAACAAGAGTAAATGAAGTGCAACAAATTGGAACTCTACTATAAGCCATAAGCAAGTACAATAAGTGATAAATGTAAAACTTAAAGAGTAGGAAAGAGAGATTCAAATACAAGATAACACCGAGATGTGTTATCGAAGAGGGAATTAAAGTACTCGGCGAAAAACCTCTCCATGGCCCTCCAAGCCGAAACTACTAGTGAATAAGTTGGAGTACATGAATATCAAAAAGACCCTCCAAGCCTAATCTAATTAATGTACTTGAGCTTTCTAAACTCCTACTACCAACGGACTTCTTGGAGTCTTGTCTTTACTAGTTATCCGGATCTCACAATTCCACCCGATTGCATCCACCACTCAATGGCTTCTTCCAATGCTTCCCGTAGGCACCAAAACTTCTCTCAATACTCAGAATGTGTGAGGTAAGTGTTTGAGCTAAGAACCTCTCAAGAATGTGTAGATGGAGAGCTAGGAGTAAATGGAAACTCTAAAGAAATGATATAGAGAATTGTGGGTAAACAATCTCTAACTCTCAAGTGTTTGGCTAAGGTTTTCTCTCTCAAAAGTTTCTTATGAATACTCCTTGTTTTTCTTACATTTCGTGGGTAATGTGGGTTTATATAGTGTTGGTAAAAGAATGAGAAATGACACACTCCAAAATAATCAGACAGAGAGTTTCATGGGTCACTCATGACTTAGCATGAGTCGTGAATGACTTGTGAAATCTAATCTGTCAAAAACTCTTCAAATTCCAGCATGTGCTTCTCACGTGGCGTGTTTCGCGGGTCAGTAGTCGCGAGCTAGTCGCAAAATCCTCATCTTCACAAATTCTTCATCAAATTCTCACACACAACCCTTACATTAAATCTCACAAAAATACAGGAAAATGATTAAACAAAATTACAATTAAATTTGACACGGAATTAAAGTCAACATAAAACATAGTTATAAATCATAACTTTACAAGCTATCTTTGTTTGCTTAGAATGGTGGTGGGTTTGAGAGCCACCGTGTAGGGTGGCGGCATTGGCTAACGACAGTTGGCAAAGGTGAAGAAGAAAGGGGTAGGGAGAAGGCAAGGGATTAGGTGAAGAAGAGAGAAATAGAAAAAGGTGAGGTAGAGAGGAAGTGAAAATGGGTTGAATTTGGAGAAGAAATAGTAAGAAACAAATGGTTTTGATATGAGATTTTGTATGTGTTTGTGTTTTTGCATGTTTGGTTGCTAAGAAAATGTAAGAAAATAAATATTTTAATTTTTGCATTTGTGTTTGTGTTTTTTTTTTTTTTTTTTCAATTTAAATATTGACATGGCAACTTCAAAAAATAGAAAATGCTAACAAGGCATTTAAAAAATGACAAATAAAATTTATTAATATTATTATTTTATTAGCCATGTCAGCATCTAATATGCAGTAATGCACTCTGTTTGCCATATAGATAATTTTCGTTACTGAGATGATGGTAGAGACTGAAACAGTAAAGATTTTTTATTTTTAGGGACCAACATAGGCTCTTCAGAAAAGGAGGGACCAAAACGTGAATTAGCCCAAAATGTAGGGACCAAAATTGTATTTTCTCCAATTTGTTTCAATAATTGTTAAAGCAACTAAATTTGAGTAAAAATGTCATATTACAATTAGTTATTTCTAATATTAATTTTAGAAAATTAACCATAAAAATTCATTTTACATAATAATATATATATATATATATTTTTTATACAAGATAGAAGTTCAACTCTAATCTAATCTAATTGTATATGTGTGTGAAGCTCTTTCTTGGAGACTTGAACTCCTAACCTTACCCCCTCCCCCCCACCTCACAAGAACTTTGTTCTTGAAAATAAATGCTTTCATTTTGGCCCTTCATATTTGCTTTAGTGTTTTTATTTTTTATTTTTTATTTTCTCTTTTTGCCTCTTCATGCTTTATTCAAATTTTGTTTATCTCTTCATGACAACGAAAATTGTGAAATGTAGGGGCCAAATAGAAAACTAAATAAAACATGAAGAGCTAAAATGAAAATTTTGAGATGTAAAGGGTCAAAAAACAAAACTCCCAAGCTTCAAAGGCCAAAAGTATATATATATATACACACACACACACATATATAACCTACCACAATTTCTCTTAAAAGTTAGGAGAAATTATGCTTTGCTACCTAAACTATCTCTCTATTACATTTGCACTCCAAACTTTTCAAATGCACGTTTTTAACCCCAAACTATAATCCTTGTTACACTTTGCACCTCGATGTTAAGTTTGCTGTTAACTTGGACAAAAATTCAAAGTTTATGGTGCAAAATGTAATCAGGAGTATAGTTTAGGATGGTAAAATATAAATTCTCATAGTTTAATATGCAAAACGTGTATTCGAAAAGTTTATAGTGCAAAGTGCAATGTGAAGTACGGTCTAGAGTAGTAAAGCATAATTTATCCTAAAAGTTACCAACTTATCATGGTTTTTTAGTGGAGTTTGTGGTGCACTTACAAAGTTCAAAATTCTTTATATAATTTATATATATTTATTTAGAAAGTTAAAATTGGCTAGGCAACGCTGTTGAATAAAATTTCAGTGTTTCTTCTTTTTAAGAAGAAAAAAAGTCACTTTCTTTTAAAAAAGAAAGCTATATTTTAAAAAAGAAGAAGTTTATTATGTCTTATTTAGGAATTTTGATTCTATATGAACAAGACTTGATTTGTAAAGAGAAAAAAGAAGCTTTTGATTTATAAGATTGAGAAAGTTATTATTTTTATTACATTCTTGATGGATGCCACGTAAATTACACTCATTGTCATGACAATTTCTAAACATTTAATACTAAAATTACTAATATCTTTAACATTTTCTTTTTTTTGTACATTCAAAAATTCCAGCCAAAACCTCAAAATGTAAATTAAAATTAATGTTTCTCTCTCAGGTCATAATAAATCATAATTAGCATTCAAGATACAATGTACTAGACGGAAGGGAAATCAATTAAATTTAATAAGATTGCCATAACTTCCCCGTTTCCTTCAACAGCTAATATTATTTTAAATACCAGCCTTTTCTAACATCAGCTTCACTATATATCCCATATCCATCTTAATTGGACTCTGCATCATCTTCTAAAATTTCTCTTGGGCAAAATCTCTTCAAGTGTATTGTTAATCTGAGAACATGGGTGTTGGCAAGAAGAAACTATGCTGTGGAGTAACATCAATTTTCATAGTTATCATTGTCATTGTCATCTTAACCTTAGCCTTTACCATCTTCAAGCCTAGAGACCCCATAATCACCCTCTACCCTGGCTCCAACATTGAAGTTACATCCTTCTTGAATCCAACACATAATATCACATTAGACTCGATTATTACAATTGAGAACCCAAACTATGGAGTCTTCAGGTACAAAAACACCACCTCTTCTGTCACTTTTCGTGGGAAAGTTGTAGGGGAAGCTCCAATTATGGACATATATGTGCCACCACACAAGAAACGTAACATGACATCTCCTGTGGCAATTATGCCTGTTAGGTTAATGCAGGATCCCCATTTTTGGATTGATGTTGCAGCTGGGACCTTGAATTTGACTTCAACAGCCCTTATGTCTGGGATAGTGATTGTGATGAACATCTTCAAGCGCCCTGCTACCCTTTATAATAGTTGTAATATAACTGTTTTTGTATTATCTAAGAAAAGTGTGGCCATATGTGAGTCCAAACTCAAGATATAACTAATTCTTGTTGTTTTTATACTTATTTTATGTCAAGATTTTTGTAGCTTAACTAGATGATATCTTATAATGTTTTTAATGAAAGCATCCAGAGTTCAAATTTTTCTTTCTTCCATTATAACTATTAAATTATTAAAATAATATAAATATGAGCATTTTTTTAATCTATTTATGTACAGGGATAAATTCTTTCAAAATTCTCAACATGCCTTTTGTTTTGTCATTTCAATTGTATCAATAAGATGTTTGTATTAGTTAAATTACAACTTTGGTTTGGCCAAGAGCTTTCTTAGTTATGCTTAGATGAAACTAGTGGCAGAGTCAGGAAATTTTCTCAAGAGGGCCAAGCCGAATATGTCATTGTACTAGGAGCTTTAAGTCTATATAAATGTGTATGACTTCTTTACCCCCCCCCCCCCCCCCCCCCCCCCCCAAAAAAAAAAAAGCTTATCAATTTATTTTGGAAAAAAACATAAATCTTTTACTAAAGAGATTTATTTATATATTTAATTTACTTATACTGTAAATGCTCCTAAAATTAATGACTTATATATGACAAAAAAAGTCAATATTAAAGGAAAATAAAGGAGACAACAATAAATTAAAGAGCATTTATACTTAAAAAAAAAAAAAAAATGAAAAGGGGCCATCACCAAAAGTTTACTCAATATTTTAAAATTTTAACATTAAATAGAGGGGAGGGGCATTTTTGGAAAATCAAGGTGGTGCCATGGCTCTCACTCCCTCCGCCTATGGATGAAACATTTGTTGTAAATGCCTACTTTTGATATCAAAATTAATGAAATGTAACAACAAATAGTCTCTCGCAACTCTTGAAGGCCCATTGATGCCCTTAAGCTGTAACCTATTTATTTTCCTTGAAAATGAATATATTTCAGTCAAGAGCCTTGTAATTCAACTGACATCTTAGAAGTTTTCAACAGAAACGTATAGTGTTCAATCAAATTTAAAAGAGAAAAAAAGAAAAAGAAAAAAAGAGATTAAAGTGCAAAATATATCCATGAAGTTTGGGGTCATTTTGATTTTACTCCCCAACGTTTAAGGGTTCGTTTTGATTGAAAGTCCTTATGTTTATATTGTGATGATACGTCAATAAAGTAACACTTAAGCTTGTCATATATGACAAATGGAACAATCAAATCATACCATTTCGTTATCTTATTCCATCGAGTTGAGGACATCGGTTGGAACCTTGCCTACTAAAATATAGGTTTTACCTAACAAACATTTTCATACATTGACTAATATGTATACAATGTATCTTAACCCATAATCTATCCTCCTTTTATAGCAAAGTTGAATTTTTCCATGACAGCCGAAGTTATTGAAGATATGTAATAGTATATCCTCCTTTGAATTTTATTCCTGGATTTGTCTTTGACAATTACATCTCTTGATATGATTCCATTTTGTGGTGTTTCTGTTTCCATTCCTTGATGTGATCCTTTAAGAGTTTGTCAACAACTACTCAGCCAAAGTGATGTTGATGGGCCACCCCAATAAGAAAAGATGGGCTGGAATTCCACGAGTTGAAACCCCGCCAATCCCAGAATCTCTTCAGGCCTGCAAACTTTCTATTATTGGTCAGAACTCAGAACAGGCCTGCAACCTCCGATGATTACTTAAAGAGAATGAGAACAAATGCCAACCCCAATTCATGGTGGGCCAAAATTCAACACAAATAAAAGTTCAGTAAACCCTTTTGCTAACCTTTTTTTCGTTGTTGGGTATGGAAAACACTTTTTCAACACCAAGTTCCAAGTGGTCTTCTTCTCCCAAAAAAAAAAAAAAAGGGGGTTCCAAGTGGTCTTCTGCACTAACGTTTTAGTCAACACCTTTTAAGGGGATAGAAATTTATTGTACACTTAAATTTGTATGAAACTCTAATTGGATTCTAATTAGTTCGACTAATAAAAACTCTTGTCATCGGATAAGAGATTTAGAGTTTAAATCTCGATTAAAATAAGAATACAAACATGTCAAGATACTAATGAATTTCCTTTTAATATTAAGAGTGATTCAACCTCGATTCCCTTATTTGACCAAAAAAAAAAAAATATTATACTAATTCAGATAATTAAATCCCAATTTATTTTACTTAATTTAACTCTTTCTTTTAGGTAAATGATAGAAAATTTAAAGCACTCTTTTTTTAGAGATAAATTTAAAGAACTCTTGATTGGTCTTTTTAATTTTTATATTTTTAAAGGATTGGTCACATTTTTAAATTAACTTATTTTGGGTTCATTAAATACTTCAAAGTTCTTTGACGACCATAACTCTAACGTCCTCAATTGTGAGTAATTGTCTACCACTTTTATATAGACTCACAACTTCTTTTCTATTACTTACAGTTGACTACATTTGACTTGAGGCAAAAGTTATGTCCATAGATTTTCTCAGAATTTTAAGAGTAAAAATCCAAGCCAAATTTTAGACTTGGTAAACGGGTCGGGTTGATCAGGTTTGCATTAGAAACAGGTCATCTTAAATGGGTTGCAAATTGACTTGGATCAATTAGGTTGACCTGTATTTTTTCACATAATAAAAATAAAAATAATTTTTTTTCTTTATTTCAATTAAAATAAGAGAAAAAATAACAAAAAATAAATAATACATAATACATAAATTCTTAAGTTTACACAATCCAAAGTTCACAAATCTTATCATTACAACAAAACAGTGAAAAACATTACTAAATATTATGGACCATACCAAGTAATCAATCTCTTAAGGTGCACCTCTTGCATATAAAATAACAACAAAACAAATAAAGTTTTAAGGATAAAACATAACATTTTAGATCAAGAAAAATAAGTAAATCTTTTATATGAATTGCACTTCAATCTACTCTATATTCAATATTAGTAGTAGATTCATTCGTGGAAATATTCATACTTGAGAATTGAACCTCAAGTTGATGAGTAATTTTGTTAGTATTTTCATCTACAAATAAAAAAGTTTAATATGATAAAAATGAGTCAAAAATTAAAATTTTATAACTATGAAAAATCTATAAATGTTTTAAATACTACCCTTAAATCCATATAACCAACTTCGGGTTCATATCAAAATTTTCACATTCTCAAGAAAAAGAAAAGATAGATAATGTGTATGAATTTTACTTTTGGTTCTAAAAGTTGATTTATAAGCAACCACAGTTATATGAATGCTTAAGAGATTGATTGCCACTAAAGAGAGCTTAGAAAACCAATTGTAATTTTCTTTCCACCAAGAGAAATCATCAAAATTTGCATATTACCTTCAAATAACATAAAAAGCAACAATTTTTTTTTATTTAATTAAAAATTTTCCCTTCTCTAAAATCAGGTCGGGTTAGGTTGTGAGTTGATCTGATCTAACCAAACATTTCAATTTGGGTACAAGTTGACTTGTTTTTCCTATAGGTCCAAAAAATTTTAGGTTCGGATCCTTTTTTTTTAATTACTTTGGTTTAACAGGTTGACTCGTTTCTCAGGCTTCCTTTTGCAACTTCTTTGATCATGTGCATGTGTGTGTGTGTGTATATATTTATTATATGTTTGGTTAAAATATTTTATGTTTACATCATTCAAATGAAACTTTTTTTGGGCACATCTTACCTCGTAAATATGAACTTTTAAGTCATGATAAGATCTTGAGCTTTGTTCTCTATCACTATGATTTTGAGTTTTTATAGAATAGAATTGGTAAATCATAAAAGAAGGTAACAAAATGGAATATAGAATGGATGAAATATAATGTATTTTTTCTAGTGTGTTGGGGAGTTTATAAAAGTAAATGGAAATGAACGAAATATGTAATTTTATGGTATAGTATTTACATAATATTTATATAATTTTTAATATAAGGATAAAAATGGTATTTAGGGTTCGTTTGGGATCCACTTATTACATTAAATATTAATGATTCTTTTGCTTTTTTTCTTTGGCCGAACCACCTTGCAACTAAAGCTTCCTCATCTTTTTCTTCCTTTGATTTTCTCTCTTGGAGATTAAACTTTGGTGGTGGTTGATTTTGGGTGTAGGTCTTGTAGATTGGTGGTTGATTTTGAATGTGGGTCTTGTGGCTTGGTGGGTCTAGTGGTGGGGGTGGTTGATTTTAGGTGTGAGTCTTGAAGATTGGTGGTTCTAGTAGTGGTGGTGGTGGTGGTTGATTTTGGGTGTGGGTCTTGTGGATTGGTGGCTATAGTGGTGGTGGTGGTGGTTGATTTTGGGTGTGGGTTTGGTGGTTGTGGTGGTAGTTGTGACTGTTATTTATTGGGTTGATATGTTATTTTATTATATTGTTTATATTATTTTAATGTATTGTATGTTAAAATAGAAGTTTTGATGTTGGGTGTATTTAAAAATGAGTTGTAAAAATAGATAAAGTAGCTTTTTAGGGTCTTTTTTTTTTTAGATAGAATTTCTACTCTCGTCTAATCTCAATGTTTATGTGTATGAAGCTCCCTCTTAGAGACTTAAACCTCGGCCCTTATTCCTCACACCTCACAAGCATTTATACTTGTAGTGTGACCACCGTACCAAGAATGCGTGGTGGTGCTTTTTAGGTTGTTAAAAGCTATATTTTTTGACATCTTTACTATGAGTGCTCTAACAGATATTAAGTAAAATTGATTTTTATTATTCTTGCACGATATGTTTATGTTTATGTTTAATTGTTACTGTAAATATAAATAAATGCAAAAAGTAAAAAACACATATGATGTGAATACGAAGAGAAAACCCTAAAGCGAAAAAACTCTTTGAGGGTTACCATCCACTAGGGGCGGAACTACATTGTAAGTAGGGGATAGCCATGGCCCCCCAAATTTTTTTAAAATCCTATTATTCTTGCACGATATGTTTATGTTTAATTGTTACTGTAAATATAAATAAACGCAAAAAGTAGAAAACACATATGATGCAAATACGAAGAGAAAACCCTAAAGTGAAAAAACTCTTTGAGGGTTACCATCCACTAGGGGCGGAACTACATTGTAAGTAGGGTATAGCCATGGCCCCCCAAATTTTTTTAAAATCCCTATAACAGTAGTCTAAGAGTAGGTGAAACTCAATTCCTTGTCATTTTTAAAAGAGATGGCCCCCCAAGGACAAACTTTGGCCCTCTCTCCCTACATGTCAACCATTTGCCACCCCAAATCCCAACTCCTTTCATTATCCTTTTCCATTACCCTCCCAACACGTCATTTATATCCCATAACTTTTACTTTTACCCCTAACTTTACTAATTTTTAGTCATAACTTTTGCTATTAACTTCCTTTAGAAGCTTCCTTCAACTTTTCCTATTAAAGAAAAATGCTAAGAGTCTGTTTAAATACTGCTTATTGTTGAAAATTGAAAATTAAAAACACTGCAGCAAAATAATTTTTAAATGTATGAATATTATCGTGGGACCTAGTTTCAAAGAAAAAATTGCTAAATGAAGGTATTTGTGGGTCCCGTGAACAATGCACAAGACCCACAGAAAAAACGCTTCTACTAGAAAATGCGCAAAACGCGCTTCCTAAACGGAGATTGAAACAACTATAAATTTTACAACAAAATGTTTATAAATTGATGTGTCAATAAAAGTGATTTATGACGTTGTTAGTATTTTACAATTAACTTTGGTGATTTGTTAGTATTTTATTACACTTATTACAAATTTCTAACAATAATCTTGTGCCCCATATATATATATATATATATATATTACTATGAGTTATTTTTTAATTGCATATCAATACAATAATTTTACTCCCCCTTCCCCTTAAACAAAAATTTCTGGTTCCACCCTTGTCACCAACCCTCAAGGAAATAAATCCACAAAATAGAATTGAAGATTGTCCCTAAGGTTGGTTTGTATTCTTTACAAAGTAAGGTCACAACATTGTTTTCTCCTTTGAGTATGTGTATGATTGTCAGAGAGGTATGAATATATATATATATATATACACACACCACTACTACTACTCCTCCTCTTATTACTACTATTTAAGAGGCTTCTCCTATTTAAGATCCTCAATTTAGATGCCTAAAATATTCTCAAATTCACCCGTTTCTAGGCTTAAATCATAAGGTTAGACATGTAAAAATTAGTAATTTAAAAACTCCTAATTTTTAGCTAAATTAAAATTAAAAAAAAAAAGTTTTTTCTCCCACCTCCACATTTCTCTCTTACGTACGTTAGTTGTTAAGTACTAGTACAACTTCTTCTTTTTGAAAATAAAATAAAAAATAAAACTATTTTTTTTTCCACAAACGTATCTAGTCAAGTACTAATGCTTTTTCTTAAAATAAAACTGTCATGAGTAAAACGTGTAAATCCAAAAAATAAAAAGCTTCTCACACACACACACACACACATATGTAAAATGTTTTGAGTTTTTATTTGGACCTGCATGCTTCCTTATTCCCTCCCTTTCTCACGTGTTTGAGTCTAGATGCACAATTTTTTGTTTAAACATGAGTCTTTTGTGATTTATGGCTGGCTATAACTGGTGTCAAATGATTTTATAGATACTAAAAATCTTTGTGATCCTCCCTATTTTAAATGAACATCCTTGATTAATGGTCCGTTTGGATTTAGGGAGAGGGAGGGAGAGTAGAGTAGAGTAGAGTAGATTTAGCACAAAATTAGCTTATTTTTAGCTAACTCTACTCTACTCCCCTTCACTTCCCCTCATTCCAAACAGGTCATAAATCTTATAGATCCTTATTCTTGTGTTTAACAATTTTCGATCGAGTGTCGCTTTCCTTTCAATAAATAATGAGAGATCACGATTCAATTCTATAGAGATGTATAAGTATGTATATATTTAAAATATATTTTAATATATTGCCATTGTGAAAGGAAATACGGTTTAAAGTTTGCAAAGGCTTCCTTCTTCTTCTTCTTTTTTTAAAGTTATTATCTTTTTTATTCTGTCTTTTCCCTCAATTTTTTTTTTAAATTTTTTAAAAGAAGGGCAATGGGGTTTTAAATATGACTTTTTAGTTTTTATGATATATAAAAGGGTCTGTTTTGATACCGCTTATTACTGAAAACTGAAAACATTGTAGCAAAATAATTTTTAAATGTGTGAATGGTGCCGTGGGACTAGTTTTAAAGTTGTTTTTGCTGAAAAAAGTAATTGTGGGTGCCGTGAACAGTGCACGAGACCCATTAAAAAATGCAGGGACGCAAACGTTGTATCCAAACTCACACAAATTATGTTAGTAGCGGAGCCAAAAATTTTTCTTAAAGGGGGCCAAGCCAACCTACTTTCTTTCGTGTACTAAAACTTGTTAAAATAGTAAGAGTAGATACAAACAACCAAACATATTGTTAGGATCATATATATATATATATATATATATTTTTTTTTTTATGTAATTAGCTAATCTCTTAACAAAACCCACTTTACTTGTAATTGGGTAAATTTATGTTGGGTTTAATATATCAAGAAATATGTTGTTCAAACATATCAAGTATTAGTATTAAAGACATGAAGATTGATCTAAGAAACATATGAAGAAAAGTTGTTTCATTAAAGCTTAACAGATAGCTTGACAGATAGTTGCTATCAAGACTAAATGGGAAGCTCGACACAAGCTCGATCTATCGAAAATTACGATTTCAGAATTTCTAGATCTAAAATTTGGCCCATGCTGTATTATTTGTTTAGGATTTCTTTTCTCACAAACTTAGACATATATAAAGCTTATTTTAAGAGCCGTCATACATGGATACATAGTCTAAGAGTTTAATTTTCTCTGTGAGAAGTTATTGCGTTTGTACGCCATAGGGTTTTGTAACCAAGTGCTTTCTGATATTCATTGTTAATGAAGTGAAAAACTTTGCAGCCAACAACAATCATTCAAGTTGTTGGAGTTAGTAACGTATTGGGATCCATGCAAATGAGTTAGTCACAGATTAGAAATTTGTGCATCAAAGGAAAGAATGCTATTATAAGAACAAGTCCAATTGAGTATTGAAGTAAAGATTCAACTGGAGGTTGGTTTCTTGGGATAGGCTAGGGTAGTGGTAAGATATCTCATACTTGTAATCGCTTGATTATTGATTAGTGGATTTTTGGGAGTGGTGACCTTAAATTCACCCAGTGAGATTTTTTCCTTGCGAAAAGTTTTTTCCATTTGTCAACAAATCACCATGTCAATTTAATTTTTGCTGCATTTAGTTTATTTGGTGATTTGTTGGTGTCTCCACGATTTGCATATAATTTGACCTAATTAATCAACTTGGGTAATTTAATTAATTAACCAGGATCAAGTTATCTTAACCCAACACATATAACAAATCAATATTTACTAATTAAATTATGAAATTAGGTAAAATAATATAGAGAAGTGCAAGATGTGCAAGCTGTAAAAGGCACTAACCAATATATTTTTTTCTCTCAAAATATAAGAGGGGGCCGAAGTGAATTTTAAGAGGGGAATAACCAGTATTTGTCAACTTATTTTATTGCAAATGGGAATTTCAGAAAGCTAGAGGGGCCACCCCCCCCCCCCCCCCTAGCTTCACCAATGAAGTACACTTTTTTTTGTTTTTGTAAGTCATAAATCTGAGATAAATAATTAAATAAGTATGAGATGATTACGAGATTTTAGTCTTCATGGCTTGTGGGCTTTAATTAGATTAACTAATAAAGTCTTTTGAGGTAAAATAAGAGATAGAATGGTCCAACTATGTCATGTGAAGTGGTAAGGAAATTGACCAGCACACATTTTGGCTCAATATGTCAAAAACATTGATACTTATGTAACCTGAATAGAGAAAAATCCTAGTATGCTTGAGTCTGCACTAGCTCAAGATGTTTTGAATTCATCTTCTTCTTAATGAAAGTTACAGTATTCTTTTCATAAAAAAATAAAATAAAATTTAGGGTTCGAACCCTGTTTACACCCAAAAATGATTAACTAAACTAATTTTTTTTTTTTTGAGAAACTAAAATGGGGGCCTTTATGACTATATTACACCCCCGGGCAGGGTTCCAGATAGCCTCGGACGGGGTTGTCCGATCTCGGGGGCCCGCCTGTATCACTGTGTGGGGAGTTACCCCACTAAGGATGCCCACCAACAGACTCCTGCGGGCAATGGGATTCAAACCTAGGTGTGGTGCACGAAGTGAACGAACCTTACCTAATTAAATTGCACCAGTTCGTAGGTGTGTGTATTATTTTATATATATAAATAATATATTATACGTGAGACGATGACACTCAAAAAAGGGTTATATTTCAAAGAAGACAATCAAGTCTCTTTCATGGAGTCATTCTCTCAATCCTCACTTTCCCTCATATCAAACCCCAGTGTTTTTGCCTCCCACCGCCTACCCAATGGTCAGTCCATCACCAAGCCACTGTCATCGTGATTGAGATTCTTATGCTTTCATTCACTCTCTTTTATAAATTTATTAAAATCGCACCTTATTGTGCAATGAATGAAAATACCTCAAATCGCATCGTACCAAACCATGTACACCCTTATTACTGGCTGGTTGTAACTTGGTGGTAAATGAGTGAATGTACACATAAACCAAAAACCTTTGAACAAGGTGCAGTGAAAAGCTAGAGGGCCAAATTCCTCTTAAATATTTTTTTAATCAAAAGTGATAACCAAATTCCTCTAATTAACCTACTAATACTATTATACTAATAATATAAGCATTATTTTTGAGCGTTTTTGAATGAATGAATGTAGGCCAATATCTTGTTCTCCTTCGTTGCTCTCTCTCTCTCTCTCTCTCCCCCCACATTTATAAAAGATATATAAGATTTTGTTTCAAGATTTTATGCTCTTCTTATTCGAGTAGAATGTTTTTGTTTAATACTGAAGAAATTGAAAGCCGGCAAAAATAATAATAATAAAATAATGGGTACATTTTTTTTTTTTTTTGGGTTGTTGTTGATGGAAAGTAATTAATGGGTGCAAGCAAAAGAGAAAATTAGATTGATGGGATAATGATAATCATAATAATCTAAAGGTTGCAACTCAGGTGAGGTGGTACTGTTACCCGTAAAATGACTACAACAATGCCTTTCTAATCACGGGACCAAAATGGGTGACTGACTGCCACCAATTATTTTCTAGCTAGTCACGGGGACATTTCAATTACAAATTACAAAAGATGTCTCCTTGAAAAAGTCAAAAGGAATTACATCACCAAAACAAAATTCAATCAAAGTGAAAGGACAACATTCGAAGTTCAACAGGCTTGCACATGGTTATCAATCAATGATTATTGATTATTATTATTATTCATCATCTTTCTTTCCTGCTCATGGGGGGCTTCATTTAGAAAAAATCCAATTCCAATCCCAATTCCAAAAAACAGAACAAGTCATTCTATCTATTTTTCTGGCCGCCCAACTCAGCCATGACCATGGCCGAGAATCACGCATAGCCGTCATCAGGGTTTTTATGTCTCCTTAACTGCACAATTTTTTACAAAATGCATAATAGCCTATAAATCTGTACTACATAGTTAACCCATGTGATAAAAGTAATGAAAAACAATGGTGAAATTTAGATATAGATAGTTTAAGGCTAGTATATTAGCCTATCCTAAGATAGTCTATTGGCACCTCCCTAGGGGTAAGGTTCAGGTAGTTGTAGGCGATTCTAATCAAACTTAAAAAATAAAAGGGTCTAGTACATTAGATTCTTTTATTAAATTAGAAAATAAAATTTACATTGACCTTAATTGTCATTAGGGAATATAATAATATATGTATTTTATGGTTTAACACAACTACGTGTTTAAATTTTGACTTGATAATAACTATACAAATGATTCACCCCCCACCTTGTTACTTTTCCTAACACAATTGATGGTAAATGACATTTTTTTTAATACATTTTCTTTTCTGAGCAAACCTTTGTTGTCATTTTGTGATGCAAAGTCCAAAATTGGAAAGCAAATAAAAAAGAGCAACCGAGAATACCCAAAAAAAACGACCTCTATTAAAAAAACAATTATATAAGTACTAAATGTGAATGTATAAAATTAAATTCAATATTTATGTGATGAAAATATATTAAAACTGTAGGTTCCAATTAGGTTAATTGGTAAATTACAAAGGTTAGGTCCTTTTGTAGCAGTACTTTGGTTATGTAATACTCCCTCCGTCCCACTTTGTTTGTCCTGTTTGAAAAGTCAAATTTTTTAAGGGAACATCATTTATTGTCTTGTCTACCTTTTAAAAATATATAAGTTTCCAAAATTACCCTTAAATAAATTTATCAAAAAATTGAATTAGTAAATTAATAGGGGTATAATAGGAACATTTGTAAATTAATGACTTTTATTTTTAGAAACAGGACAATATTTTGGGACATCCTAAAATGGAATAGAGGACAAACAAAGTGGGACGGAGGGAGTATAATAGAAACTCTGTTTAAAATACTAATATTACTATTTTCGTATGTGTTCTAATAAGTATTACTGTTTACTCAAAAAAAAAAAAAAAAAAAAGCTTAATTGGTAAACTCTCTTATCATCAAATAAAAGATCTAAGGTTCAAAACCCGCTTAATCTTAAAATCAATTGGTGTCTTAGCTTGAATAAAAAATCTGAGGTTCGAAACCCGCTTAATCCTAAAATTAATTGGTGTGTAGGTTTTAGTTAGTTTAACTGGTAAAGTTTCTGATAGTTGAATAAGAGATCTAAGGTTCAGTCCCTATTTACATCAAAAAACTGATTGGTGTCTTGGTTCGATTATAAATAACTATTATCAGGAGCAGACACCATAAGTTGAAACTCTTTAAAAAACATACATACATACATACATACATACATATATATTACTACTTTTAGTCCTTAAACCAATTAACACGTGACATTTAAGTCTTCACTGTCAGCCAACTAACGGAAAAAATTGAGGTGGCAGACAGAACACCCTATTAGTTGACGTGGCATTGATGTGACGATTAAAATATTATTAAAAAATATTATTTGGCATTTTTATATGCCACGTTAGCATTTTAATTTTTTATAAAAAGCCGTTTTAGACAATTTAAACCAAAAAGGAAAATAAATTAAAAAAAAAAACTTAAATTTATTATTATTATTATTATTATTATTATTATTATTATTATTACTTTCATTATTTTTTCATAAGAATTGAAGTTGTTCTTCGTGTTCTTCCTAAATCCATGATATAAACCAATTTCCAACAAACCCTAAATCCAAATCCAGCAACCAAATCTACTCCATCAAATCCAGAAAAATAAGAAATAAATCCAAAAAACCAAACCAAACCATAAATAAATCAAAGAAATAAACCCATAAACCCAGTAACTAATTCAATCTCTAGCAAACCCATAAACCCATAATTTTTCTTCAGAAACACGACCCCACGCTGTAAAATAACCTTCCCATGCCGTAAATGAATTTCCCTTTCCATTTTACGTTCAATAGATTTCCGGATTGGTCACTCCTCACACACTCCTCACACACCCTGAAACTCATCCTCAAGCTCACCTCAGTTCCACCCCCACGCACTGACGATAGAGAGATGCAGCTCCACCCCACACTTTGTCGAAGGTCTAACGTCCACCCACACTCCGACGCAACTCCACCCCACACTTCGATGCTAGTCCGGTGAGTTTTCTCCCTTTTCTTCACTTCTTTTACCTCCGCCCACTTTGAGCTCTACATGTACCCGATCCACCAAGGCAAAAATCTCCCTCACGTCGGTGAAGCCATACCCACCTCCAACATCTCTGATCTGTAGTCGGTGAAGCCAATCTATGGGTTTGGGTTTTGATTTATGGAGGAGGAGCATGACTGATTTGGGTCTGGGTTTTGAGGAGCGTGACATGTAGGTTACGATTTGGGTTTTGGTAGTGGTCGATCTGAGATTTTGGGTTGTCACGGTGGACATCAGCGTGGGGTTGTGGTGTTGTGGGTGGACCTGGGTTCGTGGGGCTGTGGGTAGCAGTTCGCCGTGGGTCTTGGGATTGAGATCTGTGGAGTGGTTGATTTGAGTTTAATTTTTCTGGGTTTGAGAAGTCTTGAAATATATGTCTGGATTTGAAATTGGGATATTCTTGGATTTGATGGAGTAGATTTGGTTGCTGGATTTGGATTTGAGGTTTGCTGGAGATTGGTTTATTTCACGGATTTAGGAAGAACACGAAGAACAACTTCAGTTCTTACGAAAAAATAATGAAAGTAAAAAAAAAAAAGTTTTGTTTTTTAATTTATTTTCTTTTTGGTTTAAATTGTCTGACATGGCTTTTTATAAAAAATTAAATGCTGATGTGGCATATAAAAATGCCAAATAATATTTTAATCGCCACATCAGTGCCACATCAACTAATAGGGTGTTTTGTCTACCACCTTAGCTTTTCTCGTTAGTTGGCTAATGGTAAGGACTTAAATGTCACACCTTAATTGGTTTAGGAACTAAAATTGATAAAAATAAAATGTAGAGACCAAAATGGAAAAAAGTGTAAAATATAGGAACCAAAAGTGTATTTATGCCTATAATGTATAGAGAAATTTAAACATAATTTAATTAGAATTTGTTTATGTGGGGCCCGAAATCTAAGATCCCAGCCCACTTTGTGTTAAGGGCCCAAAGTCCAAGCCGAGGAGCCCTACTGCCGAGGATGCGTGATGAAAGCTCCTTGAAGGCCCAAGGATGTGGCCGAGGACGATCTCACGCTCAACACCTCACAAAACCCTTGAAGAAAATGACGAACTCAGTACAAGAGCAGTACAAGGGAGAAAGCTGCCAACACCGTAATGTGGAGCCCTGCACCTGACAAGCCCATACTCTAGACCATGCTATTTAACTTTTCCCAACCACCCCCAACCACTCTGACGTATGGATTGATAGGACGAGTCATTACCCCAAAAAGGCAAAACTGACACGTAGATGAAGAACAAGAAGTAAACACTAGTATAAAAGGGAAAGAGAGCTGAGAGAGAGGGGAGGATGGAAGGATCCTACAAAAAAAGAAGAATGGTGAGAATGTGATGCTCCTCGAACTAAGTCCGATGAGTCAAACCCTTCAAGCCACATCGATGTAAGGCGCTATTCAGGCCAAACCTACCTTTGTAGGAGCTCCCATTAAATCAGGACCATACCGTTGTCCAGCGACCAAGGGCAAGCCTTTCAAGCCCACTCTCTACAAATTATATTGTTCGGGCCCATTACACACGAGCCCAATGTCATTCTTGGATCGTTAAAAATCGTGTCCCTACAATTGGCGCCGTCTGTGGGAAAGGCTTATGCGTTGGCACAGGTGGCGGTGGAGTTGAGCCTCTATCAAGCAAAGGTCTGCGAAGGTTCCTCCATTTCCAGCGACATGCTGTTGTTGTTCCGACATAACTCTCCACTAGGGGCTTCTAACCTCAAGCTAACTCCCCCCACCTTGGTCGAGGGGCTAACCTTCAAAAAATAAATAAATAAATAAAACACACACAAGTTTTGGACAGAACTAAGGCCTTGTATGGTCCTCGGACTCAAGCTTATGGGGAAACCAACTACTTACAAGAAAAAATACAAGTTTTGGACAGAACCAAGGCCTTGTATGGTCCTCGGACTCAAGCCTATGGGGAAACCAACTACTTACAAGAAAAAATACAAGTTTTGGACAGAACCAAGGCCTTGTATGGTCCTCGGACTCAAATCTATGGGGAAACTAACTACTTACAAGAAAAACTACAAGTTTTGGACAGAATCAAGGCTTTGTATGGTCCTCGGACTCAAGCCTATGGGGAAACCAACTACTTAAAAGAAAAAATACAAGTTTTGGACAAAAGCAAGACTTTGTATGATCCTCGGACTCAAGCCTATGGGGAAACCAACCACTTAAAAGAAAAAATACAAGTTTTGGACAGAACCAAGGCCTTGTATGGTCCTCGGACTCAAGCCTATGGGGAAACCAACTACTTACAAGAAAAAATACAAGTTTTGGACAGAACCAAGCCTTGTATGGTCCTCGGACTCCAGCCTATGGGGAAACCAACTACTTAAAAGAAAAAATACAAGTTTTGGACAGAACCAAGGCCTTGTATGGTCCTCAGACTCGAGCCTATAGGGAAACCAACTACTTAAAAGAAAACATACAAGTTTTGGACAGAACTAAGGCCTTGTATGGTCCTCAGACTCAAGCCTATGGGGAAACCAACTACTTACAAGAAAAACTACAAGTTTTGGACAGAACCAAGGCTTTGTATGGTCCTCGGACTCAAGCCTATGGGGAAACCAACTACTTAAAAGAAAAATTACAAGTTTTGGACAGAACCAAGGCTTTGTATGGTCCTCGGACTCAAGCCTATGGGGAAACCAATCACTTAAAAGAAAAAATACAAGTTTTGGACAGAACCAAGGCCTTGTATGGTCCTCAGACTCAAGCCTATGGGGGAAACCAACTACTTAACAGAAAAAATACAAGTTTTGGACAGAACCAAGGCCTTGTATGGTCCTCGGACTCAAGCCTATGGGAAAACCAACTACTTAAATAAAAAATAAATGATGCAAGTTTTGGGCACAACCCGGTACAATCAAACCTCGGTCCTCGGAGCAGAGGCCAGGTATTATCGAAAACACGGCCAAAGTTCCACACTACTCGGCAACCCTCTCGGACGGATTATTTTGGGTTCCTCATTCTCGGGCACCTACCTCACGCGCGTTGCGGTACACTCAACTGTTATCTCGGTTAGTCTCATAAGTTTAATTTGCTATTGATTGGTGTTATTACATTTGATAGTTTCAATAGGTTCAAATTGGTAGTTTTTTGTCACAAGGTTTCCTATCCTAGCTACCATTAAAGGAAAATATACATGTAGCATACTCATTCACAAAGTAATTGCCGCAGAAAAGAAAAATATTTAGAGGGAAACAAATTCATCTTTTATTAAGACAAAGAAACAGTGCAGCGTACAATGAAAGAGCTTAAATAAGCTCATATTGAAACTAACTACATAAGCAGAAAGAAACGATACAGGGAAATGAGACAAAAACAGAGGAAGAGGCGCAGAAAAGAGAGATATAGCAGCTCCAGCATGTTGTCTAAGGAAACTATTCCTCAATACTTTTACATACCTATAACTCAGGCAGCAAAAGAGCCCAGCTTCGGGCTAGCACCATTAAAGAAAAGATGCAGGGAGCCCAACTTGAGGCTAGCACCGTTGAAGAAAAGGTGTAGGGAGCCGGAAGTTGATGAGCCTCCACGTAACCACGCCTGCGATAAAGCAGACGGCACTGATGGCGGAAAACCTTACTTCTGACGCACATATATATATATATATAAATGATGTATTATCTTAAATTTGATAGTACGAGTATTATTTTTCCACAAATACATGCCAGCCTGTTGGAGGCAGCGAATGGTTCGTTGGTTGGCCTTTTGTATTCAAAGACAAAATTCGAATCTACGACATATCTAATCCCACCCACCTCTTTATTACGTAAGGTCAAGGCATCCAAAAAAATTAAAAAAAAAATGTCCTACTTTAGAAACTATATACGGAGGCTCCATTGGGCACGTCTTCTACTGAATACTTCAACATTCATGCATATACGCGGAGTAATAAGTCACACTTTTTTTCTTTTTTCTTTTTTTTTTTTAAATTTTTTATGACAAAATTTAGTTATAAAATTGATTATAACCTTAGCTATAAAATTTCTCAATTAAATAAATATTACTACATATTTTGAAAATCTAACTGTTAAATTACATGTTTTTTTATGTTTTTAATACATATGTCAAATTTTGTATCAATTAGATGTTATTTACTATATAATTTATAAACTTATATTTTATGCATAATTTTAAATTACAAATACTTACAATTTAAAAATTTATTGACGACATAACTATTGATCTTTAATTTTCTTGAAATTTTGCAAACATGGAGGATATAACAAGAAAATATAATTCAATGGTGAATTTGTCAAAATTCACCTCCAAAAAAGATATTAAGTGAGTTTGTAGCCTAAGGTTATAACAAATTTTGTAACTAAATTTTGTTTTTTTGAGAGAGAGTTTTAACTTATGGCGTTCGCTCCTGATAATAGTTTTTTATCATCAAACCAAGATACCAATCGGTTTTTTGGTGTAAGTGGGGATTGAATTCCGTATCTCTTATTCAATCATAAAAAACTTTACCAATTGAGTTAACTGGAACTTACTTTTGAGAAATAGTTATAAATTACTTTTAATTAAGGTATTTTTCGCAATATATAATATAAGATAATTAATTGGAAATCTCTCGTTCCCTAAGCAGAGTGCAACAGTCACAATTTTTTTATTTTTATTATTATTATTATTATTATTTATTTTGGGAGGAACGTCACAAACCTTTTTTGGTATATCAATCACAACACTCAATGACTCAATTCTAAGCAAACAAGAAAAATTGAGAACAAAAATATATAAAACAAAAATTGAGAGTATGATATGACCCTGTTAAGGTATAACTTATAAATTATAATCAAGCGCAATCAGAAAAAAAAAAAAATAATAATAATAATAATAATAATCAAGCTATGAAGGTCTCTCTAAAGCCGCATGATAAAGGCCGGCATGTGTTGGAAATGATATAAATAATGGTATCTAATCTTTATTTTTTTTGTTTTCGATAAAGTAATAATGGTATCTAATCAAACAGTTAAAGAGGCACTTGTATTAGATAATGACGTGACAACAGAAATTTAGAGATATTGTTTAGGGTAGTCATTTTCTTAATTCCCACATATATGATACCAATTGGCCATTTGTTTTTATTTAATACTTTTTCGAAACATATCTTTTCTGGAAAGGCAGGGTACAAGGGTTAAACCAAAAGCACCTTATTCAATTAGAAATGTTATAAATTTCGATACAATAATCTATTCTTTCCAACTTCATACTTAGAACTTATAGACAATTGGTGCATGTTTTACAATAGTTTTGAACAATATATAATTCTCATAGTTATACTCTAGCATATATATATATATATATATATATATAATTTTCTTCATGATTTGGTCTAGCAATACCCAACTCATCATGTTTTTTGGCCTTAACTTGTTTTATATATCTCTAATTAATTAATTCATTTTTATCTCAACCCATATATTGCACAGGAATGGAAAGCTGCATGTATATACACACATATTCATATATATATATATATATATATATATACACACACACAAACATATGCATTGAAGTGGGCTACCCATTTTATGCCCAGTCCTTTCTATTTCATCATTACAGAGCATATTGACAAGTTTTTTCTTCATCAACACACACCAAAAAAAGAAAAAGAAAAAGACAAGTCTTTTCAAACATTAGAAAAAAAAGACAACCTATGTTTCAAAATGAGTCTGAGTAAAACCTTTGATGTACCAATCCATAAATTTAAATCACATCAACATATTAGTGGTTGTTAACTATGTGATTGGCCACCTAACTTTAGTCGCTAATCAATTTAAAGCCACTAGTCTAATTCTTATCCAATTACAAACTTTTGTTGATCTATTCCAATAGTCCTAAATTGTTTGTACATTAAGATGTTCATCAATAATTTTCAAATTTCATATCACATAACTTATGACGATGACTTGAAAACTTCATATACAAACCTTATCCCCTAAATTAAATTGTTCTCGAGAATTAATAATCATAAATCATTTCATTTCGGTCCTGTATATATACATATATCATTCATAGATGATTAACTTATTATATCAACTCATGGTACCGAGGCGGCCATGTGCTAAAAAGAAGGGTTCATTATTCCCAAACCTTTTTAGAATTTTCTCAAGTTCTCTATAGCAATAAAAATAGAGGAAGGCACGTAAAAAAAAAAAAAAAAAAAAAAACAAAACAAACTCATAGTTATATCATTGAAATACATTTAAATGAGGCACTTTACAAACCATACTTTTACAAAAATACCTAAAACAATCCTAATTAAATCCCACTCTTGCACCATTAGTCCTCTTAAACGGTGGATTTACTCCTCTCTCTCTCTCTCTCTCTCTCTCTCGGGGTAGGGTTTTGTTTTCAATTCTACTGCTAAGAGGACTAATGGTGTGAGGGGGGGGGGGGGGGGAATTTGTTTGGGTTTTTTTTTTTTTTTTTTTTTGGTACATTTATAAAAGTTTGGGGTTTAACATGTCCCATTTAAAAGTGTAGGCTTTAATGTATACAACATATTAAACTATGGGGTTTTTCATATACTTTACCCTAATATATATATATATTTATAATGGCCTCTTGGCCTAGCTATATGAATTAATCATTGATAGAATTTTCAAGCTTGGGAGTAGGATTTCATCTTCAAGGCCAAAGTATGAACCAAAAAATTTTCACATTCAAGAATATGAAATATAATAAGATTTAAAACTATATTAATATATGAAAATCAAACTAGCATCTATACATTATTTTTAGGGGGGGGGGGGGCATTTATTTATTATTAACATATTAAAGAGATAGTGGGTTGTAGTTAATTTAACTCGTAATGTCTCTTATCGAATAAAAGACTTGGATTCAAATCCCAGTTATACAAAAAACTAAGTGGTGTCTTAACTTAATAATAAAAAGCAACCATCATAAAGTTGATGTCAGATTTTAAATTCAATCCTATCTAAAAGAAAGAAGCAGTAAAATGGAACCCATATGTTCTTTTAATTATATACGATATTATTGAGTTTGTATTAAATTTCTTATCAATTATTTTTTAATATACAAATAATTTTTCATTTTGTTGCGAAGTTCTAGTGTCAACAATATTCATGGTGATGAAGTCAAATATTGAAGTTGATTTTCATCATCTACGAATCAAATAAAGAATATATTTATTATATCATTATATGTCTAATGTTTTTCTAACTAAGATACTAATTATAGTTCCTAAGTAAAAAGGAAGGCCCAAGTCTACAAACAAAACTTCAATCAAAACTATTCAGTCTCAGTTGCTTAGCATTGTGTTCTATAATATGTCTAATAGTCCTCTAATGTGTTGCAAAGTAAAAAACAGCACCCAAATGAATTGTTAGAAGAGGTTTCTCTTCTATTTAAATCCTCAATTTCTTTCAAAATTTTAACCAGGTGTGAGACATGTGAAATTTTAAAAATTCTACGGTCTTAAAAAATCATATAAACCACACAAAATCAAATAAACGTCACATGTCTCACATTTAGCAAAATTTGGAAATAATTTAATGACTTAAATAAGGGGAGATCTTTAGCCCCGAATGGTTTAGGTAGAGTCAGTTTGCAATACGCACATAAATCCCAAAGTTTTAGATTTGGATCCAAAGCAACAACAAAAATCCAAGTGCTAAATACTTAATTTTTTTTATAAGTCAAACATAATAATTAGAGTATAAAAAAAAATCACACAAGTTTATTAAAAAAAATAAAAAAATAAAAACTTAATATTTGTAGCATTTAGAGATTTATTACGTACGTAAATGATTTTTTTTTTTCTTTTAAAAAAATATTGGGAGGTCATAAGAATGGGCCAGATGAGTATTTTAATTTTTTGAATTTGTGGAGAAATTTTCAATTTTGGGAACCAAATATATATATATTTAGGAGGGCCATGGCCCCCACTCAGTCCATGAGTGATTCCATTCTTTAGCTTTTCAGTCAAACAATTATGAATGATAATGTGTTTATACCGAATTTTCAAGAGCATGAATTAAGCCCGGTCAAAATATTTTTAGGAAGTTGGATTCTAAGAAAAAGTCTAATATGGTCATTTAAAAATTTTCAAAGTAAGCTTGACTTGCGAAGATGCCCTATGTTTCTTAGGAAAATTTTTATACTAATTCATGTACAATTCCTCTTATAGAATAATAAGCCACACCATAATTTAATTAGAAGAATTAACTATTAAGTGACCCATAAAATTTTCTCAAAAAAAAAAAAGTGACCCATAAAAAAAAAAAAACTAAATACGACATTATTGTATAATTTTTTATTATTTTTTTTCTGGTAAATTTCATAATGACTGCGTGTGCATGGATATTGATATCGATTCTATCAACAATGCCTTTTCTTGCAATTAATACATAGCAATAGTAGAGACTAGGGAGAGATTGATGATTAAAGTAGAATCCACTAAGATTTAAAAAAAAAAAAATTATTTTATGGGAAAGAATTTGTTGTTGTATGTAAAACATGTAGCTTTTTATTTATGTAAAATTTAAGTATAGTTCGTTAAGTATTATATCTTACTTTCTTCTATTAAAATTTATCATGACTTGAATTAATCACATAGTTGAATTTAAATATTAAAAAAAAAAAAGAAAGATAACATTAGTTTTGTTGTATTGATTAATACTACTATGTAATGATTTTATTCGTTTTACCCTTTTGTTTGCAAAGTTACCCACGAGCAATGATGAATATCACTTTAGGCAAACATTGCCTTTTTAGCATTGGCTTTAGACATTCTCTGCGATATATATCATACAATACTCCATCGGATTCCAAAAAAAAAAAAAAAGTCGGAAATATACAAATTTTTTTCATGAATTTTCCTCCTCCATTTTGACAATTAAACCAAGCACACAAAATCAAAATGATAGCTGCCACTGCTTCTTCCATTCAGTTTCTACCATTGATTTTGTGTTTTGAGCAACTGGTTCACGTAATGAACCCTGCTTAAGACACGTTACAAGTTAAACTTGCATTTTCCTTTGATTAGGTATAGAATAAAAGCACTAAGTACAGCGTCGCCATCTTAATTAGCTTATTATAAATTTACTTTCTGATCCAATTAAATTATCATCATTAGCTTAGAAAGAAAGAAAGAATTCAGAGGATCTAGAAGAACGTAATGGAAAGAGTCAACCAGAGGAATTAATGGTGGGATTGAAGCTGAATGTCTTTAACAACTCTGTGACCTATTCTGTGCTCACCAGCCTTTAATGCTTGTGCACATGGAGGGGTCTTCTTTCTGAATTTTTTTTAATTCAATGGCCTGCAAGATGTTGGAGATGAATTAATATTTAAACCTATCAATCTACTTTTCTTTTTACAACTGCTGCTTATATATACTTTGTATATCGTTTGCTTTGAGGGTACAAGGAACTTACATGCTTTCAAATTCTGTTTTTGATTCGCAATACCCACTTGAATAATATTGTATAACTCTTAAATAATTTACACATCCATTACCATATTATTTAAAATAAACTTAATTAGTGTATCTCCTGTGGTGGGGTCAATGCATTTTGCTAAGATGAGTTGTAGTTAGTAAAAAGAATAAAAGGGAACAAAATGAAACCGGCGTTATCGATTAGCTGCTGGCATCCTATGGGTACTGATTTTCTTACTTTATATAGGAAGAAACAAAAGATGTTGGATATACTACAAATTTTATTAAATAAAGCTTGTAAATTGATAGCCAAGAGTTTTGTATCTTTTAGTATTAATGAAAATATATAGAATTCAAATTCTGTTTCTCCATTGTAACTATTGAATTATATATATATATATATATATATAAATAAAAAGTTTTATAAACCAATATCACTAATTCTACTAGAACAATTTAAACATTCATTTATTAGGTTATTGAGGTCCATCGATTACATTCAGGATTACATCGATTTGTAAACATGTTGAAGTAAACTTTGTAATAATTTTAACATTGCTCTTAGATTTTTTAGTGATTAATAACACATGGTAAAATTTGGAATATTCCCACCATCACTCAAGCAAAAAGAGCCACGTCATTGGAACTTACATAATTGCTTTATACATTTACATAACATTATAATGCGCCAACAGAAAGGGTTTCATCACCCATTCTTCTTCTTCTTCTTCTTCTTCTTCTTACTATTCTGAATAATGCTTTTCCTACCTCATTTTGGTACCTTCTTTAACATTAATACCATGTCTATGACAGTTTTGGACGCTTAGGGATATCTTTCGATTAAAATGACTTTTAACTAAACTTACATACAGTATAATTTGCTCCACCATTATAGGCTAGATATGCAAGACCAAGTCCAACCAAAGCTCTTATAGTCCATGTATGAGAATTTTGACCCTGGTTCAGCTTACTAATAACATATTCTCTAGTCTGTTACTTCTCCATCTTTTATATTTTTTATGCCTTCTGTAATTATTTTATGTAATACTTTGTTATATCTACCCTCGAAAAGAACCTCATGAATAAGTACTGTTGCTAATGAAAATGATATCCACATGCTTTGAGATGCATTGTCTCAGTTTGTTCTTGTATATAGATAAAGTCATAAAACGCACAAGATATATACATGGACAAGATTTAGTTTAATTTACAGATGATGAGAGATGAGTTTAAAACTCAATACAAGCAATAAAATATTGGCAGGAAGTTTCTTTGTCCATTTTCATAAGATGTTTTCCAAGGAAGACATGAGAGAGAGAGAGAGAGAGAGAGAGAGAGAGAGAGAGAGAAAGATGTTCTAATAACAATGAAATTAACCAAAATAGTTCACTAACTTGGACAAAGGAACCAAGCACAGCCCCCTGTTCCTTAAATCTGTACATTCATTAATATTCTTTCCACTGTAGTTTACCTCACTTCTTTCATTTGCCTGCAGTTCTGGATAATGCTCTAAAGTATCTCCCTTTCCCTAAAAAATCATCACAACCACAAAATACATATTTAGCTTCTAACATCAAACCAAACTTAGTCCTTAGTGTTTTTTTTTTAATCTAAAAATAAAAAATAAAATATCACCAGAGAACTAATAATATGATCATCTACCTTTCTTGGATGCATAGTTACTGGGCTCAAATCACTAACCTATTCACAAAGATTGTTAAGGAAAATATTAGCAAAAGAAAAAGATGTAAAAGAAGAGAGAGAATCACAATAAGAGGAAAGAAAATAAAAGTTGACAAGATGGTTCATATATATCTGACCTTGGGACTATTAACTGGAGAGCTAGCTGTATCCTCCAAAGAGTCATCAACAGAAATGATTTTGGTCCTTGTTTTCTTAGGAAGCTTTAAATTGTTATGGGATTTTTTCCATAAGGCACTAGAATCAGCATCAGAGACCAAAGAAGAGTTATCAAGACAAGAAGAGAAACTATGTTCTCTATAATTTGAGAAATCTTCAAAGTATTTAGTCCACCCACTCTCCTCAGGGACACAGTCTGTGGTTCCTTTACAGGCCACAGCTTTGGTATTATTCATACATGAATTATAAGAGTTCTCCATCAATCTAACAAGAACAAAAATAAATAAAAAGAGAGACAGACTAGATTTTTTTTTGCCAGGGAGTTAAGAAGCCTTTTGTAAAGAAAGAAGGATTTATAACACACACAAAAGAAGAAGATTAAAGAATGGAGAAAATAAAAAGTAACCCATATTGTAGAATCTTTATGTGGGCCATGTGAGAGAGTGAAGGAAGTTAATCAGCGGTTGCAACAAAATACCAAGGCGAGAGAGAGAGAGAGAGAGAGAGAGAGAGAGAGAGAGAACGTGCAAGAAAAACAATATATCAAATAATAGAAGGAGAGGGGTTGACCTTTGTGGTTCAGAGGGGAGGGGATTTTCACACAGCATTGGCAGCTTGTTTCTCTGTTAGGACTTACCTTTCAACCATATCAATAAATGAGTCAATAAGAATAACAAATAAATGACTTGAATAATTTGGGAGGAGTTATAGGACTACAAATTATTCTACAATATTTTTGTCATAATTCTGGTGTAGTAAACTGTGAGTGGTTAATCATCGCTTACACATGAATTTATTATTTTTTCTTTACCAATTACACTCTGTCACGTCATAGTTGTGGCAAAAAATTGTAAAAAAATTTGTGGTCCTGAACTTTTTCTTATCTCCGCAACCCTTACTGGCTTTACCTGAGTACTGATTCAATGTTAGTTCCACGTAGGGCCTGATTAGAAAACCTCAAGTTGGCTTAATTTGCAAATCAGAATTTCCAAAGTAAGTTTAAGTGTTTATCTCAGCAACCCAATTGTTTATGTGTTTCATTTTATGCTCCACTAATTGTAATACGTTATGTGTCTTTTTTTTTTTTCCTTAACTTTAGTTATTTTTATAAAGAAAGTAGAATAGGTGATAAATTGTAATCGGTGAAATATAAAATAAAATGCAAAAGTGGGATAGAGGGTTTTATACGATTAATAGGACTTGATAAACTTCTTCAACACAGAACATTTATACATCACATACTACTAAATATGAAGATAATTGGATAGATAATGATAGGGATTTGTTTTACTTATTCAAACAAATTATTTTGGATAGAGACCAATTATGATTAGTTTTATTGATAGATTATACTAGGAAGTTAGTATTTATTCTTTTATCTAATTGAAAGCTAGTTTTGTGTAAATTTAAATGTTGACAATGAATAAAGAATAGTCATGATTATCTAAGTTACTAAGTGTTAGCTAGTCTAACTTGGAGGTATGTACTCCCTCAAAGTAGTCATTTTATCAAATTAGGAAGTACTTCTGGCTAGTCTTGATTCACAAGAAGCAACCAATAAAAAAGTATTTGGTCCAGAACAATTGGTATAAGCTAAGGTTAGCATTCTGGCTTCAGGACAAAAAATATTCAAAGAGATGTAACAAATGATCATCGCAATGCATTCCCGCCTTAATCAACTTGCAGGTAACCAAAGTCTCAATCATACATAATGCTACCAAAGTTGTGACCACGCAAAAAGCTCGCACAACCGAGGTGAGAAGGAGAGGTCCAACCATCGAACCAACCAAGAACTAATGAGTTTGAATTGTGTTATCATTCAAAGGTAGTAAAACTCCAGAGTCGTGCAACTTAAAAACCAAAAAAAAAAAAAAAAAAAAAAAAGTGAAGAAGAAGAAGAAGAAGAAGGTCGGACACTTATATCTCTACATTGTTCACCTAGGAGAGCTACATTTCATTTTAAATAAATAAAATTAAGAAAAAAAAAAAAAAACTTGAAGAAGGCGGGAGAGGAAAGTAGATCACATCTATACAACTAAATTGTAATTTACGCCCTCAAAGTTTAGAGTAATTTTGATTTTGACCTTAACGTATTACAATTTGTATCCATAAACCTAACATTACTTATCATTTGGATTGATAATTCTATCAATGTACCATAATGAAGTGTCTTTTAAGTGTTAACTAAGCTCAAATTGATGTTGGTTTTCCTTTCAAAACTAAGTTGCATATGAACCCAATTAATGCTGTGTTGGATATTATTTTGCCTAAATTTCAATTTACAACCTTAAAGTTTCTGGTAATTTTGATTTTTCACCCTAAAGTTTCAAATATTAAATCCATAAAACTTCGTCGTTTTGAGTTAAGGTGTCACTTAACAAACACCTCATCATGGTGCATGGACGAAATGACTTAAATCCAAATGATATGTAACATTAGGAGTATAGATCCCAATTCTAAAAGTTAAGGGGGGAAAAAAATCAAAACTACCCTAAACTTTAAGGGTGTAAATTTCAATTTAGTCAATGTTATCGATGCCTAGTGGCGATACGACCACCCATTGCGGCGACACTCGTGTGTGTCCGTGAAAAGTTTTGCTGGCTCAGGAGCTCGAGTGTTGTGGAGAAAGGTATACCTCTGGTGTGTGACTGGAAAATGAGTCAATTTTAATTGAGTTACCAAAGTTAAGTGAAGTCTCTATCAATCATTGGGTTTTTTCTAAGATGTGATTGGTCACTTGACTCAATTTGATTTTATTACCAATCCTAAGCTAAGAAAAATGTTGTTTTTTCTAAACTAATATGAATAGATAAAAAAATCTTGATTCTTGAGTTTGGAAGTCTAGTTACATGTGGGGAAGGTGTTAGGCACCCCATAACGCATATTTGTAGACAGTCCTTTGTTTTGATAAAATCTTAATTTTCGGATATTGACAATTAAAAGCGAGCTTTTGGCATTAGCTTTCAGGGCTTAAATGGAATTGGGCTTTGAGGTTTGGTTTCAGAAAGGGTGTGGTCTTGATTGATGCTCCCCTAGTGTGTTTGGAATCGGTGCCAAATTTCCATGACGAAAATTCAGTAGCATTTTACCTTATTTTCATGGCAGAAATCCAGTAGTGCTTCACCTCAGGTGCGCTATGGCGCATCGGTAGGGTTTCGTGCCTATGTATGTGGTGCGTGCCAACATGCTTATGCTAGGACAAGCCGGAGCCCCTCAAAGCATCAAGCATATTGATGTGTGTTGCATACACAGGAAAACCAATGTCACTCAAGTGACATGGATCGAGATGATCACACCGCAATGATCATGCACACAATATAGTGTGAATATGTACCTACAGTAATTGTCTTGAGCGCATACCAACATTACAAGGTCAAGAGCACTTGTGACTAGAGAGGGTCGCTCACTTAGCCACAAGAGTCCATTATACAAAGTGCACAATCACCTACATACAAGCATATATAGATATAAATACATCATGCACAATGCTATCACACAGAGTAGGAAAGTAAAGTAGACATTGTCAACGTTCCACGGGTATGGCCTAGCAAGGTACAAGAAATATAAATTAGACATTGTCATACCCAAGGAACAAGGCCCAAGCAAAGCGCAGGAAAGATAAAAGGTACAAGGAAAAGAGACCCTAATACATGATTCTAGAGAAAGGGCTAAGAGAAAGAGAGAACCACTTAAGGAGGCCTGGCCTCTTTGCCATTAAGCAAAATTCCTAAAAGGGACTCAAGATCTCGTGTATCAAAGACAGGTGTGAACCCGCACAAGATAGTAGGAATTAGGCTTGATGACACAAGCAAGCACAAGGACTCATGCATGAACATGTAGGCAAGCGTGCAAAGATGCAAAGAGACAAGGAGAGCCAAACGGGTGGCACAAAGCAAGCAAGGCAAGCATATTATCGCACAGAGCGGAGAAGTGTATGTATCAAGCAAACCAACATCACAGAGATGTGTTTCACAAATGGTCTCACACAAACAAGCAACAAGCAGGACGGATGCTACCACACAAGCAAGTGGCCCCAAAGACCAACAAGCACAAGCCCATGGAGGGCACCAAGCATGGCAAAATCTAGATCTAAGCAAGTAAACTTGGATATAAAGCATAAAAGCAAGCACATGCATAAAGAAAAATGATCCAAATCCTTTAATGTAGGCCTAGACCACAAGATCTAGATCTACACCCTACCTAAAGGCCAAAACACAAGAAAAAAGCATAACGAGAGATAAAAAGGCTATAAAAAGCACAAGGCATAGCATCCAACATGTAGATCTAGACACAAAGGTATGGCAAGGAGCACATCAACATATAAATCTAGGCATAAACATGGCAAGGAGAACATCAACATGTAGATCTAGGCATAAACATGACAAAAAGCACCTAGGCATATAGATCTAAGCACAAACATAGCAAAAGAAGCACATAAACATGTAGATCTAAGCACAAACATGGCAAAAAGCACCTAGGCATATTGATCTAAGCACAAACATAGTGTTTAGGCATATCCTAGCCCAAGAAGGCTAGACCAACATCATCAAAGTAATAAAAACATGTTAGAAAGCAAGGAGACATGCTAGGAAACCTCTAAAATATGCTAGGAAGCAAGATAAAGCAAGAGATATATTATGGAAAGCAATAAAGCATATTATAAAGTAAGATAAAGCAAATGATGTAGATAGTAGCTAAAAAGCTACATCTACACCCTTAAAACCTTAAATCCAAGGTCTTAAGACCAAGGAGAGGAAAAAAGAGTACAAGAACACTACCTCTTGATTGTTAAGAAAAGAGAGAAATCAAAGGTTTTTTAATGTGTTTGGAATAGAATTTAGAGAGGAAAAGAGAGAGAATCTGCCTAGAAAAATGCTCCAAAATGCCAAAATCAGTTCTTTTTTTTTAAATTAAAAAAAAAAATCTAAGTGGGGTCTAGGGGTATTTATAGAATTTTTGTAACTGTTCAACTTCTAGCCACCGGGTCTAATGGTAACATCAACAACTTTGACTTTTCCCAGTTCTGAATTTGATCGCATATTTGTATGTCTTCTCGAACTCCGATCGAGCTAATCTTGATGTCCTTGGAAAGATCTAGATGTCTAGTTTCCATAAAAATAAAGAAAATGAAATTCCAATGGTTGGATCAAAGGTTATTGTCTCAATAAACAAGCTGACACGTCCAGGATGGTTTTTAAGATACCTCAACCATTTTAACTCCGATTTTGACTTATGAATATTCGTTGGAAAAGGAATTCAATAATCTTTACAATGACATTGGTTTCAACCTGTTCTGACTGTTGGATCAAAATTAAGGTTTTTAGGGCCCTTAGGAGTCAACCTTGGGTCAAACTTGATGAAAATCTCCAAGCAACTCGGGTTTGATGTAAAAGCATGAAAAATGTTGTTTTGTGATAGTTTTGACCAATTTCGACTTTCAGTCAACCTAGGGTTGACTAGGGGCATTTTGGTCAATTTGGTCAATTTTACCTGAAATGGCACTTCGAGTGATCCAATGCCCGAACGGGTTGTGCCATGTCAATTTAGATGTTCCCATGGTCCCGTGGAGAAAAGTTAATATTTTTGGAATTTTGGAGTCCGGCACACAAATCGAGAGCGGATAAAATACGGTATCTACAAATGTAAAAGGCCTACATTTAAGAATATGATAAATATTTCGTGGCATAAGAAGAAGAATAAGAAGAAAACCCTTGAGGACAAGGATGCTTTCTAAAGGGGGAAAGTGTGATGAGTCTAATGTATTTTGAAAATTATTGCATATATAATGATAGGGATATCTTTTATTGTTTCAAATAAATTAGCTTAGATTAGGATGAATTATGATTAGTTTTATTTGATAGATTATATGAAGTTAGTATTACCCTTTTATCTAATTGAAAGCCAGTCTTGTATAAATTCAAATGTTGATAATGATTAAAGAATTGTCATGATTTTCTAAGTTATATAGTGTTAGCTAGTTTAACTTGGAGGTTTGGACTCCTTAAAGTAGTTCATTTATCAAATTAAGAGGCCTTTGTTCTCTCAAGGCAACTAACAAAAGAATTGGTTCCAAATAGAGCAGTTGGTCAGATGTTCTATGGATTATCAATTTAGTATATATGGTTTCCTCGTTATCAAAATGTTAAAAAACAAGGATATGTTCAGAAATCACAAATCTACTTCCTAATTCATATAGGGACCCCTCATTATTTCTTCACCAATAGCAATGTCATTAGCAGAAATAGATTTATTCTACCGGCAATGAAATAAGTTTTTAAATTATCATTTTTTAATCTGTTTTAATTCTTTGTCAAATTGGCAATCTAATAAGGTATTTATAATTTTGTTATTTCTTATTCTATCTTGGATCTCAAAAAATAATAATAATCTATATATATATATAAAACCAAAGCCTTTGAAACTCCCACAATTTTCCACGTCATCATTATTTTTAAAAAAAATTAAAAAACTATTTCTATTTCCCAGTCCATGTCATCATTATTTTTAAATCATCATAATTATTTTAAAAAAAAATCAGCTAAAAAAAACCTATTTCTATTTTCCACGGCAATATCAAACCCGATATCCAAAATTTTTGTTCTCCTTCCCCAAAACCCAATTTTGAACGCCATTCCTCTTTTTCTCTATTTCTCTCCCTCATCTCTCTTCTCTACCTTTTCAGCATCCTCTGATTTGTTTTTCAATCAAACCCGATAAAACCCTAAAACCTCTTCAAGAACTGACCACCATCGACTCTCACCATTACAATTTGCACACCCAGGCCTGGCCACAATATCTCCCGGTTCAATTTCTCAACAACTCCTTGGTAAGATCACCTTGAATCCTCAATCTTCTTTATCTTCTTCCTTTTTTGTTGCCGTTGTCCTAATCTATTTGCTTATAATTAATTTGTGGTTTTTGTTTCCATAGTTCTGAACATTCTTGAATTAGGACAAAATCAAGATGACTTTGAGGCTGAAGGATTGATTTGGGGTTTTGATTAGTTTTGGGATTTTGGGGTTCCTAATTAAGGTTTGCTGCAATTATAGATTTCAATTGCTAATATGTTTCCTCTTTGTTCTTTTTTGTTTTTCCCAGGGGTACACCATAGAAGATCAAATTCTACCTAGGCTTTGTCTGTTAGCGTTTTGAGGAATGGTTAGTGATGTTTTTAATTTAATTTAGGATTTCCTCCCTAACCTGTTCTCTTTATTTATTTGTTAGTAGGAGTGAAATTGTGGTTTTTGGGTCTAGTTTAGCACTTTGGTTTACTAATTTGTGTTTTTTTTTTTTTTTTTTTAATATTTTTTTTATATTTTTTTTTTATATTCAAAGCTTCTAAATAAGGTTTAAAATATATTTTGGATTCCATATAATTGTAGACAAGCTATGAGTCTTCCATATTTTGGATTCCATATAATATTTTTAATTTTGCATTTCATAGGATTTAGTTTTCTGTATTTTGGTTGGTTGGTTTTGATTTAATTTATTGGGTATCAAACCTGTGAATAATTCTGGAGAGTAAGCTTGATCAGCTTTGTGGAGGCTCTTTGTGTTCTAAACCTGCATGTATGTTAGTTCTCAATGCACCAATGAGCTCTAGCAAATCACACATCATCTCCTTGTAAGAGCAAAGTGTAGGTTAGCTCAATATGTGTAACTTACTTATAAAAAAATGTAGGTTAGCTCAATCTTTAGGCTTATCATAGCAATTTCTGTTGTAATTTTGTACAATATCAGCTCTGTTCCATTTCAATTCTTTTTATACATTGTATAGTTTCTTCTTATAGTGTTATAATTTTTTCAATGATATGATTGTGATTTAAAATGGTATGGAGAGCTGCAAAGATATTTTTGATCCAAATTCCAAAAGGAGCAGCTATGCTAATTGTTACTCCCTATAAGATGCATTTAGATTTTATTTATGCTGCCACTTCCCCTATTGTTATATCACTGAATTATCCTCTAGACTTATTATATTTATAAATGCTCTTGACCAATTTCTATCTTTGAAAGAGACCCGAATAATGGTAAGTGGCCTACTTTGCAAATCAAATTCTTTTTGAAGCTACTTGCTGAATTCCACGTTGATGATAGAATATTGAAGGGTTGATTTGGCACCATTGTAATGTTTGAATAGTAGATCTACTAGGCAATACTACCAAAAGAGCATAATCAGCCCACCTTAGAGTTATCTAATCTAGAAGAAACTTGAAAGTCTCAAATTTTGGAAGCCTTGAACTATTTAGAATTGGTTTTCAAAAGGATCTTGCTGTTAGTTATTTGCTATTATTTTAATGACTTAATTTAAAAAAGATTACATTAAATGACTTCATTTTAAGAGGTTTGGTTATTTTGGTGTTTTAGAAGGTGTAAAAGTGGTGGAAAAAGTTCTGTTTACATAAGGTATATTTTTTACTTTGAAATCTTTGTGAACAGGTACATTTTTTTTTTTTTTGCCTCCTATCCATATGGTTGTGGCATGTTCTTTTTGATTTTAGGGTAATTCTATAGATTTCTTAGAGTAATGCAGGATGAAGGTTGTCTAATCTTGGCTTTTGAGTAAAATTTGATGGCCAAAATTGCACCATATTTGAGTAAAAAGATATATGTTGCAAGTAACAATTGCAAAATTGCTGATTGATGTGCAATCATTAAAATGTTGAATTTTGGTTAAAAGGTTGATATCAACCCAGTTTTTAGCATCTTTCACAATTTTAAGTGAATACATGTAAATTTGGTCAAATGTTAATTTTTATGCCTTACAGGGCTTTGAAGAGTACATAAATATGATTTTGGAAGATGTTGGAAAAGTCAACATCAAGAGGAAGAGCAAAAAACTTTAGGTGGGTTCATTTTCTCATTTTACTTTACTTTTAATCTCCCAAATGTGCATACTCTAAATGTGGTATATCTATTTTGTTATTTGTCGATTACATATCAAAAAAATGTACAGGGTAGATTCTTCTTAAGAAATGCAACACAACAACCACCCCTTTCTCTCTCTCTCTCTCAATAGTGGAAATAATGATTTCAGAAATTGTGTAAATTGGCATTATGTTGCCTTTTCAATCCCATTGAGGTCTAGCATCTTTGTTTACTAGCAATGTTAGAATTTAGATACATCTTGGACATCAAGAACTATTAATGTAATTTATGAAAGATACTTGATTGAATGAGTATGGAATTAACTATATTTGTGTAATTAATTGTATTGGAGTGTACTTATATCAGTTATATATTTTCTAAATATGATCTCAAGCTCTTGGTTATCATGATATCTCATTGTATGTGATAGATTTTATTACTTTGTAAGTGATAGATTTTATTGGTTTGGTATATAATTTATACCATGATATTGAATTTTTTATTTTTTATTTTATATTAGAGAAGTTATTAATAATTTTCCCGTGCATCGCACGGGTTAGTGACTAATAATAATAATAATAATAATAATAATAATAATAATAATAATTCTATTATTTCTTTTGGTATGTCGATATTGTGTAGATGTGGACTTATTGGGTCAATTGGCTTATGGGTTGACCCGTATTTTTTCATATAATTTTTTCTTTTTTGAAACGTGTATTTGTCACTTGGTAAGTAATGTAACAAATTACTTGGTATGAATCACATTAATTTTTAAATTTACCCATATCAAGAAAGAACTTAGATACCATCACCAATAATAAAAAAATAAAAATAAAACCCTCAGATCAACATTTGATACTATAATAAAAAATACATACAAACCCCAGCATTGCTAACTAAAAAAAACCACTAACACTAAAAAGCATTGGCGGCTCTACTTGTATGTGAGGGTGGTCCTAGGACCACCCTCACTTGTCCCAAAAAAAAAAAAAAATTATACATGAAAACAAAAATGTATATAAATAATTATTTTAAACTAATATGTTCTATGACCATCATGACTTGAAAGAAATGTATATATACTTTTAAAAATATATTATATATTAAATTAACCTATTTTGACCATCCTAATAAAAATGTTGAACACCTTTACTTGAGAATCATAAGAATTTTAGTTCAATAAATATAAGAGTAATGCTTTATCCACAATATTTTCACAATAAATCTTATGTGATAAGCTGTTACTAATTCTAACTCAGGTTCAATATTGACATGTTTTACCTACCAATAACAGGCTAACAACTTATTGCATAAGATTTGTTATGAAATTGTTGTGGTTACTTTATTATTCTCATATCAGCATTTTCAATTTGCACTTTATCTTTTTTTAGTTTTTTTTTTTTCTTATTCTCTTTGTTAGTACAAAAAAGTTATAATATTTTATGTATTTGCATTTTTTTTTTTTGGTGACGTTAATATATTCAAATTGTATTTTTATTAAATTTTATATAATTTAAGTTTCTTAATGACCAGCCTAAAAAAAATTTCTAGAGCTACCACGGCTAAAAAATCTAGTCTATAATTTGAAAATTTTATTAAAATAATCACGCAAGCTACATTTCCACACTATTGTTAGAGGCAAAGATTCTAATTAAACAAAATTTCCATTACGCAAATTTGACGGTGACTACCAACCTACTTTAGACAACAAAACTAATGTCAATTTTGAACAATTCCTAAAAGAAAAGAGAGGGAAATTTATTAAAAAATAAAAAATTTAATCCCAACGTGCATCTCAGTAAAGTTTTATTCCCTGCAATGAGGTAACACCGAATTCCATGATTATTATTATTATTATTTTTTGAGAGAACCATGATTTTATTTAATATTGCCTTATTTTCAGTTTCATATATATACCAAATGATTGGATCATGGCTTTATTAATTTTATTATTCAACCCCTTCACAAAAAGATCGGGTTAGGCTTAAGTGTTTGTATTTTACCTATTAATAATGGGTTAGGCGGCTGGAACCTAACCCAAATTCAGTGTGAAATGATTCACACCTACGTACAAACTCTCAAAAGAAGAATGATTTTATTATTATTTAGATGGGTAGTAAGCTTTGATATAATTAACACAAATAGAGAGAATATCTGAATGAAAGAGGGAGACTATCAATTTCAAAGAAGAAAAATATATTTTCATTTTGAAAGTTTGGATTTGTGCTAAAACACAAGAGCTTGTTCAGACTCCTAATTAAAAATTATGGCTAAATTGCTTTTACTCTAACTTAGACTAAGTGTGGAACAAGAGTAAATAAGCGCAATAAACCGATAACACTATCCTAAGCCATATTCATCCATCATCAACAATAAAATGAAAGCTTAAAGAGCAGGGAAGAGAGATGCAAACACAAAATAACACTGAAACGTGTTATCGAAGAGGAAACAAAAGAACTCGGAGAAAAACCTCTCTACGACCCTTCATGTCGAAATTGATCCACTAGAGAATAAAGTTGGAGTACATGAATAACAAAAGACTCTCTAAGCCTAGTCTACCTCATGTACTTGAGCCTTCCAAGCTCCTGGTACCAACTGACTTCTCAGAGCCTTGTCTTCTCTAACTTTCTGAATCCCGCAATTCAACCCAATTGCATCCACCAATGAATGGCTCATTCCAATGCTTTCCAACTGTACCAAAATCTCACTTTACACTTTGAGTGGGTGTGGTAAGTGTTTGGGTTAGTAACCTCTCAAAGATCTAGAGATTGAGAGGTAGGAGTTGAGGAAAACCATAAGGAAATGTGTAGATGATTGTGGGTATAACAATCTCTAACTCTTAAGTGTATTTTCTAGGGTTTTCTCTCTGAATAGCACTCCTTACAATTTGAGGGTAATGAGGGTATTATATAGTGTGGGTAAAGACTTGGTAAAGCAAAAGACAACTTTTTGCCAAACAGAGACTTTCGTGGGTCCTTCGCAGGTTGGCCCTTCCCGCGAGACAGTCGCAAAAATGATAGCCTGACACAACTCTTCATCTTCTAGTCATGTGCTCTACACGTGACTTTTTCACGAGTTGCTTCTCACGAGCTACTCGTGATCTAGTTGCAAAATCCACTTATTCAACTTTTGAAGCTTGATTCTTCACCGATCTCTCACACTCATCCCTTACAATTAAACCCACATAATAACAAAACTTCATTAAGCTCAAAGACAAGTAGAACACAAGGTACGAATAAGGAACAAGTAAAATGCGATCAAGATATCAAAAGAGATATATGATAATAAGCATAACTTGATCAAACATAAACAATCATTATGAAATGACTACAATAAACATTTATTAAGTAAATGATCATCTAGACACGCAATGCAATTAAGAGCAATGCTAAAAACAATTGCATGTCCAACAAACACATGATGCATTAAAGAAACTAAAGCAACAAGCAATAGAAAACAATAAGCATCATGACACAGCTATAAAAACCAAGATACAAAATAGTACTAAAGAAAACTAAGTTTTAAACTAAAGTACATAAAAGCTTTAAACGAAAGCACTAAAAACATCTAGCAGTTATAAAAGCATATAGTAAACTAGAAACCACCAAAATAAACCAATGCTATACTAATATTACTACTCTCCCTCAAGCTGTACTTCCCCTCAAGCTATGATCTACTCCCCCTTTTTTACCTTAATGGCCATAGGTACTAGAATGCATCGGACTCTGAATCCGACTTTGGCTCCGATTTATGCATCAAGTCATCAACTTGAGACGAGAGGGCACTAATCTAGCCTTGAAGGTTTGTGAATTGAGTCATGGAGTAGTTGATATGTGAAGCTAGCATCATATGCAACTCTTCAACCCTTCCAATTAGATGATCAAGGTGATCAGGTGCTCTTGCTTGTGCTTGGGAAGAAGTTTGTGCAATATCCTCCAAGACTGAAGTGAAATGCTCAATTTCCTCATCAGAGTTTCCTCCTTCTTCTGCAGCATCATCCCTCGGAATTTGAGAAACACTGACGCTTGGTCTGGGGATGTGAGCTTTGCTTTAGATGATGGTCTGCTCACTAATAGAGTCTTCCCTTTGCATGACTGGAAGCCCACTTGGAATTTTCACCCTTGCCCTTAAAATAAGAGACATGACAAGGCTTAGGAATCGTAGAGTTAGCCTTGCATTCGTCTTTGTGAAGCTTTTGATGAAAATGTGATAAATGTGACCACAAATGTCGATCTCCTTGTGAGTGAAGAGATCAAATAAGAATATTGTCCTTGGTGCTGACAAAGTTGTCAAGTTCTTCACCTGATAGAGGTTGAAGATCATGATGTAGGCCAAAGCTCACATTTACGGGGTGAACTCAATGGTATGCAAGGCCTTTTTCTTGAGTTGTCCACCAAGAACTTCCACGAGGGGCTCAAGCTTCTCCTTTCTCTCATCATATTATAGAGGTGTGGAGACGCTTTGAAGACTTCTTTGTGGCCTTTTTCTTAATAGGAGACATCTGCAAAACAAACACTAGCACAAAGAAACAAAAACAAACACAAACATGGAGACAAACTTAATTAGACACAAGTTAGTAAAAAAAAAAAAAAAAACAAAACAAAACAAAAAGTCCTAAATATGCATAAAAGCAATAAAACAAAGTCATAGGATCATGTTTTAAGTGCTAAAGGTCTAACAAGACTTACATAGCATGAGTGAAATGCAAAACATGTCAAGTGATCGAGTGTGTGCGTCAAGTGTGCATCAAGTGTGCTTATGGTGTGCATGTGAGATGCATGAGCAATGCATGACAAGACACTCATGAGGCAAAGTGTGCAAAACACACAACTAATGTTTAAAACACGTTAAGCATGTAAAAACATAGTAATCCCCAAAATTGGTACTCATCGAAGTCCAAAACAATGAGAAAATGCTATTTGGGCATTTTATCAAACACTTAGAGTGCATACAAACCACTAGCATGTAAAATACTGTATGAACATGTGGAAATCTTGCCTAAATACATGTCAAAATGCCGCTTGGGGGTAACACAAACACAATGGGACATAGCCCAATCAAGAAAATTAAAAATTTGACAAGAAAATAAGTTTTTCCTAATCCCTTTCAAGATAACCCAACCCTAGAAATCCTAGAATCGAAGACTTAATCTAAGCATTCAAGAATGAAAAAGTATTAAAACATACCTTAGATGAGTTTTAGGGATGAAAATGATTGAGATTTGGTTGAGTTTTTGAGTGAAAATGTGTTTTGGGTTTAGAGAGGCACGAAGGAGGCAAAAGAGATGATTTGAAAAACTGTCATTGTTTGGCTTTTAAAAACTGAAAATCCGCTCATTTTGCGGGTAATATACTTGTGAAGTTACTCACGAAATGGCCTCGAAAGCACATGACAAGTTTCGCGGAAAGCTACTTCTCGCAAAAGAGTCGTGAGAGAGTTGCGAAACTCTTTGTGTAGATTTTTGGAAGAATAGGAAATTAGCTTCCTCATTTTCACGGGTAAGAACTTACTCGTGACTTACTCACGAAAATGTCTCAGAAAAGAGTTTTTCAACAAACAAAATGGGCTTTTTGGAAAAACTCTTAACACAAAAATTCTATACAAAAACAATTTCAAAAACATATAAAATACTCAAAAATCTTCTTGTATTTGATCATCAAGCAATTGAGTATACACATATCAGGTTTGAACACGTACAATTACACAAATGAAATAGGCATTCATTGAACATTAAACTTGTGTGTTGTGTGTGTGGATCAAGTATGAACTAGTCCATAGTCTAGTATGAAACTTCAATGATCAATTCAATCAAGTCATACACAACTAGTACGAAGTCAAGTGACCTGTCTCACTTGTAGAAATGAACATATATGAACCCCTCACCAAAGTGTTTACAATTTGATTGTAAACTTTTCATTTGGCTTCCATATTTCATACTTTAGATCAAATACAACTCAAATTTTTGAGAAACGATGCCATGAACTTTTTGATATTTTTTTGATAAATAAGCCTTTGGCTTTGGCACCATACATTTTAATACAAATTTGCTCCACCTTTTCCTAGTCAAACTAGTTTGCGAAGCAAGACTTTTTTAAATCTTTTTCTCCTTTTAGAGATAGACATTTGTAGAGCTCTTTGTAAAAGAAAAAAAATGTTAGGAGATATATAGGCACAAGTCTACGCATGTATCAAGATCAAGCATGACCATTGACCAATCATTCATGACAAGCTTAAAGATCTATTTACAACAATCAAACGTAGATTTCTAGATGTCGCTCATACTTAAAAAAATACATACATAACAAGCTAAACTCGTAAATGCACTATGCTATTAGTACGGAGGTACTAGGCTAAACTTAACATGTGATAGACACAACACAAGTGATCAAACTTCTTGAGATTTTTCATTTTTTATGGGATTTTGAAATTTTCAACACACTAAAAAACAAAGCAATAAAGTAAGATCAACAAAAATAAGGTAAACAAACAAAGACCTATAATAGAAACAAGCTTAAAATGGAAGCAATGACACAAGAAGATTGCATATGTCATAATGCATGAAACTATAACCCTAATACGTTGGAAGTATTAATGCATAGGCATAATGAGTGATCATGCATGAGTACCCTTCTTCACTCCCACTGTACAAGTATTTTGGGTGAGATCCTTGGAAGGAGGGGTACAATCGACATAACTCTCAAACCTTGGGATGAAGCGAGCAATGCATGATGAAATGTTCTTCAATATCTCTATAACATCTCCAATGAGTTGTCCCTCATTTTCTCCTTTAGCTTGATTTCCCTTCAGCATTCTTCTTGAGTTATCTTGGCCATGTAAAGAGTCAGCCCTCTTAAGAGCTTGAAGATTGTAGCAATTTGGTCTTGTGTGCCTTTGCACGCCACAATCATGACAAAAATGCTTCACTTGAGATCACCTCTAACATTTGGGTAATAACTTCCCTTTTTCCTTTGGTTTTGGACCAATGGTTCTCTTTACAATAGCAGCGATCTCAACCTTGGGATTCTCCACTTTGGGCTTTTCTACATTTTCACCAACACAAACCTCACTTCCTTCTTGGGTTCGCTGCTTGAGCTCCCTTCACCGGTATAGCCTAAATCGGTCTTGTCATTCAAAGGTTTTTAAGAAGAAAGCACACTGTTAAGCTTCTTGGTGGAAATGCGCTCCACTTTGACATTTGCTTGGATTATTTCAAGTTCAAGGAACTTAATTTTAGAATAAGCATTTAGCAACTCTTCTTTTAGCTCTTCAACTTCACGTTTTGCGTCCTTGAGTTGCACAAGTGTGGACTTATGGTCTTCTTCAATTTTCTTCATCTTCTTAACAGCATTCTTTGCAACTTTGGCATATTTGCCACAATCTTCAAGCAACGCATCATACACTTCTTGAAGGTTCTTCTCACCTTCATTAAGGTACACATTCTTATCTTCCAAATCATCAACTTCTTCACCTTTGGAATGTATACCAAGCTCATCAGCCAAGTCACTCAACTCATCTCTAAAATCAACAATGGTAATTGCCATGAAGGCTGAATAGTTTCCCTTACTATCACATTCTCCTTCCGCATTGGAATTTGAGCTTTCTGAATCACTAAGAGTAGTTGCAAACACTTTACCTTTTCCTCTTAAGTAGTTTGGACATTCTTTCTTGAGATGTCCATGCCCATTACATTCATAGCACACGATTCCTTGGATTGATGATGAGTCTTTCCCATCCTTCTTCTTGAACTCCCTCTTGTCATTTTTGGAGGATGAGAACTTTCTTTTGCCAAACGACTTCCCATTGTTCTTCATCTTGAGAAACTTCCGAAAGTATTTTGTAAGAAACGCCACCTCCTTCTCTACATCATCTTCATCGGAGGAATCACCCATTCTCTCATTTATAGTTTTGAGAGCAAGTGATTTGTTGGACTTGTGAGAGGGCAGTCTGATAACGCCTTAAAATGTATACTTGTTATATATTTATGTGGGCGTTATCTCCTTATTACTATGCTTAATTCGTATAATTAAGTCATGATTTGCATTAGTCCCTATTATTTATCTTTACATAATTTCTTGAATAAGATGTCATTCATTGTGTGTAATTTTCTACTTTTAGGAAATCATGTGAGAAAGATGAGTTTACAAGAATTTGTGAGAGAATGGAGGCCAAACTAGAGTTAAAGTGGAGCTGAAGGACAATGCTTAAATGCCTAAGGAGGTGTACCTAGAGTGCTTGGATTGTCTACCATGATTGGAAGCTTCAAATAAGGAAAAAAAATCAAAGAGGCAAGGTAGAACAAATTTTGGTAGAGAAAACCTTGTATTTTCCTTTCTCTAATGGCAGCCTAAACTCTTTGTTAGGGCTAGGGGGTTATGTTTCTTCTATACGGTATGAATATTCAATGTGATTCTTTCTAGAATTTTATCAACAACATATTTGATTATTCAATTAGATTTTTTTTTGATGTATTAGTTCTTCCATGCTTTCAATAAGTTCAATCATGTTTTTCTTATTGTTTAGATGAATTTCTAATAGTTTCAAATAGAAATCAGATTTTTAAGTGAATGGGTTTTTCTGAGAACTTTTCTAACCACATTATTAATCTAGGTTATCATGTGTTCTTGAATTGTCCCAGTTCAACCGAATCATAAGTATTTAATTGTATAAGAACAATCAATTATGAAATATATAATTTCTTAGATCACAAAGAATTTCATATCGATATAGGGAAACACCCTGATGCCCTAGTATTTACATTATTGATTTAAATCAGTTTTTATTATTATTCTTGTTAACAATCACCAAGCAAAAGTTTTTTCTTCTTTACCCAAATTGTTATTTAATTATATTGTCTTTAAATTTACCCTGCTCCTTATGGTTCGACCTTGGTACTCCAAGAATTATATTGCTACGATCTCCTCCACTTGGGAGTGAGCAAGCACAGTCCAAGCTCATAAGTTTGGAGAAATCCAATGAGTTCTTGAATCTTTATCTCATCCAAATCTTTGTTTTCCTCTATGGCGGTGACCTTAGCCTGGAAGCTTTAGGGTAAGGATCTTAAAATCTTCCTCACCACCTTGGCTTCTTCAATCTTCTCCCTAAGATTGAGCTTGGCAATCACTATCTCGTTGAGTCTCCCATAAAAGGAATCGAACGACTCATCGTCACTCATCTTTACTTCCTCTAACCGAGTAGTAAGCATTTGAAGCTTGGTGTTCTTGACTTTCTTGGTACCTTCGTAGGTTGTCTCAAGAATGGTCCACACCTCTTTGGCAGTCTTCACATGCGAAATCTTGTGAAACTCATCGGTAGAAATACCACAGAAAATAGCATTAATTGCTTTGCCATTGGCGTTTGCCAATGTAATAGCAGCTTTATCCCATTCAGATTTGGCTGTTGTGGGTCTTACCCAACCATTTTCTACGGAATCCCACACCATCGCATCAATCGCATAAAGAAAAGCATGCATACGTACTTTCCAAAAAGCATAGTTACTCCCATCAAAGAAGGGAGGTGCATTAAGGGATTGTGATCTATCCATATCACTCAAGGTTTAGGATCACACTAGAATATTGAAATCCAACAAGTGTACCCGCTCTGATACCAATTGAAAGCTTGGATTTATGCTAAAACACAAGAACTTGTTCAGACCCCCAATTAAAAATTACAACTGGATTGCTTTTACTCGAACTTAGACTAAGTGCGGAATAAGAGTAAATAGGCGCAATGAATCGATAACACTACCCTAAGCCATATTCATCCATCATCAACAATAAAATGAAAGTTTAAAGAATGGAAAAGAGATGCAAACACAAGATAATATCGAGACGTGTTATCGAAGAGAAGATTGAAGAACTCAGCAAAAAACCTCTCTGCGACCCTCCAAATTGAAATCAATCCACTAGAGAATAAAGTTGGAATACACAAATAACAAAAGACCCTCTAAACTCCTACTACCAACTGACTTCTCGGAGTCTTGTCTTTTCTAGATTTCTGGATCCCATAATTCAGCCCGATTGCATCCGCCAATGAATGGCTCCTTCCAATACTTCCCAGCAGTAACAAAATCTCACTTTATACTGTGAATAAGTGTGGTAAGTGTTTAGGCTAACAACCTCTCAAAGATCTAGAGATTAAGAGGTAGGAGTTGAGGAAAATCACAAGGAAATGTGTAGATGATTGTGGGTATAACAATCTCTAACTCTCAAGTGTATTTTATAGGGGTTTCTCTCTGAAAATCACTTTTTACAATTTGTGGGAAATTAGGTATATATAGTGTGGGTAATGATTTGGTAAAGCAAAAGACAACTTTTTGCCAAATTGAGACTTTCATGGGTCCTTAGCGGGTTGGCCCTTCTCACGAGACAGTCGCAAAAATGATAATCTTACACAACTCTTCATCTTCCAGTTATGTGCTCTACATGTGACTTTTTTGCGGGTTGCTTCTCACAAGCTACTTGTGATCCAGTCGCGAAATCCATTTGTTCAACTTTTGAAGCTTTATTGTTCACCAATCTCTCATAGTCATCCCTTACAATTAAACCCACGTACATACAAGGAAAATGATTGAAGAAATTACAATCAAATTTGGCATGAAATAAAAGCCAACGCAATATAGTTGGAAATCACAACTTTACACATTCTTTGTACAAAAGATTTAGCAAAAGAAACATGAAAGAAGACAGGCTAAAAAGGAATTGCACACGCAATAAAAAAATAAAAATAAAAAAGAAAGAAAAAAGAAAGAAGGAATCACATACAAGTACTACATATATAGATACGTGCCTAGCTTTCATTACGGAATAAAGAAAAGTTAGTCCATTAGATGCCATGGTAAATAGTTACATAAGTGTATATTAGGTGCCCCCGATATGTTTCTTTTATTATTTGTTGCGTACCATGAGCTATTTCTTTTGTTTGTAAAGGTTCATGATGCTCTTCACATACCTATCTTATCCTTGCATCTTGAAGATAAAGTTGTATTATTCTACTCAAGAGTGTCCGCGACCTTGACTCAATAAAATTGGTAAAAGTCAAGAAGACATGACAGAGCTAGATTAGTTTTCTTTGGTCAAAGAAAATTAAGAACACAATTAACAATAGCTTCTGTTGAATTCAAAGAATATTAAAAATACAGTAATTTCTGCTGATTTTTTGTTTTTTTAGTTTTTTTATGTCAGTCTATACCAACTACAACTAAAAAGAGAAGAAGGGGAATTGGATCATACGTTTTCATATCAGATGCATTTAGAAATAGGTTTTTACAATGCTGCTCTGAGATTCACCTAGAAGAATTTAGAAGTGAGGTGTAAATTAATTAACAATAACTTGTAACCAATTAATTCCTACCTTATTTTTATAAACCTACGCAATGTATTGGCTCTTAAAATGGTTCTGTAAGTAATTATCATCTCTTTACTTCGTGTTTACTTGCTATTTCTGAAGGAACAAATCAATATAAGGGTGGCTTTTTGCCAAGGTAGTTATAGATGAATTTTCTATAATAGTGTAAGTCTCTACAACTTGTTTGACTAACATCACCAATAACCTCTAGAGATGGAAATCATGCTCAGCTTACCCTTTTTCTGTTTGGATGTATCCTGATATCTATCTTTAGCTTAAAACATGGCCGCAATAATAAGTTCTCCATATCTTTTTTATTTTATTTATTTATATTCTTATGGGATGTTATTGGATTTTCAATTTAGTCCTTTGCATTTAGTTTTGTAATAAGTTAAACCCTTTACTAATGTTTTCTATTAAGAACTAATACATATAACCAAAGCATGTGCACATAGTATTTTTTTTTTTTTTCACATCATCAATAAAATATTGAAGAGTCATTACTATTATGAACACATGTGATTAATTTTGTCAATTTTAAATGAAAAGTACATACAGAAGATCTAATAGTTTGTTATTGAAAGTCCAAATGTGTAGGGATTAATCAATCAAATAAAAAATCCAAAGTTCAAATAAACAATCACATAAGGTGATTTGTAAAAGGACAAAGTTTGGCCACAACTTGAAGCCAAGGGATACAACCTTTACTAAAAAAATTAATATGGCTACATATTTTGAAAATCTAACCGTTGAATCACATATTCTTTATGTTCTTAATAAACATGTCAAATTTCATATCAATCGGATATTATTTACTATTAGATCTACAAACTTATTTTTTGTACATAATTTTAGACTATAAAATGTTGAAATTTAAATATTTCTTGTTGACGTAACTATTAATATTTTATTTTCAGAAAATTTTGCAAGAATAAAGGAGATAATAAAGAAAATGTTATCCTATGGTGAATTTGTCAAAATTCACATCCAATAAAAAGATATTGAGTAGAGTTGTACCCATTGATTACAATCAAGTTTGTAGTCTTTATCATTTGTAAAAACCCATATTATTCTTATAAATGTCTAGTCAAGTAAATCCTCCGCCAAGTTTTGATAGGTTGGAACGGCAAGATACATGAAAGTATTGGTCGTACAATATCCTACATAGTGACATATGTACTATGCCCATGGTTTTAAAGGCTAAACGAAGAACCAGAAAGGGCATTGGTTTTTTGGTGGAACCAATAGTTGAACCAATGATGCCATAAATAATTTTCAAAACAAAAGAAAAAAAATTGATTGTTGGAGTTCAATTTTACTGGTTAAACAAGTTATTCTGGTTTTACCATTCCCTTCGATTTTACATGATAACTAGACCATACACACTGGCAGCTCCACATGCAAGCCAGGGTGGTCACAGGACCACCCTGGCTTGCAAAAAAATGCATATATACACTTGCCAAAAAATTATTATATGTTAAACTAACCTATTGTGACCACCTTAATAAAAATATTGAACACCTTGACTTGAGAATTACAAAAAGTTGGGTTCAACAAAAATAAGAATAATTCTACATTTACAATATTTTCACAATACTTTTACAATAAATCATGTTAGGACATATGTGAATCATATTAGGAACATATGTCAATATTTTATGTAATTAGCTAATCCTTTGACAAAACGCACTTTATTTGTAATTGGATAGATTTAGGATGTGTTTAATACTTCAAGAAATAAGGTTTCAAGTTCAAATATTAAGGCCGTGCAAATCTGTCCAAAAAACAAGTGAAGAAGTGCTGAATTTTAAAACTCGACAACTAGCATCTATCAAGGTTTAAAAAGCCGCTGAAGTTCGAAACTCGACAGCTAGCTCGATAGATACCCTATCTGTCGAGGTTTATGGAATTCAGTTTTTCAAAACTGATTTTCATCCAATCCGTGTGTATATGTTTGGGCTTTCTTTTCTCACAACCCTAAACATATATAAGGATTATTTTAAGGGCCATCAAAAGTTGCGCAAGTATGAAACAAAGTTTTGTTCATGCAAATTGTGACTAGAAATAGAATTTACCCTAGTTCATCTTTCTCTTGAAAAAACTGCTGTGTTTGTACACCTTAGGGTTTTGTAACCAAGGAGCTTCGTGATCTTTATTGTGTGATGAACTGAAGAACTTTGCAGCCAACATCTTTCTCAAGTTGGTGATTAAGTCGCATACTGTGATCCATGCATCTATTGGTTAGTCACGTACTGGGAGCCGTGCATTGAAGAGGAAAGATTGTCACTATAGAACAAGTCCAATTGGGTATTGGGGTAAGGGTTCAATTGTAGGTTGGTATAATGTACTGAAATTCCTTTACTTGTAACCGCTTGTTTTGATAATAGTGGATTCTCGGGAGTGGTGACCTTAAAATCACTCAGTGGGGTTTTTGTCGTGTAGGTTTTCCCTATTCGTAAACAAATCATCGTGTCAATTTATTTTTCGCTGCATTTTAACTTAGTTGGTGATTTGTTTGTGCTACCACGAGTTTTGCATGTTAATTAAATTAACTAATTAACTTGGCTAAATCAATTGATTAATTTCTCACAAGGGGTCAATACATTCTTGGCCTATCAAATCTAATGTGGTAAGCTGTTACTAATTCTAATTTGTGCCCAATAACGATATTAACTTTTTACTCGCTAATAACAACTTTTCGCATAAAATTTATTGTAAAAATGACGTGGACGTAGCATTACTCCAAAATTAATTTTGCCCCCCAAAAATAATCCTTAATCCCTTTTATAAAATTAAAAAGAAAAAGCTTAAATAACAACAATAAATATTAGCCCAAATGACAACAAACATAAACCAAACAAAAACAAGACAAGACCAAACAACATCAAATGATCAAATTATTCAACAAAAAGCCTATTATAAAACAAAAAGATGAAAATTGCTAAATATTCAAATTTGTAGCTCGTTCAACCTATTCAATAACAATAATTTTTAATTTCATTTTTTCCAAAAAAGTGGTACCAAGAAAAATATTGTGGTTATCAGTTCTCCTTGATGGTGATGACAATTACATTCTCTTTGGCTTTGTAGTCACAACAAATTTGCTCTCCTTTGCGACTCGACTTGCAGTTGTAGCATTTTATTAAATTTCTTAGTGACCACCCTAAAAAAAAATTCTAGAGCTGCCACTGACTATACATAGGCTAGTTCACAGTTGAACTAGTTGGTTCAATCATGTTTTTAAATCCATGGCTATGTCATTCATCTAGAAAAACTTTTAAAAGAAAAAGGAAAAAAAAATTAGTAAACTATAGTTTAAACAAGATATTTAGGGCTACTTTTGTTAGGAATTTAACCTAATTCCTAAACCTGTGAGAAATTAAAAATAGAGAAAAATATATGCTAAGAACAATCACATGACACAGATTTACGTGGCTTGACACTATGCCAATGTCTGCAGAATTGTAGTGATTTCATTATGCTTGGGAGAAAAAATACAGAGGTGGCAGTATAGTTTTCAATACATCACACCATAATTTGAAGCAACTGTATAAATAAATATATATATATATATATATATATCCCTAAAAAAGGATCCAAAACGGCCTAAAAAATGGTCCAAGTGTCCGCTCCATGGACTAAGCCTCACAAAATCACTCATTTAAAACCGTAACGCTTCCAAGTCTGGTTGGGTCACAAATTGGATTAAACACAAAACCAAGCTTCCCATAGCCCTTCCTATAGTTTTCCATACATCACACCATACTTTTGTGTCTAGCATATGTAGAACACGTTTTATATATAGCATGACCGTGCATGGATTTATTCGCAGTGCATGTAAGCGCATGGGATGTGTATCGGAGTGCTGCATCTTTAGGTGGCACGTGAAGGCGCATACGGCGTCATATCGAGTTGATTCTGGTGTGGTTGGTTTCACAATTCTCCGATATGTTGATCCGTATATGTGGTTTTACAAATGATTAATGATCAGAGCGACGTTGCGATAAGCAAAACCTATGAAGTTGATATCTTGGCTGATGGTGATGGTTCTCTTCTAACGAGGAGAAAAGCAACGAAAGATGGCCTACCAATAATTTACCGAAGGGTTAGAACAGTATAGCTCTGATACCACGTTAAAGCCTGAAAGATTGTGTATTGAATTGTGTGTAATAAAGTACAAGGGTATGCCTTATATATAGGTAGATAATGTGTGATGTACAAGTAACCTACAACTATGGGCCTAAGCTTATTGGGCTTATACTCTAATAATATTCTAACAAGTTGAATCCTTATATTGAAGAGATAGAAAGAGACCAAAAACCCTAGAGCTAAAACCTTCGCATTCTCTCTATCTTCACCCTCTCACCATTGCCAAATTCCATGAGAGAAGATTAGATCCAATACACACAAAGGAACCTTCATAGTTGTTCGTGTTATTTGGTTCTTGGGAAGCATTGGAGTAATCCCAAATCTCCAAGAGGCCTTGATGTGATCAAGAAGACTTGATCGTGCAGTTTGCAACTCAACTTGTGGATATGCTGACTAGAGAAGAGAAAGGAATCGATTGCCAGTGGGAGTTTGGTTGAGTACATGCATGGTGCATAAAAATAAGTTTTGTAAGTCGTTATGTAGTGCAACTATTTTCATAGTGGATTTTGTTGACTAGGCTAGGCCTCACAAAGTTTGTGTCATTCAGGTTTCTCTCTATGAACATCTCTATGTGTATGTCGAGATTAATTTATTGTTGTGTTATCCATGATACTCGCCAACTGAATTTTGATTAGTTAATAGCTTGATTAAGTTTAAATTGAAAATCAATAGCTAGCAAACCATACTAGGGGGCTAAGGGGAGGGGGGGGGGGGGGGGGGGGGGGGGCAACCTCCCCGAAAATTCACAACAAATAGTGATAGTGCTGAAAATTTGACAATTCCGGACGGTGATAAGGAAATAAGTCAAAGAACGTCCTACAACTTAAGAAAAAGAGCACCATTTATAGTTCTTTTTCCAAATAAAAGTAATGAGTGGGTCCCACTTAAAACTCAATATGTTTTCTTGATTTCACATTTTTCTCACTGCAAGGAGAATGAGCGGGCTCCACGAAATAATAATTAAAAAAGAAAAACCCATTTATATATAGCACTCAAAGATGAAAGAAAGGCTAAAAGTAATACAAATTTTACTATAAAAACCATACAAACTAATGTGACAATAATATATTTGGTACTACTTAAACAACATAAGAAATGATTTCTTTTATAGGAATAAATGAACATTGGAATTACTTCTTTGTGTCACTTTCTTTCTCTAAAATAAAGAATTTTTGTTGTTGTAATTATTGGTATATGAATTTGTAAGCTTATGTAGTTAAATTTGTAATATTGTTAACATCATTCAAAGATTAAAATGCTAGTTGCTCTACTAACATTTTTATGTTCCATCTCATTATTTTTTTTCCTAGTTTCAAACTCTAAGATTTTTTTTTTTAATAAATCCAAAATTCAAGCACATACTAAGGTTAAATTCTACATAATTCTCTATAAAAGCTTCAACTAGTGAGACACACATATAACTTTGTACATATGTTTCTCTATTCTTAACGTATTTTACATTTTACATTGACTTATTTTCTCATAAAGGAATCAAATTATATAATTGAACTTTGAGTTAAGATCAATATTTTAATTTGATTGTTATTAAATATGAATTAATTATTAACGTTCAGGGCAATTGAATAAATTCAACTAGGTATGAAAAAACAAATTAAAATTTACATTTATCAATTTCACCAGTATATATTTATATATTTATTTTGTTATTAATATCATTAATATTTTTAAAATGAAATTTACGTTTTATCTTATCTTTTATTCGTGCCTACCAAACTAAAATTCTAGATGGTCTAACCACGTAACTAGCATGCATCATCGAAGGATAGTACCAATTCAAGAAGATGATTGCCATACTCATCATGACTCATGAGATGTACGATACTTAAAATGATTTTCTAATCAAACAAACAAAATCTTAAGCGTTCATTTAGGAACTTATTTAACTGAAACTGAAAAGTTTTTTGTTGAAAATACCGTGGATAAAGGTAAAAGTTAGCTAAATAGTACAATAGGATCCATGAATAGTACCAAAAAGTGCAATGAGACTCATAAATAGTAACAAAAATAAACTGAAATTGCAAATAAGCTGAAATTTTTAGCTTATCCCAAATGGACACTAAATGTGATCATAGTTATATGATCCTAGTGAACGTCACAGGCAGGATAGTCAAAACTTTATAGACAGCAGAACAAAGACGATAACAATATGGCCCAATATAATATGCATATAGTAAAACGACTATCGAAGTCCACAAAGTCACATGGCATTCATTGTCATAAGTTCCTATTTCAAATTTGTAGTACAATGATTTACCATATAATGAAATGCTTACGTGAATGTTATGTAATGCAATTGAATGCAAAATAGACTCAAATGGGAATATTGTACAGTAATTCAGCATGAAAAACAAGAAAAGAAAAAGAAAAAGGAACGTAAAATCATCTTTTCTATTCCGTTTCAGTTTCGCAATTATACGGCCAATAAAGAGAAAAAGATGTGTTATAAACTAGACAAATAAACATACTTATTGAGTTTACTGTATTCAGTGTATTGTTGCTCTGTTTTCATGGACTTCAGTCCTTCCAAAGTGGCCCCAGACTTTTTCTCATTAAAACATGCGGCGAGCCTAAGATACCATTCTGGTGTTTCTTTTGTGAATGATGAGTTCAATGGAGTCTGAGTAATGGAAAAAAGTGGCCTCTAGTTGTTGATTAAATGGAAAAAAGTGGCCTCTAGTTGTTGATTATCTACTTGCACAAAAAAACAAATTTACACTTATTAAGTTGGTATGATGCAATTGATATCAATAAAAGTAACCTCAATAGAAAGCTATGTGAAAATTATACTACTGTAATTACAACTTACTACATCAAAGATTCTCCATAATAAAATAAAATAAAACATTTAGGGTATGTTTAGTAGACTGTAATAGGCGTTATAATGTAATAGTTATTATTATGATTTGGTTATTCTTTAGTTTGGTTATGTTTTTATTACAAGAAATAATCGTTCCTTATGAATAGCTATTCTTCAAAATAATTTCTCTTTAAAAGGTTATATTAGTTATTCCTTAGTAAATGCAATAATTTCAGAAGTTAATATATTTCCAAATAAACAAACTTTCCATATACATCTAACAATTATAAAAGTAAAAAATCATAAAAATAACACATATCTCTCTTAAATTTAAAAATAAAAATTTTTAAGGAGATATAATTGCATGAGTAAGAAATTTCCTAAAATAAATGTTAAGTTTCATTTTAATGTTATAACTCACAACCAAACAACCCGTGTGATGCACGGGATAGTTAAACAAAATTTATACATATTCACTTTTATTGGTACAATCATTTGAAAATAATTCTAACTAATACCAAATGTAAGAGACACATTGACTTACTATTTAAAGTAGCCTTTTGAAGAATTTACACATATTGTGCAACTAAGCCTTAATTTCTCATCAACAATAAAAACATGGAAAGAAAATAAAAATTACAACAATTAATTCCATTATCTTTCATGCTATACTTTGTAATTGTACGAAATTAAGTCAACTCAATTTAAGTAGTTGTAATAAAATTGGCTTCTACTATTCTCTATTCTATAGAGATATGAATATATTGGATTTCTCAAACAATTACCGGTATTGCAATAAAATGATTTATTATTGAAAATAAGAAACAAAGAAAATCTATCTATAGTTTAAGAAACACAATATACTAAAATTAAAGAGATAAAATTTTCGGAGGACAAAATATTATAGATAATATTAGAAACAGATTATACACTTAAAATGGTTAGTAATTTATAGCACTTACCCCCCACTATTAGTATACAGACACCAAGTGCGGTCGTCGTAACCCTTTGAAAGAACCTTCCCCTATTGGACCTTATCAAAAAAAAAAAAAAAACACCCAATTAACAAAATTGATCCAAAAGGGTCTAAAAAGCACACAAAATCAATTCAAAAACAAAAATATGAGACAAAGTAATTACTTTCCGCTGCCAATGAAATCGTCTTTTGTATTGCTGTTCCAAACTGCAACACTTATCGCTCTAAGGCCTTCAATTAACGAAAACACAAACTTCTCTTGGAATACCGGAGTATTATGACCATCTATACACACACACACAAAAAACAAAATCAGCATAACTAAATTAAAGGGGTTGAATTTGATATTTATGTTTGGAGAGAGAGAGTTTGCAGAAACTGTGACTTTATATTTCTTAACTTGAGAGAGGGGTAAGGTTGCTAGGGTTTTGAGGTGTTATAATGTTTTTATTTTTTAAATATTGTGCTGACGTGGAAAAATGTGGTGCCAGCAGAGGCTTCGGTTTTATATATATATAGATTACAACACATTTTAATCTTAGTAATAAATATTACAATTCTTGTTGTAATTCTCATTCAGTTTACCAAATATACCCTTACTATATCAACGTTTATTAAAAGTAAAAAAACAAATGTGATGGGCTATAACGGTATGCAACAGAAGGTGATATCAACATGACTTGCACTTTTTTCTTTTTGAGAAACACTTGCACATAGGTTAGTACCGTGGTAATGAAAATTATACACACTAGAGTTATCAATAGTTAGAATTTCAAAATTTAGCACTCATTAGACCTCCTCATCTTTGAATTTTGAAACCATAGGGGGATCTTGAATGATATTCTCATATGATTGCCTTGACCCTAATAGAGAGAGAGAGAGAGAGAGAGAGAGAGAGAGAGAGAGAGAGAGAGAGAGAGAGAGAGAGAGAGAGAGAGAGAGAGAGAGAGAGAGAGAGAGAGAGAGAGAGAGAGAAATTCTTTCACCTTTCATCTCACTAATCAAACCAAACTTCTCTTTGATCATCAAGCCATTGACTCAAGTAATACTTTTGTACTCAAAAAAAGAAAAAAAAAAAAAAGAAAGAAGCTTCTCTTTTTATTTATATTATTTACTTTTTTCTTGGGAGGGGATTAAGTGGTCTTACTCATTTATTTGAACCTTAGAAACGTTTAGCTTTAGGGGAAAAAACAGATAGGCAGAAAATGAAACTATATATATATATATATATATGTGTGAGAGAGAGAGATTGGGTTCAAGTTACATCTGATATAATTCTAAATAATGTTTCACCACTTAATAACTTGTTATAGAATTCATATTTTAAAAATCTCACCATTAAATTATATGTTCAATATCTTCTTAACATTCATACTAATTTTCATGTCAATTAGATATTATTTACCATTTAATCCATAAACTTATCTTTTATTCATTTTATTTGTTTATTTATTAATAAAGTTATTTATTTTCTTGGGAGAGGGGGAAGTGGCCGCGCTGATTTATCTGAATTCTGAGAAGCTTAGTTGCATTCAAGTCCTTAGCCCAAAAATTGGATAAAATGTCTCACGCACCCCCGCAACATTTCTGGCCCAGAGTTAATAATGGTGGGCTTTTTACAAAATGAGTCAAACTGGCCCAGAATCGAAGTAGAGAAGAATGGCTACTTTTTTGCGTTTCAAATTGGTAGAGATGGCAAATTGTATATATTCATACTTTCATAGAGATATTAGACCGGTTGCCGCACTAGAAATTTTTTCAAGGGTGGTCAATAAAAAAATTAAATAAAATAATAATAATAATAGAACTTGAACATATTAACATCAAAAAAAAAAAAAAAAAAACAAAAAACAAAACAAAACACACAACACGCACACAAATACATAATGTTTTAAAATTTCGTTCACAAGTTTTCATTTTTTTAAAATCATTGTATGATATGATAGACCAATGTTATTAGTTACATCTTTTTCAATATACACAATTAAGCAATCATTAAACTATTGATCTTTCTTTCAATTACCAACATATTGCTTAAATAAGTAACAATATAAACAAAATAATTTACCTTTTTGAAAAAAATCTATCACATAAATCCAACAAATTCGGCTAAAGACTAAAGCAAATACTAATAGACTAGCTATTTGAAAAGTGTGCATTTTTTAATTTAAAAAAATAGTGATTTTAAAATATGCCATTTGAAAACATACACAATTTTAAAAATCACAATTAAGTGTTTGAGCTTTAAGGCTAATTTATTTGTTTGGACAATTTTTAAAAGTGTTACGTTTACAACATTTTTTCAACACTTACACAATTAAGCCTAGGTGGTAAATTTTACTAGTTCTAATTTGAACATACCACTGATTTTTTTTTTTCCCACTATTAACAACTTATTACTTAAGATTTATTACGAAAGTTTTGCAAAAATGTTATGAATACAGCATTTCTCGGAATTTTTTTGTTCAACATTCAATGGACCAAAATTTTTCAGAAGTTGAATTTAATTTTTTATGGGCTCAAATTGTTATTTTTTTAGTGTGGTCAAATTTTTTTTCTTTTTTCTAGGGTGGTCAACGGCCCGTATCAATATTAAAAACAAAAACAAAAAAATCAAGTCAGGATGGTCATGTGAACACCCAAAACTACATTTGGCACCGCCCCTAATTGAGAGCTACGACAACAAATCTACTATTTTTTCTTTTTGGGAGAATATACTATGAATAGATTTACTACAAAATTACAAATACATACACTAAAAATCTAACAAAAACATTGGTTGGCATTTCCTGTTGTTAAAATATGATTCAGTGTTAAGAAGTAGAATATAAGCTTCTTATTTTATTTTGAAAAGAGTATTTTCTAATGAAATAGAGCAATCGTGTGAAATTATTTCATATAGCTAGACACCATATTCCTTATTACCAATCAATCAATTAAACACTTACATGAATCTTAATTTAGGAATAATGTACCATAATGTACCAATTATTATAAAACAATAAAATACTATTACTTGGAAAATTTTAATGGTTGATAAAGTACTTAGACGTAAAATAAGATTGATCCGTTTACCAAAAAAAGAAAAAAAGAAAAAAGATTGACCTTGTTTAGTCCAACATTGTTTCTAGAATTCTCTATGCTTTTGCTGATTATGCACCGAAATAAATTTTTGCATAATATCTTCCTACAACCTTGTAATTACTACAAAACATTTAATGTGAGAGAAAATGCAAGAATTCCTGAAACTCTTAGTTTGTCCATTAAAGCACTTGTGTTATTATCAAAAGGGAATGAGATCTATGTCTCCTACCAACTACATTAAAAAGAGAAGGATTAAATTTCATAATAAATCACCAAGAGCACCTGTATTATGAAAATGCATTTAAAGAAGTATCTCAATCCACTTTTTCCATCTGACTTTTTCCAAGTCCTGATAAAAGACTTGCAAGTTAATATCCTTCGGAGTACTGGTCTATTGACTCAATAATATAGTAATAACTGCTAGTTCGAAATGATATAAGTGGCTGATGCTATTAATTAAGGACTTGACTATATCTTAGTTGCTATTCTCTTATTTGGAACTTGGAACAGTTCCATAGTCATAATATCTTCAACAAGTACAAGGTCTTTAATCAAACACACCAAAAGATTAAGCTATGTTCTTAATTAGTAGAAGTGTGTTCGGGCAAAAATGTATTGACCCCTTGCAAATTAATTAATTACCCAAGTTAATAAATTAGATTCAATTACATGTAATAGCGTAGTAGTACAAACAAAACACCAATTATACTAAATGCAGCAGAAAATAAAGTTGACATAGGTGATTTGTTTACTAATGGGAAAGACCACCGAGACAAAACCCCATCGGGTGATTTTAAGGTTACCACTCCCAAAAATCTACTATTATCAATCACAAACAGTTACAAATATAAAGAATCTTACCAAACCTTTTAGCCTATCCCAAAATACCAACCTACAGTTAAATCCTTATCCCAATATCCAATTGAACTTGTATTTTTTGTAGCAAAAATCTTTCCGTTTAATGAATGAATCTAGTACATGACTAACTCCACAACAACCCTTTGATTTTTGTAGTTGATTTGCAACAATTTCACATAAAAACGGCAATAAGATCTTCAATGATAGTGTGATAAACTTTGCTTGGTTACAAAACCCAAAGGCGTACCAGAAACGTAGCAAGAACTTTTTCTTCTGTAGGAGGAGGCTAGGGTTTCAAAAAGAAAACCATATGAAGCTCTCTAGGGTTAGGTTTTTCTTTTTCCACCTCCTTGTTTAAATAGGAGGTCAATGGGCTTTCCTAGTCCAATAAGGATTATACAAACCCATAAACAAATAACCTTTTAGAATAAAAACATCGCTGGCTATAGTCTAAATCCCGTAAGCTCGATAGATCGAGACATGTGTTGAGCTTTAATGAATCTCGACAGATTGAGCTTCTGTCGAGGAGGTATCAAGACCTGCAAATTGCACTTTTCTAGAGCAGTTCTTGAGTAATCTTCATGCTTTCAATGTAACCACTTGTAATGATCATCTTGAACCTACTTAGATTTACCCAAATACAAGTAAAGTGGGTTTTGTCAAAGGATATGTCAATTACATAAAAATATGTCCCTTACAATCTCCTCCTTTGGTAATCCGTGATAAAACCACAAGAGTACATTGAATGTCCTAGAATACATTATACTCAAGATTACAGAATAAATAAGTCTGGTCTAAAACATCTGAACCTTAGAAGTTGCTGCAAGAAGAAGGTTCGGAATCTTGACTTGGCTTTAACTTATCTTTCCTGAAAGGTACTAAACAAAACACATCAAGGTACCATGTGGAAAATAATGACAAGTTAAATAAACAAGAAACGTGTGTATAAAAAGAGAGAAAAGAAACAACACATGTGAGATAAAGAGTGAAACGCGTACATCATCATCAAATATTGAAACAACACATGATGTATGTAAATGGTTACAAAACCAAAAGATACACAACACAATATATATATATATATATATATATATCAATATCAAAGTGTATTAGACTAACTCTCCCCCTAAGTTAGTTACATCAAAAACTTTCTTCCCTTTAACACGAAGTTCTCACCCTAAGTCTATTACTCCCACTGAGGAATGACATTCAATTCTCAAAATTCTCCCCCTTTTTGACACGATTGTCAAAGGGCATAAAAGACCAAAAAACTTGACCGGAGATAGACAAAAAAACTAATATAAAGGGTATGAGTAGAACAAGGAACCATAGACCTACAAGAAAAAGAAAAACAAGATGCTAAGGACACAAAGGAAAAAAAAATGCAAAACAATGAAATGCATGCAAGGGTATCTCGATTAATTGAGGAGGTGTTGAGAATCTATCTAGAAGAAGCCAACCTCGATGGATTGAGAATCTGCCGAGGATGTGTCGAGTAGACAGAGAGCACAAGATTTTGGCTCGATAGATCGACCTATCTGTCAAGAAGCTGTTGAGGTCAAACCTAGAAATCTCGATAGGAGAGGTATCTGTCGAGAAGCTATCGAGGATGCAGAAAAGAGGTTTTTCAAAGGGGAAAAACACATAAGATGAGAAAGCAACAAGATGGACACTCAAACAAGCATTCAAGCAACATATTAAGCACTCAAACCACACCTCAACTCTAGATGCAAAGCATTCCTAGATCCACAAACACACTAAACAAATCTAACCAATTTTACATTTCAAAAACAAGTTAAGACAATTTAGCAAGTATATATATATATATATATATATATATATTAACACATGTATCCCTTGTAGTGGCCAAAACACATTGTACCTGCACATGTATCAAAAGTAGCAAAGAGTATGCGTGTTGTGTGTGAAAACATAACAATTGTGCACAAGTTTCTCATATTATGACAATTTAAGATATGAGAACATCTAATATACTCACACACAATCATAACTATTTGATGGAGACTATTACTTTTGAGGTATATCATATAACTCACAAGTCTCCTAGAAACACACTTACAATAATTTTAAAAGCATTTTAATTTTTTTGATTTTATATTCTTTGCAAATTTTCTTTTTGAACATATCATGCATGGGAATATAAGAGAGAAAAAAAATACCCAATTATGTAAGCCAAAACATTACAATTTTACTATGCCGAAGCACACAGATGTTATACATGATTGGCGGACTTTAGTGGCGAAATGGTTATTTATGTCTTTCTCTTAGGATTTTCTAGTTCTTCCCGTCAAAAAGAATGATATGAGTATTAAGTATAAAAAATTACTTAATCGTACTCATCACCAACACGAGCCACAAAGCTCACTTGCTTAGTTGTGCATTGAAATGCTCATAAAAGCTACAAGAGATACAAAATTTAGAAACTTTGTTTCAATGGCCATCCAAGATACACAAGTACCAATATACACAAACACACACTGTTTTTGTATTTTTCTCATTTTTCAAAAAAACAAAATTGAAAAAAAATAAAACAAAAACTAAAAACAAATAAACAAAAACAAGCTAACAACTATAAAGTATAAAAACTAGTTGCAAATGCATGAATGCATGATTCCAAAAACAAATAAGAAATCAAGCAAGAAAGTCCAACTTTAGATAGAAAGAATTAAAGCAAAGGACAAACAATTAAGTCTTAGAATCCTTTATCACCCACACAGCATAAGTCTTTGGCCGTGAAGATGAAAATGTACGTGTCCTAGTATGACTACTGAAGGGCATAGAGGAATTAGAATTCCCTTGAAATTGAGTTAAAAAGTTTAAAACTTTTAATAACTCACCAAGAATAGGTACAGAGCCTTTAGACAAAGGATGAGACCTATTGGACACTTGCTTATGAGGAAACAACTTAAACAATTAGGGCGAGTATGACCAGAGCCACCACAATGGTGACAAACATGAGTAGTTTTAGAGCTACTCAGCTTCCTAGAAGGAGGTCTGACCTTAGAGGTTGACAACTTAGGACAATTTGACCTAATATGACCAACAATATGACAATGATGACATAGGTTTAAAAGCTTCAGCACTAACATCAGATTGTTTACCTTTGTCTATCCTTGCAATATTAGCATTCAATTCTTCATTATTCCTTTTAAATGGAGGAATATAAAAATCTTTTTCTTTTAAGTTAGGCTCAACAACAAGTTTGGTACTAGTTAATTTTTCAACTTCGGTTTTAGATGCAACTAGTTGCTCTTCCAAACTCTTAATTTTGTCCACCTGAGATGAAATTTGATTTTTAAATTTCTCATTCCAATTATTAGCTTCATCCAATTTTGCAATCAATTCATCTCTTTCAAGTTTGACCTTTTTATAATTAGCTTTTAATTTTATTGAACATTCAAGAGATTTCATACAAAAATTATATATCTTGCAATAGGCATCTTGAATATCATCATTATTATTTAACACAATGCAAATCAAAACAATCAAGAGTTTCCATGACAATGGGGGTCAATGGATCACACAGTAAAGATTAAAACCTAATTAGAGTATGTCCGCTCTGATACCACTTGTTCAGGCAAAAATGAATTGACCCCTTACAAATTAATTAATTACCCAAGTAAATTAATTAGGTTCAATTACATGTAATAGCATGGTAGTATAAACAAATCACCAATTATACTAAATGCAATAGAAAATAAATTTGACATGGTGATTTGTTTACGAATGAGAAAAACCATTGAGGCAAAACCCCACCAGGTGATTTTAATATCACCACTCCCAAGAATTCACTATTATCAATCATAAACAGTTACAAGTATAAGGAATCTTACCAAACCCTTTGGCCTATCCCGAAATATCAATCTACAGTTGAACCCTTACCCCAATACCAAATTGGACTTGTATTGTAATGACAATTTTTCTATTCAATGCACGAATCTCAGTACGTGACTAACCAATGATGCACAGATCCTAGTATATGACTAACTCCTTTGCATGAATCTCAGTACGTGACTAACTCCACAGCAACCCTTTGATTGATATAGTTGATTTGTAATAGCTTCACATGGAAACACCAATAAGATCTTCAATGATGATGAGAGAGACTTTGCTTGGTTATAGAACCCAAAGGCGTACAAGAAACATAGCAAAAACTCTTTCTTTCGTAGGAGAAGACTAGGGTTTCAAAAAGAAAACCTTATGAAGCTCTCTAGGGTTAGGTTTTTCTTTTTCCACCTCCTTGTTTAAATAGGAGCTCAATGGGCACTCCTATTACAAATAGGTATACACAAACCTTGGGTTTTCCTAGTCCAATAAGGATTATACAAACTCATAAATAAATAGTCTTTTAGAATAAAAATGTTGCTAGCTATAGTCTGAATCTTGTAAGTTCGATAGATTGAGAAATGTGTTGAGTTTTAATGAATCTCGGCAGATCAAGTTTCTATCGGGAGGTATCGAGACTTGCAAATTGCACTTTTCTTGAGTAGTTCTTGAGTAATATTCATGTCTTCAATGTAACCACTTGTAATGATCATCTTGACCTTACTTAGATTACCCAAATACAAGTAAAATGCATTTTTTCAAAGAATATGCCAATTACATAAAAATATGTCCCTTACAAAGTGTTAGTCATATTTATTATGTGTTGGCATATTCTTTGACAAAATGCACTTTACTTATAATTGGGTAGATCAAAATCAAACACACCAAATGATTAAGCTATGTTCTTAATTAGTAGAAGTGTTAGGGTCATATTTGTTATATGTTGACATATCATTTGACAAAATGTATTTTACTTGTAATTGGGTAGATTTAAAATGTGTTTAGGATATCAAGAAGTGTGTTGATAAGTCAAAACAAGTGATATTATTGAAGACATGAAAATTGAACCAAGAACCAAGTGAAAAAAAGTTGAAATGGTGAAGCTCAGCACTAGCATCTATTGAGACTTAATGAAGAAATCTTGACACTAACTCGACACCTCTCAATCTATTGAGCTATGTAGATCCAGAATTCTCAATTCAGAATTTCGGCCCATGATGACTTGGATTGCTAGAGTTTTGTTCACTAAACTCTTAGAGGATTTAAAAGTTTTATTCTAAAGTCATTAAAGACAGAAAGACTCAAATTAGAGAACTCATATATTCTTAGAAAAGCTACTGTGTTTTTATGCGCCTTAGAGTTTTGTAACCAAGTCCTTCTAGGTCTTCAATGTGTTTTGAAGTGAAGAACTTTGCATTTAGCAACAAACATTAGTTGCTGGGAAGTCCAACACGTACTAGGATCTGTGTATATAGGAAGAAATCTCTACAATATCAAGTCCAATTGGGGATTAGAGTGAAAGTTCAACTGTAGGTTGATATTTTAAGATAAACCAGGGTATTGGTAAGATTGTAAGATTTCTTATACTTATAACCACTTGATTATTTATTAGTGGATTCTTAGGAGAGATAACCTAGAAATCACCTAGTGGAGTTTTTGTCTTGCAAGAGGTTTTTCCTATTAGTCAACAAATTACTGTGTCAATTTATTTTCTGCTGCACTTTAATTTATTTGGTGATTTGTGTGTGACTCTACAATTTGCATGTAATTTTATCTAATTAATCAACTTGAATAATTAAATTAATTAATTGGGTTCAATCTGTAATCCAACAAGAAAGATTAGATATTTCATGTGCTTCATAGTTTATTCCCATTTTTATTTATTTATTTAGTATTTCACCCTTAAACTCGCGCTATTCCCAGCAATAATTTACATGCAAACAGATACTTGAACCTTAATACTAGTTAAGCAATAAGTAATTCTAAACCATGAACTTACCACAAAGTACAATAATCTCATTAATTTCTTTACATCTTGTTTTATGAACATTGTGAATGGGTCTCGAATTGACACATTTGGACCTAATGTCAAACTCTTAGGTCAATGCAAAATTTCAATGAAGGAGAAAAGTGTGTGAAAATAAATTTAGTTTGACAATTTTTTGTATAAACATAACTGTATTTAGGTTTGACCTAGATTCGTTGGCTTATTCAATGGCAACCGGAAGGGACTAGAAGGAAAAACCTTCAGTTGTGCCGGTGACTGTGTCATTGACTTGGCCAATTAAGTAGACCAGAAGTGGTTTGCCAAGATTTCTAATTCTTATCTTGTCCTCTCCAAATTCAAATTCAATAGGAATATGTTGACCTAGCCTTCTTTTAACCGGGAAAAATAAAATAAAAAACAAAATGAAAAAGAGGAAGAAGAAGAAAGAATGACTAAAATATTTTAGGAAAAATATATTTCTTATGTTTTCGTCCTACGAAGGGCACTTCTCACAAGCATGTGGGCCACATGTGTATAGAGCCCACATACTTGTGAGAGGCCCACTCCATAAGACGAGTACTCAAGATACCATCTTGATATCTCTCCTGCTAGGGCTTGAATTTTCCAAGTCAATAATGATTAATGTGGGAGGCAATTGCCCTAGCACTCAGGACCATGACAGCTACAAGAGACCCCAAGACAAATATATGGGCCTCACATGCAGAGGTCCGCCACGACCTACAACAAATTAACATTTTGTTCCAGCATAACCCATTCAAGAAGAAAACAAGAAAAATAGTTGTTGCATGAGTTGTTACTTAGAATCAATGCTAGTCACTGCTGACTAGTGTCAGGATAGATACATGAGAGAGGACCTGCAAATGCGTTTTGCTTTAAATTTAAGGTTTTTTCTTTCTTTCTTTTTTTTGGTGGGGGAAGAGTTTTACTATAACATTTGTGCAAACAACTCTATTTTTATGGCTATTTTGTATCAATTAATCTAGCTGGTAGATGCCAAAAACTTTTTTGTTTCGGTACCTTTTCAAGGGCCTGATCCTCAATAAAAATAAAGCATTTGTTTTGAGGGTCATGAAGACGGTCAAAATTTCGTCTCCTAAGGGTCATTGAGGGTCATCTGGACTCTCAAAATATATTTTTTTTCCATAGGTTTTTTTTTTACTTTTTCAAGGGTTTTGACCCTTAAAAAAGCCAAATTTTATGTAGTGTAAAATTATTTATCAGTCACTAATTTCCATTGCTAAAGAAAAGAATATATATAGATTGCGCATTGGACGAGGATAATAATTGAAACAAATGAAGGCAAATAAGCAGGTGTACGATTAGTTTTCATCAATATCACCCAAATAGCTTTTGAGAAAATAAATGCTCATCTCAGCTTAATTTATTTTAGATCCCACCACTGACTATAAAATTCTCTCGGGATACCTAGTTAGCATGTGTTAATTTCATCTCAAATTAGTAGCAATAAAATGAAAAAAACAAAAACAAAAAAAGTAAAGGTGGAATGTAGTATTAAAGATTGCTCACTGAAGTCTCACGAGAATCATAAATTCATATTGGTAGGTGCAGGAATAAATTCGTTTTATGAATCAGAAAGTCATTCCCTAATTGAATAAACATAAGAGCCACATGGAATTATTGATCACAAGAAGATATGCTGCTAGTAATTAAAAAAAAAGTGCAGATCAAGTAAGGCTTGTGTAATTGCTAAGACAATGACTGTTGGTTTAAATAGTACCACGTAAGTCCTAAATGAATGGAACCAGACATACATCCCTACATTCTCTTCGTTTGGCTTCAAAAAAAATAAAAATAAAAATAATTACCGCTTCACTTGTGTTTAAGTCACTCAAAAAACCACCGTGTATCCTTGGTGCGGTAGTCACTCTACAAGTATAAGTGCTTGTGGAGTGTGAGGAGCAAGAGCCGGGGTTCAAGTTTTCAGGAAGATGCTTCACACACATATACACTTAGATTATGATAGAATAGAAACTCTACCTTGTTAAAAAAAAAAAAAAAAGTCACCCAAAAGTTTGCTTGTTGGTTTGTTTTTAAAACTTATCCCTGTGTTAATTGATGAGCATAAGAGCAATTTAAAAAAACTTAGTCAACATTGTTGTGAAATAAAAGAAATATATAAAACTAAGAAGAAAAAAAGAAATATATATTGATAAACTCTTGTATTCAAGTGGCCATCCACAATCTTTTTTATATCTCTTAAATGTGTGCAATAACAGTAACGCAATCCCCCCCCCCCCCCCTCCCCCTCCCCATCCCCCAACACTCACACACACACATATATATATATAGAACCTTAGAGTACTTGTAAAGTTCATGGGATAAGGTTGCAATAATAAGTACAATTATGGATATATATCGCCGTTATAGACTTTACACATTTCAGACTTTATACATCCCAAATAACTCTTTCATTGCCCAAGCTTTACACATTTCAATCAAAATTTATTTCTAACACTCCCCCTTGGATGACCACTTTCTAAGAATATGCCTCATTAAAACCTTACCAAAGAAAAACCCTGCGCAAAAAAAAAAAAAAAAAAAAAAAAAAAAAAAAAAAAAAAAAAAAAAGGGTACAATATTCTTCTATAACTTCTAGTGCCTTAGGATTGCTTCATTAAACCCTTGCAAAGGAAAACCCAATGGGAAAAAACCTTAGCGAAGGAAAAAGAGTACAATCAGCATACATCCTTTAGAAAATTTACTCCCTCTCATGAGTACAAAGAACTTCTATTGTTCATAGTAAAAAGATCCTTAAGTCAACGCATGCCAATGTTGTGCACCATCTTCTTAAAAGTCACAGTCAATAATGACCTAGTGAACATATCGACCAAATTATCACATGATCGTATCTGCTTGGCATCAATATTACCGCTCTTCTGGAGCCCATGTGTATAAAAGAATTTTGGTGCAATATGCTTGGTTCTATCACCTTTGATATAGCCTCCTCTAATTTGAGTGATACAAGCAACATTATCTTCGTATAATATCGTTGGACTATTTTTTATTGATGATAATCCACAGTTTTCACGAATATGTTGAATTACTGATCTCAACCAAACACATTCACGACTTGCTTCTTGAATTGCAATAATCTCTACATGATTTGAGGAAGTAGCAAAAATTGTTTGCTTAGCAGGTCTCCATGAAATAGCTATATTTTCATAAGCAAATAAATATTATGTTTGTGAGTGGCCTTTGTGTGGATCAGATGGACAAATTGGATTATTCTCAAATCCTTCTTTAAAAAAAATATCCACTGAAACAATTATACCACATGCATCCAGATTGCTTTAACCCATATAAGGATCTTTGTAGCTTGATGGAATACATAATTTGGGATGTAGAATTATATGTTTCTGACATTTTATATCTTTCAAGGATTTTCATGTAGATATCATTATCTAATGATCCATACAAATATGCTGTAACAACATCCATTAATTGCGTATCTAAATTTTATTTTGCTACCAAGCTTAATAAAAAATCTGAATGTAATTGTATCCATTACAAAAGCATATGTTTCTTTATAATGAATACTAGGTCTCTGCGAGAACTTTATGCAACAAGTCGCATTTTGTACCTTATAATTTCATTTTTCTCATTTCATTTACATATAAATACCAATTTGTATCCAACAAGCATTAAACCTTCAAGTGTTCAGACTACATGTCCAAAAACTTCATGTTTAATTAATGAATTTAATTCTGCTTGAATCGTCTCTTTCCACATTGGCCAATCATTTCTATGTCGACATTCATCGATGGTTTTTGATTCATATTCATTATCATTACTTCTAGTACTATCATGGGCAACTTTGTATGAAAATATGTTGTCGACAACAATTTTATTTCCATTCCATATTTCTCCTGTATATACATAATGTATCGAGATCTTGTTATTTTCAGGTATATGATCCTCTTTAGAGGATAACTCTTCATGAGGTTCATTTTCAAGAGATTTTTGTTCATAAGTTTTTAATAAATCAATTATTTATGTGACACTGTTTCATGGGTATAGCCTTTTTATAGGTTGTAACTTGGTTTTCTTGTACTTTTCTCTTTCAGGGAATTTTATTTTTAACACCAACAGGTCTTCCACATTTCAAGTGTGGCTTTGATTCATTTGTTGTTGTATTAACTGATTGTCCTACAGGAAATTCAATCTGTGTTGGAGTATTAACAGCTAGAATGTGAGATTTCACTATTTTCTTATTGTCAGTGAATACATCTGGTAACTGATTTGCAATTCCTTGCAAATGAATAATCCTTTGAACTTCCAGTTTACATTGATTTGTACGAGGATTAAGATAAGATAACGTCGAAACATTCCAAGTAATCTCATGTCATGCTTCAGGCAACAACTTTTCTCCCCCTAATGGTAGGAAGATTGTTTCATTAAAATGACAATCCTCAAAACGTGCCTTAAAAAATCACCAGTTAGAGACTCAAGATATCTAATGATAGAGGGGAAATCAAAACCTATATAAATTCCAAGTCTATGTTGAGAACCCATCTTAGTGCATTGTGAGGGTGCAATAGGTACATATACAGCACAACCAAATGTGCGCAAGTGAAAAATATCTGGTTGTTGGCCAATCACCAGTTGGAATTGTGAGAATTTATGATAAACATTTGACCGAAAGCAAACTAATGATGCAGCATGTAATATAGCATGACCCCAAGCAGAAACGGGTAATTTTAATTTCATAAGCAAAGGTCTAGCAATAATTTGAAGTATTTTGATAAGTGATTCAGGTAAACTATTTTGAATATGTGTATAGGTAATAGGATGTTCAACATCAATACCAATTGCCATACAATAGTTATCAAAAGCTTGAGATGTGAATTCACCAACATTATCTAAACGAATTTTCCTAATTGAATAATCAGAAATTCGTGCTCGCAACCTAATTATTTGAGGAAGAAGCCAAGCAAATGCAACATTCTTAGTAGAAAGTAGACATACATGTGACCATCTGGTTAATGCATCAATTAAAACCATAAAATACCTTAATGGACCACAGTGTGGGTGTATAAATCCACATATATCACATTTAATTCTTTCTAAGAAAGATGGACATCCAGTAACAATTTTTGAAGATGATGGTTTGGTAATTAATTTACCTTAAGAACATACACTACATGGATAATCACTTGGTAAAAGAATCTTCTACTTTTTTAAGGGATGTCCGTGTGAGTTTTCAATAATCCAACGCATCATTATTAATCCTGGATGTCCAAGACGATCATGTCAATGCATAAAAACCTTTGGGTCTGAACACTTATGGTGTATTGGAACATTTGTTTCAACTATTCTCATTGTAGTATAATATAACCCAGAAGAGAAAATAGACAGTTTTTCAAATATGAGCTTCTAACTCAATACTATTGAAGTAATATAAAGATGAACATCCAACAACAATTTTTGAAGATGATGGTTTGGTAATTAATTTACCTTGAGAACATGCACTACATGGATAATCACTTGGTAAAAGAATCTTCTGGTTCTTTAAGGGATATTCATGAGAGTTTTCAATAATTCAACGCATCATTATTGATCGTGGATGTCCAAGAAGATCATGTCAAAGCATAAAACCTTTAGGTCTGAACACTTCTTGTGTATTGCAACATTTGTTTCAACTATTCTCATTGTAGTATAATATAACCCAGAAGAGAACATAGACAGTTTTTCAAATATGAGCTTCTAACTTGATACTATTGAAGTAATATAAAGAAATTCTTCATTGCCGTCTTTATTGGTTTCAATATGATAACCATTTGTTGAAGTCCAAAACTAATGGGCCCTCAAAGATAAGAAAGGCCCAATTCGTGAGCTAATGCCTATTTAAAATGGGTAAAAGGAAGCCCAAGCTCATGAATGGGTGAGCCATAGGCCTTAGATAAAGAAGAAAAAATAGAGGAAGCTTGGCCCAGCCTTTTTGAGAAGAGCTCCCAAAGAGCCCAAGAAGAGACTGGACCAGGATACTTTGGAGTTGCCAGAACTAGGGAGGGGAACCTCGGGAAGTGCAAGACAAAATCAGTTGGGAGATGGACAGCTCAGGGAAGCATGCTCATGGACACAAGGAACAAATAAAGACACGTCCCATCAGCCACCTACAACTCAGAAGAAAAGGCTTTGGAAACAGATGATGACTTAGAAACCAGCACCTGATGAAAAGAAGCTTGGTACCTCAGGAAAAGTAGGAAGGTGAACCATGAAGGAAGGTGGCTGGAGATCTTTCAGCCTAACAAGGAGGAATCCACCTATTTGAAAAAAAAAAAAAAAAAAAAAAAAAAAAGGATGAGGCAATCAAAAAGGAGTTCTGAAAAAGTCTCTCTAGAAGCCTTGGAAAAAGGAATTGAAAATCAGCCACTAGGACCCCCCAAAAGAGGAAGGTCAGCTGGGGACTCTTTGGCAAGAAATCTCAAAAGAAGAATATAATAAGAAAATGAGGAAAGGACCAGCCACCAATGTTGCTGACACAACATTGGTTCTAGTATCCAAGGCAGCAAATAGAGGGAATCAATGGCATACCAAAAAACCCTAGGAAGGTACTATAAAAGGGGATCAAGCCATCAGCAACAACTAATCAGAGCAAAAAGAAGCATTAGAGGGAATCACTAAACCTCAGAAAGATAGAGAAAAGAGAGAAACACTATGAGGGGTCCTATGATAAATGCTTGAGAATACACTTGGATTTAAGGGGATTCAAACTTCACAAGTCTTGGAAGCCTACAAAGAGCTATCTAAGTCTGTAACTTTTAAACTTATTTGAACCTCATGACATATCCCAGTGAGAAATAGGGTCCAATGTACTAAAAATTCAATACAATGACATATCACTTTATTTTTTGAGAATCTCAAACATCCTTATTTGCACATTTTAAATAATTATTTACTGTTTCTCAACCACTTATTTTACAATATGTATATGTTTGCATGTATGAACGTGTATTTATAATAGAGCCCATGTTTTGTGCATAAATTGGTTCTTAATCAACCTAATATAACTGTGGTGAACCAAACTCAGTCCATCAACAAAACAAATATAAGACTTTTTGGAGGCCTAGGATCCTCGTTATCACTTAGGCTTGGATACTGACCAAAAAAGGAACCCACACCATTATAATGTATATCCTTAAAGCTGAGTAAATTTGTACTAGACTTAGAAGAATACAAAGTATCATCAATATAAAGTTTTGTGCCCTTTGGCAACATGATAATCACTCTTCCAGAGCCTTCAATTAAGTTCGATGAACCTAATATGGTATTGACATTAGCTTTGCATAATATTAAACTTTGAAAATATATTTTATCTTTAAGGATCGTATGAGTTGTTGCACTATTTACTAGACAAAAATCTTCTCTAGTCATCTTGGAATTAATTTTTACTCATAAGACCCATGCCACTTCATATATGCAAAACATAAATTAAACTTTATTATTTTAAATGTAAATAATACATAGCAAAATGATTCATATCCACTACATTTAAAAAAAAAAAAAATCAAGATAATTCATAGGATCTTCAGGATCCTTATGATTAGCAAAGTTTGTTTCAATTTCTTTTCCCTTTTTTTTATGAAGGCATGGTGCAGATTTACCAAATGTTTAGGCGTACAATAGGTACATGAATAATGACCTTCCATACCACACCTATAACACTTATTTCTATGGCCCTTTGATGGTTTTCAGCAACAACTCATTATTTTGTTTAGCCACTAAAAAATAAAACATTAGTTCATAATATTTTATGGCATTTGATATTGCTACTGCATAAGCACATTTGAAACATGATATATGTGTCTTCTATCATACAATTTTAATTGTGGACTGATTTTAAAGTGCCAGAGTAATTCACTTGCACCTTTAGTTTATTACAACTTCAAGTGCACGTCATATTGAGCTTTTAGGATGATCAAGTTCTTCTAGAACTTGTAATTCTCCAAAGGGGTCTTTTATAGTAAAGTTTTCAATTTTTATGTAAATAATGACAAATAAAAATTATTTTTTTTGCATGATCCTTCTTGGATACTCTGTTGTCATCCATAATAATATATTCTGGATTTACTATATCAACATAGATCTCATCAAGATTCATTGCTTCCAGATGAATCTTAGTATCAAGGATCCATGATAAGAAATTCTTGCCTAAGATGTCAAGGACAACAAATTTAAACTTTGTAAGGTTTGACATCTATATCAAATATATAATTACATAAGAAATTAAATAACTTTTTTTTTTTTTTGTACACAATTTTAATGAAAAAATACTGTACATACATATACATAAGTTGATTGTAACGAAACAATACATACATATTCAAAGTTTGTTAATACACGTTACATATAACTATAGCTATAATTTAGTTGTTTTATCACTAATCATTTTAACAATATATATATAGAGAGAGAACGTGAAACCCATAATTTTTTTAATCAATTAAAATAATCATTAAAATTATAAGCATAAAATGTAATAACAAAAAGATAGAATAAACACTAATTCATAGGAAGAAAAACTTATAGTAAGTTGAGAGGACAACACAAATAACCTTTGATGTTTCAAAAACAATAGGACTACAACTTCCTTTTGAAATTGGGCAGAGACTCATGCTGATAACGTGTTGTGAAATAAAAGAAATATATAAAACTAAGTAAGAAGAAAACAAGAAATATATATTGATAAACTTTTGTATTCAAGTGGTCATTCACAATCTTTTTTATATCTCTTAGATGCGTACAATAACAGTAAAGCAATCTCTCATATATATATATATATATATATATAGAATCTTAGAATACTTGTAGAGTTCATAGGATAAGATTGAAATAATGAGTACAATTATGGATATACATTTCCTCTATTGACTTTATATATTTCAGACTTTACACATCTCAAATAACCCTTTTATTGCCCAAGCTTTACACATTCCAATTATAATTTATTTCTAACAAACACTTATTTTTACAATTATATTTTTTACTGTGGTTTATTAATTTTTATGAAACTGTATTACAACTACACTCTTTTTTAACGTCTTTTTCTGTCCCTTCGTTTGCTAGGAATTGTTATCATAGCACTGTTCATGGATTTTCTCATTTATTTCTTTAGTTTTATTATCTTCTTTAGGTTCTGTTATTGGTGTACGTTTTGTAACTACAATATCACTACTCGTTTGCTTCATTCATTTCTTCTTAATAATTTTCTATACTGTACCCATTTTTAGATCGATTTTTACTGCTGCTACTACTATATTGAATTGTTTCATTCTTATTAGTACCAAATACCTAATGCAGGCAACAAGAACACGAACCCACATTAATGCTGCTGTCCCTATTTGCAATCCACCATCACAAACAATTCCATTAATTTACACCTTAGCTAGCAAACTAACTTCAATATCCCTCCACCATTTACTATGGTGCTAGCAATCTGCGTTTACCACTACCACCTACCACCAACTCTCTCTCTCTCTTTCGGTACAAAAAATACATAAATTCTTTTAGTATTAAAGTTTGATATATCGTTTTCTTGAACCAAATTATATATCCATTATTTGCAATGACAAAACAATAATTTATATATGTTCATAAAAAATAAAAAATAAAAATAAAAACAATAATTTATATAGCAGACATTTACTTATTACATGCTATTTGGAAGATGTGAGGTTGCTGAATAGTGAAATTTTGACTATAATTCCTCCAGGTCAATCAACATTAAATTCGGGCTCCCAAAAATTTTTAGAATAAAAAAAAAAATCATAGTCGTTTACCCTTTCCATCGCTTTCTTCATTTCTTTTTCTTTTTCAGAATAAATTCAAGGTTGAGAAACCATGGGTGACTCACATCAATGTTGTTGGACATGTACCGGATATAATGAAAGTCTTTGCATCATACATATTAAATGGGACCATTTAATATCATAAGGGAAAAGCCGAAAGCAAAGTTTGTGGCTAGAGGCCCATGGCGACGTGGCTGCTTCATATTTATACCAGAAGGGACACTTGAAATAGGGTGGATTTTTATTTATTTATTATTTTACAAATTAAGGAAACTTTTAAAAATAGAAATAAAACTTCAAGAAACTTAAATTTGTGGCAGCAAAATGATTGATATGAATTTGGGGTTGGACCCAAAACACTTAATTGAGCATGGTTCTTTGGAGACGAATCCATTTGTGTCAATGCATGTCAATTATTGAGCGTAAATTAGGGCATACTTGCATGCAGTGATAATTAGAAATACTTTATTGGAACAAAACTTAGGTTTACTTCTTTATGTTCTTTGGGTGCAATAGATTACATTCTTCTTTCTCAAAAAAAAAAAAATAAATAAAATAAATACATTCTTAATTAAATTTAAACACATAACTAGATTATTATTAAAAAAATAACCATATTGAATTTAATTTTTCTTTGGAAGGAAAGGATAAAGTTTTCTTTTTAATTTGGAGGAATTCCTCCAACACATAACTAAATTTAATTTAATTCATATTATTTTTATTGTATGGGTTAATGCACATGAATTTGAATTTTAATGAAAATCCTAATTTGCTACACTTAAGGTATTGTACATAAATTTTTTCCAACTAATTAATTTAAGGTCTATAATAAGTTTTTTCTAAACCTATGCCTCTAAGATAAATAATTTTAATTTTAGAGAATATGAGTGTCTTGTATAAAATTAGAGGGGATGTGAAAGTAATTGTTGGGAATAGTTGAGAAGGGAAGAATAAAACTCAAGGCTTTAAGGTGCATAGTTGTTGTCTTTAAGATTTGATTTACCTCCACTTCAAAAAGTTTGCAAACGGGTTACATGCAAATAGTCTTCGAGATATAACAAAGCCTAAGTATCTACAAATAACAATTTAGAAATACTCAAGAACTTCTTTATAAAATTGGGTTTAGATGAAAAATAATATTTATCTTAAAAGAAATAATTGAACTTACCATCTATTTATAGATTTAGTGAGGATTCAAATGAATAGACACCATGAAAATGGCTTAAATTAGATGTTATGCCCTTTCGAAACATAGCTAAAAAACACTTCTGACCATTTGGCACATGAAACCATGTCAAATGGGTCAATAAAACCCGAAAAAATCTACAGAAAAACACAATATTTCAAGTTCTCTTGATATCTTGCTCAAGCAAACTTATCAGAATTGCAAACAGAGATCATCGCCTAACACTCACTTGACATCTCTCTTGTAAGGTTGAATTATTCAATCATTTTGTTGGCTTTATTCCATGCCAAATTTGCTTGTAATTTAGCATTTAGAAAACTTTTATTTAGGTCGGAATCATGTAAGGGTAGTGTGTAAGAGAGTGTGAAGAAAAGCTCAAGAGTGTGCACTCAAGAAGGGGCCTTGCAACTAGATCTCGCGACTTGCGAGTCACCAAAGGTGGCACACATGTGAAGCATGCAGGGGAGCTGAAGAGTCACGCTAGCTGGAGCACTACAGGAAAAAACTTCTAGACTAACCAGGTAATTAGCTCGCGACTCAAACTCGCGACTCGTTCCAATCGTGAGCTCGAGTCGCCAGAATGCCCTGTTTGTTAGAAACCTGACTGTTCGCATTCCTCACTCACCCTACTATAAATACCCTTATACCCAAGAGAGCTTCTAGAGAGAATTTTAAGAGAGAAACCCTAAAGAAAAACAAGATTAACTTATCCACAATCTTCATCTTTTGATTCTCCAAATTTCTCTACTTTCACCCTCTCCATTGATACATCCTTGAAAGGTACATTAGCCAAATCCTTATCTCACCATACCCATATCTGTGAAAAGGCATTTTGGTACTTGGGAAGCAGTTCGGAAGGGACCAATTCATTTTGGTTGATGCAATGGGCAATTGCGGGATCCGGTAAGTTAGAGAAGACAAGGTTCGGCATAATCCTGTTGGAGCAAGAAGCTTAGAGGGCTTAGGTGCACTGGGTAGATTAGGCTTGGAGGGTCTTCTGCTATTCATATATCCCAACTTTATTCTCTAGTGGATTACTGATCACTTGGAGGGCGGCAAAGAGGTTTTCGCCGAAGACTTTGGTTTCCTCTTCGAAAACACATTGTTGTGCTGTCTTTGTATTTGCATCTCTTTTCCCTTAATCTTTGCCTTTTAATTACTACTGTGGTTGTCATTAATTTTGATTTAGGTTGTTTTACAAATTCTATTTTAGCTTATTTTCATATTCCGCACATATATTGTTTGATTATAAGCTTATGTTGGTATTTTGTAAATTGGGGGTTTAAACGTTCATAGGTGTTTTACACACTATTTAAACATTCAATTGGTATCAAAGTGGGTGCACTTGTTGTGGTTTAATTACCTAAGTGCGATCCTTGACCCCGTTTGAGATGAATCGATCTCAATCTCTCAATGCTCCACCATATTTTGATGGAAGTAATTATGCCTTTTGGAAAGTCCGGATGAGGGCATTCTTATGTTCAATTGATGAAAGTGTTTGGGATGCAATAGATGTAGGATGGACTAGGCCGGAGGCTGCCAAATCCACATGGGATAAGGTAGCCCTCGCGGTCGCTAATGCAAATAGCAAGGCACTAAATGCTATTTTTTGTGGTGTTTCTCCAGAAGAGTTTCACAGGATTTCTCATGTAACAATTGCCAAGGAGGCATGACAAATATTAGAGACCACCTATGAAGGCACGAAGAAGGTGAAAGACACTAAGTTGCAGATGCTAACCACTCGATTTGAAAAGCTGAAAATGAGTGAAGACAAGTCATTTGACTCATTCTATGACAAGCTAAATGAGGTGGTTATTGGCAAGTTCAACTTAGGTGAGAAGATAGAGGACTCAAAGATAGTGAGGAAGATCTTTTGATCATTGCCAGAGAACTTCCATGCAAAGGTTACAGCAATTGAAGAGAGAAAGGACCTTGATGATATCAAAGTTCAAAAACTAATTGGCTCACTTCAAACATATAAGTTGTTGTTGCCATCACAAAGGAAGAGCAAATCCCTTGCTCTTAAGATGATTAATGAAAGGATGGAAGCTCACGACTCATCGAATGAGGATGAGGTCGAGAAACATGTGTCATATCTTGTGAAAAATTTTCGAAAATTCTTGAAATTCAAGAAGAATGGAAAATTTGCTGAGAAGGGAAAATTCCCAAGTTTTGGAAAGGAGAAAAAGGACTTCAAGAGGATAGATGGGAAGGAGTCTCAATCCTCTCAAGGAATCACTTGCTTCGAATGTAACAGACATGGACATCTCAAGAAAGAGTGTCCCAATTATTTGAGAGGGAAGGGCAAGGTGTATGCCACTACTTTTAGTGAGAGGGAAGGGAAACTTCTCTGCATTCATGACCATTGCTCCTGTTGAATCTTTGGATGACTTGAGTTTGTTAGTGGAAGAGCTTAGGGAGCACATTGAAGTGGAATCAATGGGAGTAGTAGAAGAATCCGATGTTGAGGATGATGAAAGAATAGTAGGACTGCAAGAAACATACAATTCCCTCCTTGAGAAGTCAGGAGAATATGCAAGAGTGGCTAAGGCAGCCATTAAAAATATGAAGAGGGCAGAGGAAGATTATAGAAGTCTTCTAGTGTGATACAAGGAGACCAAATGTGAAATGGAGACGCTGAATGGAGAGTTAACCAAAGCTTGTTCAAACCTCAAATTCCTTGAGCTTGAGGTGATTCAAGTGAATGCTAAAGTAAAGCAAGTTTCCTCCAAGAAGCTTGATGATGTACTTGCTCATTAAAAACCTTTCTCCGATAGAAGTGGATTGGGATACACCAGAGAGAGCAATTCGGCTGCTAATATATCCAAGGAAATGAAGTTTGTGAAAGCCAAGGAACCGATGGTAGCTACCACTACTGCTGAGAAAGTGAAGGCGGAGAAGAAGCCGAATGTGACTGACTAAAGGTTACTGACTAAGCCTCCTAACCAATCAGTAGTCAAACCTAAGGGTAAAGGGAAATCTCTCCCAAAGTCACAAAGAGGTCCGAGAACACAACATTTCTGCCATCATTGTGGAATTCAAGGACACATCAGACCCAATTGTCATAAACTTCAAGCATTGAAGAATTCAAGTGCTCAAAGGTCGAGAGGACCAAAACATGGCAAAGGGAATTGGACTGCTGAGTAATCAAAAGATCAAGAAGGTGATCTCAGAGTGAGAGATGTGATGAGGATGATCGATGCATTCACCACCTGTTTGGCAAGCTTTACCAGAAGGTTTGAAAGTCACAACAATCATACCCAATCCTCTAGGTATATCACCCCAAATGCACGTGCCGTGTGGGTGAAGAAGGGTACTCATGCATAAGCATTACAACATGTCCATGCATTGATTCTTACTATGCTTTGTGACTTTGATTGGTTGTGTGTATGTGTGTGTGTGTGTGTGTGTGTGTTTTTGTTATCATTCCAGTATGTGTTGACAATTGTGCTTGTTTGCTTTTTTTTACTTTGAAAGTTTTTACATTTTTTTTTTTTTTATCAATCTTTACTTGTTTTTGTATCAAAAATCCAAAAACACATAAAAAGTAGAAAATCCAAAAAGTTTGATCGGCATTATTGTGTATTGTCACAAGCATGTTTTGCCTTGTACCTTTGTACTAATGACTTTGTGCATTTAAGAGCATAGTTTGTTTTTTATGCACTCATATCATTGTGGGAAAACTCTTGACATCTATGTGACTGTTGTAAATAGATCTTCAAACTTGTTATGAATGATTAGTCAATGGTTTTGTTCTTGAAACTTGCATAGACTTGTGTCTATATATCTTCCCACTCTTTTATTTTATTTTATTTGCTTAAAGAGCTCAACAAATATAAATCTCAAAATGAAAAAAGATAATGAACTGCAAAAGTCATTGCACATACTAGTATTTGACTAGGAAAAAGGGAAAGCGACCTTTATAAAAATGTATGATGCCCAAAAAGCCAAAGGCTTACTCATCAATTTGAAATATCAAAAATTTCAAGCATCGATCTCAAAAAGATATGTATTGATTCAAAAAGATCAAATAATATGATGTGTATGAAGCCAAATGAAAAAGCTTCAAACTTAAGTAATCTAGTTTATATGGGAGGTCATATATGCATATTTCTATAATTGAGATTGGTCACTTTTTCTTGTGCTAATTGTGTATGACTTGGTTGAATTGATCATTAAAACTTCACATTAGACTATGGACTATCTCAATATTGGTACCCACACACATCACACATGTCTATGTTCAATGAATGTCTTAGTCATTTGTGTGATTGTACGTGATTAAATATGTTGCACATGCTTAATTATATGTTAATCAAACACAAAAAGATTTTTTAGTGTTTTAACTGTTTTTGGAAAGTGTTTTTATTTTGAAAATTTTCAAAATTTTCAAAGTTGTGCAACCCTGTTCTGGTGACTTGCCTCACGGGTCAAGCCAGTCGCATGCTCCAGTTGTGAGCTTACACAGAAAGTTTTTGCGACTCACTGGCGGGTCATAATCCCAGTCGTGAAAAAGACTTAGAATTTTTTCAAAAATCTGGGTTTTTGGATTTCTCACGACTCAGTTTGGCGACTTGTTCGTGAGTGAAAGCTCTAATCGCGAGGTTACTCAGATAGTTTCACGGCTCCCTTCGCGACTTCCTCGCGGGTGGACCTTTCAGTCGCAAAAAACATTTGGACAAATTTTTCAATTTTGTCTCAGGAGTTTTTGGCGATTTGGTGTGGCGACTTGTTCGCAACTCATTTCAGTCGTGAAAATCGTGTGTTTTGCACAATGAAGGTCATTTTCAGAACTAATTTCAAAAACTTTTCATTTTTCCCTCACATCTCGTGACTATTCATCTTCTTGTTCGTCTTTCCCTCTTTCAAAATCACCACGTTCACACACAATCTCTCCATATTCTTCCTCACTATTTCACCAATCTTCAAGAAAAGGTATAGGTTCATGGGTTCTGGTTCTTTCTTAATGTATTTCACATGTCTTGCCTAAGATTTCTTGAATTGAGTGTTTTTGATGATATATGTGAATATAATGCTTGAATATGGGTATTTGATGCTTTGGTGAGATTGTGGTGTGGGTTTTGTTGGTTATGTGTTGTTATACTCTACTTTTGGTTGCATAATGTGGTATTTGTGGCACACACACATTCAATGACATATTTGAGACCTTAATCTCATGATTTTAGGGTTTTCTTCAATATTCCTGTTTTGGGACTAATTCAATGCTAATAGAGTTCATTGTCTTGTATGATTTCTGTTGCTCTTTGGTGTAACATGATGCAGCTTGAAAATGTCTCCGTTCAAAAGATCAACTGTGAAAGGAGGCAGCAGCAAAGGGAAAGAGCCAGCGATTGATGTTGATGATCTTTCTCCTAAGTCAAAGAGGACCCGAGCACCGACGGGAGTGTATGACCCTAACAAGTTTAAATCTTATGCTGCTTTTCAAACCTATGAGAAATACTTTAGAGAACCCTCATTGCTAGTTGAAAGGGCTGTTGACCAGCCGTCTCTCCTGGACACCAACATCCCTAAATGGTTTGCCACCAAGGATTGGAACTTCCTTCTCTCCAATCTTGATGATGCATATGAGAATTTGGTAAAAGAGTTCTATACTAATGCCATTGTTGAGGGAGAGGAGCTCAAATGTTGGGTTAGAGGAAAAATTTTCTCAGTGACTCCCGTTTATCTGGTAGAAATCCTACACATCAACTGGCCAATGTTTACTAATCCACCAGTAAATGATGATTTGAATTCGGATGAGGATTTACTTCGGGATGCTCTTGGAAGAAACTTGAAATTCTCACCAAATGGGAACTCAACCAGTGTTTCCTCACTATCTCCGAAACTAAGGGCTCTTACAATAATCATGTTCCACAATCTATATCCTTTATCCAGCACCGGGTACATGAATCTCAGGAGAGCTTTGTTCCTTCATGATCTGATTACTGATGAAGAGATCGATATTTGCTCTTATATCTTTCATATTTTGTGCAAGGCTGTTGCAAGAACTTACTCAAGTACCTGCATTCCTTTTTGCTGCCTCATTTCAAGGATATTGAAACTTAAAGGCATTTATCCATCGGAAGATGAGTCTCCCTACTCATAGTGGTTCACACTCTAGCTCATCCTCCTATGATGAGAAGTTAGACAACATTATGGCATCCGTCCACGACATAAGCACTAAGATGTCTGGACTTGCCTCTCTCCTACACCATCACAACATCTATTGTGATATGAAGTTCACTTCTCTCCAAACTCAATTGGATCAAATTCAAAGAAAGCTAGAAGAAAACGAGGACTAGCTATTCCATGACAAAAAGGGGGAGATGATGATGATAGGGGGAGGAAGAGCTTGATCAAAGGGGAGTATTGATGTTGAAGAGCAGGAGATAGAAAAGGCCTATGTTGCTTAATATTATCATATATCAAGGTTTATGTTGTTTATTAAGTACTTTGTCTTTGTACCTATACTTTGTAGTTTAGTACTTGTTGTTAATGTTATGCATTTCTTTAAGTACATCACTCTTGTGCCCTTGTTGGATTTTATATCCTTGATGCAATTACCTTATGTTGTTGTATCGGTTGAATGTTGAACATGCAAATGATACTTTACATTGAGCTCATTAGCTTGCATGTCCGGATATTCATTCCTTGTGTGAATGATCATTGTGGTCACTATTTATAGTGATTGTTCGTTTTTTTTTTTTTTTTTTTTTTTTTTTTTTTTTTTTTTTTTGTCAAGCCATGTTTTATTGCTTCATTCCTTTTTGCTTGATCGCATTGTTCTTTCTCCATGTGCATCTCAAGTTTTTTGCTTACAATGATCGTATTGTATTGTTGTTTTGAAGAAATACTTGTTCGTATGGTTCAAGAGCTTCACAGATTCTAGAGTTAGGTGTGAGTGAATTTTGTTCAACTGTTCCCAACTCATATGTTAAGTCTAGAGTTTATTTTAGGGTTTTGTCACGGAATAGCCAAAGGGGGAGATTGTAAGGTTGAATTTATTCAATAATTTTGTTGGCTTTATTCTGTGCCAAATTTGCTTGTAATTCAGCATTTAGAAACCCTGTATTTATGTGGGAATCATGTAAGGGTAATGTGTGAAAGAGTGTGAAGAAAAACTTAAAAGTGTGCACTCAAGAAAGGCCTCGCGACTGGATCTCACGATTGGCGAGTCGCCAAAGGTGGCACACGTGTGAAGTATGCAGGGGAGCTGAAGAGTCATACCAGTTGGAGCACTACAAGATAAAACTTCCAGACTAGTCAGGCAATTAGCTCGCGACTCAAACTCATGACTCGTTCTAGTCGTAAGCTCGAGTCACTAGAATGCCCTGTTTGTTAGAAACCTGGCTACTGTTCGCATTCCTCACTTACCCTACTATAAATACCCTTATACGAAATGTAGAGAGCTTCTAGGGAGAATTTTGAGAGAGAAACCCTAAAGAAAAACAAGATTGACTCATCCACAATCTTCATCCTTTGATTCTCCAAATTCCTCTACTCTCACCCTCTCCATTGATACATCCTTGAGAAGTAAATTAGTCAAATCCTTATCTCACCATACCCATATCTGTGAGGAGGCATTTTGGTACTTGGGAAGCAATTCGAAAGGGACCAATTCATTTTGGTTGATGCAATGGGCAATTGCTGGATCCGGTAAGTTAGAGAAGACAAGGTTCGGCGTAACCTTGTTAGAGCAAGAAGCTTGGAGAGCTTAGGTGCACTAGGTAGATTAGGCTTGGAGGGTCTTTTGCTATTCATGTATCCTAACTTTATTCTCTAGTGGATTATTAACCGCTTGGAGGGCAGCGAAGAGGTTTTTCACCGAGAACTTCGGTTTCCTTTTCGATAACACGTCACTGTGTTCTCTTTGTGTTTGCACCTGAAAGCTTGAAAATGTGTGAAAACACAAGAACTGTTTAGACCCCCAATTAAAATTAAGGCTAGATTGCTTTTACTCTAACTTATCTGAGTGTGGAAACAAGAGTAAATGAAACGCAATAAACCGATACTACTTTAGTGCATAAACATGAACAACAAATATTAAAAGTAAAGCACAAGAGTAAGGGAAGAGAGAATGCAAACACAAGATAACACGCCGATGTGTTATCGAAGAGGAAACCGAAAAATCTCGACGAAAAACCTCTCCACTGTCCTCCAAGTGGTAATCGATTCACTAGACAATCAGTTGGGATACATGAGTTAGCAAGGACCCTCCAAGCCTAATCTACCAGCTGTACCTAAGCCCTCCAAGCTCCTACTCCAACAAGGCTTCTCAGAACCGTGTCTTGTCTAGCTCTTCGGATCCCGCAACAAGCTCCATGTTGCATCTTCCATCCTTAGTTTCTTCCAATACTTCCCAGCAACTCCAAAAACACTCACTACACTCTGAAAATGTGTGGATTGTGTTTTGGTACAAATCTCCTCTCAATGTATGATAATGGGAGAGAGAAGGAGAAGAGGCTACAATTAATTCTCACTAAGGATGAGTAGCTCTCTCTCAAAAAGATGGGTGTGTGTGTGTTGTAGAAAACCTATCTAGGGTTTTTCTCTCTGAAGGGTCTCCTTTACATTTGTGGGTAATGAGGGTATATATAGTATGGGTGAAGGGTAAGGAATTCACACATAAAAATCCTCCAGGTAGAATGTTTCGCAACTGTCTCGCGGGAAGGCCTTACCCGCGGACACTCGCGAAAACGATAGCCTGGCACGACTCTTCAGCTTCCAGTCATGTGCTCCTCACATGCTCTTTCGCGGCTTAGCTTCTCACAAGCTTCTCGCGAAATCCACTGATTCTTCATTTAAGCTTGAGTCTTCACCAACTTAATACTAAACCCAATACAATAAAATCTCACAAAATACAAGGAATAAAATAAGAGCAATTACAACACTTTTTGTTATGGAATAAAGTCAACATAAAACATAGTTGTAAATCACAACTTTACAACATCTTTCTTCCCTTAATCTTTGCCTTTTAATTACTACTGTGGTTGTGATTAATTTCGGTTTAGGTTGTTTTACCAATTCTGTTTTAGCTTATTTTCATATTCCGTACATACATTGTTTGATTATAAGCTTGTATTGATATTTTGTAAATTGGTGGTCTAAACATTCATAGATGTTTTACACACTATTTGAACATTCATCTCTCAAGCCAACCTATCAAAATTTTAGACAAAGAACCATACCTGACGTTCACTTGACACTCGCTTGAGCGAACTAATGCAAAAATGCTTTTTCCTTACTTTCCACAATTGGATTTGTCCAATCAAATTTCTAATATTACAACCTACTTATATTTAACAAATATACAAAATTGTAATAAGGGAAAAAGTAGATTTACCCATCTATGTTTTGGGTATTTCACAATTTCCTTCCTTATCTTTGAAACCAACCAATTTTCCCATTTATGATTGGGAAATGAGCAAATACCTCCAATCTGTTACTTTTTTAGTTAAATCCAATAAATTACAATGATTACAAATGCAATCTAAGAAAACAAACAATGCAATCCTTAACTTTTTCTCTTCCTTGTGGTGTATAACTAATAATTTCTTCAAAAAAATTTGTTAGATTTAATTAAGAAAGTAACAAATTGGGGATATTTGCTAATTTCCCAAATATAGAACCAAATATAGAAGGGGAAATTGGTTGGTTTCAAAGACAAAGGGGGGCACTTCGATGTGGATGTCGTAGAAACTCTGGCCTGCAGAAGAGCTATCTCCTTTGCACTAGAGATAGGGCTCCAGGAAGTAGAGTTTGAGGGGGACTCCGAAGTGGTCATTAAGCATCTCCAATCTGACTCAGTTTGCTTGGCAACCTTTGGCCATATTGTTCGGGACTCTTGACGAGCTGCCTCAAATTTCAGATCTGTTTCCTTTTCCCGTGTAAAACGCAAGGGCAATGTAATAGTTGATAAGCTTGCCAAGTTGACTAAGCACTCCTTTGACCCTTAAATTTGGTTAGAAGACATACATAATGATGCTACCAATTTTGTAATGTTTGACAGAAGATTTCTGTTGATTCAATAAATTTGTTGGCTGGTTTCTTTAAAAAATAAAATAAAATTGATGCTCCCCAATTAATATTCCTGAATATCCACAGTTTTGGCCAAACACTAACAATCTTGTAATGTCATTATGTTTGGTGACCTCAAATACTCTTTAAAAAAATATTGAAATCTTTGCCTTAACAATCTCTTTAAGCTTTTTATAGTGGTGCTTTCTCCCATCCTAAAGTATTCATATAACAAATCCACAGTCACTCCATAAGCGAGCATTCAGATTGTGGGAATGATCTTTTGATAGCCCAAGAGTTCTAGCAACATTTATTTTTTGAACAAAGAATGGTTATAATTAGCTTCAACCCTTGAATTGATACGCAAAAAATGCAAACAATTCAATCAAAATCTCTTCTGAAATACATTAAAATAAATTTTGCATAAACCAATTTGATAGTTTAAATACGTCATTAACATTTTATTCTTGTGTCAATATATTCATTGTCATTAAGTTTTTTTTTGCTAGGTAATTGTTTATGCGAGTGCGGGGGCTCGAACCCCTAAGCTAATGGTTTCATAGTAAACCGGGTACCACTTGGACTACAAGGCCTGGTCATTGTCATTAAGTAATTGATGAAAATGTCTAATGTCACAAATAGTGAATTAAAATAATACATTTTTGCTAATTGGATGCCACTTGGGATCCATGAGATCTTTAAAATATTTTTTTTTTTTTTTTTAAACCTTTGTCTTCCTCCACTTTCGACTATAGTCTGGTGTACCTTTGCCAAAAGCAAGACCCCTAGAACTCAATCATGGCCTGCACCGCCATTGGCAGCTACCTCTCCTTGCATCAGGGCCGGCCCTAGGCTTAGGCCAATTAGGCCATTGCCTAGGGCCCCCTTACTAGAGAATGCCCCAAATTTAGGGGCAAATTATTTTATTTATTTTTTATATATAAATTTTTTGGGAGATATTAAAACATTTTAGTTTAAATTTTTTTTCATTATTAAGAAGTAATGCTAGAGATAGAGATAAGACAAATTTAAATAAATAGGTTTTATAAATAGAAATACTATAAATTTTACTACCTAACTTTTATTTATTTAATTATTTTTATACAAGATAAAATTTTTACTCTAGCCTAATCTAAGTGTATATGTGTGCGAAACTCTCTTCTAGAGACTTAAATCTCAGCTATTACCCCCCACACTTCACAAGAACTTATACTTGTGGAGTGATCACTGTACCAAAAGTGCATGGTGGTTTCCATAACTTTTATAATTTGATGTGACAATGAATATAATAGGTAGATTTTAACAAACTATTGAATGCATTTTTGAATGAATATTTGTGATTGGTAATATATCATTGTAATTTTCATGTTATAAATTTTATAATATTTCTAGTATTTTTGTAAACCTCTTGTTATCGATCACATTCATTACATCATCAGTTTGTAGTAAAATTTGTTATAACTTTAGTATTTTCTCCAAAAAAAAATCATATTAGAAAGTAAAAAGAATGGATTTTAAAAAAACTATCATATAAAATGCTAGTTAAATATTATTTAAGTGATAACATAAAGGCCCCATTTAAAGATTTCGCCTTAAGCCTCTGAAACGCTTGTTTTAGAATTCATTGTTTTAAATTTTTAATTAAAGTGTATTTTAAAATATTAAATGTAATTTTTTTTTCTTTTTTTAACGAGTTATGGAGAGATTTTTCGTTGCAAGTGTTATGGAGAGATTTTTTTATTAACCATGGTTAAATTCTTTTTTTTTTTTTAAGATTCTTATAAAAATTTAAAATATTTCATTCCTAATATAAACAAAAGTGAGGGAGTGTTAATTTCTTCTAACCCCAAGTAAATGAGAATTTTTTTCTTTAGGTTTGACGTATGTGGAGTGTCATTTCCCCATATTTTAAGAGAATCGAGCATAATTACCCCCCTTCTTTTACACACAAAATTTGACACCTGCAAAAAGTGATGGACTTTTAGTATTATATAAAAAAATTGTCAGTAGTTGGTCTAAATGAGAATAAGTAAAACATTGTCAACTCAACATGGTGTGAAGAATATTGTCAAATTTTGTGTGTGTACATAGAATTCTTCTTCTTCTTCTTCTTTTTCTTTTTCAATAAAGGCAACGTGGCATTTTAAATGGCATCCAATTAACACTTTTTTTTTAATTTAAATTTTCACCATTTGCCACATCAAAATTTTCCATTCATTACATAATAGTAAGTATTATTTTTTAAAATGGAGCAATAATTAAGGACCACAAAATGATATATATATATATATATATATATATATTTTTTTTTTTTTTTGGAGAAACCACAAAATGATAATTAAAATGGAGCAACAATTGAGGACCAAAAATAATACTTACGCTTTCTCAACAAAAAAAAAAAAAAAAAAAAGTAAAATAATACTTACGGGTCGCTCCAAACACCCGTAAGTAGTATTTTTTAAAATGGAGCAACAATTAAGGACCGAAAATGATAATTAACATTTTCTTTTTTTAAAGTATGTCTCACTCGGCTTTCTTTCTTTTTTTTTCACTCCATTGTTATCTCACTTTTCCAGACTTGATTTTATAGTCAAAAGAGAATTTTGACTATTACAGTATTACTTAATAACCAATCAACATATATATATATATATATATATCTCAAAATTTTATTTTCAATTCTATTAGAATGGGAGAGATATGTGATGGAAAAAAAGAAATTTACCTTTCTCCCATTGTGCAAGTGCTATCTTGAGAGCATTCATATCAAAAATGTTATAATGTTAAAAATGCTATTAATAATAACCAACATACAAAAAACACATTACATCAAACTTGTCAAATACTATAATTTTTGACACCTAGCTATAGTGAGTTGCTATGTTTTTTTTTTTTTTTTCTCCTTCTTTTTGATCTCTCATTCTCTCTACCCTTTCTCTCTTTCTCTTTCTTTCTAATTGCTCATTCTCTCAACTTTTACTCTCTTTCTCTTTGCCTCTCCATCTTCCTCTTTCTCGCTAAGCTATGATTTGACTCTGGCACTCGGTGTGGCTGGGTTATAATGGTTCAATGCAACTAGTGAAGAAGATGAGATCGATTTTGTGGTTTGTGGGTCTGTGTATTATTTAGGTCTCTCTCGGGTCTAGGCTGATTTTTGTGGTTAATGGGTCTCTGTTGTTAATTGGGGTGGCTGAGTTGTGGTGATTCGGCAAGTATGACGGGGTTTCGACGGGTGTGGCTGGGTTTTGGTGGGTTTTGTGATTTGATTTTGGGTGGTTTTGGTGGGTTGATCGGGGTTGATTGATTCGGTTTTGGTGGGTTGATTGGGGTGGCTTATGGTTGTGGGTATGAGTTGATTCGATGGTCTGCTGGTTGTGGGTGTGGGTTGTTTGGAGTGGCGTTGTGTTGTGGGTCTGCTGTTGTAACCGTTGTTGTGTTTCATTTATTGTTATGGTAGATTATTCTATTGTTTTCGTAGATTATTTTATTGTGATGTATATATTATATTATTGTGTTGTATGTTAAAATAGAACATATATTGAGTATATTTAAAAATGGATTGTTAAAATAGGTAAAATAATTTTTGAAAATGTTAAAAGCTATATACTTTAATAATTTTTGAAAATGTTAAAAGCTATATACTTTTTAACATATTCAACGTGAATGCTATCATTCTGGGCTTATAAAAGAATTAATAAGAAGGTGGAAAAAAAAAAGGATCAAAATATTATTTAGAAGGGTATGGACCGTCTGATAGAGTAGCAACGTAGAGCATAAGATAAGTAGGGCCCATTCTGAAAGATAAGCTGCCATCACATGGGGTACGATTCCAGCTACACACACATACACACAAAAACACACACACACACACATATATATATATATATATATATATATATATGTGTGTGTTTAAAAAAGAAAGGTGTGTCACGGTCACCATTCCATACCGAGGTCCCCCGGACCCCATGACGTAGATGGTGTGTGCATTGGTCAAATATGACTATCCTCGGCCTCAGTGCTACTCCCTAGTATCTAAATCTAAATGGGATTGGCTTAAACTTTTTTAATAAGGAGGAAATTTGGTTGAGGATAAAAAAGAAAGAAAAACTTAAAGTAAACCCAAAGTCAACTTTTAAAGCACTAGTCCTCACTCCACAGTCCTCACAAGTCACAAGTCACAACCAAACCTCTTAAATCACAAAATGACAAAAGAATGAGCATAGCATGAAAAAGTTGAAACCGCTTTCAAACCAACTACTCCATAGTTCTCTCTCTCTCTCTCTCTCTCTCTCTCTCTCTCTCTCTATATATATATATATATATATATATTTTGTTTACATATTTTATTTTACCTGCTGAGTAATATCCAAATTAAAACCTACAATTACAATAAAATATAAATTCTACTCTCTCTCTCTCTCTCTAAAAAAATCTCACATTTGAATGTGTTTAAATACCGCTTATTTTGCTGAAACTGAAAAATTATTACTGAAAGTACTGTAAATAATGGTAAAAGTTAGTTAAAATAGTACATTGAGTCCCATGAATAGTGTCAAAAAGTGCAATGGGGCCCATGAATAATAACATATTTATAGTAGTAAAATAAGTTGAATACTGAAATAATTTTAATTTTTCATTTCAATCCAAACGCATACTCAATATCTAATGTTTCAACACAAATAAGATATTCTTTTAATTTTCTCAAATAACTTTCACATTTCTTTTTATACATTATTAATAGAAAAAGGAGATATCCTAGGGTCTCTCTGTAATATTAGGCTTTTAGCTTAAACTTATTTTGTAAACATGATTTTTATTTTATTTTATTTTTTGTTTTGTTTTTTGAGAAGATTTGTGTAAACATGATTAGTTAAAGAAAACAACTCATCTGTTAGATGCTTAATTAACGAATCAAGTATTGGATTGGCTTGAGAGTGAAGGATTAATTTTTTGAACTATTCTCTTCTTAAGGCTTGCTTGGAGGAAATTTAAATCTCCCGCAACAATCTGCCTAGAATTTATATTTTAAAAAAAATTTATTCCATTCTTAATCAAAACTAAATTAACTCATTAAAATCTAAATTAACTTATTTGAATCTATTATAATAAATTTTTAATCCAATTCAACTTATTTGAATCTAGCATAACAAACTATAAAAACATTACCAGCATTCCTCTCTTCTAAGAAAACAACCTTGTTCTCGAAGGCTTTTCTATTTTTTTGGAAAAAAGTTAATAATTTACATTTATTATAATTTGGAAATATTTGTGTAAGAACTCAATTTGTAACGATCTCAAACTGATATTGAGTTCGTACGTTAAAGGCCCAAACAATAAATTTGTAGAGAGTGGGTTGAAAGGCTAGGCCTTGGTCACCGGACAGTGGTTGATCGTGGTGTTCATGGTAATTGCACAGAAGTGAACTAACTTTGTCCATAGACCTTGTCCATTGAACTTAATGTTTTTATTATTCCTTTCACTTTTTTGGTACCATTGTTTCCGCCTCCTCTTTGGCGCATGAATCCTTACATTATATAGTCCTTATCAGTTGATCCTGACCTTCCATCTGTCGATTAGGCAAGTAACTACTCGAGTGCCTGTCCCATCAGCCGCCTCCCCCCACTTTCTGTTAGTTGCAATAACCGAAACCACACTATTCAAGGGTCTTTTTCCATTAATGTGGCTAGGACATTTGTTGGCGCATTCATGCAGAGGTGACGTCTTTTCCTTGAACCACTCCCACACTGTACCCCCGTGCGAGTCCCATTCCACTTGCTTTTTCTTTCAGGAGTGCTTTGGAGGCTACCTTTGAAGATGCGTCGTCATTCCCTTTTAGTCCCGGGATGCCGAGGACAGGGTCATCCTCGGCTGCATCTCTAGGCCATTTAGACTTTTGCTACTTGTCCTCGGCAATTATTCTCCTCGGCGCGAGCCTTGGGCCCTAATGGAAAGTGGGCCGAGACCAAAAATTCTCTAGCCCCACAATTTGTTTTTCAAACAAATCATATTATATATAATAAAAGTTGAGCTTAGACGCCGTGGTTACGCCACGTGGCTTCACTGAATTGTAGAAATTTTATTAAATTTTTAGATTTTTAAAGAACTAAAAAAGAATAGTATACTACCAGAACTCTAATTCATTTTTAACATTAAATAAAATTAGATTAATATTTTTTTTTGTTAGGATATATTTCTTAAATTAAGGGATAATATTTAACATACAAATCATATTATATCATATCATATTATATATATAATAAAAGTTAGACTTAGACGCCGTGGTTGCGCTACATGGCTTCATCGAATTGTAGAAATTTTATTAAATTTGTAGATTTTTAAAGAACTAAAAAGGAATAGTATACTATCAGGACTCTAATTCATTCTTAACATTAAATAAAATTAGATTAACATTATTTTTTTATTTGTTAGGATATATTTCTGAAATTAAGGTATAATAATTAACATACAAAAATTTAATTTAGATAATATTTATCATCTAAATTTTCAAAATTTTAATATTATTAAATCAATATTATTTTATCAGAATATCAAACTACAAAACTTGATTATTAAGGGATAAGCACAATCCAAATTCTTCAAAAGGTGATTAATATAAATCTATCCCAAGAAACAGTATATATCTCCAATAATTTGATAATCTCTATATATTCCAAAAAACAGTATATATCTCCATTAATTTGATAATTTCTATGTTGATAACATTTAAAATATATATATATATATATATCATATTATATATCATAATAAAAGTTGGGCTTAGCCGCCGTGGTTGCGCCACGCGGCTTCACCAAATTGCAAAAATTTTATTAAATTTTTAGATTTTTAAAGAACTAAAAATTAATAGTATACTATCATGACTCTAATTCATTTTTATCATTAAATAAATTTAGATTAACATTATTTTTTTATTCATTAGGATATATTTCTTAAATTAAGGGATAATATTGAACATATAAAAATTTAGTTTAGATAATATTTATCATCAAATTAACATTATTTTTTATTTGTTAGGATATATTTCTTAAATTAGGGGATAATATATAACATACAAAAATTTAATTTAGATAATATTTAACATCTAAATTTTCAAAATTTTAATATTATTAAATTAATATTATTTTATCTGAATATCAAGCTACAAAACTTGATTATTAAGGGATAAGCACAATCCAAATTCTTTAAGAGGTGATTAATATAAATTGGGCTTAGACGCCGTGGTTGCGCCATGTGGCTTCACCAAATTGCAAAAATTTTATTAAATTTTTAAATTTTTAAAGAACTAAAAGGGAATAGTATACTACCAAGACTCTAATTCATTCTTATCATTAAATAAAATTAGATTAACATTATTTTTTTATTTGTTAGGATATATTTATTAAATTAAGGGATAATATTTAATATACAAAAATTTAATTTAGATAATATTTATCATCAAAATTTACAAAATTTTAATATTATTAAATTAATATTATTAAATTAATATTATTTTATCAGAATATCAAGCTACAAAACTTGATTATTAAGAGATAAGCACAATCCAAATTCTTCAAGAGGTGATTAATATAAATCTATCCCAAGAAACAGTATATATCTCCAATAATTTGATAATCTCTATCTATTCCAAAAAATAGTATACATCTCCATTAATTTGATAATTTCTACGTTGATGACATTTAAAATATATATATCAAAATTCCTTATAGCTATCAACCATGTTCTTTTTCTCTGTCAACTCTTTTTTTTTTTTTTTTTTTTTTTTCATTCTATTCATATGACCGTTTTTTAATTCCAATTTTTATGAGATAAAAACAAACACATTGATTAGATATCTTTAACTTCAATAAGATTTAAATGAATTATATTTCAAATGGAACTCTACCAATATATATAACCCTATATATCCCTTTTGGAGTGAAGGTTATTTCAATATGTGAATGCCTAAATCCCATGGCAATGCAAGTATGCATTCTTTCTTCTTTTATTATTATTATTTTCATTTTTTTTTTCTTTAGTGTTATTATTGGTTTTTTGTCTTCATGTGATTTTAATTGATGAATTCGAAACATTCAAAAACATTGTCAAGTTTCTAAAGGCTCCTTCTTTATTTTTGTATTTTGTTTTTATTAAATTGATTAGGTTTTGTGTATTGGTTGACTTTTGTTTAAACTATTTTTCTTAGCTTTGATCTAATTTATATGCTTAGGGTTAGGGTCTTAGAATTAATGATTAAATTGTGTTAGAATTAATAGATTAATTTTAAAAATTTTCTTATTTGATTTTTATGTTACATCAAATTATTAAGATGTTCTACACGTGTATTCTTGAATTATCACCTTTAATTTATAATTTATAATTTATAATATTATCAAGATTATATTAAGTTTAGATTTATCAATTGCTTAGTACGTTTTTTTAAAATAATTATCAACTTAAAATTCAATTTGGAATTATCAATTTAATTTAGTAGGAAAAAATCTTACCCCTTATTTTAGTGAGATAATTATTTACACTTGATAATTTTTTTTCTTTTATCTTTATTGAATCTATTAAAATATATAGTTATTTATACATTTATTTTATAAGCTTTTTCACAAAACCGTGCAACGCACGGGCCTATAACTAGTAAAAATTATAAACTTTAGAGATAAGTAGTAACTTTAATTTCTTTTTTGAACGTGTGTTTGAAAGTGGTGTAGTGATATATAGAAAAGTTTGGGTATGAAAAATAAGATGAACATGAGGAAAAAAATGATAAATTTTAGGAGTTCTCTTAATTTTTTATTTTTTATTTTATAAATTGGGGGTGTTTTACTTTTATTCGAATGAAAGAAAAAAAAATGTTAAATTTTAGGGAATGAAAAGATGAACATGAAGGAAAAAAATCCTAAATTTTAAGATTTCTCTTTTTTATTCAAAATGAAATTTGTTATTTGACATTTATGATCCTATTTCTAAGAGAAGTTACCCTTCATTAATAAGGGTATTTTTGAACCACATAAAAGTCAAATTCAAAGAGGTGAATCCTCTTATAAATAGTATAGATAATTTCATCCATTGAGCATTTAAATAATTTAAATTAGCCCCTTTTGGTAGCAATACCAAAATTCATCAAGAATTCTGAAAACTTTCAAACATTGAAAATATTTTGAAATTAAATAAACTGCTCCACTCGACGACTCCAACTAGTTAGGTATTCATTGCCATTGAAACACAATTTGGAATGGTACACAACTCGAATTCATTGGTCCCTCGTTTGTTCGGTTGTTGTACCTCCCAGCAGTCTCACCTTGGCCACGCGAGCTTTATGCATGACTGTGACTTTGCTTTCCTGCAATTTGATTAAGGCTGGCATGCATCGTGGATTCGTAGTGAATAGCTATTTCATCTTTTTGAATATTTGTTGTTGTCCTGAAACTAGAGTGCTAATTTCAACTTCTAATCGCTCTATACGGGAGTCCTTTAAGACCTGTTCCGATTCCAATTTCTATATGCTTACATAACAGATCAAGTATTAGATTGATTTGTGAGTGGTGAATTGATTTTCTGAACTATTATATTCTTACTTTTTTCTCTTTTGATTAAGAGAAATAAGAACAATACACTTTTGTTTTAAGGGAAATCTAAACCTCCCAATTATACTATCTAACAAATTACTTTTAATTCAAGAAATCATGACAATTTATTTATTGTCTTACGTAAGAATTTTATGTCAACTTTCAATGAGATAAAATAAACGTCAATGAGATTTTGGGTCCAAAACTTTTAGCTAGTATCTACGTGCCACTTTTATTGGAATACTTTCTCTGGTGTATACAGAGGACTATACACACCTAGAAAATAGTTAAGTGCTTTAAGAGTTTTTAAAATCCACGTTACATTTTTTTTTTTTTTTAAAGAAAAATGAAGAAGATTAATTTCAATTTCTTAGAATTTATCCCCAAAAAAATCATACCTCATCCACATCTAAATGAATCATTTAAAAAAAAAAATCTAATCTAATCTACCTATATGAACCAACCATAAAAAATAACAACATTAGTCACCTAAATACCTAATACTAATCAAATAAGACACATAACATCATCCAAATACACTATCAACTGAACTCTTTAACAAAACAAGAGACGACAGGGGACAATTAGCAAATTATTACTAATGAAAAAATAAATTAAGTTTTTGGGGTTTGAATGAAGCAATTTATAGATGGGAGGAATCCAAATTAATCTTTCAATTTTTTCTTTCACCTGAAGTTTGGATTTTGAATATCTGGATTCCACATTTATAATTTTTTTTTTTTTTTTGGTATTGCAAATACGAATATTCAACATTTGGATTTGACCTCTCTCTCTCCCATTTTTTCTTGGAATATTCCTGTAGAAAGATTCATGTTGCTAATAGCAAGCTAGACCATGCAATGGTGCTGTTGATTACCCAATTTGGAGGTGAGTTAGGAATGTAGTTGCTAGTGCTACTCTCATTGTTGAAGCTTAAGAGGGTTGGCTAATGACCTACTGTCCCAATCCCAAATGGAGATGGCTTAAGCTTCAACTTCCTTCTAATCACAATATTCCTAAAAAATATTTGCTCTTGGGTGTTGACCACTTGACCCTGATCCCCTAACATGTGAGAGCTAAATTGTTGTATTTGTAAGATTTGAGTGCCTCTATTTGTAGGGCAGTTTCTGGACTCGTGCAGTCTACTATTACCCTTTTTCCCAAGAAATTGAAGGGACAAAAAATAAAATAAAATAGAAACTGAGATTTGCATTGGGTGAAAAAAAGAGTAAAAATTTGAATTTGGATGTTGAGCATCTGGGTTTGCTTTAGAGAGAGAGAAAATAGAATCCAAATAATGTTGAACATTTATATTCATTTTTGGAGTTTTTTTTTTTTTTTTTTTTAATGGAATTCAAATTTCAAATTTTGGGTTCTTCATATTTGTGATAAGGAATATTTTTTCAACCCTTAAAAATTTTGGCTAACACCCTAGGGTCTTCGGCCTATGAATGGTCTTCAACCTATGAGGGGTCTTTGGCCTCTAAGGGGTCTTTGGTCATCAAAGAAGTATGTCGCCTTAATTCACCTGGTCAGGCTCCGCCTTGGGTTGTCAGGCTCACAATCATCATCAGTCTCTAAGGAATCGTTGTACTTCAATGAATTTGAGATAATTGATATGACTCGTCCATCAGCCAATGATACAACGAGCATCTCCATATACCGACGACTCATTATACCTAGTTCCATGCTGTTTGCGTGTTCTGCACTCCTGCAACCCCATATGGAAAGAACTTGCGCACCATGTCCAAAGATCCTTCTACATATTCATATCCTCCAAATATGGGAAATTAAGCCTAGAGATCTAGGAACATTAACCATGTATCTTCCCTACAAAGGAAGATCCTACGTTCATAGGATCTCGGTCAGCCTTACACCACTATATAAGAACCAAGCCTCCTCTTCTTCAAGGTATGTGCAATTTCCTAACTTTCACACTTTTAAAGTTATTAGAGATTCTTCTATCACTTACTTAACCTTCGAAGGATCTTTGGTCGACACTCCACCGGTGCTTTCTGTACGTTCTTCACATTTTATTCCTCAAATAGCTCCAATCACTACGCGTGTAATGATCAACTCACTAATAATTTTGTGCATCATCACATAGTATTATAGATCATCTATAATTTGTTCTTTTCAAATCCCAAAAATTAATTAATCTTTTCATTAACAATAATATATTTATCATTTCCTATAAATAAATAAAAATGATAATTAGATTTTCTATTTACCTAGAGACAACATTTATTAAGAGAAAATAATTACCAATAAGATACATAATTTGGAATTGTGATTTTGAAATTTAATAATTTAAATCTAGAGTCTAGACCCACAAATTACTCAATATCTTTTTATTGGATGCAAATTTTGACAAATCTACCATTGGATTACATGTTCTTTTAATATATCTTATGCTTACTAAATTTCATGATAATCAAATATCAATAGCTATATTATCAAAATTTCAAGTTTTTGTAGCTTAAACCTATGCATCAAAAATGAGTTTAAGGATATAATAAATATTTGATTAGCATAAAATTTAACATGCATGGTAGGAATATATAGCGCATGTAATATAATGGTAGGATTTACAAAATATGAAATCAATATAAAGTAATTATATATTTATGTAATGTAACATTACTTAAAATTACACTAAATGTAACTTAAACCTAACACAATTTATTAAGTGTTTAGCTTAAACCCAACCCAACCCAATTGAATAGTAAATAGTATTGGATTTGACATCAAATTTGGTACATTTGGTAAGAACATATAAAACATATAATCCTACAATGAGATTTTTTGAATTTTATTTTAATAAAAAGTTATTAAATTATATATGTTCATTTTTAGACCCCTTAAAACAAAACCAAATTAATCTAGTTAATTAGCCAAGTGATTACTTAGTCAAATTATCAGATCTAGGTTAATACAAATATATCATACTATTGTAAAGTGCGGAAAATAAAAAACACAACGATATGATAATCTAGGAAAACCAAACCGGTAAAAAACCTCGAGAGGATTTAACCTAGTTATTCTCAAGGTAAAACAAATCCATTATGAAAGAATTGAAGTTTACACAATAGTGACTTAGACCACTAACATCCTATTGCTACCTCGAGTAGGAAACTTACTACTATGACTATGTGATAGCTCCGAGTCCACGGACTACTTCTTTCTTGGATTCCCAACAAGCACAAGCACTCCCACTTGTATATCTTTAAGCTCTTAAATCTGCAACTGAATTGATCACCAAGCTCTTGACATCAATCTTGAGATTAGAAACCCTAAGTGTGTATGAAGGCAAACACCTCTAGATCTCACAAAAGATTCACACACAGCATAAAGAGCAACCTCAAAACGTGGCTAGGGTTTTTCCTTTTATACTTAAGGCAAAACATAAAACCCTACATGTCAAACCGGGTTTAGGCTAAGTTGGAAAATTCTGCAGAAAAACAATCTGCACGAGTTTCGATTGATCAAATCTAATTTTTGATCGATCGAGCTAGACAGATTTACATAATAAATCCTGCAATACACTCAATTCCAATTTTACACTTAAACATACTTTGAGCAAGTCTAAAACAAAACTAAATGTTTTGATCATGATTTGCCAACATTACAAATTGAAATTCTAATACATTTAAACTTAAAGTCTTCCTTCTTAAAAAAGACTTAAAGTCTTAGAACCCAACAATGTAATATTGCTTGGAATTAGACTATGTATAACATGATTTGACCCACTATTACTATTACTAAAAAAAGATACAATTTTTTTTTTTTGTTATGGAATGTTATTACTACTATAATTATTTGAGTCATACTAATAGGTACTCTTTTGGTTATTATTAATAAATCATTTTAGAAAATTTTTTACACTACTTTTATAAGAAGGATTGAGATCTTCTAAAAGAACTCTACATGGTAGAGTACCCTAGGAATTCTAGAAGATTTCAATCCTTATAAGAAATAATAAAAACTGTCAAAATATATATATTTTTATTCTATAAAAAGTTTTCTAAAATGATTTATTAACAAATGTCTTTTTAACATTATTAATATTTCGGTTCTTATTTTGTTTCTCTTTTTGACAATCACTAGTTTAGTGCTATTAATTAGTGTCATTGAAAGGACGTGTATTCATGTAATTTGAGATTCATGCTATATATTCCCTCCGTCCTACTTTATTTGTCCTGTTTGAAAAGTCAAAATTTTTAAGGGAATATTATTTATTGTCTTGTTTACTTTTTAAAAATATATAAGTTTCTAAAACTACCCTTAAATAAATTTATCAAAAAATTGAATTAGTTAATTAATAGGGGTATAATAGGAACATTAATAAATTAATGGCTTTTATTTTTAGAAACAGGACAATATTTTGAAACATCTAAAAATAAAATAGAAGACAAACAAGATAGGATGTAGGGAGTATAAGGAATATGGACCAAGGGATAGAATTCATGGATGACCGAAACCACCCTTTTATGATATTTACTTTCATGACCGTGGTGTAAATATCGCAATGTTCACAAATCACAACATATTCTACCCAAAAAAAAAAAAAAAATTCACAACATAAAGCGTAATAAATGAAAATATCCGCGTGGGACCCACACAAACCACAGTACGGTAATACTAGTCGTTTACGACTTTGCTGCTCTTTTGGCACTTTGCAATTGCATCGAACGAAACGCAGCGTTTGACTTTGTCCCGCAGTGACAACGCCTTGGAGGCTGATACATCTCACGAACCCCCACGCTCCTTTTTTCACGTTTCTTTACGCGCCCCAATGATATCGGATCCAAATGTGAGTTTATATGACCCTCAAGTTCCATTGTGGACCCACACTCGGATCGGCTGAATGCTAATGGACAAATAATATTTTTAAATCCGAATAGTTATTAGTAAAAAAAAATAATATTAATGATAAAGTTTATACAACCACTAATAATAATTTTTTACTTAAAATTTATTGTAAAATTATTGTAAAAATGTTATAAAAGTATTATTATTATTATTTTTAATTGGCCAGAAACTTTTATTAAACTATTAAAAAAATACACGTATAAGTTCGAGGCCAGCTACAAGCAGCTGATCATCAATAGATCCCATCTCAAAGATTATTTAATAGAGAGGGCGATGCATTTGCATAAATCCAATCCCAACAAAATTGGATTTGAACCCGATAATATATATGTTCTAAGAAAAATATGGATATAAGTACAAATTTTTAGACTAGTGAAAAACAGGTCCACCTAACCTAATTAATTGAGATTTTGGCTTTCTAATTCCCTAAAAATTTGTTTTAAATTTTCACTTCTTACTCTTTCTTTATTTCCTTTATTTTCTAAGATATTAATTTTCCTTCTAACAACATTAATAGACTTTTTTTAAGGAGATGGAGACTTAAATGTTTCAGCTTAGTGAACCATTTGTAGACTTAAGAATTTATAAATTATTGAATTTTTATTTTTGATTTCTTTTGTTCATCTTAATTATATTGAAATGAATTCAAAGACAATACTATCAAGTTTAATTATTAATTTTTTACTATTACTATTTGCATGTGAAAGAAAAATATTGGTCATACTGGATTGATCCAACCATGAAAAGACAGGGTAATAATCATAGTTTTTGCAGTTTGTTTAGTACGAGTCATTTTTAACCCAAACTCAATCGAGTTGCACCTCAACCCGATCAAGATCGCTAATCCATTTGACAAGTTTGCATGAAACAATATAAACATTTTTCAAATTTGGTTGTAAACTAGTTGAATTGAGTCGAGTATTAAACATTTAAATTGATTCAGTGAATTTTATTTTGACTATAAATTGATGGTGTGTCATGGTCATATAATATTACATGTTCAAACATAATTATTTTTTAATCAAACAGACTTAACTTGTTAGTGAACTCTTTCTCAAAAAAAAAAAAAAACTTGTTCGTGAACTAATTTTTTAATTTATTATTTCCAATATATGGTAAAAACTATTCTATAATTTTTTACCAATTCATTAATATGTGCCAATATTAATTAATAACTAAGTTATATTTAAAATTATATTATTTGAATTAATTAGAAAAAATATTTTCATTTAAAACACTTACATAGATATATTAATGATGTATTGTTAATATATATATATATATATATATTATCAATCCTTGTGTTTCTAACATATATGTTTAGGATTTAGAATCCCCCTCCCTCAATTATTAAATTTATAAATAAAAAAAAATCATAAATAATTTGGTTTATTTACCACCCTATTCTCACGTTGCAAATAGTACTGTAGTAAAATTTGCATTCTACATGTCATGACTGTCTTTTCCTTGCTCAACATGAACAATATGTTAAAGAAAATAGTCATCACCAAGCTATAATTATATTAAAATTATTGAACTAATTCTATTCTAGGTGAACTCTATTACCAGAATTTCCAAAAGTTAAAATTGCTCATTCAATTGAATTTTATTACTAAAAGCTTGAAAATATTTTTAAAATGTCATCGTTTATTTAAATTAATTAATAATCTACAACCATTTTTAGATTTGATAAAAATTTAGTCATACATGAATAGAATTACATCACATAACTTTAGTAATTTTTTTAATTTTGATGATAGTTGTGAAAGATATTCTTTACTCTACATTTGAATTTAATTAACCCGTGAATAGTAAAGTTTAAGATATCAATGATTTTGGGTATATATTTGAACTCCAGGTGGGTGTGCAAGAGTGGCATGAATGCAGTAAATGTGGTTTGCCATGCAGAGCCTGCTCAGGGTCATTTAATGGGGAAGATTGCAGAGAGGTTGTGCACGGAAGACCTGGTTGGGCTCATTCTAAAGAGGGCCACCTAAATCAATAACCATAGTTGACAATGTCACCAACCCTAGTCTTCATGAAAATCATTCTCACATATATTCAAACCTTAATTCATTTTCCATATGTTTACATTCTCTATATTTACCTTGTCATGCTTTGTGTCTTATATAGATGTTACTAATAAGTTTCTTTTATCGTTTTAGCCAAAATATAAGTTTGATTTATCCAAGAAAATATGAACCGCCCCCCCCCCCCCCCCCTTTTTTTTTCCTAAATAAGAATATAAGAACCTCTAATTTTTTTTATTTCTTTTTTTTTAGAGAGAATAAGAACCTCTAAACGTTTTTGGTGATACTTATGAGTTATTTTACTCCATATTTATTTCGCTTCCTCATTTAGGACTACAAATCGATTTTACTTTCACACGGACATTACTTATTATCGAAAGGATATTTTTTAAAGCAAGTGTAAATAATTCTATATATAATAATAATAATAATATAAAAAAGTGGTAAATAAAGAAATTGAACTCCTGAACTAAACCCCAAAAGAAGGGGACAAATAATGCATGCTAAGTCGTAAGGGCATTGACTAAAGAACATTGCTTCATTCAGAGATAAAATGCATGAAAATATATTGAGCTTTTGGCATAAGATCCGTGAAAAGTAAGAAGACTAATTAATAAAACTTTTTATAGTAAGGACTAAGGAACGTGATAAGTATTCACGCTATGTAGCACAGGTCATATCAAAGGAATAGTCACGTACATTAACATGTCGTGAGTAAGAATATTAAGTATATCGTTGTAAGTGTGCTTATTTGTGTAAATCATTCTTTCCTTGTGTTTATGATATTGCCATATTTCAACATTCCCTAAAACAGATAGATGGAATATATATGCAGCGTCTGAAATGGGAGAGTCAATGAGGATTATATGCTTTTCTATAAAATTTAAGGTCATTATTGGGGTTGGTCTTTAAAGTCACAGCTCATTGTCATACTCACATGTATAATTATACGTTTCACCTTCTCCACGCTAATAAATGCATTACATTTGGAACAATAATGGTTATCCTTCATATTTGTTTCTATAATTGACAATGATATTCTATCTTGACAGACCAAAATTTATATCGAAATCATTAATAAAGATGTACATTGTTGGGTTCATTTAATTCATGAAAATTTTCTTTTTTTCTTTTTTTCACACGAACTATTTCTTTTTTTTTTTTTCTTAAAAAAAATCTAATTGAGGGTTAAATTGTCTATACCACACAAATTAAATTACTGCACTAAGAGATAAAAGGAAAAAGAAGAAAAAGAAAAAAAGAAAGTGTATTGCCCTGGACCTGCATGATTTTTCATATTTTAGATATTATGATGTCAATTTGTATTTATCATTGTCAATAATTTTGTAAATTAACAGGTATTTTTTGGTACTTACAATGGAGAAGTTTAAGGTTCAAATCCTCCATTTCTTATTATAATTATCGAATTACCAAAAATAAAATCTTTTCACTTTTCAAATAAAAAATTTACTATCTTATGGATTAAAAAAAAAAGAAGACTATCTTTTCTTTTCTTTTCTTTTCTTTTTTTTTTTTTTTTTTTTTTTTTGAGAAGAAAAAAAGAGAAAATAAAAAGATATTTTTCTCATTGAGGCATATAGTTTTATGATTATACCTTAGGGATTAAATCCCTTTTTTAATGAATGAGAGACCAACATAATTTTCTTTTCGGCATTGAATGTGCTTACTCTCTTGATCCTCTAAGAAACATGTGGCAAAATCTTCAAAAATATATAGGATGATGAGTACTAATGAAATTGAGTTCTTGCTTTGGCATTCACCACCTGCACAAAACCTTTTTTTTTTTCTTTTTTCTTTTTAGGTGTCTGTGATAATTACAATGACATGATCTCATTACTAAAATTCTTGTCTTATTATTTACAGGATAGGGAAAAATAATGCTTAGCATTACCATCCTAATGGGCTGAAAGTCATGATCCCATCTAAAACGTGAAATTTAAACCTGTAAATGATTAGTATGATAGGGATTAGGGACTCATACTCGATGGAAATGAATTTCATATATTTGTCTCATTACAGGGAAATTAGGGAATCTTTACACAATTTTATCAATTTATTGTATAGTGAAAAAAAATATATATAAATTTCATTTTGTTAAATTATGCGTACTGGAATTTACCATAATTGAATTATTTTAGGCCTTTTAGGAATTAGGCAATCCGTACGGAACTCTTCAAAGAAAACAATAGGATAGATTTGCAGTGCGGAAAGGCTGAACGTTAACCCTTAGGCCTTACCCATGGTGTGCAGAATTTCTTTTTTCCTATACTTTTTTTAAACCTTTTTTTTTCCCTTCATTTTTCTCTTTAGTTGTAAACATGATTGTGTTTCATTCAATCTAAACTTGAATCATAAAACACCAATTTTTGAAATTATACACAATACAATAATTGTGTGTGTGTGTTGCATGCACATATATAAAGTGTTTTTCCCCTTCCCAAATGAATAACAAAACCAAAGATAATTTTTTTTTTTTTTTTTTTTTGATGAGAAAGATAATGTGTTTTATAGAACCATGATTCACCACTTGCGCGCCTTCCATGCATTAATTAATTGTATCCTCACGTTTTTTTTTTTTTTTTTTGATAATAAGAAAATTAGATTCTTATCATCGTATATTCTCATCTATTTGATTTTAACGAATTAAATGACACGTGAAATTTGTTGGAATAAACTTTTGTGCCTCGTACCACTCATAAACTTTTAACAGTATGATTTCTATATATTTTGTACAAGGTTGAAATAATTTACTCCTGAAAAATCAAGAACACTAATGAATTTATTGCATTTTTTTTAATTAAGTAATTTCATCATTTTCCCTATTATGATGATGAAAAGAAGAAAGAAAGAATGATATGTTTTATCTGATTGTAAGATTTAGAGGAATTTAAACTATGAACATCTCTGAAGATAACACTAAAAATGTTAAACGACATGCTTTTAACAAAAATAGATAAAGTTTAGTTGCATGAGAATGTAAAGAATAAAGTTCAAACTAAATGGAATTGGGGAAAACTTATGGTAGCCGTCATTCGTTGCACCATAAACTTTCCTAGGGAGAAAACTTTTAATCAGAAAAGAAAAAAAAAAAAAAAAAAAAAAAGTTCTCTCTCTCTCTCTCTCTCTCTCTCTCTGCAATTACACCTCTCTCCAACCATTAAATGCAATTGCACCCTCTCAATACGCTCTGCAATTACTCCTCGCTGCCACATATTTCTTCATCTGCTCCCCTTTTCTCCTTCCTTAGCTCTACTTCTTCATTTCCTAAAGCCTACCTCTTCTCTCTCTTTCTCTGTGTTTTCTTCTCTTTGATACTACCCCTCCTTTATTTCCTCTGTCACTTTTCTTTCTCCCATTTCTATCTACAGGCCATATATATACCTCTACTTACTATAAAAACTCTTACCAAAACCACTTTCATAGCCCCAAATACTGATTTCCTGGCAACAACTTAGCCCCAAATCAGATCTGATATCCTTCTCCTTCTGGACCTTTTTTTCCAAGGGGGTTCTATATTCACTGGTAAGTGATATTTTTTTACAAGTAAATCTTCACGTAATATATATCAAACTCCTCTCTCTCTCTCTCTCTCTCTCTCTAAGCACTTCTTGACTCGGCCAAACCCCCCCCCCCCCCCCCCACCCCCCAAAAAAAAATTTCACTTAAGCTTGTTGCAAAATTCACCATTTATATATGCACTTTTTTTTTTTTTCTTTTTTAAGGTTCCCTCTCTCTTTGTAATATTTCTTACATTCTTTTTTAACGTTTTTTTTTTTTTTTGGTTGGATAGGGCTAAGAGGAGAAATAGGAAACGTTGGTTTTTGGAGAGATATAGAAAGTGAGAAGGCACAGTTGGATTCTCCGAAATCTTCGTGAGCGTTATGTTTATTTCGTTTGGTTTACTATGATTTTGGTCTCTGTCAAAAGCCGTATCAAATTTGTCAACCCTATCTTTCTTGGTATTGTAATTTTTATTTTATTTTTTTAATTTTTAATTTTTTTTTTTAACGTAGGAAACAGATAGGCTTAAGAGTTGAAAACCCCTTTTTTCCATGACCTAAGTCAGCGTTTGCCTCTTTGTTAAATTCCATATTTCTCTTTTTCTCAGACCACTGCCAGAGAATCTAGGAAACAAACACAAACACAAAACACAAACCCTTCTATCCCCTGTATATAAGGATTCCCCTGAAAGACAAAGTACTGTCCACCTTTCTTCTGGGTGAAAGGTAGAGTACCTGTACTATTCAAAAGCTATATATACACACACACACATACTGCTTGGGAAGTGTTTGTGGGTCGTGAAATATGCCTGCCGGGATTATGATTCCGGCGAGCAACATGCCGTCTATGATCGGAAGAAACGGGTTTGGATCATCCTCTGGACTTACCCTTGGTCAGGTCAGTGTTTCAGTTCTCCCTTCATCTTGCTTCTTAAATCGGCTTTTTTTAGTTAAAGGCTTTTTGATCCCATTTTCCTACTTTAAAAAAAATTATATATATATTGAAGGGTTAATTAATTAATTAAAATTTTTTTTGGGGATTATGATGTTGATTAGAATGATGGGTCTATGTTCATGTCATCGTTATCTTCTAATCTTCATTAAGGGTTGCTCTTCTTTCATTAACGTTTAGAACTTGAAACTTTAAGATATTATTTTAGTGATTTGGTCTAGTGAGACTAATTAATTTTCTATTTCAAGAAAAATCCTTCTCAAAAAAAAAAAAAAAAAAAAAAAAAGCCTAAAATCTTTCTCTTGAGAGAGATTTGTATTTCAAAGCTTCTTGTTGATATATGTATATATTTTTGTTCAAATACTAGTACTTAATTAAACATGGGTTTTTCTCTTCAAATATGAAATAGGTTTTTTCATGTACAAGTAAATGAAATAGGTTCTTGTGCATATATGTTGGGAAATGTGGGTTTCCTTTCATTTGAGTGGAGATTTTCCATTCTGTTGTTAGATTGAAAAACCATAAGCCTTCGGAATCTTAAAGATCTGTAGATATGTTCCAGCCTAACATGATGGATGGTCAGCTCCACCAGCTAGACATGGCTCAAAACACATCCGAGAGTGATTTAGCCCGAATTCGAGACGATGAATTTGACAGTGCTACTAAATCTGGTAGCGAAAACCATGAAGGTGCCTCCGGTGACGACCAAGATCCACGGCCCAACAAAAAGAAGCGCTACCACCGCCACACTCAGCACCAGATCCAGGAAATGGAAGCGTAAGCTAGCTAGCTCCAACTCAATTTAATAAGTTTTCAAATTGTTGCAACAATTTTTTTTTTTTTTTTTAATTTAATATCTTAATTCTAAAATCTAAACCTTCTTAATTTCTTTTTTCTATTTTTTTAATGCGGTTTTTTTGGTCATTCTTTTAGATTCTTTAAGGAGTGTCCACATCCAGATGACAAGCAAAGGAAAGAACTAAGCCGTGAATTAGGGTTGGAGCCATTGCAAGTCAAATTTTGGTTCCAAAACAAGCGCACCCAAATGAAGGTAAAATCCATTTTTTTGGTCTAATAATCCTGAACTGTTCGTTACAAATATAAACTCTAAGAATATGCTAACATCGTGCAGTTACCATACCTTACTCTTCTTTAATGGAAAGTGGGGTTACATTATATTAGTAAACTCTGACGTTTTTTTTTATTCCTTTAATTTTTTAGTTTTCCAATTTTAGCCTCTTGGTCATTCACCAAATTTTATTGTCACAGACCCAACATGAGCGTCATGAAAATACAAATCTGAGAACTGAGAACGAAAAGCTTCGGGCCGATAACATGAGGTACAGAGAAGCTCTTAGCAATGCCTCATGTCCCAATTGTGGTGGTCCAACTGCAATAGGAGAGATGTCCTTTGATGAACATCATTTGAGACTCGAAAATTCCCGATTAAGAGAAGAGGTACAAGAATTGCAAGTATTTTTATTTTGTCTATATGAGATATTTTTGGTAAATATTGTTTAAGGTTAGATACTCAAAATAAATAAATAAAAAAATATTCCTTTTTTGTTGTTGTTGTTATTATCCAGATTGATAGGATTTCAGCAATTGCTGCAAAGTATGTTGGCAAGCCAGTTGTGAACTACCCTCTTCTTTCTCCACCGGTCCCAACCCGGCCACTAGACCTTGGAGTTGGGAGTTTTGGTGGGCAGCCAGGCATTGGAGGAGAGATGTATGGTGCTGGAGACCTTCTTAGGACGATCAATGCACCAACCGAAGCTGATAAACCTATGATCATTGAGCTTGCGGTTGCAGCAATGGAGGAACTAATCAGAATGGCTCAAATGGGGGAACCCTTATGGATGACAAATCTTGATGGCACCTCAATGATAAATGAGGATGAATATATTAGGACATTTCCTCGTGGGATTGGACCAAGACCATCCGGCTTCAAATGCGAAGCTTCACGAGAAACTGCTGTTGTCATCATGAACCACATCAACCTTGTTGAGATTCTAATGGATGTGGTAAGCTTAATTCTTCTCTTTTGTATGAACCAGTTAAGAGAGGTAGCTAGGGTTTCTATCATCTAAAAGTTCAGTAATAATATTGATCCCTAATTAAGCTTTGTCATTCTGTTATTATATTCAGAGTCAGTGGTCTACTGTGTTTTCTGGGATTGTCTCAAGAGCTATGACTCTGGAAGTATTATCAACTGGAGTGGCAGGAAATTATAATGGTGCACTGCAAGTGGTACATACAGAACTTCATGTCTATTGTATTATTGTTCTTTTTACTAAAATTTTGGGTTACTATATAGGGGAGTCTCTGGTTATATATGCTTTTGAATCAATTTGGTTCTAATGATATAAATTCAAATTTGCTTCTTTAGATGACAGCAGAATTCCAAGTTCCCTCACCCCTCGTTCCAACTCGGGAGAGTTATTATGTGAGGTACTGTAAACAGCATGCTGATGGTACTTGGGCAGTGGTTGATGTTTCCTTGGATAATTTGCGCCCTAGTCCGGCAGTGAGGTGCCGAAGAAGGCCTTCTGGTTGTTTGATTCAAGAAATGCCCAATGGATATTCAAAGGTACTAATAGTCAGGCTAGATGACTGATTTCAATTCACTTTTCTAGCGGTCCTCTTAGTGCCTATTTAGCTCAGCAATTTGAAATTGCACCTTTACAAAGTTAAAAATAATAATAAGCTGTATCAATCATACTTACACTAATTATTATTATTTTTTATTTTTTGAGAAACATACTTACACTAATTATTTGTTTCTTTCTGTGTGTCCTTCTATGCCCTAGGTTACATGGGTTGAGCATATAGAAGTTGATGATAGAGGTGTTCACAATCTATACAAGCAGCTTGTTAGCTCAGGTAATGCATTCGGTGCAAAACGTTGGGTAGCAACCCTAGACCGACAATGTGAGCGTCTTGCAAGCGCCATGGCAACAAGCATTCCCACCGGTGATATTGGAGGTAATAAAAATAAACCATATTTCTATGTTAAAATTTTATACTAGTGGAAATATTCTCTTTTGAGTTTTGAAACTAATGCATTGACAATGTTTTGTTTTTTTGCCAACCCCCACTTTATATGTTACTATTTAATTTAGTCATAACAAATCAAGAAGGAAGAAAGAGTATGTTGAAACTGGCTGAGAGAATGGTGATAAGCTTTTGTGCTGGAGTGAGTGCCTCTACTGCACACACATGGACGACATTGTCTGGAACTGGGGCAGATGATGTAAGGGTCATGACCCGAAAAAGCATAGATGATCCAGGCAGACCTCCTGGCATTGTGCTAAGTGCTGCTACTTCCTTCTGGCTTCCTGTTCCACCAAAAAGAGTTTTTGATTTTCTCCGTGATGAGAACTCTCGAAGCGAGGTATATAAATATTCAGAACCAAATTGAGTACTGGCATCTGAATCTGAATATATATAGATCATTAATTTGAAAACAACTGAATAATCAGCAATAGGAAATGCATACATGCCTAACCCATAACATTAGGCTTAATTATAAAGGCAATTTAACTTGTGTCCATTTTTAATTAGTTTAGGAATCTCTACATATAACAAGCTAATGACAGTGTAAATAACTGATATGTAAATAGCTTAAATATCTTTAAGCTGTTTAGATACTTTACTTTGCATGGAAAGTATAAACCATACATAACATAACCACTTTGGGAGATTGACTAGACTACATGCAATGTAAAGCATTTGTCAAAAAATATATATAACATCGAAATTCACGTGTTTTGGATTTTGAACAAAGTTGCCAACTTGTGTATCTTATCATATCCCTTTCTTTTTGTCTTTAAACTTTTATATTTATTTACCAAAAAAAACTTTTAAGGCAAAACGACAACTTTGATCCTTGTATAATTGGTACAATTATACATTTACTATAATTTTTATACATTTAATTCTGTGAATTTGATCCTTCACCTTTTAAAATTAAGGTCCCTCAACTATTAATTGTGTCAATTTGGTCTTTTATCTTTTAAAATAAAATTGACTTTATCTTTAGAAGTTGACTTAATTTAAAACTTAAGGGACTAAATCAACACTATTAGTAATTGAGGGACCAAATTGAGCCAATTAAATGTATAGGGATGAAGGTGAAACTACCCTCACTGTTGGAGGACCAAATGTATAGCTCGGCTATCTTTTAAGGATGTATTTTGTATTGTAATTTTGTGTGTAATCATATCTTGTATCTTAAGATGCACTTAAAATTGAGGATTTTGATAGAAGAAGAGTTGGAAATACAAAACAATGAAATTAAGATGAGCCTACTTATCCAAAAGATAAGAAATAAACTTGAAGCCTTACCAGGAAAAAACTCAATGAGTTTTGACATCTTTGTGACAGTGGGACATTCTTTCAAATGGTGGAGTTGTACAAGAAATGGCACATATTGCTAATGGCAGGGAAACAGGCAACTGCGTATCTCTACTTCGAGTGAATGTAAGTTCCATATGATGGATCCATTGTTAAACGTTCCCAAACTTACTCTATTTCAGCATATGGTGCTTCACATGAAATGTCCAACTAATTAACCTATTGTATAAAATCGTAGAGTGCAAATTCAAGCCAGAGCAACATGTTGATATTACAAGAGAGTTGCACTGACCCAACAGCCTCTTTCGTGATTTATGCACCAGTTGATATTGTTGCAATGAATTTAGTACTAAACGGTGGAGATCCAGATTATGTGGCACTACTTCCTTCAGGATTTGCTATTCTCCCTGATGGAACAATGGCTCATGAAGGAGGCATTGGTGAGGCTACTACATCTGGAGGATCTCTCCTCACTGTTGCTTTTCAGATTTTGGTTGATTCAGTTCCTACAGCAAAACTTTCTCTTGGGTCAGTTGCAACTGTTAACAACCTTATTGCTTGCACCGTTGAGAGGATTAAGGCTTCTTTGTCTTGCGAGAACGCATGATCTACAAACCCTAAATTCAAGGTAGTAAATTTTCCGTTTTCTTTGATAAAAAAAGTATTTTGTAGTTGATGTTTTCCTTGGGTATCGTTTGAGTATTCACTTTAATTTATGGGGTTTTGCATGCTTCTTTTGAAAAAATTAATAGCAAGTTGCTTTTAAGGATGTACAATGGTGTTTACATATATAAAATTAGGTAGGTTATAGTATGGTTCAGTGTACTTATCACATCAGTTTGTGTATAATTGTTGCAGTGATTAACAGAAGCAAGAAAAGGAAAGGAAATTAAGAGAAACAAATTAAGGTGATGAAGAATTTCTTCTTTATACAAGATGGGCAGAAGTCAAGAGCGCACCTTACATGATCCTTTCTAAGCAGTTTACAAAAGCTTAAGCGCAAGGATTAGGGGTTCGGGTATTGACTTCTTCAAACAATTTAAAGAGCTAAAAAAGCTTAACACCTTATTATTATGAATAGGGTTGAACTTTCTTTTACCTTTTCTTAACTTGGTAGTTAGGGTTAGGGTTTTGCATGAGTGAAAGCTTATAAAGTGCTTCACTTATTTCCTTCTTTGTTTGTTGTTCGGTCGTGTGTTTTTGAAACACCAGTGGGTGAAGAACCTCACACCTACTAGCAAATTTTTCTTTTATTTTCTTTTTTGTTTACAATTTTAAGATCTTTTGAAGTGGATATTGCTTCCGTAGATTATTATGTCTTTGTGTTCGAAGTTGATTTGTCTGATTGTACTTAGCAAGTTATACGTGCGTGATTATGTAGGTATGGTTAACTTTTTAATATATATGCAATCATGCATGACCTCATGAGCATCAATCGATATCACCATGCAAAGGAGGGAACTGGAAGGCCTTCTGTGCTATTTATTGCATGTCTTTCATTTTGTGATTGAAAATTAGACAGAATATTTATATATCCAGGTTTTTTTTTTTCCTTGTTAAATGATATTTTCAACTGCATAGAGATTATTCCATGAATTGACAACAAATTTGTTAAAAACTGTTTGAAGCTGTATGGTTTAGTGACTCTTTAAACTTGGGAATAATGCCCATAATTCTTCATATATTAGGGCACACAATGTTTCATGATAATTGTTTATCATTAAGTCAAGACACATCAATTGATTTTAGAATCTAAGTCCCTTATTCCAAGAAGATTAATTTTATCAGTTGAATTAATTATAACCCAAATTTAAATTAATTAAGTTTAAATCAACCATTGGCTATGTCGAAAATAAGCTCTATTTTTTGGTAAAATATATATATATATATATATATATAAATGGTTTAGAAGTTTCATTTCATTTTATGAGCTTTCCTATGATATCCAATTGATGTTTGTTCTTGTAATTGCTTGCCAATGAAGTATATACTTTAAGCGCTTCTACAGTTCTATTTATGTAGGATTATATTGTCAAGAGGTATGTAGCTCAATTGACATCGATCTTTTTGTACTTTCAATGAAGTAAATGTAGGATCCTTCTCTCTTATTGTAACTATTAAATCTATTCCAATAAATAAAAAAGTTGAATTACATTAACAAGTCGGTAAATAGTCCTTTTGCTTATTTCTGGAACTAAACCAAAACAAACAAAATATCTTTATTACAATGTCTTCGTAACTGATCATCTATATAATAATATAAAAAAGTCGAAGTATAGCATTTAATATTTTTACGCTCCTGTTAATCCACCTCATTCACATGTCACATTTTTTTTCTTTATCTTTTCTCTCTATATTTTAAAATAATTAAATATAAATTATGGACAAAACCATTGATGTACACCATTACAATTCAACCGTTACTTTTTATTTGTCTTAAATGAAAATGTTTATGTTTCAAATTACAAATGTTGAACTATTGAATCCAAATATTTTTTTACCAGAGCCTTAATCCACTTTATATTCCACAAATAAAAGCATGACACATATTCACCTATTTAATTAAATGCTTAATTTATGACTTTTCCAATTTCAATTCATAAAATAAATAATAATAAAAAAATCACATCCCAACCACCACCACCACCATCAATCTTTGCTGCCGCCACCACCAAGAGGTCGCGGATGCCATTAATGCCACAAGTCACCCAACCACTGCCCTAAATGTACAAACCAACATGGTCAAGTTAAATGCTGAAGATTAAATAAGTTCACATCTAATAGAAGGATTATTACTTACATAAGAAAAATATAGTTGTACGAACAAAACATTATCAAATTACATCTAATGCATTAAATAAGATACATTAGAAAATATTTTGATAGATGATTGTTAAGAAACTTTGGCTTAATAAGAATCAAGGGTTGCACATCGGAGAGATATATATATATATATATATATATTGATGATGCACGAAAATTAGTAGGCTATAGTGCTTTGGGCTATGGTGATGGTTGTGAGTCCTGAAAAAAAAAAAAAAAAAAAAAATTGTCAAAGGTGACCGATGTAACCCGGCGAAGGACCCTCTAACGGTTAAGTCAGTTTTCTCTTTAGGACACAAGGATGGAAAATAATGAATGGCTAGAGCTTACCTTGGGTGAATGGGATTTGTTTCTTTTTATAGAGAATTAGTAGTAGGTATACTTGTTTGGATCCACTATCATCATGGATGATATGGACGGTTAAATGGGGTATATGGAGCGAAGTTTGAGGAGTTCCTTCCACATAGTAAAAGCAATGTGTTGTGGTATGATTATGTGGAACTTTTGGAGAATTCTTCATAGGATTTATCAAGTGTAATTCAGCCGTCTATGTCTATACATATACTCATCCATATATTCTAATCATCAATGGAGGAATTCCGGACCAGATCATTTCATTGTTAAAGGACGAGTGTTGTTTCACTGTCATTCTTAGATTGCTTTCTTTGGACATGATATGGTCATGGATGACATCCAAGGATGGGTTAAGCTTAATTGATCCCCATCAATTGCCCTATCGTCCTTGTGTTGTCTGTCATTGTTGCTTTGATTTATGGCGATTTGATTTTGATTTAATAATTTCTCTTTTTCTTTTTTTTTTTTAGATCTTGCCTTGATGTTGACACGTGGTGCAATCTCGAGGCTCATTCATAATGTCATTTCGTTCTTCGAGGGAAGTGTCATGTGGCTCCATTTGGTTGGTTGCATCATTTCAGTGACTAGGTCTGTCACCTATAAATAGTGGAATTCCTCTCCTACCCTCTCACATTTCCTATATTTTCTCCTCTGACCTTTGTCGTCTAGTGCCTAGTCTAGGAGTTTCCGTCTTTAGTCATCCTCGTTTAGATCCAAGTATCCTCTTTTTCTCGTCTTTAGGTTTTTCTTCAGTTTTTCAAAATGTCTGAAATCAGTGTCTTCATCCAACAATAGTAATGATAGGGAGATAGACGAGTACCATGATAGCAATCTTAGTGGTAGTAGCATTGATAGTAGCAGTAGTAGTGGGGGAAACACCACGGACGAGCAATACACGTTCAGGGTTCCTAGAGTTCCTTTGGACATTTTCCAAGAGGAGATAAGGATGAGGATAGCTTCTAGGTCACTTGCTGGCACATCCTCCAGTGCCCCCTTGTCTCCTTCTTCAAGTGAAGAGGAGACTCTGTATAGCTGTGCTGTAGGCATTCCTTTTAAAACTGATGAGAAAAAACTTACTTCTCTTAGGAGTTGGTACCAGATCCCAGATGACCTTAATCCTTAATTGGCCGTCCATGGTGAATGGTGTAGTTACCCTCATTTTGGGGTAGGTATCTATGAGGCTTACCTTCTAGGAGGATTTTGGTTGCCTCTTAATTCTTTTGCTAGAGAAATACTCTCTAGATTAGGTTTAGTAATTAACCAAATTAATCCCAATACATGGAGGCTTATTGTCTCTATGCAAGTTTTGTGGATGGAAGTATTTGATGGGAAACAACCTCTTACTATGGACGAGTTCTTATACTATTACAAACCCTCTGAAATCAATCAATCCCTAGGTTTTTACCAATTCTTAGCTAGGGGTTCAAACTGTAAATTTGTGAAGTCCCTCCCCATGTTTGATAGGAAGTGGAAGGCAGAATTCTTCTTTGTCTTTGAATTTGGGGCAGGAAACCCTGTTGAAGTAGGTAGGGATCCATTTCCTCCCTATACTGGTGAGATGGGGAATCTTCGTGTAGAGGGTATGTCCCTTTTTGACTACTTATTTCATTTCTTTTGTTGTACCTGTCTAACCTTTTCTTCTTCTTCTTCTTCTGCTTCTTCTTCTTCTTCTTCTTCTTCTTCTTTTATTTTTATTTTTTATTTTTTTTAACAACTGTAAGACAACCTGCTTTGTCCAAATTCCATCTATACTGCATCCAGCGAGCTCGTTCTTTTGCGGATAGGACGTTTCATTGCTTAGTGACACTTCGCCATCTTGCAAGTTGGGGACTTGAAGAAGTGCTTGCCCACGAGCTTACCAATCGAAGACGTGAGTTATCTCCTTTGCATTTTTATTACTTGTTTCATCTAAACTCTAACATTTTTCTTCTTTGCAAGAATGGCAACCATGAAAGAAAATAAGGGGAAGGGATTGGCAGACGAGGAAACTATGCAAGAAGGGACTCATTCCCAACCTCGTCCAGTAATGGGAGATAAAAGGAAGACTCTGTCTAAGACGATTGACATGGGGAGTCTTCCAAGCCGTCAAGGCCATAAAAAGGAGAAGCATAAGTCGTCCAAATCTAGGGTCATCAAACATGGTTTGGTTGTCCTACCTACTTCCGCCAAACAGCCTTTAGTGCAAATCCTGGACGAGGAGCCATCCAATCCTAAAGTTACCCAGTCTAAACCTCCCAAAAGTTCTCCTATGAATCTTCTTGAGAACGAAGATCTTGCCTGGGAAAGGTACCAACAAGCTGTGACTGAAGAGGACGTTGTTGTGTGTTATGACATGTCTGTGAAGGAATTTGAACATTCCACAGTTCATGATCTCTTTAAGGTAGTTTCTTCGTCTTGAATCATCCATAAATTGATATATTCTCCTACTTATCTTACATCCAATTCTTTTTATATAGGCTATGTCAAAGTTTATGGCAGTGTCCAAACAAGCTTATGAGTTGGACCATGAAATGGTTAGACTAGAGGCAAAGATTCGTGAAATGTAAATAGAGTCCAGTCGTCAAGCTGAAATGAGGGTCAAGCTTGAGGAAGAGGTGAAGGAGTTAAAGAACCTCATCAAAGAGCTTAAAGCAAACACTATTGAGAAGGAAACTTTTCTTGATCATATACAAAAAAGAAGTGACGAGCTCTGTACCCTTCTTGGAAAGGCCAAAGGAGCAGCTATCAAAGAGTTCAAGGCGTCCAACGAGTACACTGACCTCTTGGACAAGAACTATGCTGTGGGATTTGAAGATTTCCATATGAACGCGCTTAAGCTTTTCCCTGAGATAGACTTCAACCTTAAGAGCTCTCTTCTCCAGACAAGCTCTAAAGACATTAATGTTGAAGACGATGCTTCTACTCAGCTTGCTAAAGACGACTCTAAGTCTAGTGGCGATGCCCCCAGTGGTTTATCCCCTTAAAATGATTTTTATTTCATCTATTTCCTTATTTGTTGTTTTGCTTTTGTTTTTCTTCTTTCTTTTTTATTATTATTTTTATTATTATTATATTTTTTTTTAGAAAGGGTCTGTTGTTTTGGACCACTTTAAGTTTATCCAAGTACATTTGGCTCATCCATGTTTAAAGACGAGTCTTGATACAATTGCCTTGTTTAGACTTAACTCTCTTAAGGGTTTTTGGACGATAGTCGTCTACCCTTTTTATTTATGAATGCACTTTTATCCATATTGTTATTGCCAAATTTAATTCCAAGTGTTTCTCGTCCATGTTTAGGACTTCATTTTGGAATGTATATTTTCCTCATCCTTAGACTTATTCTTGGAACTTTGTTTGGTTATTCTTTTTTATCCATAGCTTGGACTATCTAGCAAGTTGGACGCATTGCCCATAAAAAGTGTCACATGCATGCTTTTCTTTGTCCTTAACTTTTTGGACGATTGTACTCGGAGGTTTGTTCCTTCCCTTTGCACTAATCATTATTGCCTTAGGTTTTATGGCAATTTGTCTTTTCCTCGTCTAAGGATGGCTCATGACAATATATCTCTGCGTCCAGAGATATTAAATGTCTTTAATTTAATATGGACGTTAATTTCACAACACTTAAATTAGAGAATCCAAGCTACTTTATATACAATAACTATACATAACATCGTCTATAAACATCAGAGAACTTAGTACGTAGCAGTCCAAAGACACCGTCCATGCTAATACTTAGTCCTTTTTTAGGGAATTCAAATTGCTTTATATACAAGGACTTTGTTCATGACATCGTCCATAGCACACGCTAGTAGCTAGTGCTTTTTAAGGAATTCAAATGCTAGAAAACATAAGATTCTGTTGAAAAACATAAATGCTAAAAGATAATAGATAAACTACTAGAAATCACTAGCAATCTTTAGGCTCATCCATGTTGGCCTTCCCGACAAGTCTTCTTTACTGGTAGTACTTCCTCAAGTACTCCACATTCCACGAGTGCTCCAGTTTTCGTCCATCCAAGGCTTCTAAGTAGTATGAACCTTGTCTTTTGGAATTGATAACTCTGTATGGTCCTTCCCAGTTTGGCCCTAATATCATGGTCCTTTGATGCTGGGTAGTTCATTTAGCCATATCCCTTTTGCCCCCTAATGCTGGGTCTTGATGATCTTCAGCAAGGATCGGTTTACAACTTCAACTTTTCCATTAACCTGTGGGTGGGAGGGTGAGAAATAATGATTTCTGATCTCCAATTGCTCGCAAAAGTCTTTGAATGGTGTATTGTCAAATTGGCATTCGTTGTCTGAGACGAGCACCCTAGGAATTCAGAAGCGGCATATTATGTTCTTCTAGACAAAGTTTCTAACATTTTGCTCAGTGATTCTCACCATGGGCTCTGCTTCCACCCATTTGGTAAAGTAATCAATCCCTACCACTAAAAACTTCATTTATCTCATCCCCATGAGAAAGGGACCAAGGATGTCAAGTCCCCACAGGGTAAAGGGCTAGAGGGCCACCATTGGAGTAAGATACTCTGATGGTTGCCTAGGTATGTTGTACCATTGACACTTATCACATGCTTTAACATAAGCTTTTGCATCTGCTTACATAGATAGCCAGTAATATACCGCGCAGACCATTTTATAGACGAGGGATCTGCCCCCAAAATGGTTTTCACAAGCCCCTTCATGGACGTCTCTTAGGACATAAAGAGACTCTTCTGGATTTAAACACCTTAGTTAGGGTTGAGAAAAACCCCTCTTGTATAACACCTCGTCCATAAGGACAAATCTTGTTGCCCTCACCTTTAGCTTCCTTGCTTCTTCCTTATCCTCTAAGAGGAATCCATCTTTAAGATAAGAGGTGATTGGAGTAGTCCAGTTGGATACTCCGTCTATTTGATGTACCTCAAGAATATCAATACTTGGGAAGTATTGGAATTTGATTTGATCACTCATTTCATCTGCAGATGCTATCTTGGCTAGGACATCAGCTTCCATATTATCCTTCCTTGGTATCTACTGAAATTAGGCTGTTGTAAAGCTTTTGATGCACTACTTAACTTTATCCAAGTACTTCTTCATCCATTCCTCCTTAGCTTCACATGTTCCATTTATTTGGCCCATTATTAACTATAAATCTCCCTGGACGAGAACAGAGTCTGCTCCAAGTGATCTAGCAAACTTCAAGCCTGAAGTAGGGCTTCATATTTGGCTTCATTATTGGTTGTTTGGAACTGTAGCTGGAACTGTAGATGGATTGCATACTTTAGATGATCCCCTTCTAGTAAGCATAAAACTATCCCAATTCCTCCTGCATACTATGTGGATGAGCCATCCATATGGACAACCCACTATTTTGCCCCCTGGTCTTTATCTTGCTTACCACTAGCAAGAGTGAATTCAGCAATAAAATCCACTAGGACTTGAGCTTTTATTGCTTATCTTCATTTGTATCGCACATCAAACTTACTATGTTCTACTGCCCACTAGATTAATCGTCCAGCGGCTTCTAGCTTGTTAATGGCCTTCTTTAGTGGGTGATCTATCAGGACGTTGGTTATGTGACCTTGAAGCTTTGTTGGTGTAGTAGACGGGTTTCTGTACCTTTCCCTCCTCTCTCATCAAGGTTAAACTTACTACATGAGGGGATACTACTAGGTAGAGATACAACTCTTCTCCTAGTTTAGACAAGCTTAACAGCGAAGTTGAAGCAAGATAAGCCTTCAAGTTTTCAAACGCATGTTGACACTCATCCATCCATTCAAATGCTTTTCATAACACTTTGAAAAATGGAAAACATTTGTCAGTATCTTTTGAAACAAATCTGTTAAGGGCAGCTACTCGTCCAATAAGGCTCTAGATGTCTTTGACATTCTTTGAAGGCTCCATGTTCAGAATTGCTTGGATCTTATCAGGGTTTGCTTCAATCCTTCTCTGTGAAACCATAAAACCAAGGAATTTTCTTGACGCAACTCCGAAGGCATATTTGCTTGGATTCAATTTCATCTTGTATCGCCTAAGTGTATCAAAGGTTTCTTAAAGGTCGTCCAAATGCTACAATTCCCTCGCGCTCTTAACCAACATGTCGTCCACATATATTTTAACGTTTCACCCAATTTATGGATGAAACATATGATTAACTAGCCACTAGTAAGTAGCTCTTGCATTTTTTAGACCAAATGACATCACTTTATAATAAAACAAACCTTGGCTTATGATGAAGAATGTTTTCTCCTGATCTGCCTCGTCCATCTTAATCTGGTTGTACCCTAAGAATGCGTCCATAAAACTTAGCAACTGGTGTCCAGCTGTTGAATATACCAACTGATCAATGCATAGAAAAGGATAGCTATCTTTTGGGCATGCCTTGTTTAAATTTGTGAAGTCCACGCACATTCTCCATTTGCCATTAGCCTTTTTTGCCATCACTACATTAGTTAGTCAATCAGGGTAATAAACTTCGCGAATGAACTTCGCGGTGACTAACTTATGGATTTCTTCTTTGGTGGCATTATCTCATTCTAGGGCGAACACTCTCTTCTTCAGAAAAAACAGGCTTTGTAGGACGAGGACACGTTTAAACGATGTGTAATTACACTTGGGTCAATCTCAAGCATCTCTTTATGGCTCCAAGCAAAAGCATCTATACTCCGTTTAAGGAACCCAACAAGTTCCTACTTCGTCTTCTCCCCCATACTTGTTCCAATCCTAGTAAACTTCTCTAGGTTGGACTCGTCCAACGGTAGATCTTCCAATATCTTAATTGGCTCCACCAATGTTCTTCTTTCTTTAATGCTTACTGTTTGCATCTGCTCGTCCACGGCCATCATTGCTAAGTAACATTCTCTAGTTGCTAATTGATCTCCTGTACTTCTCAAATGCCATACTCCGTTGGGAACTTAACAAACAAATGGTAAGTGGACGTTGCAGCTCTCCAACTGTTCAAAGTTGGTCGTCCAATAATGGCATTATATGAAGATGAACAATCTATAACAAAGAAATTCACTTCCTTATTGATTTGTCATGGGTAAGAGCCAACCATGACTGGTAGAGAGATGGTACCTACTGGTAAAATCTTCATTTCTCCAAACCCAATCGATGGCATATTTACTGGACGAAGTAACTCTTTATTAATCCTCATTTGCTGGAAGGCTGGATAGTAGAGGATGTCTACTAAACTCCCATTATTTATTAACACCCTTGTAGTTGTATAATTTGCAATCATCAAAGTAATGACAATCGCATCATCATGAGGATGGTGCAGTCGTCTTGCATCTTCGTCCGTAAAAGTAATGATTGGCTCATCTTCTCTGATCATCCTTAGTGGTTGTCCAAATATTTGAACATTCTGGACTTCCCGTAGGTAGGTCTTCTTGGCTTTGGACGAGATTCCTATTGATGTACCTCCTGCAATGATCCTTATTTCTCCAAGCGGTGGGCTTGTTGGTTCCTTTGCTTTACCTTTCATTGACTATCTCTCGTCCTTGTGGTCTCGTCCGATAAATTTTTTTTAACTTTCCCTCCTTAATAAGAGCTTCAATCTGCTGCTTCAAGTCATAGCATTTGCTTTTGTTCCGCTTGCTAGGATCTCCTTTCATCCTCTCGGGCCACTTCAAGGATGGATCATCTTTGATCTACATTAATACTTGATCAAGCGGAGCATTCAAGGGAGTGTAGTTAAAGTATCATCCTAAAGACAACCCTGCTTTCTTGCCATCGTGATCCCTTTTCTCCCCTGTTTTGGCTTTCTTTGGATAAGGACCTTGCTCTGATGGTGTATATAGCAATTTTCCAGTCGTTCATTTTTTTCTTCTTTTTGGCAATAATTGCGTCTTTTGCATTCATGAAACTTTGGGTTGAATGTATTAACTCAGCCATCGTCTGAGGCTTCTCGTTGTACAGCTTGTGAATGAACAGGTCTAAACTAACTCCATTGTAAAAAGTTTCTAAGAGAAGCTTGTCATCCATCTTGTCCACCAACAGAGCTTCTCTATTAAAACGGCTGATAAAAGTATGCAGGCTTTCATTTTCTCCTTGTTCTATATTCAACAAGCTAGACAAGGAACGCTTTTGCCTTTGTCCCCCAACAAAGTTGTTAACGAACAACTTAACTCCTTAAATGAAGTTATGGTATTTGGCGGTAGTTTACTAAACCATACTTTGGTTGGGCCTTTCAAGGTGGTAGGAAAAGCTCTGTACATGGTTTTTTCTAGAACACCTTGGAGATGCATGGTTTTTTTTAACGTGGCAATATGATCGCAAAGGTCACGCATCTCATCATATGAGTCCAGGGTAGACATCTTGAACTTGGAAGGCAAGGGATGACTTGTGATGGATGCAATAAAGGGGGAATCAGTCTTGTGGACGAGATCATCCACATGGTTTTCTCTCCTCATGGAATCCTTTATCTCTTCCATGGCTCTTTTCATCTGGTCCATTTCCCTCTCCAAATGTGGTACTCTACGAGTGACGGTGCCTTTGGATTGGTCTTCTTCAGCATTATTATCAGCCCCTTCATTCTCTAAATTTTGGCTTTGTTCTCCACCATGCTACTGATGACGTCGTCTATTAACCTCTCTAGTTTACTCCTGGTTCTGTTCTGTCAATTCTGCCATCGCTGCTGTCATGGACTACAATTGTTGTTGAACGGTCATAGGGGGTGGTGGCGCACGATTTGGGTGACTGGAGGTGTTTCCACTCTCCTAGTGTCCTGGACTAGTGATCATTGACCTAGTCCAAATCATGTAGCATTTTTGTCTTGGAAAGAGCAAAAAAGTTAACACTTAGAAACTTTTTTCCTTATACTTTCCCATAGATTGCACCAACTAATGATGCAAGAAAATCAGTAAGCTATAGTGCTTTGGGTTATGGTGATGGTTGTGAGTCCTAAAAAAAAATATATATATATATATATATCAAAGGTGACCGATGTGAGAGAAATAGAGAATAATTAAAAAAAAAACAACTCTCATCCTTTGGTGCTTATACTACAAATACTTCTCTTCGTGATCCTTTGGTTCTTATAACTTCTTTATTTGAGAAGAAGTTATAACTACAATAAAAAACAACTCTTATCATAAATCAACCGTCTAATTCAAAAGAGAGAAATATATGAATATTAAGTTTCAAAAAGAAGATGGTGCACCATAGCAATGAGGTGGAAGGTATTAAAATCCTTGGTAACAGTTAAGGCATTAGGCTTGCTCATCATAGATTGAGATGAAGGACAAGCTTTTGCAACAAAACCCCAGTCTCCCAATTGATTGTATAGTTTTCTAAGCCCTACCTTAGTCCTCCCATAAGCCTCAGCAAGCACGTTAATGATCAAAGCCTCCCTAATTCCAAGCTCCAACCCCTCGTGCAAGGTTTTCAGACCCGGACCGTTCAAAGAACTGGAGAAGGGAGAGGTTCAAGGTTTTTAAGGTCGGACCAAGGTCCAATCGAGGTCGAACCATGATGACGTCAAAATTAATTTAATATTAATTAAAATACAAATAAATGGATTAAATGTGTAAAAATATTAAAATTTACCCTTAAAAAAATATTATGTAGTTAAAAAAAATTTCAAATGTATTTTCGTTATTTTTATAAAGTGAATAGAAAATAATAAATATAAACAAGCTTTAAAAAATTGTATTTATTAATCTTTCAAATAAAAAATGCATTTTAATTTAAAATAAAATCATTTTTAACATAAATTTACAATTTTCATATTCATATTTATTGATGTAAAAGAATAATTCTTGAACAAAAAAAAAAGAAAATACTATTAAGTAAATAGTGATAAAATTAAATCCAAAACTATTAATCTTGTAAAATTAAAATAAATAAAATATAAATGTCAAGAAGCACACAAGGAAGCCTACTAGTTCAGTAGGTGGCGTGTTGGACAAAAGTCCAAAACTCCTGCGAGGTCACTAGTTCTATACCTGGAGCATGCGTTTTTCCCAATTAATTTCAGGACCTGTTTTCTCTGGCTAAAGAAACGGATTGGGGCTCGGGTCATGGGTATCCGGGTCGGACCGTCCGGTCCGGTCCAAATTTAACAACCTTGCCCTTGTTCTTCAGTTCTAGCATTTTGCTCTTCAAATGCTCAACACTCTCTAGCCCAAACAAATTAAGTTTTTTGTTTACATTCTCATTGGGGAGTTTGGTGGTTTTAGGGTTTTGGGGAGGGTTAGAATAAAGAGTTTTACGTTTTTTCAAAGAAGGGTTCGGTTAGGGTTGGGATTGAGGCTTTTTCTTGGCAGCGGCAGCACGAGCACCAAACATGAGTGCATTGAAAGCAGACGACATTGTGAGGTTTTGGTTTTAGGGGAACATACAATCAGAGAGAAACCGAAGGGATTTTGGAAGAGAAAAAGGCTCTATTTTTTTACTACTACTAGTCTACTATCTCTTGTCATCTTAAATATTAGTGCAACCCAGGTTATATTTACACAAGAATTTTATCTTTTGGGTAGTTGAGCTAGATATCAAAAAATAAAAACATTTAGAAAAATAAATTTGCACAATTCACAAATCCAGATAAGAAAAAAGAAAAAAGAAAAAAAAAACACTTTTAGACAAAAAATTTAACAAAACAATTACAACAGAAAACCTAGGACAGGAGTTATTAGTTTTTACCCAATTTGTGTGCCTCGGTCTCAATGGAGAGTTCTCTGCCTCTCGCAACTCTCATTTGCCTTCCTCTGACTCCAAGGCTCCACTCTGCCACCGATTCAACACCTCCACCACTTCTATCCATCATCTCTACCGATCTACTTCTAGTAATTCTCTCTCTCTCTCTCTCTCTCTCTCCACTAACTACTAGAGATAGAGAAGGAGACAAAGTATATTTAAAAATAGGGTAAATTACTAACTTGTCCCTCTCCTTTCCACCATATTTTAATTTAATCTCTAACATTTTAATTATGTTAATTTGATTCTTAACATTTCAGTGCTGTATCAATTTAGTTCCAACTATTAGTGAAACCTACTGACGTGGCAAACGTCAACCATTTTCATCCAAAAGATAATGACAATGACTAAATTGATACGACAGTGAAAGGTTAAAGACCAAACTAATATAATTAAAAATTATAGACTAAAATAAAATATGGCATAAAGGATAGGAACCAAATTCTAGGGGTGGCAATTCGTGTTTGCATGTTGGATTCATGTCATGTCAACTCATGAGTATCCGACTATATGAGTCAATATTAAGCAGACATGTTTATTAAACGGGTCAAGATTCCTCAATTGTAACACGGGCCATTTATTAAACGGGTCAATCATGTCAATCTGTTTATTAGATTTTATCAAAATGAAAAAAAAAAATTATGAAAAAACAAACAAATAAATATTTTTGATATAAAATCCAGAATTAACGAGTAACTACAACACAAATAATCATTCAAAATTAAAGCATATCTCAATATCACAAATAATCAATCACAATATGTCAAAGAAAATAAACCACAACAATTAATAAGTTTATATACCTAGGGTTTAAAAGGCATATTCAAACAGGTTCCATGAGTTGAACACTAACATAACCCGTTTATTAAATGGGTCAATCATGTTAACCTGAATATAACACAAACTCATTAAGTCTCAACTCATAACTTGTTAATTTCATGTCATGTCCTATCGGGTTCGCGGGTCATGTCTAATTTTGTCACCCCTACCAAATACATAGTTTACCTTAAAAAATATATATATATATATATATATATAATTAAAAAAAAAAAAAAAAAAGGATACAAATAGACCGTGGGTACCAGGTGATAGACTAATTAAGAAAGTTAGAATTTCTATCGTCTTTTGTTGAATGATGATAATTGTGGCTGTGCTTTTTTTTTTTTTTTTTTTTCTTTATCGATATCTTTGTCTGATAATAAAGAGTAATTATCAATAGTGGATGACATAAATTGAAACTATTCCTAAAAAAAAAAAAAAAATTACATAATCACTGTAAGGACCAGATTTGGATCCCTAGCCTAAAAGGTGGATGGACTTAGGCCCAAAAACCCAAAACAATGAATTTGTAAAGAGTGGGTTGGAAAACTGGGGTTTAGTGAATCGGACAACAAGTAAAATGGATTTTGATGACAAGAAAATGAAGGTAGACAAGTTTAAACTAAAGAAAATCGACATCGGCACAGTCCAAGGAGATCAATTCTTATATAATGATTCTCAAATTTGATTATAAGTTCAGTTCTTGATTGCTACAATGTTTTTCTCTCAACCTCTCGATCCCTTCTCCATGGAGGGTCTCTTGCATTATATAGTTCTCTTTAGACAATCTTTGTCCTCCACTTGTTGATCATTCAAGCCACTACTTGAGTGCTTGTCCCATCGGACACCCTCTTAGACCCTCTGTGCGTTGAGGCAGCAAAGGCAGCACTATTCAAGGGTCTTCTCCACATTAATGCAACCAGAAAGTTAGCTGTAAATCATTTAATGCTATGTTAGCAGCTTTTCCTTGAAATATTTCATAGCCTCCCCCTATCTTGTTCCTTCTGGATACTTATCCTCATCAGTGGAATCGTCCGGAATGTTGCTCCTGGTGTCAGACCACACCTTTTGACCTCGGCGTTGCTCAACTGAGGATGTATTCCTCCTCGGACAACCTTCTCGGATGGTTATGATCAAACCTCACCTCTTTACTTACCAATATGGATTCTTAGGAAGGTGTGTACATGTCCTCGGACTATTCATGTCCACGAATTGGGCCCCTGGCCCAATATATACGTAGATATGTATTCTTGGGCCTATCATCCCTACAATCACTATTTAAAGATGTCATATAAATTATCTATTCTAAACTCTATTTCATTAAAATAAAAATAAAAAAATAATTCTTAATTTTTTTAATTGTTTATCTTTCATCACATACAATAATTTACTATCTACTCTATTCCTTCGTCCTTAAGATAATTTACATAGTTACTGATATGAAAGACTTTAGGAGTTGATTGAGTACAATGTGGAGCTTTTCTCATTTTACAAAGATTGATGCGAATGTTCTAGTTTTGAGCAGTACTAGATAGTAGTTCGTGTCGAGTGGCCAAGTGGCAGTGGCCATTAAACTAATTAATATGAAAAATGTTATAGTTAATACAAATTTTATTATATAAAATTTACATATTTGATGTAACCATGAATATTTATAAAAAAAAAAAAAATTAGTGATATTAATTTGTAAGTTTTATATAATAAAATTTGTAGTATCCTACCGTGTAGCTTGTTCACATTGTGGTGATTTTTTTGTCTTTTAGTTTAGCATCTTTATAATGATAATTAATAAAATAGGCAAAAGAGCATTGGTAGACATAAAATAATTAATCTTAACAACAATTTTAACAATAAATTAGTGTTTTCTGTTTGTCTGCTTGTGATTTGTCCTTACATTTTTTTTTTTAAACTTTGGATTTTGGATTTTTATTTTGTGTGTTCTTATTAACTTGGCAATAATAACTAGTATCTTTTTTACTTGGCAATAAAAGTTAATCCCATCCAATCCAAATGGTTTTGATCAACCCATCTATTTGAAATTGGTTTAAAAACTTCACAACTAGTAAAGAAGCAACAGCAACAACAAATCCCTCAAACAAGGTAAGTTCATATATTTTGAGTTTAATAGGTCATCTAAACTAACATGCAAAAGCCTAAATCAATATAATAATTTCAAAGATGGGTAATGGAGAATGTTTACCTGGAAATCGTGATGAAGAACAACAACGATAATCGAAGAGAGCGACTGAGCAATAACAAAGAAGAAAAAAGTGAATATCGTGAAACTGATGAGGAAAGAACCAATGACTGATGAGATATATATATATATATATATATGGGTAAGGGATAGGCTAGTATTTCTGTAAATATTATCCTGAAGTTGAGGCTAATTTGGGTTTTTAGCCGAAACAATTAGCAAAAGCAACCCAATCTTCCAAATTGCGCGATGCTGAAAAAACAGTGAAAAATTGCATTTTTGGAATCATGAAAATTTGCGGAATTGAAAACACAATCCCGCAGATATTGCCTAGCCAAACGTATGCTTGGAATTGCGATTCACTAAACTGTCGTTTCAAGCAATCCAAACGCCTAAACTAATGGGCTCATAATGTCATAAAAACTATTTTTCGCAAGAAAACAAAAAATGTGGACATAAAATTATAAGACACTCTCATGCAATGCCCATTTTTATATGTATAAACTATAAAGGGTCTACCAAATATGAGAAGAGCACTCTATGAAACATCTCATTAGATACTTTCTTACATGATTGCAGGCCAGATCTGTTTTAGATTTGCACAAATCTTGGACGCCTATGTGAACATTTTTAGATGCAGACTCTAAACACAAGAAAAGATTGATGAAGAAAGTTTTTATAAGGCTTCTTCATAAGCACACTGCTTTTCTGCTGAGATGAAGGCAGTCAAGGCCCCCTTTTGTAATTTTGCTGCATATTTTAAAATTTGTTATATACCTAGGAAGTTGAATGAATATAGGGGTGTCAATTCGGGTTAGCGTGTCGGATTCGTGTCGTGTCGAGGTAGGGGTATTAGACTAAATGGCTCAACTCTAACCCGACCCATTTAATAATCGTGTCAGGATCCTTCAACCCTAACCCGACATGTTAATAAGGCGGGTTGACCTGACCCAACCCATTTGACACGTTTAATAAACGAGTCGTGTTGGGTTGACATGAATATAACACAACCTATTTCAACCTACATAATATTAAATATAACATCCAAGGGTTATGAATTTTTGTTGTTTTTCACTGATGGATATACGGATGTTATGGATCCAAGGGTTATGAATTCCATAATCCGCAACATATGAAATACACTTTTTTTTGCTTTTCAGCATTTGCATCTTAACACATGTTTATAAGATGGCCAACAAGCATAATAATATAATATCAAGTTGTCTTATTATCATTCAAAGAAACTAAAACAAGTGGACCATATCATGCAATCAAGAAAAACACAAGGCACATGGGTTCAAAGTTTACTGTACAAAAGCTGAAAAGCATCATGCAAAAAAAAAAAAAAAAAAAAAAAAAAAAAAAAAAAACCCACATTAGAGAGAGAGAAAGAGAGATAACCGGCTTGAGAGTTTACACTTGAGTTTGACTGTTGAGAATTAGCGTGAGAAGAATAATACGGCTGGAATAAATTAAAAAAAAAAAAAAAATTTATAAGAAGGTTTAGAGGTTTAGGGTTTGTAGGGTTTAGAGATTTATGGTTTGTGAAGTTTTAATTTTCAATTATATCCCTTGTAAATTTTTGTAATTACTTACTTTTCTTTTTTAATTTAAAATATATTATGTATATAAAAGATATTTGACAAATGTAAAATAAAATAATTATTTATATGTTATACGAGTTAAACGGGTTGTATTAAGTGGGTCATTTCGGGTTTGACACAAATAAATTGACGTGTCAAACGTGTCTATTGCGGGTTACGCGGGTTGACCCGCTTATGAAACGTTTTTTATCGTGTCGTTTTCGGGTTGACCCGTTTATGACCCAAACCCATTAAGGCCCAACCCTAACCCGAAAAAAACCGTGTTGGGTTCGTGTCGTGTTCGCGGGTTGGGTCGAACATTGACACCCCTAAATGAATATAATGTTTAGTGTAGTTTAATATCTGGATTTTAATACCCGTTTGCTTTAAATATCCAACAAATGGCAGTCAAACTACCCACTTTTGTACACTGCATTATAGTTTGTTTTACACTCAACACTTGTTTCACTTCTTTCTGACATGCGTGAGTTATGTTTGGGAATTTGAATTTGGATTTAGATTATAAATCAATAAATTTAAAAAGTTTTTTATTTCAAATATGTTAATTTTAGATATCATTTCAAATCCATTGATTTTGAAAGTTTAAAATCTTTGGTGGATGTGATAAATTCAAATCATTGATCTTTTAAAACTATCCAAATAAAGTATTTGGATTTTAATCACTCAAATCCAAATCCGCATACTTAAATCATGACATCCAAATGCATCACAATAGAACTTGACAACAACCGTGCTCAACAATGCTAAATCGAACATGGCAGGATACAAGATGCCTCATAGATCAGTTAATATTGAAGGCATTGTATGCCAATATGGAGTGTTTGGAATCAAGTATAAAGCTTTTATAAATGATGGTTTTAGTAACCTGTTCTGATCACACTTCAATATTCTGCAAGTCATCATTTTTGGGAAAATTTTAAGTCAATCTCTTGGATAAGTATCAAGATCAAAGGTCCTTAGCCTGACAATTTTTTTCTCGCAGCTTTCCCTAATTTAAGCAGACGAAAACTATACTGAGAACAACAACAACTATAACTCTCAAGTACACAATTATTGGATAGAGCCCATTTTACACAGAACTGATCTCGACAAACACATATCTTCTCTGACATGACATTACTTGAACAATATGTGGTATAACTTTTATTAGACTTAAAAGTCTTAGTAAAATGACAGTCCACATACAGCATAGTTTCCTACTGATTTTCCCAATTAGAAGGGGAGCTCAGTTTTAATTTTAAATATAAGAAGCTTCAATAATCCATTTGTCCTGATATTGGAGACTACAAGGAGGCAAAAAAGCTACCCTTAAACTTGCAAATGTTTAATGGCTGTGTGAACATCTTTGTCACCCCTGCCACTGCAGCTCAGGACTACCTTTGTTTTGTCTGGTAAAGAAGGACAAAGCTTCTCTAGGTAAGCCAATGCATGTGATGTCTCCAGAGCTGGAATTATGCCCTCCAATCTGGACACTCTCTTGAAGGCTGCATGAGAAAGAACTAATATGTCACTGATTATTGCAAATAAGAAAACTCACTGGCAACCAAAATCACCAAACAAGTAGGATACTAATGAAATGTTTTTTTTTATGATAATTTGATTGTTACAATGGAAGAGCGGAGATTTGTACCCTATAAAGGAGACCAAGCAATGCTATTAAGTTACAAAACTTTTGACAATATTGATGAGATGAAATATTGTTAAACATGCCCAATAATTAACCCATTTGAGTACCTTCTTAAGGGAAGGATTTTTTAGAGTACTATCATGGAGATTCTATGATTTAGTGAATCCAAGAAAACATATTTTAACTGCAATAATACCTAATCAAGGGTAGAGTCCATGTTAGTGCCAATTTATCCAATTGATTCACAAACACATTATTCTGATGATACAACTATTATGATGAAAGTTTAAAAACCATAAAGTTGTGTGTGATACATGTGACACCACCAATTCACTAAACTAGTTTCAATTTGGGATCAAAATAGGCACAATTTTCATGAATCACTGGAGGTGATTTTGAGAATGAGCCCATTCATTCTTCTATAAACATATTCAACAATGCCAGCATAGGTTGCGCGCACACACACAAAAGTTCTTAGACACCCGGAAAGAAAGTACTCAAAAGGTATAATTTCCATACCTTCTAAAGCCTCATCATCAGTTGCGCTGTGGTATTCAGCACGCCCTCTCTCCTTTAGAAAGCTATGCTCTGGGCCAACGCCAGGGTAATCCAAACTATATTTTATCAATATAAAATGAAAACAGAAAAAAATAAAAAATAAAAAATCAATTTGTGTACACTACAAAGTGGTAAAGAGACACAATTCATGAACAATAAGAAACGAGATTTTTCGTGCTGATTCTCACCCAGCGCTAATTGAATGAGGTTCAATTATTTGTCCATCATCATCTTGCAACAAAAAGCTCATAGCCCCATGCAATACTCCAACTTCTCCTTTTGTCAAGGTGGCCGCATGCTTGTCACTATCTAATCCATGACCTGCAGCCTCAACACCAATGAGCCTGACATCGAAGTCATCGACAAATTCATGGAAGAGTCCCATTGCATTAGAACCTCCACCAACACAGGCAACCAGCACATCTGGCTTCCCACCCCATTTTTCCAACGCCTGTCTTCTTGTTTCTTTCCCAATTATTGCATGGAATTCTCTGACCATCATGGGATATGGATGTGGCCCTGCAACAGACCCCAAGATATAATGCGTTGAATCTACATTAGTTACCCAATCTCGAATAGCCTCTGATGTAGCATCCTTAAGAGTTGCTGTCCCAGCATGGACTCCTCTAACCTGCACCAGGATATGAGTGTGATAATAAGAATCACAATCCCAGGATAAATTACATATAGCCTACATAAACATATCATGCCAAAGGATTTTCCACCTATATCGGCAAGAGTTTTACTGTTAAGTACAGGAAGCTTGTGAACCCAATAGACCTTAATCAATGCAGTATTAAATCAACTCAAAGGTATCCACATGCCACCATAAGACATCTAAAGCTGCAAAGATCAATCATACCTATGCTACTGTGACGTAAGTAAATTTAAAAAGTTCATACTAGTCAAAATACTGAAACTTCATTCTATGCTATCTGTCACCACAAAATCCAACAAATTTTAGAAAGATAAATGAGACTCAAAAGTGAAGCACTAATGGTTCATTCTAAAATAATTAAAACAAACTTTGAAACAGTAAAAGAAACCAACCTCAGCCCCCAGAAGCTTCATTCTAAAAACATTAAGGGCTTGCCTTTCCATATCTTGGGCACCCATGTAGACAATACACTCCAAACCAAATCGAGCACATACAGTAGCAGTGGCAACTCCATGCTGACCAGCTCCTGTTTCAGCAATTATACGCTTTTTCCCCAAACGTTTGGCAAGCAAAACTTGACCAATTGCATTGTTGATTTTGTGAGATCCAGTATGGTTAAGATCTTCTCTCTTCAAATATATATGAGGGCCCTCGCCATTAGGACGTCTGTAATGTTCTGTAAGCCGCTCAGCAAAGTAAAGAGGGCTTTCACGTCCAACATAGTCTTTCAATATTCCTTCTAGTTCTTTCTACAATAAAAAACACCATTATAGAAAAATAAGCATGACAACAACAAATATCAAAAAGAAAATTTACACTATGTGTTTGAGTATCGCTTATTTTACTGAAAACTAAAAACATTATAACAAAATAATTTTTAAATGTGTTAATAGTACCGTGAGACTCATTTTTAATAAAATTTTTATTAAAAAAAGAGGTTTATAGGTGCTGTGAATAGTGCACGAGACCCACTAGAAAACACTGAAACATACTTCTCAATGAAAAAAAAAAGTGAAATGTTAGACGCCAGACGTGGACATATATCCAAACATACACTAAGCTCCATTAATTTTGTAATTATAAATAGTGTTCATAACATATTATAAAGAAATGGTTAGAAACCAAAAAAAAAAAACAATATACTTTAAAAAAACAATTCTAGTATATATATTAGCATAAAAAATATGCTTTTGGTTCTAAAATTAATATACTTGGCCCCCCTCTTCAAACAATTTACAAGCTAACCAAAAAAAAAAAAAAAATCAAATCATCCCTTGTCTTGTTGTCCCAAGAATATCAAGAAAAACTTTTAGTTAAACATTTAGACAATTTACAAATCCGAACAACAAGGAAAATCTACAAAACAATTCACATATTCAGATAATAATAAAAAAATCTTTGGACACAATCTAAGTAAAAAATAAAAATAAATTATAAATCCTAGCAAAACAAATCACAAAAACCCAATAATCTTTACCTAATTTCTACCTCTCATTTGAGAGTTTTTGTCCCTCTCAAATAACTTTACCCCATAGTCACAGAGACAACTCCTATGCTGCTAATCACTCCATCCATGCACCAATTAGTGTCACTAGCAACTTGGATTAGTTGGTGTCTTTAACTCAATCTATGAAAAAAAATTTATTTTTTTAAAGAGCTACTACTCTTTTAACACAACTTGTGGAAAATATATATATATATATATATATTTTTTTAATGATAGAATTTTATTAATTTTTAATATTTTATTAACTTTGGGACACACTTAGCATGCATGCATAAATGTAATACACGTGTGAAACAACTACAACCTACTATTTTATGCCTTACCTAAACTACCACTAGAGCATGTGTGTGATTAGTCTATTGGTAATAAACTTTGTGCCATAACTAAATTAATATGATGATAGGAAAAACTTTATTATTTACATAGTTGAAAACTCAAAGTTACCGTTCATTATCACATGATTGTTTAACAAATCTCTTTTTCTTTTCTTTTTTTTTTACTACCTTTTCAAAATGGCAATTTTTTAAAGGAAAAGATCTCACATCTTTATGCTACCTCAACCTTAACCAAGTATAACAAAAAAATCCTTAACCAAGACACCAATAATTGTCTCAGCCTTTTTTTCGCTTAGTGCATGATGTTGATTAACCATTATTTTAGTTGTTTTATTAATGTAATACTAAACATGAATTTGAACTTTTAACTTTTAATTACAGTTTTTGTTTTTTTTTTTTTTTTTTTAGAATCTTTTTTATATAGCACTATGAAGTTATTAAGTATAGAATTATGTGAAAAGAATAAATAGATTTCTAAAAAAAAAAATTATAATGTGGATAGAATAAAGAATTGGTCTAACCCCATTCAGACCTTGAAAATATTAAGTCGTGCTAATTGACTTACAAAACACTTGATTATAAATATCTATTATTGATTTTTTTTTTAAATTAATGCTAATAATGCATCATTGTCAACCTCTAGTATCAAACTATTAAATTCCAACTTTTAAAAATTCTTGAACAAAGAACTTTGGCTTCCCCAAGCTTAAATCCTGATTCCATCCCTGACCTCAGCCACACATGTCAAGTTTTTAATCTTGTTTTGTTACATATATTACAGGCTAAAGATTTTGGAATTCAATGTTTAATAACAATCCATTTGAGTTTCCCATTGAAATTATATGGCTGAAGGCAGGAACTGAAGCCATTATGGAGCAGCATAATTGATACTGTTCCAAGTAAAGAATCTCACTTTCAATTACAAAAATTAATATATTAATTAATTAAGCTGATTTCCTAATTATCTTTATCTCTCTCTCTCTCTCACACACTCACACACACATATATATATATATATATATCATGTACATCAGTACATACATACATGAGAAAGAAACATTTGCCATTGAAATATTCAAAACACAAAGAAATCATTGATATAGAAACAAATTTAAATGAAAAAGAATTTCAAACCTGGAAATCTTGATCGACTGCAATGGCATGATATGCGGCCTCAAGCTCGGTGAGAGCAGGGATAAGAGTTTCAGGGACGTACTTTCCACCAAATTTTCCAAACCTACCCACAGAATTAGGTCTCTGTAAAGTTTTGAAATCATTCTCTTTGGCATTGATGGTAAGGGTTGAAGCTTCAGCTGTGACGTTGCAAGAGATGGAAGAACGCTTGAATTCTGATCGACCCAGATGGAAATAATTGTTGGGTTTTGACAGGACTTTGAGGGTGGTGAAGGAAGAGATACATGGTTTGGAAAGAGACGTAACATGGTTTGTGGAAATGGCCATGTTGGTCGTTGAGAGAGAGAGAGAGAGAGAATGAACCTACTTTTTGTTGTACTTTGGAGGGTTTGGTAGATGCATGCAGTTTGGATTTTTACTAGGATTTTATATATTTGTAAGAAGGTTGGTGAAGCCGTGAAGGTTGGTGAATGGATCAAATTTGGAATGACCAAATAAGTATGAGGTTATGATTGTAGAGAAATGAGGACAAGGGTAATGTATTGTTGTCATTAAAGGAAAGCAAGAGAGGTTGATGTTTTCATCCAAAATAGACTTCAATTTTTTATTTTTTATTTTTGATAATTCAATGGTTACAACAGAAAAAAATTATTTAAAACTTGAATGTTTTCCTTAATAACACTCAAGATGTGCCAAACATTTAAATTACAAGATTATTCTTCAATTTTAATCTTTTATTTCTTTAGATGAATAGGTACAAGATATTATAACAACTTTTTAAACATTGACATTCTTCCATTTAAGGGAAAAAAAATCGAAAATAGGTCATTACTTCTTACAAATCCTACATCTATAATGAGTTGAGCCATCGGTTGCCTCACCATGAGTCCAAGGGCGAAGGGGGGGGGGGGGGGGCTAGGGTCCTTCCTAACTTTTCAAAAATCCCCCCTCCCTCTTATAAATTTGGTAATTAAAAAATATATATATATATATATATATATGTAAATTTAAATAATGGCCCTCCTTGATTTTTACTAAAAATATGTAACACATTTATATAGATGACTAATGCATTATTTTTATTTTCTCTAATTACTCTTATACCATACATAACTCATTAATTTAAAGTGCATTTAATATATTTTATAAAAATGGAAAAGTTTATATATTATTAATGCACTTTTTCTTTTTCCCTCTCTAATTACTTTTATACCACAATAGCATATTTTTAGAAACATATAAGTAACCACCACACACCCTTAGTGCGATGGTCACTCCACAAGTATAAGTGTTTTTCTGATGTAGGGGGCAAAAACCGGGGTTCAAGTCTCTAGGAAAGAATTCACACACATATATACTTAAATTAGAGTAGATTAGAATTTCTATCTCATATAAGAGAAATTATAGAGTCCTCTGGTGGATCACATCACTTATCCACTATTCCACTAAAAAACTTCCACTTGTTTAAAATTGCTGAGTCAGTAATTAATTTCTATTTAAAAATTTTTTATAATTAACAATTTTAAATAGGTTGAAGTTTTTTAGTGAAATGGTGGACCACATCACTTCTCCACCATGTGGATCTTATAATTTCTCCTTGTATAAAATATATATACATATAAGTAAATATTTTTATTAAAATCTTCCTTTATTTATTTTTTACTTTTTTTAATTTTTCATATAGAAAATTAGAGATAAAGACTTTTTTTTTTTTTTCCTTTTAGAAGAAACAATGAATGTGGATTTCAAGTTTATGAGTTAAAAATCCATTAGTTTTATTAATGTTAAGAGTTTACATTGTGCCTGGATGTGGCGTAAACCCCTTCGTTTACACATTACACCAATAATGAAATTTACAAAACTTGTTTCATGTAACCCCCAAAATACAACAAAAAATACAATAAATTTCCTCTAAAATAGAGCAATTCAAAAGTGACCCAATTGAAAATTTCACAGATCATGTTTTTTTTTTTTTTTTTTTTTTTTTTTTTTTTTTTTGAGAAAGAAACTTATGGATTTTATTAATAAAAAACAACTACATCCAATTGTAAAATCGAACCAATATGAGATGGGACATCTTCCATCCATACTTGAAAATCTGGTATGCATAATGCATTTTTAGCTAGACTATGAACAATCTCATTGTCGTTTCTCTTAATGTGAGAATACAACAATCCTTCTCTACGAACATGTGAAAACCTAATACAATGAAATAGACTTGCAAAACATTTAACATCACGACTAAGTAAACCAAAGGATTCTAAAGACTGGGAATTTGCATTCAAAGAGTTCATTGCAATCTCTGAAACTCCCTCTGGGGTGACATCTTCCAAACTCAGATCAGCATCAAACTGTAAAGTCTTCAATATAGCCAAAGTTTCAAGCTCTATGACAGTTAGGGGGAGAGGGATGATTCCGACCATGTGTGCCAAGTCTTTTCCTTGGCATTCTCAGATGATCACTCCAATCCCTGCCCTATCTTCTTCTTGAAACATTGTATCGATATAATTTGTGCTCGAACCCTCCACAATTACATCAATAGTCGATCTCCAAAACAACACTAATCCACCTCCCGTATCCAAAACAACATCCACAGAATTTTGTTCCTGGAAAATTGCATCATCAGAGTTCACCTTCAGGATCAGCCATGGAGGTGGTTTCCAAATGGCATAGTGTGGAGGCTGATTAGACTTATCTGGCTCATTACCCTTCTTTGTTGTTGTTGCGTTTTTTTCCTTGTCTGGAATATTGACCATATTAAACACTTGCCGTTGGGATTGTGGTTTGGCTAACACATGCTTCTCACGTGCCTCACTTAAGATATCTTGGGAAATATTGCTTGGTTAGGTCATGCAGATAATGTGATCAAATTTTCCCATCTTTGAATCAATCTCATTTATTTTGGCATCAAATTCTTTGGCTGAAAAAACTGCCCCTTGATTCTCGATATTATGATTACCCGAAAATTGTGGGGTTGATAATGAGACATTGATTACACCCTTTGTATGTTTCCTTACTATATGCGTTACTTCTGGAGCATCCAAATTAACGGCTTCATCCATTAATTGCTCACTCATAGCATCCCTTGGATTCACAGTGTTGAGCACCGCCGTTGGACTGTGCGCTGTTCCCTGAGCTTTGTGCTTCACCTTCACCGATTCAGTCCTACTCCCATCTTCATGAACACCTAACTTCGAAGATACTCCCAACTTCGTCTTGTAAAAACTTTGAACGGAAAGCACTGCTTTTCTTGAAGGAACAAAAGGCGAAGCTCTAATTGATATCTGTTTCCTAAACCCCAGAAAAAACAAAACCCACTAGCCTTGGAATAACTTGTTATTCCAAAGAAACACACAACTTCTTACAAAAGAAGGGACATGACTTCTACTGAGCTCTAGGAAGCGTGTTCCTGTTGCACCAGAGAAACTTATTACTCCCATCTTGAGAGTACTACATTATTTTATAGATCATGTTGAATAAACTATAAGTCTTGGATATCATCAAACCCTAAAGTCACCAATCCAATCTTTATCTTTGTGCACACAATGAACCACCAAGTCACTAACCCATTGCCACCCTAAGCCACGGTATACACCAAACTATCTACACCATCAAACTCAGCAACCTATATTCAAACCCACAGAAAATCTACCCTCAAACCCCAATTAAACCATATACATCATATGTTGTTTTTGTTGTTGTGGAGAGTGGGATAATAGATAGGACAATGGCGACGGCAACGAATTGGCCAGCTTGTGGTGGCATATTGCAGCGTGTGGTGGCATATTTCGGCGTGGGTGGTGGGGTGCCTAGGCGTGCTTCTTCTTAGTTCTTGAACTATAGAAGAGGAGCTGAGATTTTGATTTGTGAAATAGGATTATGTGTAGCAAGTTGTAATTAATTGTTTTAGTAAATGTTGATAAGGCGTTGTATTATTGGTGGCATAAACCTTCAGACATAATTTAAACTCTAATGTTACATATATATATATATATATATATATGTGGACAAAACTTAGATATAGTATCTTAGTTGTTCCTTAGGTCCCCTCTTAAGATTCAGCCATATGACTACTTAATTAAAAAATACACTTCCATCCCGTGAGAAAAAATTCACATGACAAAATCTTAAAAAATAAACCTAAAAAACAACACCTAAGTACTATAAGTGTGCGTTTGGATTGCACTGAAAAGGAAAGCAGACGCGTGACTGCGTTTTTTGTGTGGGTCCCGTGCACTGTTCACAGAACCCACAAGAACTTTTTTCAACAAAAATAACTTTAAAACTGGATCCTACGGCACTATCCATACATTTAAAAATTATTTTACTACAGTATTTTCAGTAATAAGCGATATCCAAATAGACCCTCACACACTTGATATAATATTTTTTTTATATGTAAGAAAATAGCATTTGTTAAATCATGTTACAAATAAATTTTATGTATATTTAGTTTGGCCCTCTCTGAAGATATTTTATGGCTCTATCACTGCATATATAAGTCCTTGGTTGTCCACTCAGCTTCAACCTCCCGCGCTAGTCCAAATCGGCAACCTCTGGTATATCTCTCTCAATGTTCATCCAGTTAGCTAGTGTTACTGCTAAAGACTAAAGGAACTGCAATTTACTCCTCAATTTAGAATAGAACCAACCAAAAAAATTTAAAGCGTAAAGTAGTTTACTTTGGAACACAGTGTGTTGTTTTTAGCTACAAAAAAAGTTTACCGTGTGCCATGTGTTTTACGGCTATACTACTGTTCATATTTTACTAGTTTTTTTTTTTTTTTTTTTTTTTTTTTATATATATATAGGTTTTTTCAATTTTACTACATGTGGTTCAGTGGCGGTCTAAAATAATTACTTAATTATTTAACTTTGTTCACTTATCTAAATAGTATTTTACAGTTATTCTTCAAATAATTTGTTTCTTTTTTATTTTGCTTTATAACTAGCTTATAAAATTCAATACTTAAGCTTTATAGTGTGAGTAATCTGTGGAGGAAACCATTCGTAACAAATGTTGGAACTTAAGATGTTGAACCTTTAAAAAAAGGTTAAAGATTTCTTTTTATTAAACAGGTCCAAGATGTTAATGCAATGGCAGCCGTAAGAGCCATTGAATTTGTGCATGAAGTTGGTGTATCAGCAATTATATATCCTAGAAGGAGATTTAGAAGAAATCATAAACTCTAGAAATGTCGTAGGTCTTTCAATATGAATGGAAGATACTCCTTATATTAAGGTTGTATTTCAAGCTAATTCGACTTTTATTTAACTGTCTTTCGTTGTAGATGAAAGATATTCCTTCTTATATTAACGTTGTATTTCAGGCCAATTTGACTTTTATTTAACTGAATTCACGGCTTCTTTCTCAAAAAGATTATTTTAACTAATATGAAAATATATGGTTAATCAACACAATGAAGTCCATTAAAAATTTCTCAAAGCTTGACCTCCCTTAGAAAAAAAATCCCTAGCTTTGCCTGAATATGATTGATAATCTCTAGCCATTTTCTATGTTGCTTATTTTTTATGACTAATATATATGATGTTTATTAAAAAGAAATATAATTTTTTATATAAATGTGTTACAAAAATTAAAAGTTGGTTAATTTTCAAACAAAACAAAACGCAAATCCATATTTTTAACAATTTCCAAACGCACACAATTTACTACTACTACTCCTAGGCTACCAGCCAACAGCTTTTCCAGGCAACTTCAAAAATCGAAGTGCAGAGTTGACCCCTGGCTACTCTAAAGTCTAAACTCAATTCTACTAAAGTCTAAACTAAATATTAAAATACCAATAGAAGTAGAACCTGCATTTTATTTAACTGGACAAAGACCTCAAGGGGCCTAACCCCTCTTGGATGAACCCAAAAGAAAGGAGATGGAGTAGTTCCTGAGCTTTAAAACCAACAGCTCACATACCACGTTTGGGAACCACTCTATTGACTAATCTAGGAGCAAAAATAATTGACCAATTACAAAAGGAAGATAAAATATTTTCAACTTCATGAATGGCATCCTCTATTTCCCAATTCTTAGTTGAGTCTTCCTTTATTGCCAAAACAAACCTACTTTACATCTTCAAAATGACCTTGGAGAGACCTAAACTCCTTGCTTCAGGGACAACTACCATTGCCACCTTTGTTTCCACCCACTCTCCAGCCATATCCCAAGCTGTCAAAGACAAAGACTCCAAGCATGTCATATGTTCCAGAAGAATCCCTATACACAGTGGCACAATACACTCCATTGTCATGTACTGATGCATAAAAATTAAACTTCAGCCATCCATTTGGGGGAGGCAATCATTTATGCTTGTGCTCTAACAGCAGGATTAAGGAATCCCACGCTGACTTATGAGTGGAATAACTCTGGTTGATAGATCTAGGTAGCTGTAACAGTTCCACACTCTCGTCACTGAAGAACAGCTCATCTCTCATCTGTCAAATTTGATCACATAAAATGGCAGCAAAGAGCAGGATGTATTTTTCCTCCTCCTTGTCAATGTTCAAATGCAAGAAAGAGTTTGACCAAATGATCAAAGCAAAAGGCCAACCAGTGTACAGCTAGATTTCAGAAATTAGACAACTTACATAATGGTGTAATGGTCATAGGTTCATCGAGAAAGCTCTGATTTCTCATAGAGAGGTTGAGCAATAATATTAGGTATGAACTCCTGCTTAGAATAACATGCTGTGAGAGACCCTGCTGCTCATGCTAGGACTCTGCTTAGCACAATCCCAGGAATTCTATTTTAGTAAAACCTGCCATTCTCTTATACAAAGATCTTTCATCCTCGTTGAAATTAAAAGGGAAGTGAAAGATCCACATTGAAGAGTATCTAAATGCCATTCTATTTCTCATATGGTCAAGCTCAAAATGTAAATGCACATGAGTAAACACAAGCACACAGATCTTGGGAGAATAATTGCAATTAATTAGGTGTTAAAAAAGCAACGTAGGGTATAGTTGATAAACAGAATGAAACTCAATTAGGCAAACCAAGTTCTAGGATCATGTGGGGAAAATAAACTCCAAGTCCAACCATTCATTTTCAATTTACTCCAAGATCTTATATGGTTTGATAATTAAGCCAACTAATAATGCCAATGAATTGTTTGTTAAGACATCACCTAAATCAGGAAATCACCAAACTGATAACAAACACACTCAAAAAAGGGTAAGAAGGTTACAAAATTTGAGTTTCTGAGTAGTATCTCAAACCCTCTTTTTCCTACCCAGTAGAGGTCTCTTGCCAATAGTTGAAGTAGTCCTGCCAGAGTGTGGCATCAGACCACGCAGAATAGCTAAAACACCAAAACCCAAGAAAGGGAAGTACATCATCAATAGCTTATCAGACGCCTTGTGAGACCCAATTAGTTCGGATAATATAGTAACCTGAAATTCAGATGAGCACAAAATGTAAGAAGAAAGGAATTGGTAGTCTTAACTCCTAAGTAATATGTGACAAGTTCAATATAAATGTATCTAGCTTGTAAGCTAGAAGACTTTTATGTTCAATAAACCAACCATATCCAGATTCCACTATAGTTTTAAAAAGGTTAGGCAAGCAAGTTTTGGGATCATTAGTAAAACTATTTGAGACACAAACTACCATGGCCACAATACATGCCACTTCACCAATCGAGGAGGTGATAGCTTCTGCCCCAGAGGCATGCCTAAAAAATGAGGAATCAAAAGACAAATTATCATGCTATCCTGGATGGAGTTGAATCGAACTATCCAACCACATTTTCTGAATGATCAGATCTAAACTTTTCAAAGTAGTTCACCATTTTGTTAGATTTTATTCTACGTCTCATACCACATAAAGCTAATTTCTTTTCATAGTTTTTTAGACTCGCTTATTTCCTCTAAAATGTGTAAATTTAATTGTTCACTCTCCAAACAGTACAAAAATTTGGAGGAGCTGCTGTAGTTGCTCTAAAATGTGTGTATTTTGACATAATTAAGTACCACAATTTTTTTTTTTTTTTTTTTTTATCGGTAGTTAAGTACCACTAGTAAACTTAAAATGTGAGTCATTACCTTAGGTTCAAATTTCAAAACCATGCCTATCTCTCTCTCTCTCACACACATACAAACACGCAAAACCAGAAATTATTTCATGTGAGTGTATGTAATGTTCCTTTAACATTCATATCCATAGAAACCCAGATCCCATGGACTCCAACCAACAATTTACTGTACGGAGAATTTGTAACATACCCAATTCAGCATACCAGATAATGAGCTAAAATCTAGAACCTAACACCTCTCACAAAGTAAAAAAATTCAACTTTTTTTTTTCTATGGGGACCCAACGAAACAAAGCATAGAAGAGAAAGAGAAATAGTTACCATGGAAGTTAAGCAAGAGGCCCCATAGATCAAGCAAGTAGTATTAAACCAAGGCTTCCGAGCCAGAATAGCATACAAATTGAGAAGAGAAAGCGGCCACTGGAAAAAAAGCTCGAGCCACACAATCCCAACGAAGAAATCGGGCTTCTCGGCTACCAAATAGTCTCCATACTCGCGGGCATACCAGTTCTTGAGGTCGAGGAGCAAGTCAGGGAACAAGCTCAGAGGAAGACAAGTCTGCGCGTCTATCAGTGGCGCTGCCAATGCGATCACCATGAAAAACACAAACAGCACCGCGTCTATCAGCTTCAGCGATGCACCCATTTTTGAGGTTGTTCTTCTTCTTTCCTTTTTTGTTTTTTGTTTTTTGTTTTTTTTTTTTTTAGGGGGGTGGTTTGGAGATTGTGTAATTTGTATCTGTGTGAGCTAGAGCAAAATGGGGATCTTGTAACGTTGAAAGTTCAACGGAGTCTACTATTTATATGGGCTCTTGAATCCAGCTGGCCCATATCACAAAGGATAGAATATTATTCTAAAGAAAATAAAGTGTGGTGTTCCCCTTTGAGATTCACATTTCAAGTTTGTTGCTGCTTTTTTAGTGGTGGTTTTAATTATTTCAAGGCTTGAATCCTTTTACTTTACCTAAAAATCAATTAAGTTTTAATGACTTTTTTTTGGTTCAATTTAGTCATCTAAGATTCAACTTTATTCAGTTCAATCATTCTGTATAAGAATTGTGCCGTCAATAAGCCCTAAAATGACGTCATTTTTGGGTCTCGTTTAAGGACATTTAATGACAATTTTCTAATAGATATGGACATGAGGACTAAATTGAATTTTAGGCAAAGTTAAAGGTGAAATTTATAGTCTAACATTATTTAAAATTTTATTCATATATCCTAAATTTATATATATATTAATAGATAAAGTTTAGGGAAAGTTCAATTAGAATTTGAAATTAGAATGCAATTTTGCGCCATATGTCTAAATTTATATGGGGACTACATCATAATTATCCACTTAAGTTTGTGACCTGATCCACTTAAGTTTTTTTAATTTTTGTGCCAAGTGAATTAATGAGTGCAAAATACTAAGAATCTAATATTAATGAATTATATAATTTATAAATAAATTTAAAAAAAAAAAAACCAATCACATATACTCAATCAAAATCACCACACAACAAAGATCATCACACGTTCTATCTTATTAAAAATTTAAAAAAAAAAAAAAAAAAGATCATAAATAGTATTAAATTTAGGTAAGAATTTTAATATGTAACTAATTATGTTTACTTTTAAAATAAAATAATTTGACTAATCATTTATATTTTTATGATAAAATTTGTGTTTAATTTTAAATGTATCTATATATATCCATGTGTTACATGCTTTTAAAAAAAAAATTGGCTAATTATTTACATTTTATATTAAAAATTGTGTTTGATTTTGAATCCAAATTAGTTTCTATACTCAATTAAAATAAGCTATTATGTTGCAAAGGATAGGTGGCTTTTGTCCAAAGGGACATCCTACATGGGGAAAAGAGAAAACCCTTAAGAAGAAGATGGAGTGAATTTCTTCAAAGAGTAATTTGAATGTTTGTCTATTTTTTGTGAAAGAGTTATTGGGTGTATTGGAATTTTGGAATTGTGAATTTGGTTTGTAGGGTTTGATTGAGAGTGGTTGTAATTTATATCGTTGAAAATGGATTTTAGTTGGCATTGCTCATGGATGTAGGCTTAGAGTTTATCAAACCCTGTTCAATATTGTTGTCATGTGTGGATGTTTTTATCTTTCTTGTTCATGTGAGCGTGCTCCCACTAACCTTAATTCACAACAATAATTTATACTACTAATAAGAGGAATCCCCTGTTTCGTCTTCAATTTTTGAAGTACCAAAATAACCTCATACAAATTATGAAATAACATACCTTTTAGTTTAATTTTTTTCCTACAAAAAAACAAAAAATGTTAAAAGAGTAATACTATCTCACATACAAAAGGGGGAAAAAACCGTTATTCTTATTTGTATTCAAATGTCTAATACCTATTTGTATTTGTTATATATTTGAATTCAAATACTTCAATTATGTTTATCAAAAAAAAAAAATACAAAATAACTTCTTCAAAAAGAAACTCACTACCTCACGTAAAAACTACTCATTCTTATTCCGTATTCAAATGTTTAATTCCTATCTGTGTTTGTTATTGTAAGGACACGATTTGCAATGACCCATAATAGTGTTGGGTTCGCACGTAAAAAGGCCCAAACAATATCATTTATAGAGCGTGGGTTTGAAAGGCTAGGCCCTAGTCACCAGACGGTGAGTTTTTCGTGGAGTTCATACATGGTTAAGTCATTTTCGCCCTAGGAGTCTTTCTCTTGGAGGCGAGCTGGGAGAATCTGGTTTTTGGCCATTTTTCCCAGCCTTTTCTCTAGATTGCTTACTTTTCCTTTTATACTCGCATGTGTTCCTTATCCTTCGTCCACGTGTAGGATCGACTTTTCCCAGACTGATACTTGTCCCATCAGCCCATACCTAGAGTGGTTGGGGGTGGTTGTAAAAGCTGAAGAGTATGGCTCTGTCAGGTGCAAAGTATTGAATGGCAGTAAGGGCAGCTTTCCCTGGTCATTATACTTTCCAGCGTATCCTTCTCTATTGACTTAGATATTTTAGATTTTTTCCAAACTGCTCCTATACCGTTTTTGCCCTTCCTTCCGGTGAGACCTCGGACATGCCGAGGACTGAATCGTCCTCAGCTGTGTCCCAAAGCTATTTTGTACTTGTATTACCGAGCCTGGGCTATAACTTTCCTCAGCTCGGGCCTTTGGGCCCCAACGAATAAATGGGCCTGGCCCACAAATTATTGGGCCCCACAGTTATCTATTTGAATTCAAATACTTCAATTATGTTTTAGGTTTTTTCATTTATCTTCTCCACTTCGCTTAAAACTTAGAACACTATCTCAATCTCATTTTTAAATATTATTCTATGTTACCTTACCTTTTTTTTTTTTTTTTAATACAATATATCACTTTTAAACATTATAACACTAAACACTTTCAAAAAAAAAAAAACATTATAACACTAAACCAAAAAAAATAAATAAATTAAAAAAGAGCATTATTACACGTGCAAAGCGCATATAATGAGTCTAGTAATAAGATAATATAATTAAGATTACATTAATAATAATATAGCTGTAAATTACATTCTATATCATACACAAACTCACTTTGAAATCAAACACAAATCCAAACTAAAAATCTCTTATTTTCAAACCTTGACAATGAAACCCAAATAAAAAATAAAATAAAAAATCTCAATTTTCAATTCCCAAACCCACTAATCAAACAGGAAGCCAAAAAAAAAAAAAAAAAAAAAAAGAAAAAAAAAAAACAAGAAGGAAAATAAAAGGAGCTTGAGAGAAGAAAGAGTTTGGCCATGAACTAAAAGAGAGAGATTCCCATCATGAAGGTGGTGGCGTGCTCATGGAGATTGTCCATGGAGGTTCAACCTTGGAGGGGAGGAGCTTAAGCTGAGAAATAGAGAGAAACAGAGACGTTGGAATAAAAAATTGATTTTTAGTTTAACTTGCTGCTACAGTGAGCTATTATCTATAATAGCTCAATGTAGCTGAGTGTAAAAAATTTTGGCATTTCAGAGAATTGATATAGTGGGTATTTTTGTGTGTTGGTTGTTAAATTGGCTTTTTAGTTTTTTTAGCATTCTTGATGTGAATGCTCTTACTCGCTTGGTTGTTGTTGGTTGTTTTTTCATTATTTCCATCCAATTTGGGCAAATCAAGAAAGTAGCTTGGGAATTTTATTTATGGCTAAAATGCAAAACTCAATACTCAAGTTTTATCAAAATTAATTTCAATCTTCTAACTATGCTTTTGTTCATTTTAATCCTATAAGTTTCAAGTTTATTCAATTAAGGTCTCTCTGTCAACTTCCGTTAATTTTTTTTTTTAAATGGAAAATATTTTCAATTATTAATTGGATTTTTTAAATTTAAATAATTTGAAGAAAAAATCAAAATTTTGGACAATTAACTGCAATATTTAACAAAAGTTGATGGAGATACATTAATTGAATAAACTTGAAACTTGAAATGAATGAAAGAAAAGTTAAAGGATTGAAATGAATTTTGGTGAAACATAAAAGGTGAGTTTTACATTTTAACATTTTATTTTTTCTCAATTTTAGTCATTTTCTTTTCTCTCATATAAACCAAACAAAAGGAGATTGCCTTTTGACTCAACATTTTTCTAATCTTTCCTATACTTTTTCTTCCCTCCTTTTTCAACTAGTCCAACTTCAATGTTAAAAACAAAAAATATGATGTTGCAAGAGTCTAATAGAATGTAAAAATGTAAGATTTTGTAGGAAATTCTTACGTAATTTAAATTCAATTAAAAATATATCTTAGAATAACAACTTGAAAAATGTAAAATTTTAAAAGTTTAAGTGATAACATTAAAAAAATTAAACAAAATGATAAATGCTTTCATTTTATATTATATATAGATTATGAATAATTGGTGTGACACAAATCGCAACAATTGTCACTTTAGTTTGTAAGCATTTTGCGTTAAAACTTATAGTAACATTTTGATTTTTGTCACTTCACTTCGGGACTATAGCAAGCACTCTTTGAGTGTGTTTTTCTTTATTAACCAAAAAAAAAAAAAAAAAAGGTCACAATAATATCATGACACCTAAATCCCAATGAAATTTTATTGTATGACGAGAGCACTAAGTGCTTATTTGGCAAAATAGTTTCAAACTATACTATAGGGGTGAAAGGCCAGGGAGTCCATATCTATGTATATATTGGGCCAGGGGTCCAATCCAAGGACGTTAAAAAACCCGAGGGCGGGTAAACACTTTCAGAAGGGATTATGTTAGTAAGTGAAGAAGTAAAATTTAATCAGAGCCACCCTGAGGGTGGTTTGAGGAAGAATCCCACCTTGGTTGGGCAAGGCCGAGGATAGAGGGTATGGTCTGCCATCAAGAGTAACATTCTGGACCATTCCATGGAAGATGATAGGTATTGAGAAGGAACATGACAAAAGAAGACCTTGAAATATCTAAGAGAAAGCTGCTACCATCGCATTGAATGCTCTGCAGTTAACTGAACCGTGCTTTTTAGCCTTACAGCTACTCCCAAAGACTTTAGGGATGGGCTGATGGGACAAGTATCAGTACTATCAATCTAAAGTTACACGTGGACGGTGGAAATGAAAGAAGAATGATAGTATAAAATAGAGGAGAAACCCTAATCGAAAAGGAGAGGGAAGAAACACTATAGCAATCTAAAACCAGACTTGGCAAAATAGTTTCAAACTATACTATGGGGGTGAAAGGCCAGGAAGCCCATATCTATGTATATATTGGGCCAGGGGTCCAATCCGAGGACGTTAAACAACCCGAGGATGGATAAACACTTTCAGAAGGGTTTGTGTAAGTGAAGAAGTAAAATCCAATCAGAGCCACCTCGAGGGTGGTCCGGAAGAATCCCACCTTGGTTGGGTAAGGCCAAGGATAGAGGGTATGGTCTGCCATCAAAAGCAACATTCCGGACCATTCCATGGAAGAGGATAGGTATTAAGAAGGAACAGGACAAAGGAAGGCCTTGAAATATCTAAGAGAAAGCTTCTACCATCGCATTAAATGCTCTGTAGCTAACTGAACAGTGCTTTTTAACCTTACAGCTACTCCCAAAAATTTTAGGGATGGACTGATGGGACAAGTATCAGCACTATCAATCTAAATTTACATGTGGACGGTGGAAATGAAAGAAGAAGGATAGTATAAAATAGAGGAGAAACCCTAATCGAAAAGGAGAGGGAAGAAACACTGTAGCAATCTAAAACTAGACTTGTAGCAAAGCCTAGAGAATAATATTTAAGAATCAGTCTCCTCGGACTTGGCCGGGGATGTTTTTCCTTAATAAACTTCAGTTATCTTTCTCTCTTTGTCATCAAAATCTATTGGTTTGTTATCTGATTCACTAAAAGTCAGTTTTCCAACTCATTCTCTACAAATTTATTACTTTGGGCTTTTTGAGCGTGAATCCATACCTCTGTTGGGCTAGAAGTCCAAACTAGGTCCTTACATATACCTTTTCAAAATACAATTTTTTCAATGAAAAAAAAAAAAAAAACTTTTTAAAACTTAGGGTATGTTTGGTAACTATTTTTTCCTTTTATTTTCTGTTTTCAAAAACAATTTTCTATTTTTGAAACTAAAAAGCTTGTTTGGCAACTCAAAATGGACAGAAAACAAAAACTGTTCTCAAAACTCAATTTGTGAAGGAAACTGAAAACATGCAAAAGATTATTTTCAGTTTCTAATTTTCAAAAGTTAATGAAAATATGCATTTGATTTAATGAATCTGTCGTATTTAATGAGTTAGCATTAGAGTTCAAATCCTAGTAACAACATGTTTTAATATTTTCTATTTTTTTCTTCAAAAAAATATTTTTTTAATTTCAACTAACCTGCAGACACCCCACTTTACAACTTGCATTCAACCAACTGGTAGATCTTCAGATTTGTGATACAAAACAAATCTTGATGTTCTAACGATCATAATGGTATGCCATGGGTTTTGATCGGGCCATCTGATCAAAAGTTATCATACAAACAATTTTCAATGATCATGGCTTGCCTATACAATGGGCTTGATCACATCCTATTCTAAACACTTAATTTTGATTGATTCTCACAAGAATTAATTTAAAGTTAATCAAGTGTGATTTTTGATTTGATTTCATTTTTTTTGAAGAAATAATAAAAAATGTTTTTCTTTATGGCATCTTATCTGCTATTTTTATTAAAAAAAAAAAAATTGGAGATATGATCCATGAAAAATTCAAAAAAAAAAAAAAAAATGCTCAAAAAACGTCATTATCTTCAGCAGCTACTTGAATCGCATTTTTGGTCAGAAAAACGTTGAAATTTGGATTTCTCTATTTCTATAAAAGTTGTAGAGAATTAAATTTCCTTTCAAAAAAAATCAATCCCAAATCAATTGGAATTTTGAGCAGCAAGTTATGGCCAAAAAAAGAAACAGGTGCAGAAGATAACACAAATTCAGCATTATCTTCAATTTTCTCTCAAAATTTCAAATGAGTTCAACATCAAATCTGGTCAAGCCTACCTAATAGACTTATCCTTTCCCTTTGCTTCAGAAGAAAGATTTTTGAAAAATAAATTGGGTAAAGAAACAGATACAGCCTATGAAAAAATTAAAAAATGCTCAAAAGACGTTACTATTTTCAGCAGCAATTTGAAACACATTTTTGGCATGGATAACGTTGAAATTTGGCTTTCTCTATTTCTGAAAAAGTTGTAGATAATTGAATTTCCTTTCAAAAATCACCCATCTTGAATCAATTGGAATTTTGAGCGGAAAATTAGAGCCAAAATACGAAGCAGGTGCAGCATCATTTCAAAATTTGAATGGGGATCAACACCAAATCCGTCCCAGCTCATTTAAACAGGTTATCTCCTCCCTTAGCTTCAGAAGAAAGCTAATAACTTAGCTTTAAAGTTAAGCCATCCCTTCCCCTATAAATAGAGAAGACCTCTTCCATTCTCTGGACCCCGAATTCCCTCTAGAGAGCTAGTGAGAAAGCAGAAAAAAAAGCTATTGAGCAACCATTGTTCTTACTTTGGTTGTAATTGAGTACTTCCTTGCTTTCTCCCTAGCCCTTTAGGTGATTATTTCCCCTTTTAATTTATGCTGGTAAGTAGTTAACTTTTTTTTTATTCTTTATACATGCTAGAATAAATGCTTATAAATCATTATTCACTTCTTTTATGCTATGCTTGGATGAACATGCCTATGTCTTATTGGTTTTCTCTTACATGCTTAGATGAACATTTCTAGGCCTATACACAATTTTCTTTTGAATGCTTAGATGAGCACTTCTAGGCTAAAACACAAATTTCTCTTTAATACCTAGATGAACATGTCTAGGTAGTTGTTTTACATTTTTAAATGCTTGAACAAACATGTCAAAGTATTTTGATTTTGTCTAGATAAACATGTCTAGGGTTTTTCTTTTACTTCTCTTCATAATTGCTTGGATGATCAAATATGCTTAAAGGTTTTATTTTTATTTGCTTCTCTTTGCAATTATGTTGATGACAAATAACATGACAATTTTGTTTTCCCTCACATGCTTAGATGAACATGTCTAGGTTAGGAATTCTTTATTTATATTGATCTCTTGGATGAACATGCCATGACCTTCATTTTTTGGTATCTAACAAATTTTATTTATTTATTTATTTTTTTCTCTTTATGTCAAATTCCCCTAACATATATTTATTTACACTTCCTGCAAATCACATGTTTATATGACATATTCTTTGTATTTGTTTGACATGACATGACATTGGCCACCTTAACCTAGGAGACTGGTTTTACCGGGCGAGATGGGTGCTTAATTCCTTCCCATCTCGTAAATTAGCCTCTGAACCAAGATCAAGGGTTCTAGACAATGTTCTTGTATATACAATTTTACCTTTTTTAGAATGTAACTAGGAAATAAAGTAATGTAATTTACTTTTCTTAGATTGTACCTAGGACAAAAAGCATTGTAAATTTGTGTTACAAAATTCGATGTAAATTGTCATATACATTAATACAACAGAAGTATTTTTCATTAAAGGTTTTCTTGTTTTTCCTTTTTAAATTAAATAAGTGGCGACTCCATGTAAAACACTCGATCTAGGGAGGAGCACATTTTTACATAACCAAACATGTTTTTTATTTCAAAAATACAAGAAAATTGTTTTTTATTTATATTCCCAAAAACAAGTTTTTGAAAATAGAAAATAAAAACTGTTATCAAACATAACCTAAGTGTGTTTTTTTCTTTTCTTTTCTTTTGGGTATTTTTTTTAAGAGTAAGATTTAGGTACAATACTTAGGTTCTGTTTATTAAATTCTCTTTTTAAGGTTCTGCTATGTGGATATTTTCTTATGAGATGGAAGTGTATTTTTTAATTAAATAGCTACATGGTTGAATCTTAAGAGGGGCACCTAAGGAACAGTACTTAAGGTACTATACCTAAATTTTGTCATTTTTTTAAATAGTCCTTTTGTATTTTTTTTTTTTTTTTTAAAGATGAATTATAAATTGTACCAAACAAGTAAAATGTTCTAAAGAAACTTGTATTGTCAAGTAGGGCTGTCCATCCAATCCGACAAACCGACCCACCCGAATATTCCGACCGGATCCGACCCAAAAACCGGCCGACCCGATCAAGTCATCGGTCGGCGGCGGGTCATTTGTTCCAAAAACCGACTCCGACGGGTCGGTCTCGGTTTTCCTCCCAAAGCCCGAAAAAACCCGATCCGACCGATGTACTAAGAATTTCAAGCAAAAAAATTCCAGAATCCGGCAGAAATTTCCAGAATCTGGCTGGATTTTCCAGATTCCGGCCTCAAATTTCCAGATTCCGACTTCAAATTTTCAGATTCTGGCAACAAATTTTCATATTTCGGCGACTTATCAAGTAGATCTATTGATATTTCGTCCAAATCTAGTGAAATCTCACCGGATCTAGCGAGATCTCACCAGATCCGGTTAGATCTCCGCCGGATTTGTCATTTTTTGGCCTGAAATCAACTATTTTGACTGGATTTTTCACCGTGGACTGTTCCGACCGAACCGACTGTGTTCCCGGCGCAAAACCGACCAAGCCGATCCGACTCCCTCACCGGTCGGCGGCGGATCAGGATTTTCTCAACCCGATTCTATCGGGTCGGTCTCGGGTTGGGCACAAACTCGACCCGGACCGACCCGTGGACACCCCTATTGTCAAGTAATATTAAGTACTTATGAACTACTGCTAACAAAAACATTAAATTTCTGTATTAATTGGGTTGCTTCTATTAGTTTAAAATACCTCATCAGCTCTTTGTTTTGTTTTGTTTTTTTTTTCAAAGAAGAAAATACCTCGTCAGGTGAAATATCAATCTCTAATCATAAAACGCAGTAAACGGCAAAAAAAAAAAAAAAAAAAAAGACCTGCGTCCTTTACTCCTTTTCTAGTTATACTATGTTAATTAAATCATAGTAAACGGCAACCCAAAAACCCGAAAACGTTGTCGTTTTGGAGAAGGCTCAAAGACCAAGTGTATCTTCTTCTATCTGTCATTGGGAGAAAGAGGAGCAATTATCAATTCAGAGCGAAGGAGAAGGAGAAGGAGAAGGAGAAAAATGAGCGAGACGAGACCAGTGCCGAGGAGAGAGAGCCCATGGGGATTGCCAGAAGGGGATAATCGTCAACCAAAGGCCCATCGATGCAATGACCGAGCCGAGGATGTCATCCAAGTACTCTCTTCTTTCTCATCACTTTTCTCTATTCTTCGCTTCACAAATCTAATCTATAAGAGCTATACTTTATCTCTATGTTGTTTTGATAGCTATTAGAAGTTTCCAAGCTCTTTCTTTTGTTGGGTTTTGTTGTCTTGGTCGATTGGATTGTACATTTCATGGTAAATGGTGTGAGAGTGGAATTCTGGGTGTTTGGAGGGTTTTTGGCTTTGTGGGTTTTGATGGGTTTTAAGTGAGGTTCATGTTTGTGCTTGATTTTTGTGGGTTGTTAGAGAAGAAATGGGATGGGAGGTTATTTTTGTTTCTTTTGTTTTTAGTTGAAAACTCGTTGTTTTTCTATCAATATTTTGATTTTGGGACTTGCTTTTGGATCCTAGCTCGCCAAACTATATATGAAATGCCATTCTTTTTAGTTTAGAAGCAAAGATGAGCACTGTTTACCTCAACAACCTAAATCATCAAAAAATAATAATAGAGTCGGTAAGGGGCAAGAGGGTTTTCGAGAAAGAGTTGTTTGCTGCAACTGTCTTTATGAAGAATATATAATAAGAGCTATCAGGAATGATGTTATACTTAGGATTGGTGGCTGCTGCAAGTGCGGAGGCTTCATGATTTCATTTTCAGTTAAGGCTTGTTTGTAATCCGTTTTGTTGTTCTGCTGCTTGTGGACTGGTTGTAATCTTAATTTTGTTTAATAAGAGCTGCTCGTTCATTTTATTTTATTTTTATTATTTTTTAAAGAGTGCTTAAGAGGATGAGTTGTGAGAGGGATGGGAAACAAACAAGCTCATTGATTAGGGAATTTGCGCTGAATTCATGGTTTTATTATATTACTTTTCATTGAAATTGGTAGTATAATGTGATTCCTTTGAAAATTTATAATTTTTGGGTTGATTAGATCCACTTAGTTTCAATTGTAATTGAAATTCGGATAGGACACGCGGAGATTGCATGTTTTTAAGTGTGTGTTGATTTTCATGGGTTAAGATTTATGTTGAGGAGAAGAGTCAATCTTATTTAGTTTGTTTCTTAAAGTTTAGTTAATTAGAATGATCCTTGCCCCTTTCTATGTCCAGCTAAACGCAGAGTCATGTTGAAAATACTTTTTGATTTGTTTCTTTCTTCCAGTTTTGTTTTCCTTCATGGTTGAGGAAAAGTAAGTTTTGCCTTTACTCCTCTTGGGTTCAAATACATTGGTCTGTTGTGTAGGCTTGTTTTGAGGGAAACCCGTTTAGTACAGTTCCAGGACCTTTCAAGCTCTTCTGGCGATGCATGCGTTCTAAACCCGGGTATGGTTCATTTAATCATTTTAAGTTTGCAGTTCTAATTTTTTATTTTTATGTGTATACTCCATTATGTATGAATATATTTTATAAATTTATTTCAACATGAACCATTAATTGCTATGATGTAGCTTGTAGATACCATCAATGTAATTGATGAAAGATGGCTCTTTAAAGTTACTCTACTTACCACGAAATGCCCACAATCTTGTATTTTCAACCCTCCATAAGATGAGGCCTTTTTTGTGGTGGCACACTGATTTGAAAGCTCTTCTATTTTTGTCCATATCTGATACTTTATGTTTTGTTTGTAAGGGTGCATTCAGTTACATCTTGAAATTTATGTTATTGCCCCCATTATCTGAAATAAGTGTGGTTGTGCAGGGAGGAACCGACAGAACCATATACCTATTTGCAGTTGGATCCCCCAAAAAGAGAGGTGAAACTTGAGTAAACCACTTCTTAGAAAGCCATCAAGACGATTTTAGTTTTAGGTTGAATCACTATGATTTCTATACTTCCAGTTTTGTTGTCTATCAAATATAAGGCTTACATTAATTTCAAGCGCCACTAAGTTTTTGGCTTTCTATGGTTTGATAATAAGGATGTTAAATGAATCCCCAAACTTCCAATGTGATTATGATTTGCACCACCTATTAGTGATTTTATGTCTTTTTTATCTTATGATTGCAACCTGGTTTTCTTCTGCATAAATGGATCACCTGCTACAGGAAGATTATGCATTCTGGAAATAGTTCTGGAAGAAAATTTGACAGTAAGTGGTATAGTTCTAGCCACTGACTCATTCATCTTTAAATAATGTCACGATGCCGAAAGAAGATTATTGATTTGCACCAATGAGTTCTAGCTCAATTGGCATCTCCCTTTTAGGTGACGGGTGAGGTTGTGGATTCGAGAACTATTAGGTGCGTGTGTAACTAACCAAATTATGGGAATTTCCGTAGATTCTTGTGAGACTAACGAATATTAGCGCATGTTTGAATATCTTGCCATGTTTGTTCTTTTTGTATTTTGTTTTTTCTCAAAAGACAAATGATTGTAAGACAGCTGTTTCCTGTGTTGATTGAAATAACTTTGCTAGCAAGAATATCGGGGATAATTACATATTAGGGGTTTGCCAGTGGACCTTGTAAGCCATAAATTTAATAGGGAAGAAGTCAAGTCTCGCCGCATTTGCGTTGGAAGCGGGAGGTGGTAGTTTTCTGTTGTCACTAGCTCTCCCCTAAACAACAGCTCTAGTCCCTCTTTGCCTAAGCACTATGACCTGTTATTTTTTCTCGTAGCCCTATTAATTTCAGCCTCTTATCAGACAATGACAAGGTGCAAGCTAATGAAGTGCTTTATTATTATAAATAAACTGTCACATGAAAGAGCAATACAATATATTTGCAGATATATATATATTGGTGCTAAAATACAAAACTCACATTCTAAGTTTGTACAGAACTCATTTTAGTCCTATAACTTTGTTTTCGTTTATTTCAGTCCTCTAAGTTTCAAATTTATTCAATTAAAGCCTCTCTATCAATTTTTTTTTTAAAATAATGGAAAATATTCTTTAAATAAAGGAAAATATTTTTCAATCATTAATTGAAAATTTTTAATTAAAAAAATTTGAAGAAAAAAATTTTAAAAATTGGACAATTAACTACAATATAACAAAAGTTGATAGAGAGGTCTTACATGAATAAACTTGAAACTTAAAAGACTGAAGTAAACGAAAGCAAAATTATATTACTAAAATGAATTTTGGTGAAAATAAAGGGCGAGTTTTGCATTTATTTTGGTTTTTTTTTTTTTTTCGGTTTTACAATTGCTGAACTTGGAGAACACAAATGCTATTCATAAATGGAGATGTGGGCTCTCCTCCCGCCTCTGCCATTCTCCATGACATTTCAAATGTAGCAACACAATGACGAGTCCAGCGACTGGTTGACTTTAATTGCTTTCTTGCATTTTAGGCAATTTTTCTATATCTACATCTTCAGTTCTTCTACGGCCGCACACTTTGCCACAAAATAGTCTGCTAAAAATCAATAATGGGCTCTCTCACAATCAGATTCCTCTCCACGGTTAGTTCTTCTATGGCTACACACTTTGCCACAAAATAGTAGGCTAAAAATCAATAATGGGCTCTCCCACAGTCAAATTCCTCTCCACAGTCCATGGTAGGTCAAAGAGCTTTGCAGTGATGAACTTGAAGATCTTATTCACGTTGATGTTGTAGGTTGCACTTGAAAAGAAAAGGGTTGCATTGAGGGCCTTTGCTAATTTTCTTGCCTGTCATAAATAACATAGAAAAACAAATCACAACTATTACTCCATTAGATTATGGTAACTCTAAAATGAGTAATTGGCTGTTAAAAGAGGTTGTTAGGCAGCCCCCTACTATTGTTGCTGAAATGGGTGGGGTGGTTATCTCCTTGAAATGGATGGATCAGCGGATTGTGAGTCTAGGTTTGTTGATGAAACACTTGAAGCCCACAGTTTCCTTTAAGAGAGTTGTTGGTTTGTTAAAACTATCCTTACCAAAATCAATTTTCACAGTAACTCTTAGTTTGGAGTCAAGGAGGATGCAAAATCCTTGTCAATTCTTGACTCTTGATAATGAAGATGTTTTCAACATCCTTATCCACGTTTATTCCTGAAAGACCATCTGTCCTCAATCATGTCTATTTTAAGGACTGATAAATCTAATCTACTTCTACAAGGCCCTACAATAATTCATAATCTTGACAAATGACATCTCAATAACTCACAGAATATTAGGTGGAATAAACCGATATGATTTCTTAACTAATAAACATGAATGATTAACATCCACCAAAAAACACACCATGAATGATTATTAAGAGATCATCATTGTATTATAAAATGAATTTACAAAACAATGTCATCGTCCTTAGTTTCTCTAAATTTAATGGTCAGTCAAGACCCAAAGATTGATCACTTACAAAACAATATCATGAACCCTGAAATGTGGGATTTATCTTATAACTTGAACATATGAATTTATGAACTAATAAGGTTAATGAATTTCTGGGTTACTTAATAAATAAATCAAAAATTCTATAAACCCAAAATAGGCAAACTTTTATTTAAAGATTGGAAACTTTACCTGACTTGCGATCGTCCATTGCAAATCTATGGGGAGTTGGATGAATTCATCAAACTTTGTTCCAATTAAAACAGGAATTGCAGTCTGAAATCAAGCACACAAGAAAGAACACATATATGAGCATATAAGCAAACGTGGATCAGGTCTGTTCATAGCCTTATTTTGGATCCAACATACCAAAAGAAATTGGGAAAAATTAGGATATGCTCAGGTCATATGCATACCTGATTCCATTTTCTTGCTTCTTGATGCCACTTTATGATACTGCAATTATACATTGAAAACCAAAAAAAAATTATTTTCGTTTACCAAAAAAAAAAAAAAAAAAAAATTATACATGGGAAACCTCTTAGATTTCCTTTCTTCAGTAAAATCAAGTTAAAGAAACTAGATCCACTAAGCCTAATTGTCTCTTATTTTCATTATCAATGCTTTCAAATAAATAATAATAAATAAAAAAAAAACCCTTGAAAATTAAAAACTCACTTATTTAACGTACACCGACTTGTTAGATCAAACATGAACAACATTGCAACAGAGTCCTTGCAAGCAGCAGGAATGTGATCTCGAGACATTTTATCACCTACAAGCATATAATGATGAAAAATCAAACAAATGGTCAGAATAACATTATATGACGTTTTATTTGATCATTGAATACATGACAGGATAATTTTAGATTTTTATTTTATTTTATAATTTCCTCAAATCCAGAAATGTATTTTGTGGTCCATGTTCTCTGGGCAACCAAATAAAGTCTGAAGAAACATATAAACACGGATTCACGTTAAGAAAGAAAAGAAAAAAACAAGAAAATTTGCATACCTTCTACTTCCCAAATACAATAAGAAATACGTGCACCTCCAACCAATAATGTTTTATCCATCATATTTAGTCCTTTATTTTGCAGGGCTTCCTGTTCTTGCCCTACATACTTCACCTTCAATCAAGAACAAAACCAAATCATGCTTTTTTTTAATTTTTTAATTTTTCAAAATTTGAAATTTCAATGTTATAAATAAAAAATCATAACCATATATTTCTAATATCCAATTTAATCATAAGTTGATAAACATTATCCTTTATTTAAAAAGAAGAATGAAACAAGTAAGTATGCAATAGATTCAAAAAGAATTCATCATACTAATGATAAATCTATAATAAAAAAAAAAAAAATACAAACCAGGAAACTAGTCTTTCCAATTTGGTAATCACCCAAAAGACTTATCTTCAAGGCAACCAAATCCGAGTCCTTGTCATGGCTATGATGATGATACACGGGTGTCACATTCTCATTCTCCACAGAAGCAAAGCCACCCTCTGGGGTGCCTATAGATGAAGATGTCACCGTGCCACGTGCTAGCATGCGGTACCGGATTGGTTTCTTTAGGGGGGGACATCTGAGAATTTGATTCAACACACGTCGAAACCATCGCCGGAGGATTAAAAGGCGACGATGAATCCTCCTCCTAAGGCTGAGTTGAGCTAATTGTTGGCCATGTTGTGTCATTTCAAAATTATTATTATTATTATTTTTTTTTATGTGATGATGGATGGCCTCAAAGCCTCAACTGAGTTTCTCCTCTATTTTGGCCATGAAAAAGAAAGGAATTTTTTTGAAAGCTGGCCTCTCCGATTCTCAAAACCTATGGGTTATTTTTAGTACATGCTTTTATTGGTTTTTTGGGTTTTGGCTTTTTTGCTTCTTCTTCTTCTTATTTCAGTTACAACGACCTTTTGCTATCTATGTGACTACTTTAACGGGACAGTTGACCAGCATGATAGACAAGATTTGATTATTTAAATAGTCCAAATTGCCGACTATGTTTTTGAGTTGTTCAAATTTAGGGTGTGATCTGTTTATTTTGTTGAAATTGACAATTTTTTGTTAAAAATACTGTAGATAAAAGTAAAAGTTAGCTGAAATAGTATAGTAAAACCCATAAAATAGTATTAAAAAATACAATAAAATCTATGAATAGTAGCAAAAATAAACGGAATAGTAAAATAAGCTTGTTTTTTTAATTTAGAGTCAAACGCACCCTTAATGGGTATATTGTAAATTTTTGAATGTTTGTGGGCTTTTCTTCCATGAATTTTATCCCAAAGTCCTCAATTGATTGCAAATCACCTACGGAGTAGGTTGATTCTGCAGAGGTAAGAGAGTTATAAGTTTGTTGAAAAAATCAAGATCCTTTAAACTTTTTTTCCACATTAAAAATAGTTTTTTTTTTTCCCTTTTCGTTTTCTTTATCAGAAGATTAAAGATAAAAATAAAATAAATGAATATTCAAACCTCAAGGAAATTGAAATCTTAACTAGTAGACCTTTTATCCCCCCCCCCCCCCCCCCCCCCCCCCCCAAAAAAAAAAAAAAAAATCCAAATAGTAGTACTTAGCATCTTCAAGGACTTCTAGAGTTCTAGGTATGATCAACTGAGTTTTGATATTAGCATTCCATTCACATAATTACAGTCTAAACCCACTTGACCGAAAGGAGCTCACCAGATTGTGAAGTATATATCCGCATTCTTTTCATTTTAGCACTTAACATTTAAGATATAGCAATACGTAGAGAATGATAGAGATGGTTCAAAGAAGACAAGACGAATTCAAAATAAGACCCATTAGGCTAAGATGGCACAAACTCATTGAGCTATAAATTCTGACCCTGATCATTTATCTAAGAGAAATATATATATATATTTTTTTTTTTTTTTTTTACAAGATAGAATTCTACTCTAGTCTAATCTAAGTGTATATGTGTGTGAAGCTCCCTCCTGGAGACTTGAATCCCGGCCCTTCCCTCCCACACCCCACAAGCATTTATACTTGTGGAATAACCATTGCACCAAGGATGTGCGGTGGTTAATCTGAGAGAATTACAAGTTTGAAGTTATAATAATAATAATAATAATAATAATAATAATAATAATTGTAGGTATAAGGGCCCAAAAATTATATATTGGACCTTGGGCCTTATTCAAGAACATGGGGTGATCCAAGAACGAATAAATAGTAGTGGATGATTTAAGTTCAAAGTCCCATGAGTAGGTTACAAATGGGAAGGTAAGCCGATAAGGAATATCTTTTCGGATAAGCCAAGTACAGGTCAAATATACATCATAATGTTCAAGGTGAACTTCTAAGGAGTTTCAGTGATAGGGACGTTCATCATAAACGTACAAAAGGGATAGGAAGTTAGGAACTTAGAAATATTTAAGCCTTGAAACAGTTTTGCCTTGGTTACCTCAACTCACAGAAGGCCTGAAGGGGTATCCGATGGAATAAGCACTCAAGTAGTGGTTTAAATGATCAACAAGTGTAGGGTCAAGATGATCAAAAGGAAACTATATAATGTAAGACACCCTCCATGGAGAAATGATCGGAAATTTATAAGAGAAAGCACTGTAATAGCTTAAACCATATCTATAACCATTCTCAATCTATATATATTAGAACAGACCTCATTTGATTGTGCCGAGGATAAATTTACTTAGACAACTCCAATCCATTCCTGTTTAATTGTTAGTTAAAATCCATTCTAACTGTTATCCTATTCATTAGAGCCTAGTTCTTCAATCCACTCTCTACAAATTCATTGTATTGGGCTTATTGGGCTTGGATCCAATCATACTTTGGGTCTAATGTCCAAAACATGACCCTACAATTGACGCCGTCTGTGGGAAGGACTTGTGTGATAGTGAGTGCAACGGTTAACTATGGTAGGATCAGGTCCTTATCAACAAGAATCCATGAGGTCCCAACGACAAGATAATTTCCTTAATCTTGAACGTAGGAGAGATCGAGAGGGTAGCGTGCACACTACACATACTATTAGAAGCCACTCTCAAGTTGGAAGTCACGTCTCTCAGGAGCAGAACAACAAAGCCATGCAACTGGAAATTGACCATTTAAAGAAGAAGTTGCGCCATGCACGGCAAAAGCGAACCCACTTCAACTCTAACGTTTCCTCTGATGATGGAGAGGATGCTAGTTATAAACGAAGGTCAAGAACCCCACCTAGCGAGTCTTTCTCCCACGATGAGGAACACCATCATAAGCATAGGTATAAGAGCTCGCCTCGCAAAGGCTTGGGAAATGACACTATGAGCAAGGCGTTGGACCAGATTTCCAAGTCACCTTTCACACACAAGATTAAAGGGGTAAGACTTTCTCGGTGATTCAATCAGCCAATGTTCACCATCTACAATGGTCGAACGGATCCTGTGGAGCATGTGAGCCATTTCAACCAAAGAATGGCCATCCATTTTAAGAACGAGGCCTTGATGTGTAAGATGTTCCCATCCAGCCTAGGACCCATGGTGATGAGATGGTTTGATAGCCTGGGGGCAGGTTCCATAAATTCCTTCAAGAAGCTCACCCAAGCATTTGGCTATCGTTTTATTACTTATAGTAGGGTTCCTCGGCCCTTGGGTTCCTTACTATCCTTATCCATGTGAGAGGGGGAGACCCTGAAGACATACTCGAACAGATATTGGGAGATGTTTAATGAGATAGATGGTGACTTTGATGAAGTGGCCATCAGTACTTTCAAGGTTGTCCTCCTAGCTAAGCACAATTTAAGGAAGTCTTTGACGGGAAAGCCTGTCACTAGTGTGCGCTAACTCATGGATCGGATTGACAAGTATAAGAGGGTTGAGGAAGACTAGTAGCAGGGGAAAGGTAAAGCTAAGGTTATCCCTCAGAAGATGAGGGATTTCAGGTTGGACCGATACAATAACAACCGACCTCGAAAGGACTTTACTGGGCAATCGGGGCCTGCCAGTACCCAGGTGGTTAATGCAGTATTTCTAGAACCGATGCATCAGGTCTTGGAGAAAATTAAGAATGAGTCGTTCTTCAAATGGCCAAACAAGATGGTAGGAAACCCCTTGAGGCGCAATTAGAGCCTTTATTGCTAGTACCACCAAGACCAGAGGCACACTATTGAGGACTGTAGAAATTTGTGGGATCATTTGGACCAGCTGGTCTGAGAAGGAAAATTGAAGCAGTTTTTGCATCATTCCAATGGTCAGTAGAGCCAAGCAAATTCAGAACCTCGAAGAGATGCTTCTTCAAAACCTCCTTTAGGCACGATAAATGTCATTTTTGCTGCTCTAGGGAGGACCAGTTCTTGTCCCTCTAAGGTGATGTTTGTGGCTTGGCTATGCACCGAGGACACTAATCCGAAGCCAAAGAGGGCTAGAGTGGGTATCCAATTAGCACTAAGTTTTTCGGACAAAGATAAGATCAGAACCATATAGCCCCATGATGATGCTTTGGTGGTCATGCTTAGGATTGGGGGGGTACGACATGAAGAGAATGATGGTGGAGCAAGGCAATGACACAGAGATTATGTATCCTGACCTGTACAAGGGGTTGAACTTGAGACCCAAGGACTTAACAGCCTATGACTCTCCTTGGGTGAGTTTTGATGGAAAGGTTGTCATTCCTAAGGGTCAAATTAGACTACTCATGCAGGTTGGTTCAGAAGTGGATTTCATCGTGATGGATGCTTATTTCCCCTACACGGCCATTGTGGCTAGACCCTAGCTTCATGCTCTAGGAGCCGTCTCTTCTACTCTGCACCAGAAGGTGAAAAATCCGTCAAGGGGCTAGATCGAAGAGATTGTGGGGAGTCAGTCCACGGCTAGGCAGTGCCTAGTGGCTGCCATCTTACATTAGCTCGAAGTTGAGTCCTCGACCTCTACTAAAAAGGGCTTATAGCAATTAAAGGCTTCAGTGTTGCCTATTAATGGATCAGCCAAGGAGGTGAAATGTGAAGATTTAGAGACGGTTGTTATTGATGATGATCCAGAGAAGTTCTTTCAGGTCGAAACTCAGCTGCCTCCTCAAGAGAAGGAAGAGCTAATAGAGTTTCTTAAGAGAAACATTGATGTGTTCGCATGGAACACCTACCAGGCCTCAAGGGTGAATCTGAGCTTCATCTGCCATTATTTAAATGTTTATCCACCTGTCACCCCCAAGAAGCAACCAGCTCAGCGCTTGTCCAAGGATCATTCTAATGCTGTCAAAGACGAGGTGATGAAGCTTAAGTAAGCAGGGGCTATTAAAGAGGTATTCTACCCTAAGTTGCTGGCCAATACTGTGGTGGTAAAAAAGAAGAACAAGAAGTGGCGAGTGTGTGTGGTCTTTACTGATCTAAATAGGGCTTGCCCAAAAGAACCCTTCCTTATGCCTAGGATAGACTAGCTAGTTGATGCAACTGTAGGCCATCCTCGGATGAACTTCTTAGATTCCTTTCAAGGATACCACCAGATACCACTAGCCTTGGGTGATTAGGAAAAAACAGCTTTTGTCACTTCCACTGGAAACTACCACTACAAAGTGATGTCTTTTGGTTTGAAAAATGCAGGGTCTACCTATCAAAGGATGATGACTAAGATGTTTGAACCACAGTTGAGCAAGAGTATTAAGGTCTATATAGACGATATGGTGGTGAAGAGTAAGGTAGTGTCCAAGCATGTAAGAGACCTCGGGAACATTTTTGAAATTCTGAGAAAACACAAGTTGTGCCTTAATGCTTCCAAATGCTTTTTTGGTGTGGGGTCAGGCAAGTTTCTAGGCTACATGGTAACTAACTGAGGAATTGAGGTTAACCCTGATCAGATTAAGGCAATTAACAGTTTACAACCACCTCGGAATCCCAAGGAAGTCCATAAGCTAACCGGAATGATTGCTGCCTTGAACCGGTTTATCTCTCGGTTAGCAAATAGATGCAGACTTTTCTTTCTATTGATGAATAAGTGGAAGGGATTTGAGTGGACTGAGGAGTGTGTTTTGGCCTTCCAGCGGCTTAAGGAATATCTCTCTCGGCCGCCTATTATGTCCAGTCCTGAGGTGGACGAGATCCTGTTTGCTTATATTGCTGTGACCCCTCATGCTGTAAGCTTGATATTGATACGAGTTGATAGCAGCACACAAAGGCATATTTATTATGTGAGCAAGTCACTACATGAAGCCAAGGTCCGTTATCTACCACTGGAGAAAGCCATTTTGGCTGTGGTGCATACTACACGTAAACTCCCCCGTTACTTCCAGGCACATACAATTGTTGTCTTAACTCAGCTTCCGCTTAGAATTTTGCTCCGAAGTGCTGATTACACAAGGAGGATTGCTAAATGGGGCAAAATCCTAGGAGCTTTTGACATCAAATACATGCCTCATACCTCTGTCAAGGGTCAAGTCCTCGCAGATCTGGTAGCTAAGTTTGCTGAATCCCCATTGGAAGTAGAAGAAGAGAAGCGAGGCATGGATGGAAAATTGGGTGGCATGATCTCCCTACAAGATCATTTATCCTGGAGAGTATACGTTGATTGTGTAGCAAAGTGGGCCGAAGCTAAACCCTTAGCGAATATTAAGGACGTAGATGTAAAGAACTTTGTTTGGAAAAACATAGTCACCTGGGTTGGGGTCCCTCACACCCTCATCTCAGATAATGGCCTGCAGTTTGATAGTAAGGCCTTCTAAAGATACTGTTGTGACTTGGGAATTATGAATAGATATTCCATCCCGGCTTACCCTCAAAGGAATGGATAGGCCGAGACTGTCAATAAAGTCATAGTGAATGGACTTAAGAAGATGTTGGATGATGCGAAGGGAAAATGGGTGGAAGAATTGTCACACGTCCTTTAGACATATCAGACTACGCCTCGCAGGTTGACAATTAATTCAAAAAAAGTGTTAGTCAACTCACTATGGCAAGGTCCCTCTTCAAGGACAAGAATAGGTCTTGCTGCCTCATACGCCTAACAGCCTCCATGTCTTTAGGGAGGAGAAGAGACTGCTTTAGGGCTTTAGCAATGTAAGCTGAATGCCCTCTCTAGAACTCTCGGATTGAAGCGTCCCTTGGGATGGCGGCACCATTCAGCTCCAACAAAGGAGTCTAGGTACGCTGCTGTGGGCGCACTTCAGCCCTAAGGGGATCCTTCCTACTATCTACAGAGGAAGCCCATCTGTCTTTGAAGATTTTGGGCTACTTCGCCCCATTCGGAGGAACCACTTCGCCCTCCTCCACTTTTTGCATTTTCTTCTTCTTTTTCAAGTCAAGATAAGGGAGCAATCTGACTGAAGTCACAAGGAGAGAAGGAGGAGGTGGGAGGTTGGCAAGAACTTGGGATTTGGGGACATCCTTAAACGACCCCACTTTGTTCCTCACAGCGAGGAGACCCTTCAATCCTTTCCTCGGGTTGATATCCATCTCCTTGTCCTCCTCGAAACTAGGATCTACAAGGGCAATAATGAGCCTGGGAGAATAGGCAGTAGATCGCCTGTCTAATTCGTCCTCGGAATCCGAGAGTTGGATTATAGGATCTGCCCTTTCTTCCCTGTCCTCCTCAAAGTGAAATTGGTCAATCTTGACCTTGAGGGATAGACGCGAGGAGGCTGTTTCCTCCCTCGGAGTAGCTACTTCTCGGGGAGAGCGTTGATGAGGTAGTTCAATAGGTGGAAGGTCTTCCTGAGCCAAGAAACCAGGTTATGAGACGTCTATTTGGTGGATTCTAGGGTCGCCCGCTCTGATTGCTTAGCCCACGTCTTGGAATGCACTTGACAAGGGCTCAAAATCCAATATTAAGTGGACAGCTCGCAGTTACCCACCTTCACTCACAAAGATCTCGAACCGCAGCACCTTGTTGAGACCTGTGATGTTGACAAGACTAAGCCTAGGAGCCACGTGCTCTTTATCTGCAAAAACATCCAAGGGGCATGGTCAGATCAACGAAACCAATCGTCGAAAGAAAACAAAGTGTTGAAAGGTAAAGTTGGTAAAGCTAAAGGATCTAAATCCCTTGTCGAGGGACCTAAACCTAGGGTACCCCACCTGGCTCTCCCTCCCAGTTGGGCAGTGAAGACCGTTGTGCCATTCCCTTGAGGCGATCAGGTAGTCATCTTTCATGCCTTTGTTGGACTTAGGAAGACATGATATTGGTCTAACAATGGTGGACCGAGACTTGAGGTAATATCTCGCGACGGTGAGCTTGTGGCACTCATACATATAAACGACATCATGCCATGTGAGTCCTAGGCCCATCTGCTCATTGAGAGCGTCTACGCTACCTAAGACCCTAAACAGGTTAGGGGCGCACTGATGGGGAGTCAACCTATGGTTGATCAGATAGTTTCAGGTCACCCTACCCATAGGAAGTGTCATTCCTCCTTCTATGAAAGCGATCATAGGAATGACAACCTCCCCTTCCTTTCTATCTGTGACTATTTGGTCTAGAGCACAATACCGTAGGGCTACTTCCTACAGAATATGATACTTAGCTCTAAAACCCTCCATACCGGCTGAAGAGTCTACAAGGTGCTTAAACCTACCCATTTGGTCAAACTAAAGGGAAGTTGATGAAGTTTTTAAGGAAAGGAAGGAAAGAATGGAAGGCCGGGAGACTGGTTGAGGAGAATAGATCCAAGAAAGAAAGAAACTTACGAAAATAAGTGCGTGTGTAGCTTTTGGTAATTCTTAAAAGTTTCAATTTCTTAAAGAAAAAAATTGGAAATTTTAGAAATCTGGAAAGCCTTAAAGGTTTGAAAGTTTAAAACTTCTTGAGAGTTTGAAGACTTGTGAAATGAGAAAAAATGATTTCCCCAGGTGCCTTATATAGGAGGGGGGTTGAGTGGGAGTTATTCCGCTCAAAATTCAAGGAGAAATGTCAACCGTAAGATCTGCGTCTCACTGTTGGATGTGGGGAACAAAACGCCGCCTAGAGCAATTTATGATGCATCGCAGGCTCTGAAGCGCCAGTAACAGTTATGGGGCATGCAAAACAGTACTCCCATGTGTGAAAGTTAGAGAAATGAGTGGTCTTAACTCATGAAAATCAAAACCCTGTTTTTTCTCCTTGAATAAGAGGGAAAAATCAGAGTTTTGAGGGATTATTGTAGGGATAAGGGCCCAAAAATTATGTATTGGGCCTTGGACCTTGTCCAAGAACATGGGGTGATCCGAGGACAAATAAATAGTAGTGGATGATTTAAGTTCAGAGTCCCATGAGTAGGTTACAAATGGGAAGGTAGGCCGAGGAGGAATATCTCCTCAGATAAGCTAAGCAGAGGTCAAATATACATCATAATGTTCAAGGTGAACTTCCAAGGAGTTTCAGTGATAGGGGCGTTCATCACGAATGTACAAAAGGGATACGAACTTAGAAATATCTAAAGGAAAGCTACTACCACCGCATTGAATGCTCTACAACTAACTTTCTGGCTGCATTAATGTGAAGAAGACCCTTGAAACAGTGCTGCCTTGGCTACCTCAACTCACAAAAGGCCTTAGGGGGTGTTCGATCGGACAAGCACTCAAGTAGTGGCTTAAATGATCAACAAGTGTAGGGTCAAGATGATCAAAAGGAAACTATATAATGTAAGAGACCCTCCATGGAGAAAGGATCATAAATTTATAAGAGAAAGCACTGAAGCAGCTTGAACTATATTTGTAACCATTCTCAATCTATATATATTAAAACAGACCTCCTTGGATTGTGCCGAAGATAAATTTACTTAGACAACTCCAGTCCATTCCTGTTTAATTGTTAGTTAAAATTCATTCTATCTGTTATCTCATTCATTAGAGCCTAGTTTTCTAACCCACTCTCTACAAATTCATTGTATTGGACTTATTGGGCTTGGATCTAATCATACTTTGGGTCCACTGTCCAAAACGCAACCCTACAATAATAATAATAATAATAAGTTTGGCCTAAAGAAGCTCTTAATTTACATTTACTTAGCATGGGTATAAGTGTATAACGCTAACTTAATGATATTTCAAAGTGAATGATATACTCATAGCACATAAATATGCATTATTTAATAGAAATGCTTAGTTGGTAGAGAATAAAAAAGTGAGACTATGTAAAAGAATAGACAAAACCTGAAGGATAAAAAAGTGAAAGAATGGATGAGACACCAGTTTATTATCATTTGCTTTTGGTAAATGAGATGGAAAATATGTGTAATTTTTTTTTTTTTTTTTTTTTATTGAGAAAATCTCGGCAATTCAAAAGACCATCTAGCTTAATCACATGAGACATGACTTATTACTTTGCAAAAAAAAAAAAAAAAGACATAATTAATAATTACACGGCTTGTTTAAAAAATTTAATAAATATGTGATTAAAATACACATAAGAATTATATTAATCATCACATTATGTATCTAAAGAGCTTCCTCCAAATCTTTTCAAGGCAATGTGGGCTGTGATGGAATTGTAGGAACTTAAAGATTGGTATTAAATTACTTTCTAGTATGTTTCTTTAAGGGAGGAGTGGGCCCACTTTTATTATTTATTTTTTCTTCATATTGAGGGGATCCAAGTGTCAAGCTCTATAGGAATATTTCACCGAGATTAATGAGGGCATTTTTTACAAAGTTAGAGATGGCACTTTCTCATTTCCCATGTTGGCACTGCCACTAACAATAAGTGACTTTATCAATTGAGTTAATTGAGATTGTTAAAAAAAAAAAAAAAAAAGGTCTAATGATCCTACCAAGTGGCAATTTGGTGATGGTCACACTCCTAGACCAAAAGTCTACAATGATGTAGTTTCTTTATAAAAAAAAAAAGAAAGAAAGTATACAATGATATTACTAATATTTCTCACTTAAAAAATATGAAATGCTGACTGGTAGTTGTATGATGCTAAGAACACTCCAAATCTTAGGTATACGAGAAAAACAAAATAGGAATACATGTACATCTCTATCAAGAAGTTTAAATCGAATTGTGATAGAACACGAAGGTTGGTAGTACCTGACCAAACAATTAAAAAAAAAATCAACGTGGAATAATCTCATTATGCATGCATCAACACAAACATATTTTAGTAAAAGTATCCCCTTTCAACATCATATGATTATTGATTAATGCTAATTCTTACTAAATTCATTACTCATATCAATGTTGAACGCGTGTTCTTAGTGAAATAAAATAAAATAGCACAATCTCAAATAATAAAAGGGATATTGGAATGATGTACCCTCATGATTGAGTTAATAAAAATTAAAGAAATTGATGGTAGACTCACACTTTGTGGCACAAAGTTATTGGTAATCAAATTAATTACTCCATATGGTAATAAGAAAAAGTTGTTTAGTATTCTTTTATCCTTAATCAAAGTTATCAAACAGGTTGGGGGCACACATCTAGTGCACAAGTTACTATGATTTTGATTCTTTAATAGTTTAATTGCTTTATTAATTTAATGTACCCATAAACACTTTACCTACCAGATTTAAAAAAAAAAAAAATTAGTGTACAAAACAGAGCACCAACTAGAGGGCATGCATTAGATTTTTTTTTTTTAAAATACTAAGTATTTTTAACACACACATGAAGAAGGTGAAGGTCTTAAAGAAACTTAGAAATTTCATTAACCAAGTTCAGGTCACTACACATTGCTGTGTATAAAAAATTTTCATTAACCAAGTCCAGCTATAGGTCACAACAGATTACTATGTTGGAGAAAACTTGGATTTTATCCATGTATTGTCCTCATATTCAGAAAATTACCAATTTCAATCAATTTTGTTAAAAAGTGCACACTTTATTGCTACCTAAATTGGCTCTCCAACACCGTGTGAGATTATTGCATGCAGGCCTCTTAGGGGAATCTGAAGCAGTGGTCTGAGCTTAATTTTAGGTTAAAGAATTTGGCTAACCGGGAAATTCATGGTAGTAAATGAAAGTTTGCTCTGATCGAATAAGAACCAAAAACAAAGGGTGTTATAATAGTAAAAAAATTCATTACAAACAAGTTGTCCACCTGTTTGAATACCATGAACTTTATAATTTTATTGCCCACTTACATGACATGGCATAAGCTGTTAAAGAATAAAGACATTTTTAAGAGCTGAAATGAAATGACCCAAATGGGATCCATTTTTTGGAATTAAGATTTAAGAACAACATTCTAGAAATTGCCATATACGTAAATACCAACACAGCAGGTGATTTAGTCGCCAGGCCTTGGGCCAAACAAGACTTTATTTTTGGGTTTGAGTCTCTTAATCCCCACTAATGATGCATTGGTGCACAATTCTCTTTGTGTTGCCCTAGATGCATAGAAATTGACACCCTTCCCTCTTATGCTTTTTAGTTTACCAAAATGAAAAATAATATATATATATATATATATATATAGGACAAAACTTAAGTATAGTATTTAGGTGTTGTTACTTAACTTCTTTTCTTAAGATTCTACCATGTGAATTTTTCCTCATAAGTAGTCACATGGCTCAATCTTAAGTGAGGAACGTAAGGAATAACGCTTAAAGTAGTATTGTACCTAAGTTTATATATATATAAATATATATATATTTATATATATATCCTTCAAAGAGAATGCGTAAGTCCGAATAAATGGGAGCCACAAACACAATAATTATGCACATCAATCTTTTCTTTTAGCTTAGTGCACATCAGTCAATTTTGGGACAGGACAAAAGATCAAACCACACAATCCCACAATAATGCTAGGCAACTTAAGAGGTTGAAATAGAAAGCTCAACGGCAAACAAATATTCTCACATTTCCAAAGAACTTTTCTTTTCTTCCATTAAGATTATAAATGATAAAAAGCTATCTACTTGAATAGTTCGATTCCTTCAATGAAGTAACGGTACAAATATCATGGTATACTACAAAATGGTACAGCTTACTAAGATTCTCTCAGCGTATTCTATAGACTATGTAAACAACATCATTCTAGCTGCCTAACTTTTGGTATCAGAGGGAAAAACAAACATATTAGTATAGATGAAGATGCATTGATTGAAGCATTAGAAAACCCACCAGCCAAAGAACATATTTCCTTAAGAGGGTGAATTGGATTGCCCATCTGAGCTATGGCTAGCTTGTCGTTTTTTATCACTGCTCTTCTGCTTAAGAATCTCCTTGATCTCTGCTTCTCTCCTATCTACAAACCCCATCAAGTCTTTGAAGCTTGATGTTCGCATTGTGCGTCTAGACCTTGGAGGATCAATCTCAACATCCCCTTCGACAGCCTCCGGGCTAAATCTGCGGTATTGACAAATGACTCTACAGAAGAATATAGTAAGCGCAATGAAGCATGCAATGCCACAAATAAGGAACAGGCCCCAGAAGCTCATCAGAGAAAGTTGGTTTGAATCAACTTGGCTAATTTGCATTGAGCACTCACTACGTGTCAGCCATTTATTATGGATCTTTTGAAGATCACCATTCTCTGAGAGCTGAAGAATGGCAGTTGATAAGTCAACTGCAAGAGGAGAGTCCCTTTGGAATGCCTGAGACAAGGGAATTGAACATTAGAAAGATATTGGAAAATTGTACACGTCTCCTGAATTTCTATCTTAACAAATAAGAGATCCTGAAATCAAATCTAGAGTTTTGATTAAGTAAAAGATTAGAACAGCAAACCAAGAGGGAGCTAGGTAGTTTAACATGGTGTTCAGCCAGTGCCAGCCAAAAAAAAACGAAATGAGGTGTTATCAAATTTTGTCCATTTTTTCCTTGGCATTAGTAATTTTTACTTATAATATTATAAGTGCCTTGATTGATCAAAATACATTAGAAAGAAATTAACAAGTATTGAACTTAAAACAAAAATCAAATACAGAAACAGCATAAATAAGTACTGAAAAAATAAAAAGAACCAAGTCATCTAATGATTGCATAATAAATCAGAATATTTTACATAAAACATGTAGATCTTTGCTACAGAAGAAGGAATAGAAGGATCCTAATAGGAGGTGTAGAATTGTATGACACTTTTTCTTGATTAGAGTGGCAATTTTCAATGTAATTCAATTAAAAGTCTGGAGCTAGAAATTTCAGTTTCCAACTCCTGCATATGACTTAAAATCTAGATCACAGTTAGCATAAGGCAAGCAAACTTGTACCATTCTATAAATGCCTCATTTCATATCAGTATTCATGATTTTGAATCTAGCTACCAGAAGTCTGCAGTAACCAGCAAGCAAGGAACATTCAGGCTTAGAAAAAATAAAAGTTGATACTTACAAATCCCCATCCACTTTTGGTAAACTCTGACCCCACAGTCCTGAATTTGCAATTGGTGCTGGACAAGAAGAGTTCAATATAAGGAAGCTCATCAACAATGGCAGCTACACCACCACCGTTTGGTCCACGTTGCAGGGCAATAGCATATTCAGCGTGGCTTTTCAACTTAACAAGCCTGCTTGCTGCTATGTTGAGCTCATCAATGAGATAGTTCCATGCAAATGACCCATCTTGTATTCCAATTGGTTCAGTACTTGATATCAAGGTGTCAATTCCTCCAATTCGAGATGTTAGCTGCTGCACTGTGAGGATTGATGTTAAACTAGCTGTGTAGCTTGAATTTATTATTAACACAACAAATAGCCATATGATCAGCACCAATCGTCCAAGAGTGCTCACAGTGTTCTCCCCTGTGACAGACCCAAGCAGCAATAGGATGTTAGGAGTTTCAAGTATGGACTCCCAATCAACACTAGAAGGATTATGTCAAACAATTAATCTCAAAATCACAAGAGATTAGGAATGAAATACATACTGTGTGAGAAAAACATTGTTGAGAAACTAAACCTGCAAGGTGAAAGGCAAAGCACACATATTAAAGAACTGCAAAAACATCTGTGCAAGGTAGGAGCATGCTTAGGCAGGATTGTAAGCTGTGCATATATGTAAGAGCATAGGAGCCAAGAACCTTGTGACTCAATGGCACTGTCTGGTTCTTTTCACGGGAAACTTGGGTTCCACATTCCCACCGTTGCCAGCCAAAGGCAAAGTGCATAGGAAAAGGTAATATTCATCTGTTTACTTTATAATAGTCTATTAGCATCCTTAAAACTAGTAAACCAATATATAGCCTCATGATTATCTCTGCTCTACCATACAAAAAAAGGAATATGTCATGATCTTCAAGAGGGAAAGGGGGCGGGAGTGTGTGCAATATTTTGAATGTTTATATCTCATGTGTAATTTAGTAATTTCGAAGTCACCAAAGCAACAGTCAGGTCCACTGCCGAGGGAATTTGACATCAATTTCAAAAGTCACATCCCGTAGCTTTGTATAAATTAGAGGGCTTTCAACTATAGCAACAAAGAAACGAAACATTCAATGAATTGAACATACTAACCAAAAAATTGTAATAAGTTGTTGACTTGGTGGACCACGGAACTCATGATTAATCCGATGCTCAAGAATCCAAACAACAGCTCCAACAAGAAGAAAGAAGCCCCCAGTGACACACCACATTTCAACAGTAAATGGCTTCAGGAAAGCCCAAGGACTTGACTTTAACTCTTTGACAGGAGCAACGACGACAAGTCCTGATTCCATGTAAGGCTGAGTGAAATCCACAATCTTTGTTCTATTGGTAACAATTGTAATGTCCCCAACAGCTGCATCAAACTTCTGAAAAAGGAAGAAAATATGCCGAGATAATTATTATGATTTAAACACCACGTCTCATCAAATTATTAGATAATCTAATTCAGAAGTTCATCAAAAGGAATAACTCAAAGAGATTCACAAGTTAGCATCCGTATTATAGCTAGTTATATTCCTAACCAAACCAAACATAACTATTCTGAAAAACAGCCAAAAAATTAAAGGTACAAATAAGAGCCAAATACTCACATTTGCTGCAACCGAGTTCACAAGATCGTCATAAACAGGATTTCTTTTGCCATCTCCATATAAGATATATGTGCGTGGGACAGCATAAGGCAACAAGTTTATAGCAGCTTCAAAGACATCAATACAGTAACCTTTCACCCCTGAAGGGCCACTGTCTTTGGCCACAAATTCTTTGTAAATTACTCGGTTTGGCACTGCTATTCGCAGTGGCTTCCCATTGTTAGGGAATACCCATCCCCGAGGTGTTGCTGTAGTTTCACCAGGCCATATAACACTGTAGAGATGTTGATTACTGGTGGAAGTATTCGCGGTCTTAGAATGTAAGATCTCTGGAGAAATGATTGAGAGCTGAGAATAATTTGACCAATAACCAATCCTACGAGATCCAGTCCCACCAATGTTCAGAATATCATATGCTGGATCAACTAAATTTTTGTCTATATCAAATTGAATCCGACCACTTACACCAGTGAAGTTCGTCCCTAAAATTGTCTGGAGAAATTGTTGGCCTCCATCAAAAATACGGAGTGACGTTAAATGCAGTGAGCTTCCATTTGTGTCATGCAACCTTGGATCGTTAGAGAAAGATATAGTTCCACCTTCTTTCAAATAAGCATCAAGAGCACGGGCTGCTAACCAAACAGAATCATATGCATAGAGAGCATAAGAATTGAAGCTTGCACTAGATTTATTTTTTAGGCCGCTCCATCTAGACATAAATTTTTTTTTAAGATCAGTATCTGGGGTGTGATGGCGAAGAGCAATGACCCCTTGTAAGAGATTCATTGTGTCAGTGTCAACTGGTTCTGATGAATCCAGGTTGGAAGGAAGCCAATCTGTTGCAATCCAAACGTAGCTACTGGTCATCATCCCAAGTGATTTAGCCTCAGAAAATATATTCAAACCAGTGTCAGGATTTACGTGCACGACATACACACGAGATTCCATGAGGTTTACTTTAACCAACAAGTCGTTAATTGTAGTATTGGGGGCTTTAGGAGTGAATGGAGCTTTGTAAGAGATCTTGGCTCGTTTTTTTGACAGGGCATCACCCAATATTGAAATTCCACTTCTTCCATAATCATCATCTACAAAGATGGCAATTACCTCCCTCCAGCCATAATATTCAACCAAATCAGCAATTGCATACATTTGGAAATAGTCACTCTGTGTAGTGCGGAGGAAATATGGGTATTGCAGTGCAGCAAGACTGGGGTCTGTTGCTGCAAATGACAGAAGTGGCACATGGAGTTCATTAACAACATGGGAGACGACATGAGCTATACCGGAGGATTGTGGCCCAATTGCAACAACCACATCGTCTTCCATCAGCTGCAAAGCTACATTGTTAAGGACACCCCTGTCAAACTTCTGTATTTTTTCCCCCAATCTTCAAGAGAAAGCACACAAAAGAAGTAGTATCATACATATAATCCTAGCTAGTTCTTATCTTACTTAAGACTCCATTTAAGAAAGGTGCTGATATCATACATATAATCCGAGATACGCTTCATATCAAGCAACTGAAGTATATATAAGAAAAAACTAACTGAACTTTGAACACAATAGTACTCTCATCCTAGATTATACCATTCACAGGTTATGTGCTAGGTGAAAGAGGGCAGCAAATCTAAAACTGAAATTGAAAAAGAAAATGGAAACTAATTTGATAAATAAGAGACCCCAAATTCAAAGGCAAAAGATCCCCTTCTAAATTTATAAAATCAATGACCACAGCTAAAAGAGAAAGATTCGATTCCATAGCCTAAGAAACAAAAGCTTGTGGAAATAAATACCTTCCACAGTTCCAAGAAATCCACTGCAATTCGTATCGTGTAATATGAGGTTCAATTTTGTTTCTGGAAGAACACCTGAATCAGAATTGACATCTTCGACTGCAGCAATAATCGCTGGTCTTGCTGACCTTCCGATAACCGAATTTAATGTAAATAGAGCTCCAATATTCACAACATTCGGTTTTGCAGAAGAAGAAACGCTGGTATTCCCAGTCCTACCCAATACATTCATAGGCACCCACATACAAAAAATCACTAAAAATAGTGTCCTTTTCATGACTATATGGCCAGGCCTACAAATCAAGAGGTTCTATTTGTTCAGCTCAGGTCAGCATGAGTTCAAGATGATAAATACCTGTCAACACGGTCAGCATGAAAATATGATTACCACAAAGAGCTTGTGATTACAGAGTTAGAAGAATCAAAATAAAGAAATTTATATAATTTTTCCATTCACACAATTCAACTACTACAGGGAATCTACAACACTTAGTAAGATTCAGCACCAGATAACATACAAAAATCCTATATGTGCAAAGATTGCCAATATTTTATAATATGCCCATTAATGTACTTTCATTAACAAACCAAGAAAAACTCAATATGAAGATAATAAATTATTTGTGAACAAATATTAGACTTACATGCATGGACAGAAAAAATATATCAAAAGAGAGGCATGTAAGAAGTTGGGTGAAGATATTTATAAAAAAAGTTGGGCAAAGATTACATTTTGAGATTCCCTGAACTCCAAACTTGGACAAAGCTTTGGATTCCACATAAACATTTATGGTGAAGGACACGGTACAGCCTCACATACCACAGAAGCAAAGACAGCCTCAAAGCTCTTAACAAACAGTCCAGCAAGTTCAACTGTTCAAGTAAAGAATCTCTCTCTCTCTCTCTCTCTCTCTGGGTCTTTTTCTACTACTACTTCTATTTGCCTTTTACCTTTTCAAGACTCCAAGGAGTTCTTAACAATTTTTTTATCTTTCACAAGTTGCTATATTTTATAGTTTACACTTTACACTATGAGTCAGCAAAAAAACCAGAAAAAAAATAGATACTATATTTTATAATAGTTCCTGGACAAAAGATGTTTACATTATAATGCAATATATTAATGGCTGTGATGAATCCAAGTAAGCCACAGAGATGGGAAACCTGTGGTACTTGGCCTCACACCTCATTTTACTATTGTCAATTAATCACTGTATTTAAAGACTAGGGCGGTCAAGAGAGAGTGTAATTCAGCTGCTCACGCTACTACTAAGCTCTCCTTTAGACATGGCAAAACGGGTCAGAATTTTCTGACCCGACCCGACCCGACCCGAAAAATACCCGACCTGAACCCGATTTTTTTGACCCGAAGCAAAAACGGGTTGACCCGTGACCCGACCCGTGTTTTGTGCGGGTCAACCCGACCCGACCCGCGACCCGACCCGAACCCGAACCATTTTTTTAAAACTTTTTTTTTTGGGTAAAAAAAGTAGTGAAATTAAGACAATATTGGTTTAATTGTTTATTGTGAGTTATAAGGAAACAATTGATATATTTACATAACTGCATGCAAATTAATTGAAAAATAAATGGTTGAGCATTCTGTAATGAGTAAAGATTTTTAGATATCAAATAACAAAGTACATGCCAAGATAATCTGGTTACAGTAAAGTTAAAAACAGATTTAAAATTGTAGATATGTGTGAGACACATTCACGAGTGTGAAAATAGTAAAGTCAAAGTATCAAATTAGCATAAATTATGAATGCTTAGATCTATTTTTTAACAATTTATATTCAAAATAAACGGCTTTTTAAAATAAATTATGATATTTCCTAGAGTTTGTGCTGCTTAACAATGATATGATCTTCATAAAAGAGACTAGGTATAAATAAGTAAGCAATCAAACTTTAATGTATATCTCAAATTGAAATAGAGTGTCAACCACAATTGATAATAGATTATAAAATTAATTTTTAAAATTGTAACTTTCTTATATGTTTTTATTCTTTATCAAATGAGTTATCCAATAAGTCATTTGTAATTTTTTTTTTTTGGAATGTTGATATTGTGTAAAAATAAAACTTGTATATTTGTTTTACTTATCTTTGTGTTGTTTTGTTTTAGATAGCAATGTTAGGATTTGTATAATTTTAAAATTATTGAATAAATATTAATAAGTTTAACTGAGTTTATTCTTGATATAAGTAGTGAATGCAAAATAATGCATTTTACATCAAGTAATATGTTGCATAACTATCCAAATGGCAAATACATATTGTTTTCTTTATAAAAAAAATAAAAAATAAAAAAAAATAAAAAATAAAAAATTTCATGTGAAAAATACGGGTCAACCCGACCCAACCCGACCCGACCCGAACCCGATTGACCCGAACCCGATTTCAACCCGCTTAAAATGACCCGTTTTTGACCCGTGACCCGTTTGACCCGTGACCCGATTGACCCGACCCGAACCCGACCCGACCCGCCCGTTTTGCCATGTCTACTCTCCTTTCATCTTCTAGGTCCTTTTGTTTCAATAAACTCAGTCTTCCAGATGTCTTAAGGACAATTTGTGAGGTTGACTGTAGTGCCTCCACTTCTTTTTGATTTATATATATATATATTGAAGTTTATCAAAAAAAAAAAAAAAGACTAGGGCGGTCCCTCCCAGTGTGGAAAAGTGGGTCCCGGTGTTTCGCAACAATTGTTTTTTGATAGGCGCAACAATTGTTAAACGTGAAACATGTGGGTTCTGTGCCATATATTACCATATGATTTTTTTTCCCTCTTCTCAAGTGAAACATACAGTAAATCAGTAAGCTCTTTACCCAATAATTGATTCATTTCACACGTAACTTAAATGGATAATGTTAATTTCATTAAAAAAAAGATAATGTTAATGTGATTTTTTTTTTCTCGGTGTGAAATGGTTAGAAATATTATATATTATTCATGTTGTTCGACCCAGCTCCCCTGGAAAAATTTGGTAAGAAAAGTTTAGGATCATAAAAATTTTCACAATTTCTTATCATAATTATAATTTGACAGAATGTAATTGATGAAAAAAAAAATAGTGAATTTATATAAAAGTGATAATAAACAATTCATAATTTGTCACGTTAGAATTGTAACATCAAAATTGTAGAAGAATTTGTGGTTTTAAAACCAGTCAATCCGATAATTTCAAATACGTCAAAGACTCCTAATTTGTTAAATTTTTTTTTTTAAATGTTAGATTTTAATTCATAAGAAGTAGCATCCAATTCCAATCCAATAGTGTGTGAAAATTCCCACAAGAAGTCATAAAATCACAGCCAAGTTGATTCTCTCAAAAAAAAAACAAAAAGGCAAATTTTAAGCAACTATGCTCAAATTGTAAAAATTCTCCTACGAATTAGCAAAATATCTTTATCCACCAACGAGAAACAGTGAAACCACGTTGCAATCTCACATGTCGTATCTTATATTATATGCCAGCCCAACGTATAAGATACATTCCCCACGACCTTCAATCTTTATGACTTGCATGGTCCATAAAGATGGCAAAATATCTCCTAGCTTAAAATAAGTCACCATCAATGAGAAACTGTGGAACCCACGTGTTAATCTCACATATATTTTATATGGATTTTACTAATGTGACCCTAAAGGTATACAATAATTAATTATTTTTATAAATATTTTCTCAAATCTGAAAAAATATTTTTATAAATAAATGAGTTAATGTGTGTTCTAAGAACACATATTAACCAAACCTATTTTATATACTTTCTCACTCCCAAACAACTCACCGTACGGTAAATTGTGGTCAAAATTGTATGAAATGATACGTTCCTAACATTTCTCTCCCAGTCCCAGCCACCATCAATGTTACGCTGACATTGACATAAACAACAACCATTTATTGGAAAAAACAACGACAACCACCACAGTTGGGACGTCATTATATTCTAGATTCGTGATCAGAATATCTTTAGCAATTTGCGACTTCGATTGCAGTACGAGTCAATACAGATTTTGATTGAGCCTAAATTTGCACCAAAGAAAATGGAATAGAAAATGAATTTATTAGTAGAGCACGTGATCCAAAATGGAGTTTAGGTAAAGTGAGTGAAAATATTTTTTGATAATCAGTGAGAGTGAAAATATATATCTACCATTCACTTCCAAACATATTCCTTTTAATTCAATATTTTGACTTTGAATTTAGTATCTACCAATAGATAAACAAAATCATTTAGTTATGAACTCATAGATATTATCCTTCTTATTTTACTCAATCTCTTAATATTTTTTTTATGTGAGCTTAAACTTTTTTGATAGGATAAAATTAATGATAGAATATATATATATATATATATAAAATATAAATAAAGAGAGAGAAAGAGAGAATAACGTTCTTGATTCCTTGATAAAAATTTATTACTTATTCAAATTAGAATCTGTTTCGTAATGATTATTCTTTATCATTAGATCAAGATACCAATTAGTTTTTTTTTTTTTTTTTTGGTTGTGTAAATGAGGCTTGAACTTCAAACTCAAAACTCTTATTTAACAACAATAGATTTTACCAGTTAAACTAACTAGAATCTATGAGTTGGATTAGATTGAGTTTAAGTTTTTTAAATAATTACAATATACTGCTAATCTAGCAGCTCAAATCATTTCCCCCTATATCCAATGCATTTTGTGCATAAAGAAGTGTCAATTAAGGTACAAGGCTAGTGACGAGTTTAGGCTTTTTAGATAACTAGTCGGAAACTCATGCAATGCATGGGAAAACTTTGCCTAAAAGTATGTTGGTCTCAAACTGAAACAATAAACTTGGTTTTGATCTTCACTATTTATATTAATAGGAATTGAGTAAGTAGGAAAAACTTAAAAGAGAATTCATAGAAATGAACATCTAAATAAACATAGATTTGCTTTAATAAGTAAAATAATTACATATTGTTAGCCGCAATATATATATATATATATATATGTAGGGACACGAATCTCTAGCGGCCCAGCGACGATGCTGGGCTCGCCTACAGAAAATCCCTTACAATAACATTTGTAGAGAGTGGGCTTGAAAGGCTAGAGTTGGGTCACGGGGCGTTAGTACAGGCCGGACTTTAGATGAGCCAAGACAGGAAAAGACTGTAGTCTGGATATTCAGGCCTTACACCTTCGTAACTTGAGGGATTTGGCTCCTCGGATCATGTCCGAGGAGCGCTAAAGTTTTCTCCGGTTACCCGTCGATGGGTTCTCCATGGTGGAGCGCATATGCTATCCGGGCATTCTCATTCCTAGAGTTTTTTCCCAGAAGTGAAATGTGGATCCTTTTCCTTATTAGTTTACCTTTCCTTTTATACTAGCCTACGTTTGTTGTCCTTCGTCCACGTGTAGGGTCGATCTTTCCGGGACAGATATCTGTCCCATCAATCTAATTCCGAAATTGTTGGAGATGATCAATAAAGCCTAAAAATCCGGCTCTGTTGGGTGCAGTGTCATATCAGTGAAGGGTATTAAGGACAACTGCCCCAAGATATTTTCTGATCTCTCAAGCTAGCTTGTATTCCACTCTAATCCGGGAGACTTTGGGTCTGCCGAGGACTAAGCTGTCCTCGGCGGTATCTTCGGGCCACCTTGGGCTTCCTATTTTTGGACTTGGGCCCTGGCCTCTTTTAGTTTGGGGCCTGTGGACTCCCCATAAGCGAGCGAGCCGGGCCCCTAAACTATTGGGCCACACAATAGCCCCTCAAAACCCTGCTGTCCAACGTCTTGGTTGGAAAGGTGGGTTTTGGTAATACCGAGCCTTTATTGCGGCTCATTTAATTCAGCCATTGACCAACGTGGGCGACTCTTCGCCTTCCCGAGGAATGCGCCGGTCTACAGGACGTTTCCCTCAATTGACGCGCGATGCATTTATGCCGTTTGGTTATCCGAAGCGCGCCTTCAATGTCTTCCTTTTACGAGACCTCCCAGATCTAACGGTTACTGATGGCGTGAGGAACGAAACGGATGTACATTGATCTGCAGGTTTCCTTGGGGATTAGAACGTGTTAGGCACCCTCGTCTTCCTCCCCTATATAAAGAGAGATGACAAAAAATGATTCTCTCATATTCGAACCCTTCAGGCTCTTCCCCGAGTTTACTTCTTTCCTCTGGTTATACCCTATCCAATAATACATCCACCATAGCAGTCAGCCATGAATAAACCCTTCCTTTCCCAGAAACGCCATGTCCTAACAAAACTTGAGATGGCTCGGTCGGGGTAAGGATGGCGGAGACTCAAGATTTGCCTCCCCCCTCTTTTAGCCAAAATCCGAAACAGGGACTCGTCACATCCCACTTCCGGTGTGACTGAGTCGAAAACCTCCCTTGTCATCTCCATCCGCTCTCTCATGAGCATACCTAATATGGCTCCCCTTTTCCCTCTTTTGCTCCTTTTACTTTCTTTTCATTGCTTCCCTCTTCTTCTCCTCCTTCCTGCTCATGTCTTTCATCTTCTTTTTCCTTTGCACTCCTCAGCGACAAGAGCTTGCTGAAGTGCTTCCATGTGTTCTAATTCTTCTTCCTTCCCCTTCTCTCTTTCTATACAAAGTTCTTCTTCTGATATGAACAGTACTGAGGCAGAGATTTTAGAGAGACTTTGAAGGCGAGTTTAAAGGACACCTGGCGGTTTACTTATCTGTATTACGGATGTTATTACTGCTTCAACAGTTCATTTTTTGTATAGGCTTGCTTAAGCCCTTCCTTGTACGTTGTAATAATTTTTTATATTAATAAAAGTTATTGTTATTCTATTTCACATGTTCTGTTTATATGTTCTAATAAATTTGCAAGTTCTGCTCGGCACAGTAGTATAGCATTTGAACCAATGACAACTAAGGCCAAAATACTTGCTAATAAAAAGACGCCATAATGACTTTAACAAAATTATTATTCGACATAACAATCCGACCAGTGAGGAACGAGACTTACCTTAAAATTAATCGCGATGGGGATTAAGTGCTTGATAAGGTGCAAGAAGTAATTATCCGAGGACATGTCACCCTTTCAATGAGCAATTTCTTTAGGCTAACGATCATCAGTTCGTTTCGCCATCTTCTTAACACACTGGCCTTAACCTTTTCTAGTATTTAAGCCGAGAAACCTCTCCATCCGAGTAGTTGATTTCCCAAAAGGCCTGAGTCCGAGGACTTCGCACAGCCAGGGTTTTGTTTAGGACCTATACTTTTTCTTTTAGGTGCTCGGTTTCCCCATAGGCTTGAGTCCGAGGGTCATGCAAGTCCTAGGTTCTGTCCAAGACTTATAAGATATCTTTTTTATGTTCCTGGTTTCCCTCTAGGCTTGAGTCCGAGGACCATGCAAGTCCTAGGTTCTGTCCAAGACTTATAAGATATCTTTTTCGTACTTGGTTTTCCCATAGGCTTGAGTCCGAGGACCATGCAAGTCCTAGGTTCTGCCCAAAACTCTTTGAGTTCAGATTCTCCCTTTCATAAGGCATTTCCCAAGGCGCCGAGCAGGGGTTGTCCTCGGCCACGGCCATTGCTCGGCGTGGGCCACAGTACCTGGGCCTTCACGCAAAGCGGGCCTGGGCCGCGAATCCACTTAGCCCATGAATTAAGAGATATTTCTGCAACCTCTGGCCACGCGGTACTCTCTGATGTCACAGTGACCGAGGTGCGCCTTTACGAGGCTCTTTAATCTTGTGGTTGCAGTTGATGTTGGAAGTTGAGCCAGAACTGTTTTGTCTGTAGCGTTCCTTGGGACGCCGCATGAGTTGACTGCCATCACCTTGTCTTTTCAAATAAATGGGAGGGGGAGAAAGTTGCTTTATATATGCATAAATCCTTCAGTTTTCTCCCACATCACAGCTTCCATATCCGGAGCTCTCCTCCCTTAGCATAACATGTTTAAGGCAAGGGTTGGGAAGAAAGAACTTTCTCCGCCGCTGATACGCCGTGCCTTCATGAGACTCAGCATAGTACGGTATGGGCACAGGAAGCATAAGTTCAGGAGAGTACTCCATTTCGTCCTGGGGGGTAAGGGGTCTCTCCCTCTTTCAGTCAAAATCCGAAGCAGGTTCTGTTCATGCCAGAATTTTGGTATGTCAGAAGAAAGATTTTCCGCCATCAGCGCCTCTGCTTTGCGGCAGGCGTATATTTAGAGAAAGACCTTCAACCTCCAACTCCCTGCACCGTTCCTTCAACGGTGTCAGGCTCAAGTTGGGTCTCTTTTGCTGTTTGAGTTGTGGGCATGTGAAAGCATTGAGGAAGAACAAGGTCTTGGAGCTGTAGCCAACCTCTCCTCTGATCTACTTCCTCAGCTTCATTTTATTCTCTTGTATTTTCCTTTCTTCTTGGTTATGTAGTGAGCTTCGACACAAACTGATTCCTGCTTTTTCATTGTACGCTGTACTATTTCTTTGTTTTAGTAAGAATGGAAATTTCTTTACTTGTTTTGAACACTATTTCTTTGACAACACTATTTCGTGAATGGGTGTGCCCTATGTGTGCGTTTCTTCAAGAATATTTAGAGCAAAATAGCTTGAAACATAATTTAACTAACTCCAATTTACCAATACTACCAGGCATTATATCGATAATTCATAATAAATCAAACTTAAGAAACTAACCGGGATATCAGTTGGATATTCTGTGATAAGCGCGTGAATATCGTCCAAGGCTGATGATCTCTAAACAATCCATCTGAGCAATCGACTGGGATATAGGGAACTCCGATGATACTTTTGTGTACTTGGTTCCCCCACAGACTTGGGTCCGAGGACCATGCAAGGCCTTGGTTCTGTCCAAAACTTGTAAGATTTCTTGTTTGTACTTGGTTTCCCCATAGGCTTGGGTCCGAGGACCATGCAAGGCCTTGGTTCTGTCCAAAACTTGTAAGATTTCTTGTTTGTACTTGGTTTCCCCATAGGCTTGGGTCCGAGGACCATGCAAGGCCTTGGTTCTGTCCAAAACTTGTAAGATTTCTTTTTAAGTAGTCTTTTCTCTATAGTTATGTTATTTATTTTTTTCGAAGGTTAGCCCATGGGCCAAGGAGGGGAGAGTTGGCCTGAGGCCGGAAGCCCCTGGAGCTGCCCGCGCCGTTAGCGGTGCAAGGCGTAGCCCCTAGCAGAAGTTTATGGCGGAGCAACAACCGCACGTCGCCGGAGATGAGGAAGACTCGTGAATCTCTGCTTGCTAGAGAGCTGACTTATGCGCCACTCGCGCCAACGCGCAAGCCTTCCCACAGACGGCGCCAATTGTAGGGACACGAATCTCTAGCGGCCCAGCGACGATGCTGGGCTCGCCTACAGAAAATCCCTTACAATAACATTTGTAGAGAGTGGGCTTGAAAGGCTAGAGTTGGGTCACGGGGCGTTAGTACAGGCCGGACTTTAGATGAGCCAAGACAGGAAAAGACTGTAGTCTGGATATTCAGGCCTTACACCTTCGTAACTTGAGGGATTTGGCTCCTCGGATCATGTCCGAGGAGCGCTAAAGTTTTCTCTGGTTACTCGTCGATGGGTTCTCCATGGTGGAGCGCATATGCTATCCGGGCATTCTCATTCCTGGAGTTTTTTCCCGGAAGTGAAATGGAGATCATTTTCCTTATTAGTTTACCTTTCCTTTTATACTAGCCTACGTTTGTTGTCCCTCGTCCACGTGTAGGGTCGATCTTTCCGGGACAGATATCTGTCCCATCAATCTAATCCCGAAATTGTTGGAGATGATCAATAAAGCCTAAAAATCCGGCTCTGTTGGGTGTAGTGTCATATCAGTGAAGGGTATTAAGGACAACTGCCCCAAGATATTTTCTGATCTCTCAAGCTAGCTTGTATTCCACTCTAATCCGGGAGACTTTGGGTCTGCCGAGGACTAAGCTGTCCTCGGCGGTATCTTCGGGCCACCTTGGGCTTCCTATTTTTGGACTTGGGCCCTGGCCTCTTTTAGTTTGGGGCCTATGGACTCCCCATAAGCGAGCGAGCCGGGCCCCTAAACTATTGGGCCACACAATATATATATATATATATATATAGAGAGAGAGAGAGAGAGAGAGAGAGAGAGAGAGAGAGAGAGAGAGAGAGAGAGAGGGAGAGAGAGAGAGAGAATAACGTTCTTGATTACTTGATAAAAATTTATTACTTATTTATATTAATAGGAATTGAGTAAGTAGGAAAAACTTAAAAGAGAATTCATAGAAATGAACATCTAAATAAACATAGATTTGCTTTAATAAGTAAAATAATTACATATTGTTAGCCGCAATATATATATATATATATATAGAGAGAGAGAGAGAGAGAGAGAGAGAGAGAGAGAGAGAGAGAGAGAGAGAGAGAGAGAGAATAACGTTCTTGATTACTTGATAAAAATTTATTACTTATTCAAATTAGAATCTATTCCGTGATGATTACTCTTTATCATTAGGCGAAGATACCAATTATTATTATTATTATTATTTTGTGTAAATGAGGCTTGAACTTCAAACTCAAAACTCTTATTCAACAATAAGAGATTTTACCAATTAAACTAACTAGAATCTATGAGTTAGATTGAGTTGAGTTTAAGCCTTTTAAATAGTTATAATATGCTGCTAATCTAGTAGCTCGAATCATTTCCCCCTAGATCCCAAGCATTTTGTGTATAAAGAAGTGTCAATTAAGGTACAAGGCTAGTGACGAGTTTAGGCTTTTTAGATAACTAGTCGGAAACTCATGCGATGCACGGGAAAACTTTTCCTAAAAGTATGTTGGTCTCAAACTGAAACAATAAACTTGGTTTTTATAGGATTTCGATCTTCACTATTTACATTAATAGGAATTGAGTAAGTAGGAAAAACTTAAAGAGGATAGATAGAAATGAACATCTAAATAAACATAGATTTGCTTTAATAAGTAAAATAAGTACATATTGTTAGCCACAATATATATATAAATATATATATATATATATATATTTATATATATATAAGCAATATAAATTAGGAACTAACAATAAAAAAAAAAGCAATACATATATAATTAAATAACTAAATAGAGTAACATTTACAGTAAAAAGATCACATATGGCATACTATTGCTCATGGATTTGATTAAATGAATAATTTTGCCAATAAAAATTTTGCTTTAAGCTAGACCATGTAAATACAATAGAAAAACTTAAATAAATAAAAAAAAAATAAAAAAAAATAAAAACAATTTGGTGTGCATCTAACTAAAAATTTTATGTAGTCCTATCATATGGGATACCAAAATTATTTTTGCATCATAGATTATATGCCAAATATTTGTGGTTAGAATCCTATAAATTTTTTAGATTTTCAAAAGAGACAAATGCTATCAGAATCTACGAGCACAATATCTTAATTGTTTGTCAACATATGAACTTATGATCATCCTTAAGATTATGATGGACCTACCACTTTCATGCATTTATGTAAAAAAAAAAAAAACATGCAATTCGCAGGCATCATAAACAATTTGGTCAAGCTAGCTATGAATTTCTTAATCGGCTGTAAGAGTATATCAAAAGTTTTATCAACAAATTGGTCTTCATACCTAATACCATAACATCACAGATAACTCAAAATTTAATATTAATATAGTTGAATGAAATATGATTATTGGTAACTATGTCATACTGCATACCATTTGACATTTAGGCTTTTTAGATAACTAGTTAGAAACCTGTGCGATGCACGGGAAAACTTTGCCCAAAAGTATATTGGTCTCAAACTGAAACAATAAACTTGGTTTTTATAGGATTTTGATCTTCACTATTTACATTAATAGGAATTGAATAAGTAGGAAAAACTTAGAGAGGATTCATAGAAATGAACATCTAAATAAAAATAGATTTGCTTTAATAATTAAAATATAGAGTAATATTTACAGTAAAAAGATCACATATGGCATACCATTGCTCATGGATTTGATTAAATGAAAAGTTTTTGCAATAAAATTTTACTTTAAACTAGACCATGTAAATACAACAAGAAGACTTTAAAAAAAAAATTTGGTGTGTATCTAACTAAAATTTTCTGTAGTCCTGTCATATGGGATACCAAAGTTATTTTTGCATCATAGATTATATGTCAAATATTTGTGGCTAGAATCCTATAAATTGTTTAGGTTTTCAAAAGAGATAAATGCTATCAGAATCAATGAGCATAGTATCTCAATTGTTTGTCAACATATGAACTTATGATCATCCTTATGCTTGTGATGGACCTAATACTTTCATGCATTTGTGTTTAAAAAAATAATAATAATAACCATGCGATTTGAAGGCATCACAAACAATTTGGTCTAGCTAGCTATGAATTTCTTAATCAGTTGTAAGAGTATATCAAAAGTCATATCAACAAATTGGTCTTCATACCTAGTACCATAGCATCACAAATAACTCAAAATTTAATATTAATATAGTTGAATGCAATATTACTATTGGTAACTATGTCATATCGCATACCATTTGACATTTTTTGTAACACAGTAAGAGAAGCACTCGTTATCTTAGAAGACAATTCTTCCAATGTGTAGCTCATTGGTAAGATTAAATATTATCATCAATTTGGGGAATCCTAATATACCACTCAACGAGAGAGAGAGAGAGAGAGAGAGAGAGAGAGAGAGAGAGAGAGAGAGAGAGAGAGAGAGAGAGAGAGAGAGAGAGAGAGAGAGAGAGAGAGAGAGTAGTGTGGTGGGATTGTTGAGGTTAGACTGTACATTTCATTTTTTTTTTTTTTTAAATATTTTAGAATGATTGTATGTCTTCCTTGACAATATATCTCCATTAGCTTACACAAGAGGTTTGAATTAAAACTTGAAAAATGAGTAGAAACATTGGTTTGGTTAGATGGGATCATTGAATCCGAACTGCAAACTATTGTTTGCAAAGAAGCTGAAGAGTATATGTAGTCTAAATAGAAGCTTGTATAGAGGAAGAGAGCTTCTAACTGAGTCATGGTCTTGACTTTCAAGTTTCATTTACATGTGGGGAAGGAGAAAGATAATTTGTAAGTGGGTTAGGGTCTTGGCTTTCATCTACACATGGGAAAGGATCATGTCTGGGTCATAATATGTAAGGGAATAAGTGGGCCTGGGCTTTTCATAAAGTTTGGTTTGATTTGATCTAATTTTCAACAACAGCCCATCTTCTAGATAACAATAAAAAGAAGTTAATGTGATATTTTGGGTAACAGTAAAAAAAATAAAAGTTAATGAGAAGAGGTTAAGGAGACTAAATGTAAGATTATAGCACCACATGGCAAGACCTCATGCTCTTCCATATGAGGTCTCTACTTATATATATATATATATATATATATATATTGATTATTAATATTTCTTTTTATGTATAGAGTGGGGATCTAGTTATATTTGGTGTAACATTTTCTTAGATTAATATATTGAAAAAAAAAAAAAAAAAAAAAAAAAAAAAAAAAAAAAAAAACACCATTAGAATACATGTTCTTTATAGTCATTAGCAAATATGTCAAATTTCATGTTAATTAGATTTTATTTACTATTCAATCTATAAAATAATCTTTTATAAATAATCTTAAAATATAAAAAACTTGAAATATTAAACATTTTAAAGATGAAATAACTATTGATTTTTGATCAAATTGAAAATGTCCAAGTATGGAGAGTATAAAAAATGAAATCTAATTGCGACTTTATTAAAATATAAATTCAATTAAAAAATATTGTTTTAAGGTCACACATGCATTCCTTATATAACTTGAACCCCAAGCAGAGAGAGCCAATAGATCAAACTCAAACTCCAACTCACCCTTTGCCTTTATCAAATAGGTGGAAATACAGTGACCTCACCCTTTGCATTTATCAAATAGGTGGAAATACAGTGACCTTTGACTTTATTAAATTTTCGAGATAAGTGGATAATGTAATAATTAAATGGGCAAAGATTTGCTGCATACTTGGTTGTAGCAAATCCTGCATAATGGTAGATGTGCCAACATATTAAGCGATAGATGTCAAGTTCCAATTTAATGAAAACTTATGTTAACTCTAACGTTAACGTTTTCTCTCTCACACACACTCTTTTTCTATCACACCACAAGCAAAACCAAAATCAAAAGAAAAATCTCTCTCTCTCTCTCTCTCTCTCTCTCTCTCTCTCTCTCTCTCTTCCCTAGCAACCTTCCTCTTTGATGAAGAAAAAGATGTCATTTTGAGCCTGAGGGCCTTCATATTCGACTTGTCGCGCTTCAAGAAATTTATCTTTATAATTTATATAACTTTTATATGATTAGTAGATAATGAGAAAGTCAACTACAATATTTGATTTTTTGAAGAATACAAATAAATTAAAAGTCATTACTAATATCCTATTTTCTAAAAATCATTGAACAACATTTTAAGAAATTGCTATTAATAAAATAAGTATCAGTTCATTGCAACATGATCATATATCTGTCTATAAATATGGCATTAAGATGTTAATGGACGTTTGAAATTCAACGAACTTATATTGAGCCTGGGCCCCCCAACTATGAATCCTAGTTCCATCCCTGAGAGAAATTACGTGGATACATTTTTTGCCCTATAACTTTTATCACAACCTTCATATATGCAGTCGTGAGTGGTAGGGGTAGAGTTAAAAACCTCCGTTGAAGGGGCCGACTTCTACGATCAACAAATCGCACACACGTACATAATTATGGATATGTTTGCTATTTTTTTGAAAATATAAGTAAATTTTTAATATTTTATGAGAGTAACTAAGCCAAAATTACAGGATAATTCTTAATTCAATTTCTTTTCCAAAATTTTCAATATAATAAATTTTGTTGAGAGATACTATGCTTCATTGAAAATTGAATAAGTCATGTAATATTGAGTAACTAAAAATCTATAAGTTTTATATTTAATAATTGAATTTAAATCAAGTATGTATATGATGTCTGTAATATAATTTTAGTTTTTTATATGAGATAATTTTTCTTTTATTGATCCACAATTATTTGGCCCACAAATAATAAAGGAATGCACCAATGAGGAATTATTTGGAAAACTATCATTCTAATTAATTTCTAGAATAAACTTGATTTTATTTTCAATTGATATCTCATGTGACTTTATACTCTTACCTAAATCTTAAAAAAAAAAAAAAAAATTACAAAATAAGAAAATAAAATAAATTGAAGCAAACTTATTCGAGTACTTAAGAAAATTATAAAAATTAAGCATATAAAATACATATTCCGAAAAGTGCATTGATGGATTTGGCTGGACAAAAACTAAAACTCCTTAGATAAAATTTAATAATCATTTCAAAAATATGTTAAATCTTCCTTATTTTAACAAAATTTAATAAATTTTAGTGGAGTTTATAATCTTGTTTTTTTTTATTTTTTTTTTATTATGAGATACTACAATATTTTATAATTTTTTTTTTAGGAAATTATAAGTCTGGGTTTTTTTTAGGGGGAACAAAACATGTAGGGTCACGTTTTGCAGCCCAAACCCAAGATGTATGGGATCTTGGACCCGTGAGCCCAATACAATAAATTTGTAGAGAGTGGGTCGAAGAGTTAGGCCTTAGTGCATGGGTAACAGTTAATATGGTGTTCATGACAGTTAAGCAAAGATGAACTGAGTTTATCAAGGAAGGTTGGTCCTCGGCACAATCCGAGGAGCTTTTTCTAGTATACGTTGAGTGGTAGGGGTTCTAGAGCCTTTCTCATTGCCTCCCTTCACCCCCTTTTTTATTAGTTTCCTTCCTCTCGATTTAGATTCATAGTGCTGATACTTGTTCCATCAGTCCCTCCCCAAAGTTGTTGGGAGTGGTTGTAAAGGCAGAAAAGCATGACTCTGTCAGGTACAGAGCACTGAATGCAATAATGGTAGCTTTCCTTTAGATATTTCTATTATTTCCGTTGTCCTTTTCTGTCTTAGTACTTTTCCTATTCCATGGAATGACCCGGAGTGCCACACTCAGTGATAGGCCGTTCCCTTTGTCCTCGGCCACACCTGGCCGAGGAGGGGTTCTTCCCATGGCCGAGGAGGGGTTCTCCCTTGGATTGGGCCTTTGGGCTAACGTGTATATTGGTGTGGGCTCCCTGGTCTGTTACCCCTACAATAGCCCCTTGAGATTCTTCTTTTCTTCCCCATGGGTGGAAAGGAGGATCCCGATGTGATGATAGTTCTTTCGCACCCATTTTACACTATGTCTGATTGTAAGACATTCTTTTAGTTTATCCAAGTTGCATTCCTGCCGTTCGGTACACGAGGCGCGCTTTCATTAAGGTCTTTTTACGAGGTGATGCAAATCCAACAGCTGAAGACTGCTTTGGAAATTGAGTGAGATTTATTTCGCTTGTAATTCTTTCTTTGAGATTCGGGCGAATTAATTGCCATCGGGTTTGCCTCCTATATAAGACACATAGGGGGGGTCGTTCCTCTTCATTTACAGATCCTTGAGTTCTATGGGAGTTTCAGGCTCTTAACTCTTCAAATGTTCCCAAGGGCCCCACCAAGGTGTTGATTAAGGTCTAGGGAATGAGGTGGCCAAGGATAAAAGTAAGGGTGAGGGAACCAAGCCCTCTTCAGAAGCTGAGGACGTTGCCAGGATTTAGGATGACACAGTTAAGGCAAGGGAAGCAGAGGCCAAAGACATTTCTTCCTTTCAACCGAGCAAGAAAGAAATCTCTTTTCTTGCAGCCAAAACCCAAAGCAGGTGTAGACCACATCAGATTTTTGGTGCGATAAAATTTGGGTTTCACCCGGCGCCGTGTGTCACATGTGCGCAGATGTGGAGACGGACTAAGGTTGATCAAGCAAACCAACAAGAACGTGGGTAGGCAGGTGTTCTGCCTTTCAGCCTTGATATCAGAACATCTAGTAGTTAGGAGAAGAGGGGTCCATCAAGCACTCCAGCTTCTTCTTCCTTCTTATCGCCGGTACCTTCCATACTGGTTTGATTGCTGCTAGAACAAGATTGTGGATTTACTGTTCTTATAGACTGCTTTTTATAATTACAGGCTTGCCTAAGCCCTTTTGTATATGATGTACTTTCCCTCTATTTAATAAAAAAGATAACTGCATTATATTTTACGAATCTTTCCTTTTCTGCAATAATTATTTCGTGAATGGGTGCGTTGGTATTTTTCTTTCAAATAGTACTTAGAATTGATGTTGTTGATGGTAATGAAAAGTTGTCACCCTGAGTTTATCAAAACTGACGGGCACCCGACTGCTAACTTTCAATAAGTTAACTATGTAGGACAAATCAGGAAAATAACCGTGTGCTTTATACTGCGAACAGCACAACCATCAAAGAACGTTTAATTTTAAGTAAGCGGTCTGAGGGGACTACCGGGTACAAAGGTTCTTTTCAACATTTACGATGATGTTATAGTGTTAACTTCCCTTAAGCGTTTGGTTCGAGGACTCAGGCATGCGCTAGGTTCTGTCTAAGCATTTTAAAAGTTGTCACAGAGTGTTAGCCTTCCCACATCATTTGGTCCGAGGACCGAGGCATGATTGAGTCCAGCTTAGTCATTTAGAAAGTTGTCAGTGTGTGTTAATTTCCCCAAAGCAGGAGGTCCGAGGACCCGACATAGTTAAGGTTCTGTTTAACCGCTTCAAAAGATTTTAGTGCATGTTAATTTCCCCAAAGCAGGAGGTTTGAGGACTCGACATAGTTAAGGTTCTGTTTAACCGCTTTAGAAGATTTCAGTGCATGTTAATTTCCCTAAAGCAAGAGGTCCGAGGACCCGACATAGCCAAGTTTCTGTTTAACCGCTCCAAAAGATTTCAGTGCATGTTAATTTCCCTGAAGCAGGAGGTCTGGGGACCCGACATAGTTAAGGTTCTATTTAACCGCTTCAAAAGATTTTAATGCGTGTTAATTTCCCCAAAGCAGGAGGTCCGAGGACTTGACATAGTCAAGGTTCTGTTTAACCACTCCAAAAGATTTCAGTGCATGTTAATTTCCCCGAAGTAGGAGGTCCGAGGACCCGACATAGCCAAGGTTCTGTTTAACCGCTTCAGAAGATTTCAGTGCTTGTTAATTTCCCCAAAGCAGGAGGTCCAAGGACCTGACATAGCCAAGATTATGTTTAACCGCTCGAAAAGATTTCAGTGCGTGTTAATTTTCCCAAAGCAAGAGGTCCGAGGACCCGACATAGCTAAGGTTTTGTTTAACCACTTCAGAAGATTTCAGTGTGTGTTAATTTCCCCAAAGCAGGAGGTTCGAGGACCCGACATAGCCAAGGTTCTGTTTAACCGCTTCAGAAGATTTTGGTGCATGTTAATTTCCCCAAAGCAGGAGGTCTGAGGACCCGACATAGCCAAGGTTCTGTTTAACCGCTTCAGAAGATTTCAGTGCGTGTTAATTTCCCCAAAGCAGGAGGTTTGAGGACCCGACATAGTCAAGGTTCTGTTTAACCACTTCAAAAGATGTCAATGCGTGTTAATTTTCCCAAAGCAGGAGGTCCGAGGACCCGACATAGCTAAGATTTTGTTTAACCATTTCAGAAGATTTCGGTGTGTGTTAATTTCCCCAAAGCAGGAGGTCCGAGGACCCAACATAGCCAAGGTTCTGTTTAACCACCTCAGAAGATTTCGGTGCGTGTTAATTTCCCCAAAGCAGGAGGTCCGAAGACCCGACATAGCTAAGGTTCTATTTAACCGCTTCTCCATCCATGCTTTGACCCTCGGCTTCTTTCTCCGATGGGAATTCAGCGAACCGGGCTACTAGACCCGCGAGAACTAGCCCCTTGACAAGTGTACAGGGCATATACTTGATGTCAGAAGCCCCTAGAACTACACCCATTTAGTAATCCTTCCTGCGTAATCAGTACTTCGAAGTGTAGACCTGAGTAGAAGCTGAGTTATGACAACAACGATGTGTTCTTGGAAATAATGGGGAAACTTTCGTGTAGCATGCACCACCACCAAAATGGTCTTATCGAGGGACTCTTACTGATAGGAGCTTGATCCCACCATGATTAACCGTTGCATTCACTAATGCACAAACTCTTCCCACAGACAACGTCAATTGTAAGGTCACATTTTGCAGCCCAAACCCAAGATGTATGAGATCTTGGACCTGTGAGCCCAATACAATAAATTTGTAGATAGTGGGTTGAAGAGTTAGGTCTTAGTGCATGGGTAACAGTTAATATGGTGTTCATGACAGTCAAGCAAAAATGAACTGAGTTTATCAAGGAAGGTTGGTCCTCGGCACAATCCGAGGAGCTTTTTCTAGTATACGTTGAGTGGTAGGGGTTCCAGAGCCTTCCTCATTGCCTTACTTCAAACCAAACCCAAGATGTATGGGATCTTGGATCTGTGAGTCCAATACAATAAATTTGTAGAGAGTGGGTCGAAGAGTTATGCCTTAATGCATGGGTAACAGTTAATATGGTGTTTATGACAGTCAAGTAAAGATGAACTGAGTTTATCAAGGAAGGTTGGTCCTCGGCACAATCCGAGGAGCTTTTTCTAGTATACATTGAGTGGTAAGGGTTCCAGAGCCTTTCTCATTGCCTCCTTTCTCCCCTTTTTTATTAGTTTCCTTCCTCCCGATTTAGATTCATAGTGCTGATATTTGTCCCATCAGCCCCTTCCCAAAGTTGTTGGGAGTAGTTGTAAAGGCAAAAAAGCATGGCTCTGTTAGGTACAAAACACTGAATGCAATAATGACAGTTTTCCCTTAGATATTTCTATTCTTTCCGTTGTCCTTTTCTGTTTTAGTACTTTTCCTATTTCATGGAATGACCCGGAGTGCCACTCTTAGTGATAGGCAGTTTCCTTTGTTCTCGGCCACACCTGGTCGAGGAGGGGTTCTTCCCATGGCCGAGGAGGGGTTCTCCCTTGGACTGGGCTCTTGGCCCAAAGTGTATATTGGTGTGGACTCCCTGGTCTTTTACCCCTACAATACATATTTTTTTTGAAATGTCATATTCTTAAAAATTTCAAATTTTGCAAACTAATATATAAAAATTAAATAAAAGTTGGTGAGTCAAGGTGAATAGGGGACAAAAAGTGATTAATCCATTCTAAACTAATTCATTAAGTTACACATGTCACTAAGTTGCGACAACTAATGTGATTGAAGAAAAAATGTTAAAATAATAGAAGTCACATCTCATAACCACAAGGTGGCTATCAATTAATGTGTATGATTATTTATATAATTTGAACCTGTCACTTAACTCACTTGTATTAACATTAAAAAATAGTATCTCATGTCCTTGACGCATATAAGATTTTCCCTAGAATTAACTGTATCCTCTAAGTTTTAATTTGAACCATGTAAAAGAGTCAAACGTACAATGTATCTCTGCTGACCTTCTAGTTCTTGTATAGAATAAATGAAAATCCAAAAGTTGGTATATAGAAATAACAGATAACTAATTCCATGTTTCTGATCGTGACAAATGACAATTGATTACTATATTAATTAAAATATCTTTTGGTCTCCTCAAGTCTATAATAAACATCTTCACCATGGTTAGCGAAAAAAAAATAAAAAAAATTTCACTATTTTCTTAAAAAAAAAAATTCTTCACTATCATGAAAACGATGTCACCAAGGATGGAACCATGTTGGGGTTGAGGGTGGTTGTGGCCCTCCTCTCAATTTTATTAAAAATATTAAATATTAGGTATATATTTAAGAATTTTGAAAATAAATCCAAGAAAAATTATATTTGTCATTTCAAGAAAATTTTATTTGCCCTCTTCGACTTTAAATTCTAGTTCCATGGATGTCACTTCTTACTAGTGATTACCCTAATCAATCACTCATCTTATTGGGCTGTGGACTATATGCCATTACTAAACCCCTTGCGTGTGAACTGTGTAGTTGGTATCTATAAAATTATTCTTAAATGGGTATGCTACGTCAAATCCCCCAATGACTCAACACAAAAAGCCACCTATCCAATTGTATTTCTTAGAATCAACAAAGACGTAGACGGTCAGTTTAGTAACTCATATAGGAATCTTATTTAGAAAGCAGTTTCCAAAGCGAGTGCTAGAAGACTCACTTTATCATAATCCGCAAAAGTTGACACTTCAATGCCATTAATACCACAAAAAATAAAATTTAGTTACAAAATTAATTATAATTAATTATTATAATATTATTTAATAAATAAATATTATTATATATTTTAAAATTTTAATTGTTAAATTTAATATTTTTTATGCAATTAATATACATATCTAATTTTATATCAATTAGATATTATTTACTATATGATTTATAAGTCTATATTTTGTGCACAATTTTAAACTACAAAAACTTATAATTTAAACAATTTATTGATGATATAGTTATTGATTTTTAATTTTTTAGAAATTTTGTAAGACCGAAAAATATAAAAAGAATATATAATCTAATGGTAAATTTATCAAAATTCACTTCTAATAAAAAAATATTGAGTCTGTGACCTTAACATTATGCAACAGAGACATAAGTGATTACGTCCCTCTTCTTTCTTTTCTTTTTATTTTTTTTATTTTTTTAATTTTTTGATTTTGAAAAAAAGGCCTAATTGGAGTCAATTTCACATAGTCACGTTTTTGAAAAAAATTTAAAAGAAAAAAGATAGAAAGAAAAGTAAAGCAGACGACTATAGCATGTGCGTTCCTCGTCAGAGACCCCTCTGGGGATGGAAAAATTAAGAGAGAGAGATTAGGACTTCAGAACCAGATTCTAGAACAGTGCAGCGTTTGCTTTGCTAACATGGTCTTTATGTGCCCACAGCCGTTTCATATTAGAACCGACAAAGCTTCTTCCACTAATATGAAACTCAGAAATGACTTTTGTTGGCATCTTATGCATAATTCACAAAGATTCTTAGACAACATGATGGCCCAAAAACATTATAAAGCAAAAGCGAAGGCCGATTTATAACTCTTTCCTCAGTTTGATTGTTATGAAGAATCTGGCCAGTCAAAGCTGGTAACCATTATTTCATTTGTCCTCGTTCATAGATATTTTCCTAGATTGGTTCTCTAATATGAGGTAGGCAGAGATTCTAAGGGGAAAAAAAAATACAATATATATATTTTTTTCATGGTTATAAAGAACCTGTATCCATTATTTCATTTGTCCTCGTTCATAGATATTTTCATAGATGTTGCTAGCTAAAACAAATAATGACAAAGTTTAGTTACAAAATTAGTTGTAATCGTTACAATCTTATTCAATAAAATAGAAATTATTATATATTTTGAAATATAATCGTTGAATTGTACGTTCTTTACACTTTTAATACATATGTAAAATTTTGTATCAATTTGATATTATTTACTATATGATTTATAAGCTTATATTTTATGAATAATTTTAAACTATAAAAACTTGCAATTTAAATAATTTATTGATCACATAGCTATTGATCTTCAATTTTCTAGAAATTTTGCAAGTATAGAGAATATAATAAAAAGATGTAATCCAATGGTGGATTTGCCAAAATTCACTTTCAATAAAAAGATATTAAGTAAGGTTGTAACCTTAAGTTATAACCAATTTTGTAGTTAAATTTTGTTTAAACAAAAATCTCGTATCTAAACAAATTGAAAGGTATCAAGACAGGTTTCGAGTTTCATTAATTCGAGATAGGTCGATGCAGGGGCAGCTTTAGGAATTTTTTTTAGAGTGGTCACTAAGAAACTTAAATTATACAAAATTTAATAAAGAAACAACTTGAATATATCAACATCACCAAAAAAAAAAAAAAAAACATGCAAATACATGAAATATTACAATTTTTTGTACTTGCAAAGAGGAAAAAAAAAATGCTAAGAAGAGATAAAGTGGAAATTGAAAATGCTGATATAAGAATAAAAAAGTGATCACAACAATTTCATAACAAATCTTATGCAACAAGCTGTTATTGGTGGGTAAAACATGTCAATATTGAGCCCAACTTAGAATTTGTAATAGCTTACTACATAAGATTTATTGTCAAAATATTGTGGATGTTATTATTTTTGTTGAATTCAAATTCTTGTGATTCTCAGGTTAAGTTGTTTAACATTTTTATTAGGGTGGTTAAAATAAGTTAATAAGTATATAATTTTTTTTTTTTTTTTGTAAATATATATATACATTTTTTTTAAAGTCAGGGTAGTCACTGAACAGATTAATTTAAACTAATTATATATATATATATATATAGTTAAGTATAAAAAATAAAAATAAAAATAAAAAATTGGCAAGTGAGGGTAGTCTTGTGACCACCCTCACATACAAGTGGAGCTGCCACTGGTCGATGGGTATTGGGACCTGTAGATTTAGTTTTTTTTTGGGTCAATAATACCATTTGTTTGATAACTTCAATGTCTTCTTGAACACGTTAGAAATTAAGACTCAAATACATATAAAGTGTTTTAATATTGGATAAGCCAATACATAAAAATGTGACTGTTACAAAAAAGATAAATGAAAAAATTCTCAAAGTTTAAAGGGTGAAAGTGTAATTTAGTGTATTTTCTTAACATATTATGAACTGTTTGATTGTCCGGAGGTATGGGAGACATATGGTCTTAAATGCATGATTGCTTGAGACATCCGATCAATTGGTTCCTTCCCCTTGGCCACGCACCACTGAAGAGTGGCATATGAATTCAACTTTCAGGGATGGGTTAGGTGATGGGTTCAATAAGTCAAAATTGCGTAAGCCAATGGGTGCATCCGGGTGTGCCTTAAAAAGAAAATATCTACACACTTTTTTTTTCTCTAAAGAATGTTGAAAATATGTATTTGTATATGGCTTGTGTCCATGCATGCTTTAGAGAATTAGATGCAACAATAACATGACACAACATATGTTTAACAATGATCACATGTTGGTTAGGTATTCCGTTTAATCCTCACTAGACAGAATTCTTACTCTATATGTTCAAGGAGAAACAATAGTAGGAGAAAAAAAAAAAAAAGACAATAATAAATTTTATTAGAATAAAAAAAAAATCTTACCTTTCAAAACTGATTAAGAAAATTAATAAAAGGAACTCCAACTCTAGAAGTAAAATTTAAGTTAAGAGTTTTATAGCAAAGTATTATTTGTTGGGTTTTGATTTTTCCTCCTCACTTATTTTTATTTTATTTTATTTTAAATTTTTTAAAACAAAATATAAATTTTACTCTAATTTAATTTAAATTGTATATGTGTGCAAAACTCATTCATAGAGATTTGAACTCAAACTCTTATCCTCCACATCACGAGCACTTATACTGATGGTCCTGATGGAGTGACCATCACATTAAGGGTGCACAGTGATTCCTCCCCATTTATTAATGTAAGGAAATAAGATGTGCATAGACAATGAATGTATGAAACAAATGCATAATGAATATCAAAGTGTGATATTGATTTTAAAATAAAGTTAAGTTTCAATTGTTTTCCATTCCTCTTTCTCAAAAAAAAAAAAATTGTTTTCCATTCCTTTACTTTTCACCCCTCCAATTTAACAGTTTTAGATTTATCTAAATGCTAAAAAGTCCTTCAACGTCAATGACTGGTAAAATATTGATACCCAAAAAAAAAAAAAAAAAAAAATCACAAAATAAAACTCTCAAGCTAAAAAAAAAAAAAAAAAAAAAAACTTAATAGATATAAACATAATAATATTAAGAAGCCATCTTTCGTTAGTTTTCTTACAATAAAATAATCTAATCTAATATATGGATTGAGATTAATTGGTATAAATGGCTGAGATTTAAAGTTGCAAAAAACAACTTTAAATCTATACCATTGAATATAAAAAAAAATGAGTTAAAAAAAAGAAGGAGGATGAGGGTGAACTGCACAGCGCAATTGCACCGATCTTAGTCCCTAACATATCTCAATTCCTAACATATACATGTGTTTTTTTTTTTTTTTTTTTTTTTTTTTTTTTTTTTAAATTTATTACCCAAATAGGTCACAAGTGTGTGTACACATTCAATAAAGATTGAATGTAAAAGTTTAGTACCTAATTGGTAGAAGGATTTTTGTTTTTGTTTTCCAAACAGCATAAAAACAATTTTCAAAAAATTGAACTTGAAATTAGTTTTTAGATGGTAATTTTTATATTTTACGTGTTTGGCTCCAATTTTTAAGAAAAATTTTCAAAATACTAAAAACAAAAATATCCCAGTAATTGTTTGGGAGACTATTTCTATTTTTGAGATTTAAAAAAAAAAAAAATTTACAAAAGGTAACGTATAGAACCTGTAGAATACTTTTTATTGGTAGATAATGATAAGGGAATAAAGCTCATCATGTTTTTTTATTTTTATTTTTATTTTAATGATAATTTCAAATTTGAAGTGGGAGAATTCTTTTTATGATAAAGATAAACTCCTAAATTTAATAGATAAAAGAGATTGGACAAATATGTGAAGTCCACTGTTTTCAATTTATTTACAACTATGTCATTAAAAACATTTTCTGTATCCTGAAAACACCTTTTAAGCCGTTTGCAAAATCCTGTTTTAAATCAAGAAAATAAGATACAGTTTTTTGAAAACTGTATTTAGAAAATATTAGCCAAACAATAAATTCAAGTGTGAGACCTACCATTTTCAAGACTGCAAAACAAAAAACTATATTTAAATACTCTTACCAAACACCTATATTTACATCCTCCAATAAGATTTTATTTTATTTTATTTTTCAAATAAAAGAGTAGACACTAAATACACAATTATAATCCTATCAATAAAATCTCATTCACCCAACTATTTTTCTGAGTATTAAATAATAATAAAAAACTAAATTGCAAGCTGTCTAAAAATTGCCATTGGGGCTACCGAATTCACTGCCTTCTAGCTGAAAAATCTATTCCTTTGACCGGGACAAGCCAAAAAACACGTTTTGTATAGAACAAGTTTCCACTTGAAAGATTAGAATAATTGAAAGTTGATTTAGTTTCATGTGTAGGGTTGAACTCTCATTTTAGTATTTCAAATACAAGCTGAGCTTGAATTTATTAGTTTTTATCAATACCAAACTAAATTACATATTTAAGTTTTGTTCATTTTATATTCAAACAAATTTGAACTTGTTAATGAGAGACTTGATTAACTTATTATTTTCTCAAATATAGTAAACACCACAACTAATTTGTTTTTCACCCCTTTACACACACACACAGAGATAATCTGCCCATTTACATATCTATACTAATAATTAACAATTAAATTAAAATTAAAATTAGGGTAAATTCTATTAACACACCTTGAGGTTTGGGGTAATGTCAACCAGGTCCAAGACATTTTAAAACTGACCAATTTAGTCCCTAAAGCCAACTTAGTCCCTATGCATTGTTTGGTTCATTACTCATTTTTCTCAATTGTCTTAGGGACCAAGTTGGATTTAGGGATCAAATTAGTCAGTTTTAAAATATCTTGAACCTGGTTAGCAGTAACCCAAACCTTAGGGTATGTTAATAGAATTTACTTTTAAAATTATATTATTAAGTTAATTAGATAGAATGATTTTTGCTGATGAACTTAAGATTCACTGATCCTTTATTGTTAAAAAATGTTTATAATTTTACCACACCATTAACCATTTAATCATCAATAAATTACAAATAAATAATTTTATATCTTATAAACTTATTTACAAACTTACATAATTTAATCTTAAATATACATAAATATATTTGAAATATTTATACATCTAAATACATAATATTATATATACATAAATCAACCTTATACTTATGAGCGCATTATTATGTTTGGACTTGGCTTCT